>NC_135477.1:197878428-198528190 GCF_052094955.1 Ictidomys tridecemlineatus
CAGAGGTAGGAGACTGCAGTACAGAAGGACTGTTACAGAGAGCAGAGTTTGGAGACCAAGGTAGAGAAGGCTGTTGCAGAGTGCAGAGGTTGGAGAATAGGATGCAGAAGGAATGTTTCAGAGAGTAGATGTTAAAGACTGGGGTGCAGAAGAACTGTTTCAGAGAGCAGAAGTTGGAGACTGGGGTGCAGAAGGATTGTTGCAGAGAGCAGAGTTTGGAGACTGGGATAAAAAAGGACTGTTACAGAGATCAGAGTTTGGAGATTGGGGTGCAGAAGCATCTTACAGAGAGCAGAGGTTGGAGAGTAGGGTGCAGAGGAACTGTTGCACAGAGCAGAGGTTGGAGACTGGGGTGCAGTAGGACTTTTCCAGAAAGCAGAGGTTTGAGACTTGGGTCCAGAATGAACCTTACAGAGAGCAGAGGTAGGAGACTGCAGTACAGAAGGACTGTTACAGAGAGCAGTGTTTGGAGACCAAGGTAGAGAAGGCTGTTGCAGAGTGCAGAGGTTGGAGAATAGGATGCAGAAGGAATGTTTCAGAGAGTAGATGTTAAAGACTGGGGTGCAGAAGAACTGTTTCAGAGAGCAGAAGTTGGAGACTGGGATGCAGAAGGATTGTTGCAGAGAGCAGAGGTTGGAGACTGGGGTGAAAAAGGACTGTTACAGAGATCAGAGTTTGGAGATTGGGGTGCAGAAGCATCTTACTGAGAGCAGAGGTTAGAGAGTGGGGTGCAGAGGAACTGTTGCACAGAGCAGAGGTTGGAGACTGGGGTGCAGAAGGACTGTTACAGAGATCAGAGATTGGAGACTGGGTGGCAGAAGGATCTTACATAGAGCAGAGGTTGGAGACTGAGGTGCAGAAGAAATGTTACCAAGAGCAATAGTTGGAGACTGGGGTGCAGAAGGATTTTTCAGGGAGCAGAGTTTGGAGGCTGACATGCTGAAGGACTCTTGCCTTCAACAGAGGTTGTAGACTGGGGTGCAGAAAAACTGTTACAGAGAGCAGAGTTTGGAGACTAGGTCGCAGAAAGATCTTATATAAAACAGAGTTTGGAGACTGAGGTGCAGAAGAAATGATACCCAGAGCAGATTTTGGAGACTGGGGTGCAGAAGGACTGTGGCCGAGAACAGAAGTTGGAGACTGTCGTGCACAAGGACCATTGCAGAGAGCAGAGGTTGGAGACTGGGGTGAAGAAGAAATGTTACAGAGAGCAGAGGTAGAAAACTGGGGTGTAGAAGGATCTTACAGAGAGCAGAGGTTGGAGACTGGGGTGCAGAAAAACTGTTAGAGAAAGCAGAGGTTGGAGACTGAGTTACAGAATAACTGTTTCAGAAAGCAGGGTTTAGAGACTGTGGTGCACAAGGATCCTTCCAGAGAGCAGTTTTCAGACTGATGTACAGAAGGACTGTTGCAGAGAGCAGATGTTGGAGACTGGGGTGCAGCAGGACTTTTGCAGATAACAGAAGTTGGATACTGAGATGCAGAAGGACTGTTGAAGAGAGCAAACATTGGAAACTGGGGTTTAGAAAGACTGTGACAGAGAGCAGAGGTTGGAGACTGGGGTGCATAAGGACTGTTACAGAGAGCAGAGTTTGGAGACTGCGGTGCAGAAGGATCGTTGCAGAGAACCGAGTTTTCTGACTGAGGTGCATAAGGACTTTTGGAGATTACAGATGTTGGAGACTGGGGTGCAGAAGGACTGTTACAGAGAACAGATTTTAAAGACTGCGGTGCAGAAGGTCTTTTATAGAGAGCAGAGTTTGGTGAAGGGATGCAGAACGACAGTTACAGAGGGCAGAGTTTGGAGACTGGGTTGCAGAAGGATCTTACAGAGAGCAGAGGTTCGAGACTGAGGTGCAGAAGGACCGTTACAGAGAGCAGAGGTTGGAGACTGTGGTACAAAAGGACTTTTGCAGAGAGCAGAGGTTAGACAATGGAGTGCAGAAGGACTGTTACAGAGAGGAGATGTTAGAGAATGGGGTGCAGATGTAAGGTTGCAGAGATCAGAGGTTAGAGACAGAGGTGCAGAAGGACTGTTACAGAGAGCAGAGGTTGGAAACCGTGGTTCAGAAGGACTTATACAGAATGCAGAGGTTTGAGACTGGGGTGCAGAAGGACCTTTACAGAGAGCAGAGGTTGGAGACTTCGGTAGAGAAGGACTTTTACAGAGAGCAGAGGTTGGAGACTGGGGAGTAGAAGGACTGATGCAGAGAACAGATGTTGGAGACTGGGTTGCAGCAGGACCGTTGAAGAAAGCAGGGGTTGTAGACTGGGTTGGAGAAGGAATGTTACAGAGAGCAGAGTTTGAAAACTGGGGTGCAGAATGACCTTACAGAGAACAGAGGTTGGAGACTGCAGTGCATAAGAAGTGTTAAGGAGAGGAGACGTTGGAGACTGGGGTGCAGAAGGACTGTTGAAGAGAACAGATGTTGGAGACTGGGGTGCATAAAGATCGTTGCAGAGAGCAGAGGTTGGAGACAGGGGTGCAGAAGGACGATTGCACAGAGCAGAAGTTGGATTCTGAGGTGCAGATAATCAGGTAAAATGAGCAGAAGTTGGAGACTGGGGTGCAGAAGGATCGTTGAAGAGAGCAGAGATTGGATACTGAGTTGCAGAAGGATCGTGAAGAGAGTAAAGGTGGAGACTGGGCTGCAAAAGGATCGTTACAGAGATAAGAGGTGGGAAACTGCAGTGCAGAAGGACTGTTACAGAAAGCAGAGGTTGGAGACTGAGATGCAGAAGGACTGTTACACAGAGCAGACGTTGGAGACTGGGGTGAAGAATTATGATACAGAAAGCAGAGGTGTGAGACTGGGGTGCAGAAGGACCGTTACAGAGAGCAGAGGTTGCAGACTGGCGTGCAGAAGGGCTGTTTCAGAGAGCAGAGTTTGGAGACTAGGGTGCAGAAAAACTGTTATAGAGAGCAGAGTTTTGAGGCTGAGTTGCAGAAGGATCTTACAGAGAGCAATGGTTTGTGACTGTGGTGCAGGACGAATGTTACAGAGAGCAGGGATTGGAGACTGGGGTGCAGAAGGATAGTGCAGAGAGCAGAGGTTTCAGACTGAGGTGCAGAAGGACTGTAAAAGAGAGCAGAGGTTGGAGACTGAAGTCCAGCAAAACTGTTACATGGAGCAGAGTTTTGTGCCTGAGGTGCAGAAGGACTGTTACAGAAAGCAGAGATTGGAAATTGGGGTACAGAGGGACCGTTACAGAGAGCAGAGGTTGGAGACTGCGGTATAGAAAGACTGTAACACAAAGCAGAGTTTCGTGTATATAGTGCAGAAGGACTGTTACAGAGAGCAGAGGTTTGAGACTGGGGTGCAGAAGGATTGTTACAGAGAGGAGAAGTTGGAGACTGGGGTGCAGAAGCACTGTTACACTGAGCAGAGTTTGAAGACTGGGGTGTAGAAGGACTGTTGCAGAGAGCAGAGGTAGGAGACTTGGGTGAAGAAGGACTGTTGCAGAGAGCAGAATTTGGAGACTGAGGTGCAGAAGGACTATAGAGGAAAGGAGACGTTGGAGACTAGGGTGCAGAAGGATCATTGCAGAGAGCAGAGGTTGGAGACTGAGGTGCAAAAAGACTGTTACAGAGAGCAGAGATTAGAGACTGGCATGCAGAAGGCCTGTTACGAAGAGCAGATTGTGGAGAAGGGCTCCAGAAAGACTGTTACAGATCATAGAGTTTGGAGACTGGGTTGAAGAAGGATCTAACAGAGACCAGATGTTGGGGACCCAGGTGCAGAAGGACTGTTACAGAGAGTAGAGGTTGGAGACTGAGGTACAAAAGGATCATAGCAGAGAACAGCGCATTAAGACTGAGGTGCAGAAGGACTGTTTCAGAGACCACAGGTTGGAGACTGGGGTGCAGAAGGACTGTTGCAGAGAGCAGAGGTTGGACACTGGGGTGCAGAAGGCTTCTTATAGAGAACAGACATTGGAGACTGGGGTGCAGAAGGCCTGTTACGGAGAGGTGAGTTGGGAGAAGTGGTGCAGAACGACTGTTAGGGAGGGCAGTGTTGGGAGACTGGGTTGCAGAAGAATCTTAGAGAGAGCAGATGTTGGAGACTGAGGTGTAGAATGATCGTTGAAGAGAGAAGAGTTTGGAGACTGGGGTGCAGAAGGCCTGTTAAAGAGAGCAGAGGTTGAAGACTGGGGTGCAGAAGGAGTGTTATAGAGAGCAGAGTAAGGAGACAGGGTGGCAGAAGTATCTTACAGAGAGCAGAGTTTGGAGACTGAGGTGCAGGAGGACTGTTACAGAGAGCAGTGGTTGGAGACTGGGGTTCTGATGGATCGTGCACAGAGAAGCGGTTTCAGGCTGAGGTGTAGATCAACTGTAACAGAGAGAAGAGGTTGGAGACTGAGGTGCAGAAGGACTGTTATAGGGAGCAAATTTTGGAGAATGTGTTGCAGAAGGATCTTACAGAGAGCAGTGTTTGGAGACTGAGGTGCAGAAGGACTGTTACAGACAGCTGATGTTGAAGTCTGGTGTGCAGAAGGATTGTTGCAGAAAGCAAAATTTTCAGAAAGAGGTGCAGAAGGACTTGCATAGAGCAGATGTTGGGGACTGGGGTGCAGAAGTTTCGTTGCAGAGAGCAGAAGTTGGAGACTGCAGTACAGAAGGACTGTTGCAGAGAGCAGAGTTCGGAGACTAGGGTACAAAAGGACTTTTTCAGAGAGCAGATGTTGGATACTGTTGTTCAGAAGGACTGTTGCAGAGAGCAGAATTTGGAGAATGGGGTACAGAAGGATCTTTGCAGAGAGCAGAGTTTGGAGACTTTGGTGCAGAAAGCCTGTTACAGAGAGCAGAGTTAGGAGACTGGGTTGCAGAAGTCCTGTTACAGAGAGAAGAGGTTGGATACTTTGTGCAGAAGGACTGTTACAGAGTGCACAGTTTAAAGACTGTGTTGCAGAAGGATCTTCCAGAGAGCAGAGATGGGAGACTGATGTGCAGAAGGACTGTTAGAGAGAGCAGAGGTAGGAGACTCGGGTGCAGAAGGGTCGTTGTAGAGAGCAGAATTTTCAGAATGAGGTTCAGAAGGACTGTTGCAGAGAGCAGATGTTGAAGACTGGGGTGCAGAAGGACGGTTGCAGAGAGCAGATGTTGCTAACTAGGGTGCAGAAGGACTGTTGTAGAGAGCATGGGTTGAAGACTGAGGTGCAGAAGGACTGTTGCAGAGAGCAGAGGTTGGAGACTGAGGTGTGGAAGTCCTGTTACAGAGAGCAGAGGTTGGAGACTCGGGGGCAGAAGGACTGTTACAGAGAGCAGAGGTTGGAGACTGAGGATCAGATAAACGGACAAAGAAAGCAGAGGTTGCAGACTGGTGTGCAAAAGGACCTTTACAGAGAGCAGAGTTTGGAGACTGCAGAACAGAAGGACTGTTACAGAGGGCAGAGTTTGGAGACTGGGGAGCAGAAGGAGTGTTGCAGAGTACAGAGGTTGGATACTGGGGTGCAGAAGGAGTGTTACAAAGAGCAGAGGTTGGAGACTGGCGTGGAGACGGAATATTACAGAGAGTAGAGTTTGGAAACTGGGGTCAGAAGGATCTTTCAGAGAGCAGAGATTGGAGACAGGGGTGCAGAAGGATCGTTGCAGAGAGAAGAGTTTGGACACTGGGGTTCCGAAGGACTGTTGCAGAGTGCAGATTTTGGAGACTGAAGTGCAGAAGGACTTTATAGACAACAGATATTGGAGACTGGGGTGCAGAAGGACTCTTACAGAGAGCAGAGGTTGAAGAATGATTTGGAGAAGGAGTGTTACACAGAACAGAGTTTGGAGACTGGGGTGCAGAAGGACTGTTGCAGAGAGCAGAGTTTTAAGACTAATGTATAGAAGGATCATTGCAGAGAGCAGAGTTGGAGATTTGGCTGCAAAAGGACTGTTTCACAAAGCACACGTTGCAGACTGAAGTGCAGAAGGAATTTTGCAGACAGCAGAGGTTGGAGACTGGGGTGCATAAAGACTGTTGCAGATAGCAGAGTTTGGATATGAGGTGCAGAAAGACTGTTACAGAGAGCAGAGGTTGTATGCTTGGGTGCAGAAGGACTGATACAGAAAGCAGAGGTTGGAGACTGGGGTGCAGAAGGACCGTTAGAGAGAGAAGAGTTTGAAGACTGCGGTACAGAAGGACTGTTATAGAGAGTAGAGAGTGGCGACTGGGGTGCAGAAGGAGTGTTGCAAAAAACAGAGTTTGGAGACTGAGGTGCAGAAGGACTGTTACAGAGAGCAGAGTTTTAAGAGAAGGTTGCAGAAGGATCTTACAGAGAACAGAGATTGTAGACCGAGGTGCAGCAGGAATGTTACAGAGAGCAGATGTTGGAGTCTGGGGTTCAGAAGGATTGTTATAGAGAACAGACTTTGAAGACTTGGGTGTAGAAGGCCTGTTACAGAGAGGAGAGTTGGGAGAAGGCATGCAGAAGGACTGTTACAGAGGGCAGAGTTTGGAGTCTGTGTTGCAGAAGGTACTTACAGAGAGCAGATGTTGGAGAGTTAGGTTCAGAGGGACTGTTACAGAGAGTAGATGTTGGAAACTGAGGCACAGAAAGATTGTTACAGAGAGCAGAGTTTGGAGACTGGGGTGCAGAAGGACCGTTATGGAGAGCAGAGGTTGGAGACTGCAGTACAGAAGGACTGTTACAGAGAGCAGATGTTGGAGACTGGACAGCAGAAGGACTGTTGCAGAGGACAGAGATAGGAGACTGGGGTGCTGCTTTACACTTGCAGAAAGCAGATGTTAAAAATTGGGGTGGAGAAGGAATGTTGCAGAGAGCAGAGTTTGAAAACTGGAGTGCAGAAGGATCTTACAGAGAGCAGAGGTTGGAGACTCAGGTGCAGAAGGACCGTTGCAGAGAGCAGAGGTTGTAGACTGAGGTGCAGAAGGTTTGTTACAGAGAGCAGAGATTGGATACTGGGGTCTAGAAAAACTTTAGCAGAGAGCAAAGGTTGGAGACTAAGGTGCATAGGGACAGTTACACAGAGCAAAGGTTGGATACTGGGGTGTGAAAGGACTGATACAGAAAGCAGTGTTTGGAGACTCGGGTGTAGAAGTACCCTTACAGAGAGCATATGTTTTAGAATGTAGTAGAGAAGGACTGTTATAGAGAGCAGAGGCTGGAGACTGGGGTGCAGTAGGACTGTTGCAGAGAGCAGAGGTTGCAAACTTAGTTGCAGAAGGACTGTAACAGAGGGAAGAGTTTTGAGACTGTGGTGCAAAACGACAGATACAGGAAGCAGAAGTTGGATACTGGGGTACATAAGGACCCTTACAGAGAACAGCGGTTGGAGACTGCGGTAGAGAAGGACATTGCAGAGAGCAGAGGTTGGAGACTGGGGTGCAAAAGAACTGATGTAGAGACCAGAGGTTGGAGACTGGGGTGCTGAAGGATCGTAGGGGCAAGCAGAGTATGGAGATTGGGGTGTAGAAAAACTGATGCAGAGAGCAGAGGTTGGAGACTGGGGTGTAGAAGGACTGTTTCAGAGAGCAGATGTTGGAGACTTGGGTGCAGAAGGACTGTTGCATAGAGCAGGGGTTGGAGACTTAGGTACAGAAGGACTGTTAAAGAGAGCAGAGGTTGGAGACTGGGGTGCAGAAGGATTATTGCAGAGAGCAGATTTTTCAGACTGAGGTATAGAAGAACTGTTGCAGAGAGCAGATGTTGGAGACTGGGGTTCAGAAGGACTGTTGCAGAGAGCAGATGTTTGATACTAGGTTGCAGAAGGATTGTTGCATAGAGCAGAGGTTGGAGACTGGGGTGCAGTAGGATGGTTGCAGAAAACAGAGGTTGGAGACTGGGGTGCAGAAGGACTGATACAGAAAGCAGAGGTTGGAGACTGGTGTACAGAAGGATTGATGCAGAGAGCAGAGTTTGGAGACTGGGGTGGAGAAGGACTGTTGCAGACAGTAGATGTTGGAGACTTGGGTGCAGAAGGATCGTTGGTGCAAGCAGAGTATGGAGACTGGGGTGTAGAAGGACTGTTGCAGAGAACAGAGGTTGGAGTCTGAGGTGCAGAAGGACCATTGCAGAAAGCAGAGGTTGGAGACTGGGTTTCAGAAGGATCCTTCAGAGAGCAGAGTTTGGACACTTAGTTGCAGAATGACTGTTGCAGAGAGAAGAGGTTGGAGACTTCAGTACAGAAGGACTGTTACAGAGAGCAGAGGTTGAAGACTGGGGTGCAGAGGGATTGTTGCAGAGAGCAGAAGTTGCAGAGTGAGGTGCAGAAGAACTGTTACAGAGAGCAGATTTTGGAGACTCTGGTGCAGAAGTACTGATAGAGAAAGCAGAGGTTCGAGACTGGGGTGTAGAAGAACTGCTGCACAGAGCAGAGTTTAGAGACTGGGTTGGAGAAGGACTTTGCAGACAGCAGATTTTGGAGACTGAGGTGCAGAAGGAATGTTGCAGAGAGCAGAAATTAGAGACTGGGGTGCACATGGACTATTGCAGAGAGCAGAGGTTGCAGACTAAGGTTCAGAATGCCTGATACACAGAGCAGAGTTTCGAGAATGTGGTGCAAAAAAAACTGATACAAAAAACAGAGGTTGGAGAATGTGGTGCAGAAGGACCCTTACAGAGAACAGTGTTTGGAGACTGCAGTACCAAAGGACGGTTACATAGAGCAGAGGTTTTAGACTGGGGTGCAGAGTAACTATTGTATCGATAAGAATTTGAAGACTGGGGTGCAGAAGAACCATTGCAGAAAGCAGAGTTTGGAGACTGGGTTTCAGAAAGATCTTACAGATAGCAGAGTTTGGACACTGAGGTGCATAAGGACTGTTGCAGAGTACAGAGGTTGGAGATTGGGGCGCAGTAGTACTGTTGCAGAAAACAGAGTTTTGAGTCTGAGGTTCAGAAGGACTGATACAGAGAGCAGAGGATGAAGACTGGGGTGAAGAATGACTGATACTTTACGAAGAGTTTGGAGACTCGGGTGCAGAAGGACCGTTACAGAGAGCAGAGGTTAGCGACTGGGTTGGAGAAGGACCCTTACAGAGAACTGAGGTTGAAGACTGCGGTACAGAAGAACTGTTGTTGAGAACAAGGTTGGAGACTGGGGTTCAGAGGGACCATTGCAGAGAGCAGTGGTTGGAGACTGCAGTACAGAAGGACTGTTACAAAGAGCAAAGATTGGAGACTGGGGTGGAGAAGAACTGTTGCAGAGAGCAGAGGTTGCAAAGTGAGGTGCAGAAGGACCGTTACAGAGAGCAGAGTTTGGAGACTCTGGTGCAGAAGGACTGATCCAGAAAGCAGAGGTTGGAGACTGGGGTGAAGAAGGACCCTTACAGAGAACAGAGGTTAAAGACTGTGGTACAGAAGAACTGTTGTTGAGAACAAGGTTGGAGACTGGGGTGCAGAGGAACCATTGCAGAGAGCAGGGGTTGGAGACTGGGTTGCAGAAAGACTGTTGCAGAATAGACATTGGAGACTGGGGTCCAGAATGATCGTTGCAGAGAGCAGAGTTTTCAGAATCATGTTTAGAAAGACTGTTGCAGAGAACAGAGGTTGGAGACTTGGGTGCAAAAGGATCATTACAGAAAGCAGAGGGTGGAGACTGGGGGTGCCAAAAAACTGTTTCAGAGAGCAGAGGTTGGAGACTTTGGTTCAGAAAGACTGTTACAGAGAGCAGAGTTTGGAGACTGGGTTCAGAAGTACTGTTACAGAAATCAGAGTTTGGAGACTGGTTTACAGAAGGATATTACAGAGAGCAGAGTTTGGAGACTGAGGTGCAGAAGGACTGTTGATGAGTGTAGAGGTTGGAGACTGAGGTGCAGAAGGACAGTTACAGAGAGCAGTGGTTAGAGACTTGAGTGCAGAAGGACTGATACAGAAAGCAGAGTTTGGAGGCTGACGTGCAGAATGACTGTTGTAGAGATTAGAGGTTTGAGACTGGGGTGCAGAAGGACTATTACACAGAGCAGAGTTTGGAAACTGGTGTGCAGATGAACAGTTGCAGAGAGTAGAGGTTGGAGATTGGGGTGCAGAAGGATGGTTGCAGAGAGCAGAGTTTGGAGACTGGGGTGTAGAAGGATCGTTAAAGAGAGCAGAGTTTGGAGACTGTGATGCAGAAGGACTTTTACAGAGAGCAGAGGTTGAAGACGGGGGTGCAGTAGGACTTTTACAGAGAGAATATGTTGGAGACTGATGTGGAGAAAAACTGTTGCAGAGAGCAAAGTTTGGAGACTGGGGTGCAGAAAGAGTGTTTCAGAGAGCAGAGGTTGCAGACTGAAGTACAGAAGAACCCTTACAGAGACCAGAGGTTGGAGACTGCGGTACAGAAGGACGGTTACAGAGAGCATAGGTTGGAGACAGGTGTTCAGAAAGATCTTACAGACAGCATAGTTAGTGAGAGCAGAGGTCAGAGACTGAGGTGCAGAAGGACTTTTAAAGAGAGCAGAGGTTGGAGACTGGGGTGCAGTAGGATTCTTACAGAGAGCAGAGGATGGAAACTGGGGTGAAGAAGGAGTGAGACAGACAGCAGAGTTTTGAGATATGGGTGCAGAAGAACTTTATAGAGAGCAGAAGTTGGAGACTGGGGTGCAGAAGGATTGTTACAGAGAGCAGAGATTGGAGACTCGAGTGCAGAATTACTGTCACAGAGAGCAGAGGGTGGAGACTGAGTTTCAGAAGGATTGTTACAGAGAGCAGAGTTTGGAAACTGAGGTGCAGAAGGATTGTTGCAGAGAGAAGAGGTTAGAGACTGGGGTGCAGAAAGCCTATTTCAGAGAGCAGAGTTTGAGACTGGGGTGCAGAAGACCGTTTACAGAGAGCAGAGTTTGGAGACTGGGGTGCAGAAGAATTGTTACAAATAGCACAGTTTGGAGATTGGGGTGCAGAAGGATTGTTGCAGAGAGCAGAGGTTTCAGACTGAGGCTTAGAAGGACAATTACAGAGAGCAGAGTTTGGAATCTGAGGCTCAGAAGGACTGTTATAGAAAGCAGAGTTTGGCAATTCTCGTGTAGAAGGACCATTATAGAGAGAAGAGGTTAGAGACTGCGGTACAGAAGGACTGTTACAGAGAGCAGAGTTTGGAGTCTGGGGTGCAGAAGGACCTTTGCAGAGAGCAGATGTTGGAGACTGGGGTGGAGAAGGACTGTTACAGAGAGCAGAGGTTGGATACTGGGGTGCAGAAGGACCGTTAGTGAGAGCAGAGGTTGGAGACTGGGGTGCAGAAGAACTTTTACAGAGAGCAGAGGTTTGAGACTGGGGTGCAGAAGGATTCTTACAGAGAGCAGAGGATGGAGACTGGGGTGCAGAAGGAGTGATACAGACAGCAGAGTTTTGAGATTGGGGTGCAGAAGAACTGTATAGAGAGCAGAGGTTGGAGACTGGGGTGCAGAAGGATTGTTACAAAAAGCAGAGGTTGGAGACTGGTGTGTAGAAGCCTTGTTACAGAGAGCAGAGGTTGGAGACTGAGGTGCAGAAGGATTGGTACAGAGAGGAGAGGTTGGAGACTGAGGTGCAGAAGGACTGTTACAGAGAGCAGAGGTTGGGAACTCGGGTGCAGAAAAATCCTTGCAGAGAGCAGACGTTTGAACCTGAGGTGCAGAAGGATCGTTGCAGAGATCAGAGTTTGGAGGCTGAGGTGCAGAAGGATCGTTACAGAGAGCAGAGGATGGAGACTGAGGTCAGAAACAAAGTTACAGAAAGCACAGTTCGAAGACTGGGGAGCAGAAGAAATGTTGCAGAGAGCAGAGGTTGGAACTGGGGTGCAGAAGGACTATTGCAGAGAACAAATTTGGAGACACAGGTGCAGAAGAACTGATACAGAGAGCAGAGGTTGGAGACTGAGGTCCAGAAGGATTGTTACAGAGATCAGAGTGTGGAGACTGGGGTGCAGAAGGAGTGTTACAGAGAGCAGAATTTTGAGATTGGGTCCAGAAGAACTGTTACCAAGAGCAGAGGTTGGAACTGGGGTGCAGAAGGACTGTTGCAGAGAGCAGAGTTTGGAGAAAGAGGTGCAGAAGGACTGTTACAGAGAGCAGAGGTTGGAAACTGGGGTCAGAAACAAAGTTACAGAAAGCACAATTCGGAGACTGGGGAGCAGAAGAAATGTTACAGAGAGCAGAGGTTAGAGACTGAGGTCCAAAAGGATTGTTACAGAGATCAGAGTGTGGAGACTGGGGTGCAGAAGGAGTGTTACAGAGAGCAGAATTTTGAGATTGGGTCCAGAAGAACTGTTACCGAGAGCAAAGGTTGGAACTGGGGTGCAGAAGGACTGTTGCAGAGAGCAGAGTTTGGAGAAAGAGGTGCAGAAGGACTGTTACAGAGAGCAGAGGTTGGAAACTGGGGTCAGAAACAAAGTTACAGAAAGCACAATTCGGAGACTGGGGAGCAGAAGAAATGTTACAGAGAGCAGAGGTTAGAGACTGAGGTCCAGAAGGATCGTTACAGAGATCAGAGTGTGGAGACTGGGGTGCAGAAAAAGTGTTACAGAGAGCAGAATTTTGAGATTGGGGTGCAGAAGAACTGTTACCGAGAGTAGAGGTTGGAACTGGGGTGCATAGGGACTGTTGCAGAGAGCAGAGTTTGGAGAAAGAGGTGCAGAAGGACTGTTACAGAGAGCAGAGGTTGGAAGCTGGGGTGCAGAAGAACCGTTGCAGAGAGCAGAGGTTGGAGCTTGGGGAGAAGAAGGATCGTTGCAGAGAGCAGATGTTGGAGACTGGTGTGCAGAAGGACTGTTACAGAGAGCAGAGCTTGGAGAGTGAGGTGCAGAAGGATCGTTTCAGAGAGTAGAGGTTGGAGACTGGAGTGCAGAAGGAACGTTACAGATTGCAGAGTTTGGATACTGAGGTGCAGAAGGACTTTTACAGAGAGGAGAGTTTGGAGACTGGGGTGTCAAAGGATTCTTACAGAGAGCAGAGGATTGAGACTGGGGTGCAGAAGGAGTGTTACAGAGAGCAGAGTTTGGAGATTGGGGTGCAGAAGGATTGTTGCAGAGAGCAGAGGTTTCAGACTGAGGCTTAGAAGGACAATTACAGAGAGCAGAGTTTGGAATCTGAGGCTCAGAAGGACTGTTATAGAAAGCAGAGTTTGGCAATTCTCGTGTAGAAGGACCATTATAGAGAGAAGAGGTTAGAGACTGCGGTACAGAAGGACTGTTACAGAGAGCAGAGTTTGGAGTCTGGGGTGCAGAAGGACCTTTGCAGAGAGCAGATGTTGGAGACTGGGGTGGAGAAGGACTGTTACAGAGAGCAGAGGTTGGATACTGGGGTGCAGAAGGACCGTTAGTGAGAGCAGAGGTTGGAGACTGGGGTGCAGAAGAACTTTTACAGAGAGCAGAGGTTTGAGACTGGGGTGCAGAAGGATTCTTACAGAGAGCAGAGGATGGAGACTGGGGTGCAGAAGGAGTGATACAGACAGCAGAGTTTTGAGATTGGGGTGCAGAAGAACTGTATAGAGAGCAGAGGTTGGAGACTGGGGTGCAGAAGGATTGTTACAAAAAGCAGAGGTTGGAGACTGGTGTGTAGAAGCCTTGTTACAGAGAGCAGAGGTTGGAGACTGAGGTGCAGAAGGATTGGTACAGAGAGGAGAGGTTGGAGACTGAGGTGCAGAAGGACTGTTACAGAGAGCAGAGGTTGGGAACTCGGGTGCAGAAAAATCCTTGCAGAGAGCAGACGTTTGAACCTGAGGTGCAGAAGGATCGTTGCAGAGATCAGAGTTTGGAGGCTGAGGTGCAGAAGGATCGTTACAGAGAGCAGAGGATGGAGACTGAGGTCAGAAACAAAGTTACAGAAAGCACAGTTCGAAGACTGGGGAGCAGAAGAAATGTTGCAGAGAGCAGAGGTTGGAACTGGGGTGCAGAAGGACTATTGCAGAGAACAAATTTGGAGACACAGGTGCAGAAGAACTGATACAGAGAGCAGAGGTTGGAGACTGAGGTCCAGAAGGATTGTTACAGAGATCAGAGTGTGGAGACTGGGGTGCAGAAGGAGTGTTACAGAGAGCAGAATTTTGAGATTGGGTCCAGAAGAACTGTTACCAAGAGCAGAGGTTGGAACTGGGGTGCAGAAGGACTGTTGCAGAGAGCAGAGTTTGGAGAAAGAGGTGCAGAAGGACTGTTACAGAGAGCAGAGGTTGGAAACTGGGGTCAGAAACAAAGTTACAGAAAGCACAATTCGGAGACTGGGGAGCAGAAGAAATGTTACAGAGAGCAGAGGTTAGAGACTGAGGTCCAAAAGGATTGTTACAGAGATCAGAGTGTGGAGACTGGGGTGCAGAAGGAGTGTTACAGAGAGCAGAATTTTGAGATTGGGTCCAGAAGAACTGTTACCGAGAGCAAAGGTTGGAACTGGGGTGCAGAAGGACTGTTGCAGAGAGCAGAGTTTGGAGAAAGAGGTGCAGAAGGACTGTTACAGAGAGCAGAGGTTGGAAACTGGGGTCAGAAACAAAGTTACAGAAAGCACAATTCGGAGACTGGGGAGCAGAAGAAATGTTACAGAGAGCAGAGGTTAGAGACTGAGGTCCAGAAGGATCGTTACAGAGATCAGAGTGTGGAGACTGGGGTGCAGAAAAAGTGTTACAGAGAGCAGAATTTTGAGATTGGGGTGCAGAAGAACTGTTACCGAGAGTAGAGGTTGGAACTGGGGTGCATAGGGACTGTTGCAGAGAGCAGAGTTTGGAGAAAGAGGTGCAGAAGGACTGTTACAGAGAGCAGAGGTTGGAAGCTGGGGTGCAGAAGAACCGTTGCAGAGAGCAGAGGTTGGAGCTTGGGGAGAAGAAGGATCGTTGCAGAGAGCAGATGTTGGAGACTGGTGTGCAGAAGGACTGTTACAGAGAGCAGAGCTTGGAGAGTGAGGTGCAGAAGGATCGTTTCAGAGAGTAGAGGTTGGAGACTGGAGTGCAGAAGGAACGTTACAGATTGCAGAGTTTGGATACTGAGGTGCAGAAGGACTTTTACAGAGAGGAGAGTTTGGAGACTGGGGTGTCAAAGGATTCTTACAGAGAGCAGAGGATTGAGACTGGGGTGCAGAAGGAGTGTTACAGAGAGCAGAGTTTGGAGACTGGGTAGAAGAAGGATCGTAGCAGAGAGCAGATGTTGGAGACTGGGGTGCAGAAGGACTGTTACAGAGAGCAGAGGTTGGAAACTGAGTTGCAGATGGATCGTTACAGAGAGTAGAAGTTGGAGACTGGGGTGCAGAAGGACTGTTAGTGAGAGCAGAGGTTGGAGACTGAGGTGCAGAAGGACTTTAACAGAGAGCAGAGGTTGGAGACTGAGGTGCAGAAGGAGTGATACAGACAGCAGAGTTTTGAGATTGGGGTGCAGAAGAACTTTATAGAGAGCAGAGGTTTGAGACTGGGGTGCAGAAGGATTGTTACAGAGAGCAGAGGTTGGAGACTCGGGTGCAGAAGGACTGATACAGAGAGAAGAGGTTTGAGACTATTGTGCAGAAGAACTGTTACAGAGCCAAAGGTTGGAGACTGGGGTGTAGAAGGCCTGTTACAGAGAGCAGATGTTGGAGACTGAGGTGCAGAAAGATTGGTACAGAGAGGACAGGTTGGAGACTGAGGTGCAGAAGGACTGTTACAGAGAGCAGAGTTTGGAAACTGGGAAGCAGAAAGATCGTTGCAGAGAGCAGATGTTGGAACCTGAGGTGCAGAAGGATCTTTGCAGAGATCTGAGTTTGGAGCCTGAGGTGCAGAAGGATCGTTACAGAGAGCAGAGTTTGGAGACTGGGGTCAGAAACAAAGTTACAGAAAGCACAGTTCGGAGACTGGGGAGCAGAAGCAATGTTGCAGAGAGCAGAGGTTGGAACTGGGATGCAGAAGGACTATTGCAGAGAACAAATTTGCAGACGGAGGGGCAGAAAAACTGATACAGAGAGCAGAGGTTGGAGACTGAGGTCCAGAAAAATTGTTACAGAGATCAGATGTGGAGACTGGGGTGCAGAAGGAGTGTTACAGAGAACAGAGTTTTTAGATTGGGGTTCAGAAGACCTGTTACCGAGAGCAGAGGTTGGAACTGTGGTGCAGAAGGACCGTTGCAGAGAGCAGATGTTTGAGCTTGGGGAGAAGAAGGATCGTTGCAGAGAGCAGGTATTGGAGACTGGGGTGCAGGACTGTTACAGAGAGCAGAGTTTGAAGACTGAGGTGCAGACGGATCGTTTCAGAGAGTAGAGTTTGGATACTGAGGTACAGAAGAACTTTTACAGAGAGGAGAGGTTGGAGACTGGCGTGTAAAAGGATTCTTACAGAGAGCAGAGGATGGAGACTGGGGTGCAGAAAGAGTGTTACAGAGAGGAGAGTTTGGAGATCGGGGTTTAGAAGGAGTGTTACAGAGAGGAGAGTTTGGAGATCAGGGTTTAGAAGAACTGTTACAGAGAGCAGAGTTTGGAGACTGTGGTGCCGAAGGATCATTGCAGAGAGCAGAAGTTGAAGACTGAGGTGCAGAAGGATTGTTACAGAGAGCAGATTTTGGACACTGATGTGCAGAAGGACTCTTACAGAGAGCAGAGCTTGGAGTATGGATTGCAGAATGACTGTTGAAGAGAGCAGAGTTTGGAGACTGGGGTGCAGAAAGTTTGTTACAGAGAGCAGAAGTTGGAGACTGAGGTGCAGAAGGATCGCTACAGAGAGCAGAGTTCGGAGACCAGGGTGCAGTAGGATAGTTACAGAAAGCACAGGTTGGAAACTGGGGTGCAGAAGAAATGTTGCAGAGAGCAGAGGTTGGAGACTGGGATGCAGAAGGACTGTAGCCGAGAGCAGAGTTTGGAGACTGGGGTGTAGAAGGACTGTTGCAGAGAGCAGATGTTGGAGACTGGGAAGCAGAATTATCATTGCAGAGAGCAGAGGTTGGAGACTGGGGAGCAGAAAGTCTTTTGCAGAGTGCTGCGGTTGGAGACTGCAGTAGGACTATTACAGAGAGCAGAGTTTGGAGACTGGGTTGAAGAAGACCTGATACAGAGAGCAGATGTTGGAGACTTGGGTGCAGAAGGATTGTTACAGATAGCACAGTTTGGAGACTGGGGTGTAGAAGGATCGATGTAGAGAGCAGAGATTTCAGACTGAGCTTTTGAAGGACTGTTACAGAGAGGAGAGGTTGGAGTCTGAGGTGCAAAAGGACTTTTATAGAAAGCAGAGTTTGGCAATTGGGGTGCAGATGGACCGTTACAAAGAGAAGAGGTTTGAGACTGCGATCCAAAAAGACTTTTTCAGAGAGCAGAGTTTGGAGACTGGGTAGAAGAAGGATCATTGCAGAGAGCAGATGTTGGAGACTGGGGTGCAGAAGGACTGTTACAGAGAGCAGAGTTTGGAGACTGAGTTGCAGTAGCACAGTTACAGAGAGCACAGGTTGGAGACGGGGGTTTAGAAGAAATGTTGAAGAGAGCAGAGTTTGGAGACTTGGGTGAATAAGGACTGATGCAGAGAGCAGAGTTTGGAGACTGTGGTGAAGAAGGACTGATACAGAGAGCAGAGGTTGGATACTGGGGTGCAGAAGGATCATTGCAGAGAGCAGAGGTTGGAAAGTATGGTGGAGAAGGATCATTACACAGATCACAGTTTGGTTTCTGGGGTGTAAACGAACTGCTGCAGAGAGCAGAGGTTGGAGTCTGAGGTGCAAAAGGACTGATACAGAGAGCAGAGGTTGAAGACTGGGGTGCAGAAAAACTGATACACAAAGCAGAGGTTGGAGACTGGGGTTCAGAAGGACCGTTACAGTGAGCAGAGGTTGGAGATTACAGTAGAGAAGAACTTTTACAGAGAGCAGAGTTTGGAGACCGTGGTGCAGAAGGACTGTTGCAGAGAACAGAGGGTGGAGACTGGGATGCAAAAGAACCATTGCAGGGAGAAGAGGTTGGAGACTGAGTTGCAGAAGGATTGTTACAGAGAGCAGAGTTTGGAGACTGGGGTCCAGAAGGACTGTTGCAGAGAGCAGAGTTCAGAGACTGAGGAGAAGAAGAATCGTTGCAGAGAGAAGAGGTTGGAGACTGGGGTGCAGAAGGCCTGTTACAGAGAGCAGAGATTGCAGACTGGGGTGCAGAAGACTTGTTACAGAGAGCAGAGTTTGGAGACTGGGGTGCAGAAGTAATGTTACAGATAGCACAATTTCGAGACTGGGTTGCACAAAGATCTTACAGAGAGCATTTTGGAGTCTGAGGTTCAGAAGGACTATTACAGCGAGCAAAGGTTGGAAACTGGGGTGCAGAAAGATTGTTGCAGAGAGCAGAGTTTTCAGACTGAGATGCAGAAGGACTGTTGCAGAGAGCAGATTTTGGATCCTGGGGTGCAGAAGGACTTTTACAGAGAGCAGAGTTTGGAGACTGGGATGCTGAAGGATCGTTCCAGAGAGCACAGGTTGGATACTGGGGTGCAGAAGGCCTGTTACAGAGAGCAGAGGTTGAAGACTAGGGTTCAGAAGGCGTGTTACAAGGAGCACAGTTAGGAGACTGGGGTGCAGAAGGACTGTTACAGAGAGCAGCATTTGGCGAATGCGTGGCAGAAGGATCTTACAGAGAGCAGAGGTTGGAGAAGGAGGTGCAGAAGGACTTTTACAGAGAGTAGATGGTGGAAACTGGGGTGCAGAGGGAGTGTTACAGAGAGGAGAGTTTGGATATTGGGGTGAAAAAAAACTGTTACTGAGAGCAGAGGTTGGAGACTGGGGTGCAAAAGACTGTGGCAGAGAGCAGAGTTGGAGACTGAGGTGCAAAAGGACTGTTACAGAGAGCAGAGTTTGGAAACTGGGGTGTATAAGGACCGTTGCTGTGAGCAGAGGTTGGAGCCTGGGAAGAAGAAGGATCGTTGCAGACAGCAGATGTTGGAGACTGGGGTGCAGAAGAACTTTTAATGAGAGCAGAGGTTGGAGACCTAGGTGCAGAAGGACTTTTACAGAGAGGAGATGTTGGAGACTGGGCTGTCAATGTATTCTTACAGAGAGCAGATGATGGAGACTGGGGAGCAGAAGCAGTGTTACAGAGAGCAGAGTTTGGAGATGGGGTTCAGAAGAACTGTTACAGAGAGCATAGGTTCGAGACTATGGTGCAGAAGTCCTGTTACTGAGAGCAGAATTTGAAGATGAGGTGCAGAAAAATCGTTACAGAGAGCAGAGGTTGAAGACTGAGGTGCAGAAGGATTTTACAGAGCAGATTTTGGACACTGATGTGCAGAAGAACTGATACAGATAGCAGAGTGTGGAGACTGGGGTGCAGAAGGACTTTTGCAGAGACTAGAGGTTGGAGACTGCGGTACAGAAGGACTGTTACAGAGAGCTGAGTTTCGAGACTGGGGTGCAGAAGGACAATTGCAGAAAAAAAGAGTTTGGAGACTGGGGTGCCGAAGGACAGTTACAGAGAGCACAGATGGAGACTGGGTTACAGATAGCTCAGTTTCGAGACAGGGTTGCAGAGAGCATTTTGTAGACTGAGTTTCAGAAGGACTGTTACAGAGATCAAAGGTTGGAAACTGGGGTGCAGAAGGATTATTGCAGAGAGCAGAGTTTTCAGACTGAGGTGCAGAAAGACTGTAGCAGAGAGAAGATGTTGGATCCTGGGGTGCAGAAGGACTTTTACAGAGAGCAGAGGTTGACGACTGGGGTGCAGAAGGATCATTGTAGAGAGCACAGTTTGGAGACTGGGGTGAAGAACGCCTATTACAGAGAGCAGAGTTTGAAGACTGGGATGCAGAAGGCCTGTTACAGAGAGCAGATTTTGGAGACTGGGGTGCCTAAGGACTGTTACAGAGAGCAGAGTTTGAAGAATGGTTTGCAGAAGTATCTTACAGAGAACAGAGTTTGGAGACTGAGGTGCAGAAGGACTTTTACAGAGCGTAGAGGTTGGGGACTCAGGAGCAGAAGGACTGTTGTAGAGAGCAGAGGTTGGAGACTGAGGTCAAGAAGGATTGTTACAGAGATCAGAGGGTGGAGACTGGGAAGCAGAAGGAGTGTTACAGAGAGCAGAGTTTGGAGACTGGGGTCCAGAAGAACTGTTACCGAGAGCAGAGTTTGGAGACTGGGCTGCAGAAGGACTGTCGCAGAGAGCAGAGTTTGGAGACTGAGTTGCAGAAGGACTATTACAAAGAGCAGAGGTTGGAAACTGGGGTGCAGAAAAACCGTTGCAGAGAGCAGAGGTTGGAACCTGGGGAGAAGAAGGATCGTTGCAGAGAGCAGATGTTGGAGACTGGGGTTCAGAAGGACTGTTACAGAGAGCAGAGGTTGGAAACTGAGGTGCATAAGGATCGTTTCAGAGAGCAGAGGTTGGAAACTGGGGTACAGAAGGACCGTTACAGATTGCAGACCTTCGAGACTGATGTGTGGAAGGACTTTTACAGAGAGTAGAGGTTGGAGACTGGGGTGCAAAAAGATTCTTACAGAGAGCAAAAGATGGACACTGGGGTGCAGAATAAGTTTTACAGAGTGCAGAGTTTGGAGATTGGGGTTCAAAAAAACTGTTACAGAGAGCAGAGGTTGGAGACTGGGGTACAGAAGGCCTTTTACAGTGAACAGAATTTGGAGACTGAGGTGAACAAAAATTTTTACAGAGAGCAGAGGTTGGAGACTGGGTTTCAGAAGGACTGTAGCAGAGAGCAGAGGTTGGAGACTGGGGTGTAGAAGGACTGTTGCAGAGAGCAGACGTTGGAGACTGGGATGCAGAAAAATCATTGCAGAGAGCATATGTTAGATACTTGTGTATAATAAGACTTTAGCAGAGAGCAGAGGTTGGAGACTGAGGTGTAGAAGGACAGTTGCAGATAGCAGAGGTTGGAGACTGAGGTGCAGAAGGACTGTTACAGAGAGCAGAGGTTGTAGACTGGGTGCAGAAAAACTGATACGGAAAGTAGAGTTTGGAGACTGGGGTGCAGAATTACTGTTACTGAGAGCAGAGTGTGTAGCCTGGGGTGGAGAAGGACAGCTGCAGAGAACAGAGGTTGTATAATGGGGTGCACAAGGGCCGTTGCCGAGAGATGAGGTTGGAGACTGAGGTGCAGAATGACTGTTACAGAGAGCAAAGTTTGGAGAACGAGGTGCAGAAGGATCTTACAGAGAGCAGACATTGGAGACTGGGATGCAGTAGGATGGTTGCAGAGAGCAGAGGTTTGAGACTGGGGTGTAGAAAGACTTTTGCAGAGAGCAGAGGTTGGAGAGTGGGGTGCAGAAGGCCTGTTACAGAGAGCAGAGTTTAGAGACTGGGTTGCAGAAAATCTGTTACAGAGAGCAGATGTTGGAGACTGGGGTGCAGAAGGATTGTTACTGAGAGCAGAAGTTTCAGACTGAGGCTTAGAAGGACTGTTACAGAGAGCAGAGGTTGTAAATTGGGGTGCAGAAGGACGGTTATAGAGAGAAGAGGTTGGAGACTGCCTTACAGAAGGACTGTTACAGAGAGCAGAGTTTGGAGAGTGGGGTGCAGAAGGACCATTGCAGAGAGCAGATGTGGGAGACTGGGGAACAGAAGGACTGTTACAGAGAGCAGACATTGGAGACAGAGGTGCAGAAGGATTGTTACACAGAGCAGAGATTGGAGACTGGGGTGCAGAAGGACAAATACAGATCGCAAAGGATGAAGACTGAGGTGCAGAAGGACTTTTACAGAGAGCAGAGGTTGGAGATTGATGTGTAGAAAGATCGTTGCATAGAGAAGAGTTTGGAGATTAGGGTGCAGAAGGACTTTTACAGAAAGCAGAGGTTGGCAATTGGAGAGCAGATGGACCGTTACAAAGTGAAGAGGTTGGAGACTGAGATACAAATGGACTTTTACAGAGAGCAGAGTTTCGAGACTGGGTAGAAGAAGGATCATTGCAGAGAGCAGATGTTGGAGACTGGGGTGCAGAAGGTCTGTTATAGAGAGCACAGGTTGGAGACTGGGGTTTAGAAGAAATGTTGCAGAAAGCAGAGTTAGGAGACTTGGGTGCATAAGGACTTTTGCAGAGAGCAGAGTTTGAAGACTGTGGTGCAGAAGGACTGATACAGAGATAAGAGGTTGGAGACTGGGGTGCAGAAGGATCATTGCAGAGAGCAGAGGTTGGAAACTAAGGTGCAGAAGGATCATTACACAGAGCAGATTTAGGTTACTGGGGTGTAAAAGGACTGCTGCAGAGAGCAGAGGTTGGAGACTGATGTGCAAAAGGACTGATACAGAGAGCAGATGTTGGAGACTGGGGTGCAGAAATATTGTAGCAGAGAACAGAGGTTGGAGACTGTGGTGCTGAAAGACTGCTGCAGAGAGCAGAGGTTGGAGACTGGGGTGCAGAAGGACTATTGCAGAGAGCAGAGGTTGGAGACTGAGGAGAAGAAGGATCGTTGCAGAGAGAAGAGGATGGTGACTGGGGTGCAGAAGGCCTGTTACAGAGAAACGAGATTGGAGACTGGGGTGAAGAACGCCTGTTACAGAGAGCACAGTTAGGAGACTGTGGTGCAGAAGGACTGTTAAAGATAGCACAATTTGGAGACTGGGTTGCAGAAAGATCTTACAGAGAGCATTTGTAGACTGAGGTTCAGAAGGACTGTTACAGAGAGCAAAGTTTGGAAACTCGGGTGCAAAAGGATTTTTGGAGAAAGCCGAGTTTTCAGACTAAGGTGCAGAAGGACTGTTTCAGTAAAGAGATGTTGAATCCTGGGGTCCAGAAGGACTGTTACAGAGAGCAGAGTTTGGAAACTGGGGTGCAGAAGGATTGTTGCAGAGAACACAGGTTGGAGACTGGGGTGCAGAAGGCCTGTTACAGAAAGAAGAGTTTGAAGACTGGGTTGCAGAAGGCATGTTACAGAGGGCAGAGTTTGGAGACTGGGTTGCAGAAGACTGTTACAGAGAGAAGCGTTTTTAGAATGAGTTTCAGAATGGTCTTACAGAGAGCAAAGTTTGGAGACTGAGGTGCAGAAAGACTTTTACAGAGAGCAGAGATTCGAGATTGGGGTGCAGAAGAACAGTTACAGAGAGCAGAGGTTGGAGACTGGGGTTCAGTAATCCTGTTACAGAGAGCAGAGGTTGGAGACTGAGGTGCAGAAGGACTGTTACAGAGAGCAGAGATTGAAGACTGGGGTGCAGAAGGATTGGTAAAGAGAAAAGAGTTTGGAGACTAGGTGTAGAAGGACTTTTACAGAGTGAAGAGTTTGAAAACTGTGGTGCAGAAGGATCATTGCAGAGAGCAGAAGTTGGAGACTGAGGTGCAGAAGGATTGTTACAGAGAGCAGAGGTTGGAGACTGGGGTCAGAAAGACAGTTACAGAGAGCACAGTTTGGAGACTGGGGTGCAGAAGAAATGTTGCAGTGAGCAGAGATTGGAGAGTGCGGTACAGAAGTACTGTTACAAAGACCAGAGGATGGAGACTGGGGTGCAGAATGAATGTCACCTAGAGCAGAGTTTGGAAACTGGGGTGCAGAAGGATTTTACAGAGAGCAGAGGCTGGAGACTGGGCTCAGGAGGACTGTTTCATAGAAAAGAAGTTGGAGACTGGGGTGCAGAAGGATCATTCCAGAGAGCAGAGGTTGGAGACTGAGGTGCAGAAGGATCGCTACAGAGAGCATAGTTTGGAGACCGGGGTGCAGTAGAATAGTTACAGAGAGCACAGGTTGGAGAATGGGGTGCAGAAAAAATGTTGAAGAGAGCAGAGGTTAGATACTGGGGTGCAGAAGGACTGTAGCAGCGAACAGAGGTTGGAGACTGGGGTGTAAAAAGACTGTTGCAGAGAGCAGACGTTGGAGACTGGGATGCAGAAGGATCGTTGCAGAGAGCAGATGTTGGAGACTGGAGTGTAGAAGGACTTTTGCACAGAGCAGAGGTTGGAGACTTGGGTGCAGAAGGCCTGTTGCGGAGAGCAGATTTTGGAGACTGAGGTGCAGAAGGACTGTTACAGAGAGCAGAGGTTTCAGACTGGGTTGCAGAATAACTAATACGGAAAGTAGAGTTTGGAGACTGGGGTGCAGAAGGACTGTTACAGATAGCAGAGTTTGTAGCCTGGGGTGCAGAAGGACAGCTGCAGAGAACAGAGGTTGGATACTGGGGTGCAGAAGGGCCATTGCAGAGAGATGAGGTTGGATACTGAGGTGCAGAATTACTGTTACAGAGAGCAAAGTTTGGAGAACGGGATGGAGAAGGATCTTATAGGGAGCAGAGGTTTGAGACTGGCGTGCAGAAGGATTGTTACAGATAGCACAGTTTGAAGACTGGGGTTTAGAAAGATTGTTGCAGAGAGCAGGGTTTTCAGACTCAGGCTTAGAAGGACTCTTACAGACACTAGAGGTTGGAGTTTGAGGTGCAGAAAGACTGTTTCAGAAAGCAGAGGTTGTCAATTGGGGTGCAGAAGTTACGTTATAGGGAGAAGAGGTTGGAGACTGCAGTACAGAAGGACTGTTACAGAGAGCAGAGGTTGGACATTGATGTGCAAAAGGACTGTTACACAGAGCAGAGCTTGGAGACTGGGGTGCAGAAGAATTGTTGCAGAGAGCAGAGGTTGGAGACTGGAATGCAGAAGGATCGTTGCAGAGAGCAGATGTTAGAGACTGAGGTGCAGAAGGATCGCTAAAGAGTGCAGAGTTTGGAGACCGGGGTGCAGTAGAATAGTTACAGAGAGCACAGGTTGGAGACTGGGGCACAGAAGAAATGTTGCAGAGAGCAGAGGTTGGAGACTGGAATGCAGAAGGACTGTAGTAGAGAGCAGAGGTTGGAGACTGGGGTGTAGAAGGACTGTTGAAGAGAGCAGATGTTGGAGACTGGGATGCAGAAGGATCGTTGCAGAGACCAGATGTTGAATACTGGGGTATAATAAGACGTTTGCACAGAGCAGATGTTGGAGACTGGAGTGCAGAAGGACTGTTGCAGAGAGCAGAGGTTGGAGACTGCGGTACAGAAGGACTGTTACAGAGAGCAGAGGTTTTAGACTGGGTGCAGAATAACTGATACGGAAAGTAGAGTTTGGAGACTGGGGTGTAGAAGGACTGTTACAGAGAGCAGAGTTTGTAGCCTGGGGTGCAGAAGGACAGCTGAAGAGAACAGAGGTTGGATACTGGGGTGCACAAGGGCCGTTTCAGAGAGATGAGGTTGGAGACTGAGGTGCAGAATGACTGTTACAGAGAGCAAAGTTTGGAGAACCGGTTGCAGAAGGATCTTACAGAGAGCAGACGTTGGAGACTGGGATGCAGAAGAATCGTTGCAGAGAACAGAGGTTGGAGACTCGGGTGTAGAAGGACTTTTGCAGAGAGTAGAGGTTGGAGACTGGGGTGCAGAAGGCCTGTTACAGAGAGCAGAGTTTGGAGACTGGGTTGTAGAAGTCCTGTTACAGAGAGCAGATGTTGGAGACTGGGGTGCAGAAGGGTTGTTACAGATAGCACAGTTTTGAGACTGGAATTTATAAGGATTGTTTCAGAGAGCAGAAGTTTCAGACTGAGGCTTAGAAGGACTGTTACAGAGAGCAGAGGTTGGAAATTGGGGTGCAGAAGGAGCGTTATACAGAGAAAAGGTTGGAGACTGGGGTGCAGAAAAACCATTGCAGAGAGCAGATTTGGGAGACTGGGGTGCAGCAGGACTTTTACCGAGAGCAGCCGTTAGAGACAGAGGTGCAGAAGGATTGTTACAGAGAGCAGAGATTGGAGACAGGGGATCAGAAGGACAATTACAGAGAGCAAAAAATTAAGATTGAGGTGCAGAAGGACTTTTACAGAGAGCAGAGGTTGGAGACTGAGGTGTAGAAAGATCGTTGCAGAGAGAAGAGTTTGGAGACTGGGGTGCAGAAGGACTGTTACAAAAAGCAGAGGTTGGCAATTGGGGAGCAGATGGACCTTTACAAAAAGAAGAGGTTGCAGACTGCGATACAAAAGGACTTTTAGAGAGAGCAGATTTTGGAGACTGTATAGAAGAAGGATCGTTGCAGAGAGCAGATGTTGAAGACTGGGGTGCAGAAGGACTGTTACAGAGAGCACAGGTTGGAGACTGGGGTGCAGAAGAAATGTTGCAGACTGCAGAGTTTGGAGACTTGGGTGCATAAGGACTTTTGCAGAGAGCAAAGTTTTGAGACTGTGGTGCAGAAGGACTGATACAGAGATCAGAGGTTTGAGACTGGGGTGCAGAAGGATCGTTTCAGAGAGCAGAGTTTGGAAACTAAGGTGCAGAAGGATCATTACACAGAGCAGATTTGGGTTACTGGGGTGGAAAAGGACTGCTTTAGAGAGCAGAGGCTGGAGACTAAGGTGTAAAAGGACTGATACAGAGAGCAGATGTTGGAGACTGGGGTGCAGAAGTACTTTAGCAGAGAGCAGAGGTTGGAGACTGGGGTGGAGAAGGACTGTTGCAGAGAGCAGAGGTTGGAGACTGGGGTGCAGAAGGACTGTTGCAGAGAACAGAGTGTGGAGACTGAGGTGCACAAAGATTGTTGCAGAGAGCACAGGTTGGAACCTGGGGTGCAGAAGGCCTGTTACAGAGAGCAGCGTTTGGACAATGGGTTTCAGAAGGATCTTACACAGAGCAGAGGTTGGAGACTGAGGTGAAGAAGGACTTTTACAGAGAGTAGATGGTGGAGACTGGGGTGCAGAAGGAGTTTTACAGAGAGCAGAGTTTGGAGATTGGGGTGCAGAAGAACTGTTACTGAGAGCAGAGGTTGGAGACGGGGCTGCAGAAGGACTGTTTCAGAGAGCAGAGTTTGGAGACTGAGGTGCAGAAGGACTGTTACAGAGAGCAGATTTTGGAAACTGGGATGCAGAAGGACCGTTGAAGAGAGCAGAGGTTGGAGCCTGGGGAGAAGAAGGATCGTTGCAGAGAGCAGATGTTGGAGACTGGGGTGCAGAAGAACTATTAATGAGAGCAGAGGTTGGAGACTGGGTTGCAGAAGGCCTGTTACAGAGAGAAGAGTTTGGAGACTGGGTTGCAGAAAACCTGTTACAGAGAGCAGATGTTGGAGACTGAGGTGTAGAAAGATCATTGCAGAGAGAAGATTTTGGAGGCTGGGGTGCAGAAGGACTGTTACAGAAAGCAGAGTTTGTCCATTGGGGAGCAGATGGACCGTTACAAAGAGAAGAGGTTGGAGACTGCGATACAAAAAAACTTTTACAGAGAGCAGAGTTTAGAGACTGGGTAGAAGAAGGATCGTTGCAGAGAGCAGATGTTGGAGACTGGGGTGCAGAAGGACTTTTACAGAGAGCACAGGTTAGAGACTGGGGTGCAGAAGAAATGTTGCATACAGCAGAGTTTGGAGACTTGGGTGCATAAAGACTTTTGCAGAGAGCAGAGGTTGGAGACTGTGGTGCAGAAGGACTGATACAGAGATTAGAGGTTGGAGACTGGGATGCAGAACGATCGTTGCAGAGAGCAGATGTTGGAAACTAAGGTGCAGAAGGATCGTTACACAGAGAAGATTTTGGTTACTGGGGTGGAAAAGGACTGCTGTAGAGAGCAGAGGCTTGAGACTGAGGTGTAAAAGGACTGATACAGAGAGCAGATGTTGGAGACTGGGGTGCAGAAGTACTTTAGCAGAGAGCAGATTTTCGAGACTGGGGTGCAGAAGGACTGTTGCAGAGAGCATAAGTTGGAGACTGGAGTGCAGAAGGACTGTTGCAGAGAACAGAGTGTGGAGACTGGGGTGCAGAAGAACCGTTGCAGAGAGCAGAGTTTAGACACTGAGGTGCAGAAGGATTGTTACAAAGAGCAGAGTTTGGAGACTGGGGTGCAGAAGGACTGTTGCAGAGAGCAGAGTTTGGAGACTGAGGTGAAGAAGAATCGTTCCAGAGAGAAGAGTTTGGAGACTGGGGTGCAGAAGGCCTGTTACAGAGCAGAGATTGGAGACTGGGGTGCAGAACGCCTGTTACAGAGAGCAGAGTTTGGAGACTGGGGTGCAGAAGGACTGTTAAAGATAGCACAATTTCGAGACTGGGTTGCAGAAGGTACTTAAAGAGAACATTTTGTAGACTGAGGTTCAGAAGGACTGTTACAGAGAGCAAAGTTTGGAAACTCAGGTGCAGAAGGATTTTTTCAGAGAGACGAGTTTTCAGACTGAGGTGCAGAAGGACTGTTTCGGAGAGTAGATATTGGATCCTGGGTTGCAGAAGGACTGTTACAGAGAGCAGAGTTTGGAGACTGGGGTGCAGAAGAATCTTACAGAGAGCAGAGGTTGGTGACTGAGGTGCAGAAGGACTTTTACAGAGAGTAGAGGGTGGAGACTGGGGTACAGAAGGAGTGTTACTGAGAGCAGAGGTTCGAGACAGGGGTGCAGAAGGACTGTTTTAGAGAGTAGAGTTTGGAGACTGAGGTGCAGAAGGACTGTTAGAGAGAGCAGATTTTGGAAACTGGGATGTAGAAGGACCATTAAAGAGAGCAGAGGTTGGAGCCTGGGGAGAAAAATGATCGTTGCAGAGAGCAGGTGTTGGACACTGGGATGCAGAAGGACTATTAAAGAGAACATAGGTTGGAGACTGAGGTGCAGAAAGATCATTTCTGAGTGCAGAGGTTTGAGACGGGGGTGCAGAAGGACTGTTGCAGATTGCAGAACTTTGAGACTTAAGTGCATAGGACTTTTACAGAGAGGAGAGGTTGGAGACTGGGGTGCAAAAGAATTCTTATAGAGAGCAGAGGATTGAGACTGGTGTGCAGAAGGATCATTGCAGAGAGCAGAGGTTGGAGAATGAGGTGTTGAAGGATCGCTACAGAGAGCAGAGGTTGGAGACTGGGGTGCAGCAGGACAGTTACAGAGAGCACAGGTTGGAGACTTGGATGCAGAAGAAATGTTGCAGAGCGCAGAGGTTGGAGATTGGGGTGCAGAAGTACTGTAGCAGAGATCAGAGGTTGGAGACTGGGGTGCAAAAGGACTTTTGCAGAGAGCAGTTGTTGGAGACTGAAATGCAGAAGGATCATTGCAGAGAGCAGAGGTTGGAGACTGTAGTTTAGAAGGACTGTTGCAGAGAGCAGAGGTTTGAGACTGAGGTGCAGAAGGACTATTACAAAGAGCAGAGGTTGGAAACTAGGGTGCAGAAAAACCGTTGCAGAGGGCAGAGTTTGGAACCTGGGGAGAAGAAGGATCGTTGCAGAAAGCAGATGTTGGAGACTGGGGTTCAGAAAGACTGTTAGAGAGTGCAGAGTTTGGAGACAGGGGTGCAGAAGGACTGTTGCAGATAGCAGAGGTTGGAGACTAAGGTGCAGAAGGACTGTTACAGAGAGCAGAGGTTGGAGTCTGAGGTGCAGAAGGACTTTTACAGAGAACAGAGTTTGGAGACTGGGTTGCAAAAGGACTGTTGCAGAGAGCTGATATTGGAGACTGGCGTGCAGAAGGTCTGTTACAGAGAGCAGATGTTGAAGACTGAGGTGCAGAAGGATTGTTACAGAGAGCAGATTTTGAGTACTGGGGTGCAG
Source organism: Ictidomys tridecemlineatus (assembly GCF_052094955.1). NCBI lineage: Eukaryota > Metazoa > Chordata > Mammalia > Rodentia > Sciuridae > Ictidomys > Ictidomys tridecemlineatus. Next base: position 197,907,675 of record NC_135477.1, read on the forward strand.
AGCACCATGGCAAAGAGCAAAGCTTGGAGACCGATGTCCAGAAGGACTTTTCCAGAGAGCAGAGGTTGGATACTGTGGAGCAGAAAGACTGTTACAGAGAGCAGATGTTGGAGACTGAGATGCAAATGGATCTTACAGATAGCAGAGTCTGAAGACTTGGGTGCAGAATGACTGTTGCAGAGAGCAGAGATTAGAGACTGAGGTGCAGAAGGATCATTGCAGAGAGAAGTGGTTGGAGACTGGGGTGCAGAAGGCCTGTTACAGAGAGCAGAATTTGGAGACTGGGGTGCAGAAGACCTGTAACAGAGAGCAGAGGTTGGAGACTGGGGTGCAGAAGGATTGTTACAGATAGCACAGTTTGGAGACTGGAGTTCAGAAGGATTTTTGCAGACAGCAGAGGTTTCATACTGAGGCTTAGAAGGACTGTTACAGAGAGCAGAGGTTGGCAATTGCGGTGCAGAAGTACCGTTATAGAGAGAATAGGTTGGAGACTGCAGTACAGAAGGCCTGTTAGAGAGAGCAGAGTTTGGAGACTTTGGTGCAGAAGGACCGTTGTCAAGAGCAGATGTTGAAGAAGGACTGTTACAGAGAGCATACGTTGGAGATTGAGGTGCAAAAGGATTGATACAGAGCAGAGTTTGGAGACTGGGGTACACAAGGACCATTATAGAGAGCAAAGTTTGGAGTATGAGGTGCAGAAAGACTTTTAGAGACAGCAGAGGTTGGATACTGGGGTGCAGAAAGACTGTCACAGAAAGGAAGGTTTGCAGAAAGGGATGCAAAAGGATCTTACAGAGAGCAGAGTCTGGAGACTGGGGAGCAGAAGGACTGTTGCAGAGAGCAGAGGTTGGAGACTGAGGTTAAGAAAGATCGTTGCAGAGAAAAGAGGTTGGAGACTGGGGTGCAGAAAGACTTACAGAGAGCAGAGATTCGAGACTGGGGTGCAGAAGAACTGTTACAGAAAGCAGAGGTTGGAGATTGGGGTGCAATAAGCCTGTTACAGAGAGCAGAGGTTGGAGACTGAGGTGCAGAAGGACTGTTACAGAGAGCAGAGGTTGGAAACTGAGGTGCAGAAGGATCGTTGCAGAGAGCAGAGGTTGGAGACTGAGGTGCAGAAAGATCATTACAGAGAGCACAGTTTGGAGACTGGGTTCAGAAGAAATGTTGCAGTGAGCAGATATTGGAGACTGCGGTACAGAAGTACTGCTACAATCAGCAGAGGGTGGAGACTGGGGTGCAGAAAAAATGTCACCTAGAGCAGAGTTTGGAAACTGGGGTGCAGAAGTATGTTATAAAGAGCAGAGGCTGGAGACTGAGGTCAGAAGGACTGTTGCAGAGAAAAGACGTTGGAGACTGGGGTGCAGAAGGATCGTTGCAAAGAGCAGAGGTTGGAGACTGAGGTGCAGAAGGATCGCTACAGAAAGCAGAGTTTGGAGACCGGGGTGCAGTAGGATAGTTACAGAGAGCACAGGTTAAAAACTGGGGTGCAGTAGAAATGTTGAAGAGAGCAGAGGTTGGAGACTGGGGTGCAGAAGGACTGTAGCAGAGAGCAGAAGTTGGAGACTAGGATACAGAAGGATCGTTGAAGAGAGCAGATGTTGGATACTGGGGTATAATAAGAAGTTTTCAGAGAATAAAGGTTGGAGACTGGGGTGCAGAGGACTGTTGTAGAGAGCAGAGGTTGGAGACTGGGATGCAGAAAGACTGTTACAGAGAGCAGAGGTTTTAGACTGGGGTGCAGAATAACTGATACGGAAAGTAGAGTTTGGAGACTGGGGTGCAGAAAGACTATTACAGAGAGCAAAGTTTGGAGAACGGGGTGCAGAAGGATCTTACAGAGAGCAGAGGTTGGAGACTGGGGGATAGAAGGACTGTTTCAGAGAGCAGAGGTTGGAGACTGAGGTGTAGAAGAATCGTTGCAGAGAGAAGAGGTTGGAGACTCGGGTGTAAAAGGCCTGTTACAGAGAGCAGACTTTGGAGACTGGGGTGCAAAAGAAATGTTGCAGTGAGCAGATATTGGAGACTGCGGTACAGAAGTACTGCTACAAACAGCAGAGGGTGGAGACAGGGGTGCAGAAGGAATGTCACCTAGAGCAGAGTTTGGAAACTGGGGTGCAGAAGTATGTTACAGTGGGAAGAGGCTGGAGACTGGGGTCAGAAGGACTGTTGCAGAGAACAGACGTTGGAGACTGGGGTGCAGAAGGACAGTTACAGAGAGCATAGGTTGGATACTGGGGTGCAGAAGAAATGTTGCAGAGAGCATACATTTGAGACTGGGGTTCAGAAGGACTGTTGCAGAGAGCAGAAGTTGGAGACTGAGGTGCAGAAGGACTGTTACAGAGAGCAGAGTTTGGAGTCTGGGTTTTCAGAACGACTGATACACAAAGCAGAGTTTGGAGACTGGGGTGCGGAAGGACCGTTAAAGAGAGCAGAGTATGGAGACTGAGGTATAGAAGGACTGTTACAGAGAGCAGAGTTTTGAGACTGGGGTGCAGAAGGACTGTTGCAGAGAACAGAGGTTGGATACTAGGGTGCAGAAGGACTGTTCCAGAGAGCAGAGTCTGGAGACTGGTGTGCAGAAGGATCTTATAGAGAGCAGAGTTTGGAGACTGAGGTGGAGAAGGACTGTTACAGAAAGCAGAGGTTGGAGACTGATGTGCAGAATGATCGTTTCAGAGATAATAGGTTGGAGACTGGGGTGAAGAAGGCCTGTTACAGAGAGCAGAGTTTGGAGACTGGGGTGCTGAAGGCCTGTTACAGAGAGCAGAAGTTGGAGACTGGGGTGCAGAAGGACTGTTACAGAGAGCAGAGGTTGGAGATTTGGTTGCAGAACGATTGTTGCCGAGAGCAGAGTTTTCAGACTTAGGTGCAGAAGGACTGTTGCAGAGAGCAGATGTTCGAGAGTGGGGTGCAGAAGGACTCTTTCAGATAGCAGAAATTTGAGACTGGGGTGCAGAAGGATTTTTGCATGGAGAAGAGGTTGGAGACTGGGGTGCAGAAGGCCTGTTACACATATCACAGTTTGAAGACTGGTATGCCGAATGATATTATAGAGAGCAGAGTTTGGAGACTGAGGTGCAGAAGGTCTGTTACAGAGAGCAGAGGTTGGAGACTGGGTTGCAGAATGACTTTTGCAGAGAGCAGAGTTTTAAGACTTAAGTGCAGAAGGGCTGTTGTAGAGAGCAGATGTTCGAGAATGGGATGCAGAAAGACTCTTTCAGAGAACAGAACTTGGAGACTGGGGTGCAGAACTTTTCTTGCCTGGAGGAGAGGTTGGAGACTGGGGTGCAGAAGGCCTGTTACAGATATCACAGTTTGGAGACTGGTGTGCAGAAGGATATTATAGAGAGAAGAGTTTCAAGACTGAGGTGTAGAAGGACTGTTACAGAGAGCAGAGGTTGGAGAGTGAGGTGCAGAATGATTGTTGCAGAGAGCAGTGTTTTCAGACTGTGGTGCAGAAGGACTGTTGCAGAGAGCAGATGTTCGAGACTGGGGTGCAGAAGGAGTGTTTCAGAGAGGAGAACTTGGAGACTGGGGTGGAGAAGGATTGTTGCAGGGAGCAGAGGTTTTAGACTGGGGTTCAGAAGGACTGTTATAGAGAGCAGAGGTTTTAGACTGGGGTGCAGAAGGCCTGGTACAGAGAGCAGAGCTTTGACACTGTGGTGCAAAATGATTGCTGATAGCTGGTGAGCCTCCTTCTGGACAGCTTCTTTTCTGCACAGTCCATCAGGCCCTCTCTCCTCACCCTGCTCTCTTTTGGCTTTATGAGCACCTGTGACTTTCACAGTCACTCTAAGACATGACTCCCAGGCCTATCTCCTGGGAACCTGTCCCGCTGCCTCCTGGAATTTCCTTGGGGAGACCCCGCAGGTACCCAGACTCCAGGCCCAACCTCCTTCCCTCCTTTCCTCTCCCCAGACATGCTCCTTCTCATTTTTTTAATGTATTAATGAGTGATCCCACTGCCACTCAGCTACCCCAAAGACCAGGTGCCCTCTTGTGTCCTCTTCACCAGAACTTTAATGTGCTCCACCCAGAGCTCCTCTTCAGAGCTTTTCCCCAAGCTCCAAATGTCACATCTTCAGTTACCAGATATTTCATTTTAATCTTGTTTTGGCACCCGATAACTCTCCCAGACTACATGAAGGTATTCTAACCAAAGCACATGGACTGTACAGACTATTATGGTTTAGAAATAAGGTATCCCCCCACCAAAAGCTCAGTGTCAGCCACAGTAGCAGTGTTCAGAGGTGAAATGATTAGACTGTGAGACTTGTGACCTAATCTGTGGTTCCATCCATTTTGTGGGTTAATTATCTGAAAGGCCCACTGTACTGAGAGGAGTGTGGGCAGGTGGAGTGTGGCCGGGGACATGCCCTGGGGAATCACATCTTGTCCCCTGCGAACTGTGTCCTCCCGTCCCCTCACCCAACCCAACCTTCTGGCTGCCATGAGCTAGGGACGCTTCCCCTCTTGTTCCCTTCCACCTCAGCGTCCCACCTCATCTCCAGCCGGCAGCAATGGGTTAGCTGGCCCCAGACCAAACCTCATAGCCAGGAGGCCAGAGTGCATCTCCCCCTCCGGGTTGTTCTGGTCAGGCCTGTGGTAACTGTGGCAACCGTGGACTGATCCAGGGAGTAGATATTATGAGTAGATTGGACCCACAACCGTTTCCTAAATCCACAGATTCTGTCATTTTAAGAGCTCAAGCCATTTTCTTCTGGATGGCCTGTTTCCAGCCTGCCCTCACCTAGAATGTGGTCTACTAGTGATTATTGAGATTCTCCAGCTGTCCTGGTCCTGCCCGTTTGCACACCACAGCTAGCTCCTAGGCAGCCAGACCCACGGACCTCCTGATGCCCACTGAGGAGAGAAGAGAGATTTTCTGAGGACCCTGTTAGAAGTCCACTCTTATTTTTTTTTAAAGACCACACACAGAGGGCATGTTTCAGGCAGTCCTTCACATGCGTCTTTGAGAAATCAGACTCACAATGATTTTTGTGATTCTCTCCCAGGCTCCAATAACCACCGCTCTACTCCCTAATTCTCTGAGATTAACTTTTTAGCTTCCACAAAGAAGTGAAAAACTGTTATTTCTCTTTATGTGTCTGGCTTATTTCACTTAATATAATGTCTCTCATGAGCTAGTTTTAAAGAGAAACTGCACAACAAATTCTTTATGTCAGATTTAAATTTTATTCTGAAGAGATAATTCGAAATGGTCACATATGTTTATGTAGGAAAATGTTCATTAAAATATTTATCGGATTGGAGATGATCTGAATGTTTAGCCAAAGGGGAGAGATTAAGTTTATTTAAGAGAGATGTAAGTTTATTGATCATCTCAATAGCTGCAGAAAAAGCATTTAACAAAATATAGCACCCGTACCTGTCAAAACAGTAGAAACACTAGGGACAGAAGGAACTTTGTAAAAGCATTGTAAAAGCTATCTATGCTAAACCCAAGGCAGCATCATTCTAAGTGGAGAAAGGTTGAAAGCATTCACTCTAAAAACTGGAAGAAGATAGGGTGCCCCCTCTTTCACCACTTCTATTCAACTTCATCATTGAAATTGCCATAGCCATTGGACAAAAGAAAGAAATTAAAGGTATACAAATAGGTCAAGAAGAATTTAAATCTCACCCTTTGCTGATAGGATCATGTCATCTTCTTAAATTTTTTATTAGAGCATAATAGTTATACATAGAAGTTGGATTGATTTGGAAAAGATCCTACGTGCATTGAATCAGATTTACTCCATTCAGTCCCCACCCCCCATCTCCCTCCCCTTCCTGCCCCCATTCTCCTTTCTCTACTGATATTTCTTTGGGTCATTTATCTGTTAATTTCTGACTGGTGCTTTCTACATAAACATACAGATGCGGTCGCCTGTGGTAGACTTCCCTGTGCACATAACATGATCTGTGTAAAGACCTTTCACATTTCCTCTCTTCCCAACCCTCTCTCCACCCTCTCATTCTCCTTCTACTCCACTAATCTTCCCTGTATATTTAAGATAGCCAGTCCAACCCCACTTCATCAACTTCATTTCTCTATTTTGCTCTAGCCCTGATAATTTCAGCATTGTACAGGAATAGTTAACTTCTGCCTTTCCGAACACAGAGATCAAGATTGATGTAAAATGAGAAAAACTCTACATTGGAAAACACTGAAGGCAACATCGACTGCTTCTGCAGATGATGACTCTGCTTTGTAAATTTTTTTCTTAACATTTGCAATGAAAATGAACTTCTCCAAAAATCCTGTTTACCTAAAAAGACAACAGGAGACAGAGATTACTGAGGAAGTGAGAAATGACTTCACACCATGATGAGGTCAAATGGCTTTCTGTTGGCTTCTAGCAATTCTCTGGTTACTCCCACCCACCATCACCCCTGCAAATGTGTGAGGCTCCATGGGTCTGATTGCCTGAGACCAGTACCACAGGTTATCAGTCTCCAGGCTGCTTTTCATTCGATATTATTTGCCATGTTGCTGCAGATTAACAAGCCTGTTTTAGATTCTCTCAATCTATTCTCATCATGGTCTCTTTTTCTCTGTTTTGTAGCTATGAAAACATTGGAAATGACCAATCAATCATTTGTCACTGAATTCATCTTCTTGGGATTTTCCAACCACTCCAACCTACAGGGCTGGTACTTCCTGCTCTTTCTTGTCATTTACCTGATCACTCTCCTGGGGAACATGCTCATAATAGTGGCCACCAGGGTCAGTCCTGCTCTCCACACTCCAATGTACTTTTTCCTCAGCAATTTGAGCTTCTTGGACGTCTGCTACACATCCACCACCCTTCCAGTACTGCTGGTGAACTTCTTCTGAGAGAAGAAGGCCATTTCTTATGAGGGCTGCCTTTCCTAGATCTTCTTCTTGGTGACAAGTGCTGGCACAGAAGGCGTCTTACTGGCTGTGTGGCCAGTATGACTGCTGTGTGGCCACCTGCCGTCTTCCTCAGTACCCAGTCATCATGAGTGTGAAGGTCTGTGTTGGCCTGGTGACTGGGTCCTGGCTGTGTGGGCTGGTGAATTTGGTCACACACATGGTGCTAATCATCACACTCACTCTGTGTGGGCCCCACCAGTTCAGCCACTTTCTCTGTGACACCCCATTGCTCCTGAAGCTCTCCTGCTGAGACACCTCTGTCAACGAGTCTGCGCTCCACGTTGTCAGTACCACCATGGGCCTGAGCCCCTGCCTCTTCACTGCAGGCTCCTACGCACTCATCATGGCGGCCATCCTGGGGATTCCCTCTTCCCAGGGCAGGAGGAAGGCCTTCTCCACCTGTGTGTCCCCCCTCACTGTCGTGGTGGTCTTCTATGGAACAGCCAACTTCCACTATGACAGGCCCAGAGAAGGCTGGACACGGACACCCTGTTCTCTGTGCTCTTCTGTGTGGTGACCCCCATGCTGAAGCCCCTCATTCACAGCCTGAGAAGCAATGAGGTTTAGAGTGCCCTGAGGAAGCTGGCTGGGAGACAGACTGTATAGTGAGATTAGAACTAGATGATGGTTTTATTCTAAAAAATGTCTTAGTTGTAGAAATATGTGAACTCTTCAGCAGCAATTACAAGAGCGCTCTCTCCATACACAGTGTCTCATGACCACTGTGGTGCCCCTCCAACCAGGGGAAGCACACTGTGCTAAGTATGTGACACATTGTGACCTCACCTGGGTTCTGTAATCCACAGGTATTTCAGAATATTTTTATTACTTTTCTCTCCAAAAAAAGCCTATACCCAAACAGTCAATCTCTTTTTTCCCAATATTGCAGCTCTAGCCAACACTAGTGAATGTGAAGTGCTATGTGCAATGTGACTTTGACTTGCATTTTCCTAATGGATCTTGATTCTAAGTTTTAAATAAACACCATTTCTGTGTTTCTCCTTCACATGTGGAAAGACCCATGTATACACTCGAGTTTCTGTGGATATTTTTAATGAAGTAATACCATATACGCCTTTTGGATCTGACTCTTTTTCCTTAGGATGTTTGTAATTTTCAGTTATATTGTAGCTTGTATTAGTATTTTAGTTTATTCCTCCCTATTGTGACTGATTTCCATCTTATGAAAATGCCACATTTCTTTGTTCATTTCCCACTGGATAGTAATTTTTACTTTGTGTCTGTGTGGGTGTTGTACTACAGATTGAACCCGGAGCCTCCTGCACACTAAACAATGTTCTACCACTAGCCAAAGCCCAACCCTTTTAAAAATTTTGTTTTTAGACAGGGTCTTGCAAATTTGCCCAGGTTGTCCCTGAATTTGTGATCCTCCTGCCTCAGCTTCTTGAGTAGCTAGATTACAGAACTGCCTGGTCATTTTCACTTTTTGACTAATATGAATAAGATTCGTATATATAAGATGAACATTATATATAATATGAACATTATATGAACATTCATGTACAAATCATTGGTGGACAACTTTTTTATTTATCTTGAGTTTGTAAGTAGGAGTGGAAGAGGTGGATCATTAACTTCATATTTAACTTTCTGAAAAAGTTCCAGACCATTTTCAGACCAGTGGAACCAGCTTACCTTATTATTAAGAGTGGTGAATAAAGCTTCTGATTTCCTCACTCCCTTAACCACACATCATTATCATTTCTTTTATTGTGACAACCCTGGAATGTGTGAAGTGCTTCATCAAATGTGCTTTAGCTTTGCCTTTCTCTGATGGCTAATCATTCTAAGATCTTTTAGGAGTACTGTTAATGTGTCTCTCCTAAGCATGAGGAAAACCCCATTGTATTATGGGAAATTTTAAGTCTTAGATACTTACCTCTTTATCTAATACTTTTATTTTTATTTTTGTGCAGTAAAATACTACAAGACTTTCAAGCTTGTTGTCTTTCCTCCATCTGTTCCCGAAAAAGCTGTTTGATGACTCTTTTTTCCCCTACTTTTAAACTCCATAGCAAACAATTTCTTCACCAGATCATGAGCATCAGCAGGATCATAAAATTAAGGGGCATGAAGTCATACAGGTTTGGTAAGGGATTAGCCCTTAGCAGGAGTGGAACAGCTGAAGATAGTGGGGATGCTTTTAATATTGTGGCTTCTGATATCTGTCCATCTGGCAAAGTATGTAACATGAAGGAAAAACTTCCTATGCTGTGCAAAATCCACCCCAATAAGTGTACACCCACCCTGACCCCTTCTCTCCCTAGCGAGAAGGGAAGGCAGTCTTGAGGTTTCAGCCACCCACAACTTCTTAGCAGAAATCTCACTCCGAACTTCGCTCACCCACATCCCAGAAGAGAGAGGACGCTGATCTTCTCGCTGCATGCTGGGAACAGGTGATTGCCAAGACATTAATGAATCCAACAGCGAATTAACTGCTCTACATTGTTGCAGTTGAACTCAAGCCATTGCCCTTGAGTTGTGTTTGCACACTGAGGAGTCCCAGAGCAGCTGCAGAGGAAAGGCCACATGCATATTCCCAACAGGTCGGCCCCAGACCTCTATAAATGTCCATCACAGGAAAATGAATTGTGAGAGATCAGAGGATTTTGACTCTTTCATGAGGCCACAGATATGCGACAGGCAACTTTCAGAATAACAGGTCCGTTTTGTGATGAATGGAGACCAACAGCCAGTTTTACCAAGAGCTTTCTTTGCAGCCCAGGTGCTAGTATGGAGAGCAGCAAGGGCCACACCAAAACCAGAAATCTACGCCTCTCTGTGAGAGTTTCTGGTTAGTAGTTTATTTACCATCACAATTTTCAAAAACACTATCTTAGAATCAGGATATACCTACACCTTAAAAACATAATACAGCCAGCGGCTGGTTGCGGACCGGAGCCGGCCCCACCCCCAGTGCCTGCAAAGTAGGAGAACCGGCGACACAAAAGTTAACTCAAAATGGATCAAGGAGCTTGATATCAAATCAGAGACACGGCATCTGATAGAAGAGAAAGTTGGCTACGACCTACATGCTGTGGGGTCGGGCTCCAAATTCCTCAATAGGACACCCATAGCACAAGAGTTAACATCTAGAATCAACAAATGGGACTTACTCAAACTAAAAAGTTTTTTCTCAGCAAAAGAAACAATAAGAGAGGTAAATAGGGAGCCTACATCATGGGAACAAATCTTTACTCCTCACACTTCAGATAGAGCCCTAATATCCAGAGTATATAAAGAACTCAGAAAATTAGACAATAAGATAACAAATAATCCCATCAACAAATGGGCCAAGGACTTGAACAGACACTTCTCAGAGGAGGACATACAATCAATCAACAAGTACATGAAAAAATGCTCACCATCTCTAGCAGTCAGAGAAATGCAAATCAAAACCACCCTAAGATACCATCTCACTCCAGTAAGATTGGCAGCCATCACGAAGTCAAACAACAATAAGTGCTGGCGAGGATGTGGGGAAAAGGGTACACTTGTACATTGTTGGTGGGACTGCAAATTGGTGCAGCCAATTTGGAAAGCAGTATGGAGATTTCTTGGAAAGCTGGGAATGGAACCACCATTTGACCCAGCTATCCCCCTTCTGGGTCTATTCCCTAAAGACCTAAAAAGAGCATGCTACAGGGACACTGCTACATCGATGTTCATAGCAGCACAATTCACAATAGGAAGACTGTGGAACCAACCTAGATGCCCTTCAATAGACGAATGGATAAAAAAAATGTGGCATTTATACACAATGGAGTATTACTCTGCATTAAGAAATGACAAAATCATAGAATTTGGAGGGAAATGGATGGCATTAGAGCAGATTATGCTAAGCGAAGCTAGCCAAGCCCTAAAAAACAAATGCCAAATGTCTTCTTTGATATAAGGAGAGTAATTAAGAACAGACTAGGGAAGAAGAGCACAAGAAGAAGACCATCATTAAACAGGGTTGAGAGGTGGGAGGGAAAGGGAGAGAGAAGGGAAATAGCATGGAAATGGAACGAGACCCTCAGGTTTATACAAAATTACATACAAGAGGAAGTGAGGGGAAAGGGAAAAATAATACAAGGGGGAGGAATGAATTGCAGTAGTGGGGGTAGAGAGAGAAGAGGGGAGGGGAGGGGAGGGGAGGGGGGATAGTAGAGGAAAGGAAAGGCAGCAGAATACAACAGACACTAGGATGGCAATATGTAAAGCAATGGAAGTGAAACTGATGTGAATCTGCAATCTGTATAAGGGGCAATATGGGAGTGCATAACCCACTTGAATCAAAATGTGAAATATGATATATCAAGAAATATGTAATGGAGGGGTAAGACAAGATAATACAAATGGAAGAAATGATTTACAGTAGAAGGGGTAGAGAGAAAAGGGGAGGGGAGGGGAGGGGAGGGGGGATAGTAGAAAATAGGACTGACAGCAGAATACATCAGACACTAGAAAGGCAATATGTGAATCAATGGAAGGGTAACTGATGTGATACAGCAATCTGTATACGGGGTAAAGTTGGGAGTTCATAACCCGCTTGAATCAAACTGTGCAATATGATGTATTAAGAACTGTGTAAGGTTTTGAACGACCAACAATAAAAAAAAAAAACAAAAGACCCAGAATAGCAAAAGCAATTCTAAGCAGGAAGTGTGAATCTGGAGGTATAGCGATACCAGAGCTCAAACTGTACTACAAAGCAATAGTAACAAAAACAGCATGGTACTGGTACCAAAACAGGCAGGTGGACCAATGGTACAGAATAGAGGACACAGAGACTAATCCACAAAGTTACAACTATCTTATATTTGATAAAGGGGCTAAAAACATGCAATGGAGGAAGGATAGCATCTTCAACAAATGGTGCTGGGAAAATTGGAAATCCATATGCAACAAAATGAAATTGAATCCCTTTCTCTCGCCAGCCACAAAAGTTAACTCAAAATGGATCAAGGAGCTAGATATAAAAACAGAGACACTGCGTCTGATAGAAGGAAAAGTTGGCTACGATCTACATATTGTGGGGGCGGGCTCCAAATTCCTTAATAGAACGCCCGTAGCCCAAGAGTTAATGACAAGAATAAATAAATGGGACCTACTTAAACTAAAAAGTTTTTTCTCAGCAAGAGAAACAGTAAAAGAGGTAAATAGAGAGCCTACATCCTGGGAACAAATTTTTACCCCTCACACCTCAGATAGAGCCCTAATATCCAGAATGTACAAAGAACTCAAAAAATTAAACAATAAGATAACAAATAATCCAATCAACAAATGGGCCAAGGACCTGAACAGACACTTCTCAGAGGAGGACATACAATCAATCCACAAGCACATGAGAAAATGCTCACCATCTCTAGCAATCAGAGAAATGCAAATCAAAACCACCCTAAGATACCATTTCACTCCTGTAAGATTGGCAGCCATTATGAAGTCAAACAACAATAAGTGTTGGCGAGGATGTGGGGAAAAGGGCACACTTGTTCACTGCTGGTGGGACTGCAAAATGGTGAGGCCAATCTGGAAAGCAGTATGGAGATTCCTGGGAAAGCTGGGAATGGATCCACCATTTGACCCAGCTATTGCCCTTCTTGGACTATTCCCTGAGGACCTTAAAAGAGCACACTATACGGATACGGCCACATCAATGATTATAGCAGCACAATTCACAATAGCTAGACTGTGGAACCAACCTAGATGCCCTTCAATAGATGAGTGGATAAAAAAATTGTGGCAGCTATACACAATGGAGTATTATGCAGCACTAAGAAACGACAAAATCATAGAATTTGCAGGGAAATGGATGGCATTAGAGCAGATTATGCTAAGTGAAGCTAGCCAAGCCCTAAAAAATAAATGTCAAATGTCTTCTTTGATATAAAGAGAGCCACTAAGAATAGAACAGGAAGGAAGAGCATGAGGAAAAGACTAACAGTAAACTAAGACGAATGGGGGGAGAGAAAGCAAGAGAGAAGGGAAAACATATGGAAATGGTAGGAGACCTTCAGTGATACACAAAATTATAAGAGGTTATGAGGGGCAAGGGGGTGGGGGGAAAAAAAAAAAAAAGGGGGAAAGAATTGAACAACAGCAGAGGAGGTAGAGAGGGAAGATGGGAGGGGAGGGGAGGGGAGGGGGGATAGTAGGGGATAGGAAAGGTAGCAGAATACAACAGTCACTAATAAGCCATTATGTAAAATGTGAGTATGTAACAGAAGTGAGTCTGTATTATGTATTTGGGGAGTACAAAACCCAATTGAGTCAAATGTATGAAAGATGATATGTCTTGAGCTCTGTAATGTTTTGAACAATCAATAAAAAAAAAAAAAAAAAAAAAAAAAAAAAAAAAAAAAAACAATAAAAAAAAAAAAAAATGAAGTCTTGGTAAAAATTTAACAGAGGGTTAGATGTATTAAAAGAACCGGGGACAATGAGGTTAATGAATAAATAAAAGTATTTAAGAAAAAAAAAAAAAAAAAAAAAAAAAAAAAACATAATACAGGAATTCCAACATGGCGGCGGGCGCAGAGAGATCAAGTCTCTGACCTCTTCAGCTGTGCAGCCATAGGGAGTCGTAAAAAGCCTAGTTCTGTTTGCTCAGGATCACTAGGCAATGTTGAGCTGACGTGGATCTGGGACGAGCAGTCTGGGCCTCTCAGAACACACACTGAACCTGGATCAGCTGAATTCAAGCTCCCGTTCGCCTGCTTCCCGCAGACAAACAGTTGTGACTCAGCACTAATCCATCTGGCTGAAACAACTGGTCAGCCCTTCTGATCCTACGGAGGTAAATGCCAACCGAGCCTTCATAGGTAGTGGCCACAAGTTTGAAACGGGGCTTGGGAGAGACAGTAAGGACCCACCCGTTGCATTGGTCACCCGGCAAAGGGAAACGAACTGTCGCCATTTGCAAGAGATACCACCATGGCAGACAACTGACGTCATCAGACTGCGGTGGAGGAGATAACTTCATTGAAACCTGTGGCTACAGGTGTGTAATTCCCTAGCCTTCCCTCTCCACACATCGGGGAAACCTTAAGGGCCCCTCCCAGCTCTCCCGTGAGCACAGTAGCCAGACCGAGGGAATTAGAGGTGGCACGAAACCCACGGCGCGGGACTACCGCTCCCACCAGTGTGGACAGCTGAGGTCTCTTGGACCAGCTACCGGGGGTGTGGCTACTGGAGGGGCAGTAAAATTGGCTGAGGATTCTCAGCCCCAAGCTCTGCAAAATTAGGGTCTGAGGGAATGGCAAACTTGAAGAGTGTGCCCAGTCATTTATGACAACAAGGCTCCCAGGAGCAGCAGACCTGGTGTGTACCCAGTATTGTGGTGAGCATCACCCGTGAGAGGGGCCTGGCTAGAGGAAAAGTGGGGAAATGACTAGACACAAGAGGACGCCCTAGGCACCCAGGATTGGAGACTCGCCCAGTCTGGGAGGAGGAGCTGCTGCACAGTGATTGGTTTCCGCGTATTGATAGGAGAAACTTGGCTTGGTGGTCACAGCGCCACCTACTGGAAGAGAAGTTAATCAAACTCTAAGACTGCATTTATTAGTTTTTTTTTTTTTTAATTTTGTTTTGGGGTTTTCTTTCATTTTCATTTTTCTTTCTTTTTTTTTAATTTTTTTTACAATTTTTTAAATTTTTTTTCTTTCAATTTTAATTTTAATTTTTTTTATTATTTAAAATTTTTTTTCTTTTTTTATTTCCTATTTTTTTTTCTTCTTTTGTCTTTTCATTTCTTTTTAATTATCTTATCCCCCCTTCCATGAATTCTACCTGCTTACTCTCATTCTCTTTAGGGACTTTTTCCCTTTCCTTCTAATACCTTTCCTCCAAAGCATCAAATAAATTTATAGGAGTAATCAATAACTCAGCAGTCAAACAGAACAAGAAGTAACATGAGCAGCTTCAAAAAGCAAGGAAGGAAAGGATTACAAACAATGCAGGACAGCCTAAATATTCAGGAGGACCTAGAGTCATCAGAAAAATGGTCATATAAAGAACTCAAGGAACACCTTAGACAGATGGAATGGAACCTTAAAGAGGATACGAGACAGCAAGTTCAAGCAGCGAAAGAACACATTGAGAATGTATTACACAATCAGATAAAAGAAGAAGTTAAGCACCTTTATCAGGAGATAGAGATTATAAAAAAGAATCAAACCGTAATCTTAGAAATGAAGGAAACGATAAACCAAATTAAAAACTCAATTGAGAGTATCACTAACAGAGTGGAGCAAGTAGAAGCCAGAACGTCAGATAATGAAGACAAAATATTTCATCTTGAAAAGAATCTAGCCAACTCAGAAAGGCTGGTAAAAAATCACGACAAAAACATCAAAGAGTTATGGGATAACATAAAAAAACCAAACTTACCAGTCATCGGGATAGAAGAAAGTACAGAGATTCAAACCAAGGGAATGAGTAACCTGCTGAATGAAATAATTACAGAAAACTTTCCAGAAATAAAAAAGGAAACAGATATACAAATTGAAGATGCATACAGGACACCGAGCACACAAAATCACAGTAGACCAACGCCAAGACACATTGTTATGAAGATATCCAATATACAGAAAAAAGAGAAAATATTAAAAGCTACAAGAGAAAGGAGACAGATAACATTCAGGGGTAAACCAATAAGGTTAACAACGGATTTTTCATCACAGACACTGAAAGCAAGAAGGTCATGGAACAATGTATTTCAAACACTGAAAGACAATGGATGCCAACCAAGAATTCTGTATCCAGCAAAATTAAGCTTCAGGTATGACAACGAAATAAAAATCTTTCATGATAAACAAAAGTTAAAAGAATTTGCAGCCAGAAAACCAGCACTGCAAAGCATTTTGAGCAAAACACTACACGAGGAAGAAATGAAAAACAATAACCAAAACCATCAGAAAGAAGTGCCTCGGTAAAGACAGAGGGTGAGGGGAAAAATAATCATGGAGAAACAAACTAAATTTTTTTTAAAAAGAGGATAAATAATCAAACATGGATGGAAGTACAAACCATATATCAATAGTAACTCTAAATGTTAATGGCATAAACTCTCCAATAAAGCGACATAGGCTGATATCATGGATTAAAAAAACAAATCCAACAATATGCTGCCTCCAGGAGACACATCTGATTGGAAAAGACATACACAGGCTGAAGGTGAAAGGATAGGAAAAATATACCACGCACATGGTCCTCGTAAGCAAGCAGGGGTGGCCATCCTCATATCAAATAAAATCGACTTCAAGACTAAGTTAATCAAAAGGTATAAAGAAGGACATTATATACTGTTAAAAGGAACCATTCACCAACAAGACATAACAATTATCAATATTTATGCACCAAATAATGGCGCTGCGACATTCATAAAACAAATTCTCCTCAAGTTCAAGAATCAAATAGACCACAACACAATAATTATGGGTGACTTCAACACACCTCTCTCAACATTGGACAGATCCTCCAAACAAAAGTTGAGTAAGGAAACTATAGAACTCAATACCACAATCAATAACCTAGACTTAACTGACATATATAGAATATATCAACCATCATCAAATGGATATACTTTTTTCTCAGCAGCACATGGATCCTTCTCAAAAATAGACCATATATTATGCCACAGGGCAACCCTCAGTAAATATAAAGGGGTGGAGATAATACCATGCATTTTATCTGATCATACTGGAATGAAACTGGAAATCAATGATAAAAGAAGGAAGGAAAAATCCTACATCACATGGAAAATGAACAATATGTTACTGAATGATCAATGGGTTACAGAAGACATAGAGGAGGAAAACAAAAAATTCTTAGAGATAAATGAAAATACAGACACAACATATCGGAATTTATGGGACACAATAAAAGCAGTTTTAAGAGGAAAATTCATCGCCTGGTGGTCATTTTTCAAAAAATGAAAAAAACAACAAATAAATGAGCTCGCACTTCATCTCAAAGCCCTAGAAAAGGAAGAGCAAAACAACAGCAAATGTAGCAGAAGGCAAGAAATAATTAAAATCAGAGCGGAAATTAATGAAATTGAAACAAAAGAAACTATTGAAAAAATTAACAAAACTAAAAGTTGGTTCTTTGAAAAAATAAATAAGATCGACAGACCTTTAGCCATGCTAACAAAGAGAAGAAGAAAGATAACTCATCTATTGAAGGGCATCTAGGTTGGTTCCACAGTCTAGCTATTGTGAATTGTGCTGCTAAAATCATTGATGTGGCCGTATCCGTATAGTGTGCTCTTTTAAGGTCCTCAGGGAATAGTCCAAGAAGGGCAATAGCTGGGTCAAATGGTGGATCCATTCCCAGCTTTCCCAGGAATCTCCATACTGCTTTCCAAATTGGCCTCACCATTTTGCAGTCCCACCAGCAGTGAACAAGTGTGCCCTTTTCCCCACATCCTCGCCAACACTTATTGTTGTTTGACTTCGTAATGGCTGCCAATCTTACAGGAGTGAAATGGTATCTTAGGGTGGTTTTGATTTGCATTTCTCTGATTGCTAGAGATATTGAGCATTTTCTCATGTGCTTGTGGATTGATTGTATGTCCTCCTCTGAGAAGTGTCTGTTCAGGTCCTTGGCCCATTTGTTGATTGGATTATTTGTTATCTTATTGTTTAATTTTTTGAGTTCTTTGTACATTCTGGATATTAGGGCTCTGTCTGAGGTGTGAGGGGTAAAAATTTGTTCCCAGGATGTAGGCTCTCTATTTACCTCTTTTACTGTTTCTCTTGCTGAGAAAAAACTTTTTAGTTTAAGTAGGTCCCATTTGTTTATTCTTGTCATTAACTCTTGGGCTACGGGCGTTCTATTAAGGAATTTGGAGCCCGACCCCACAATATGTAGATCGTAGCCAACTTTTCCTTCTATCAGACGCAGTGTCTCTGTTTTTATATCTAGCTCCTTGATCCATTTTGAGTTAACTTTTGTGGCTGGCGAGAGAAAGGGATTCAATTTCATTTTGTTGCATATGGATTTCCAATTTTCCCAGCACCATTTGTTGAAGATGCTATCCTTCCTCCATTGCATGTTTTTAGCCCCTTTATCAAATATAAGATAGTTGTAACTTTGTGGATTAGTGTTGGCGAGGATGTGGGGAAAAGGGCACACTTGTTCACTGCTGGTGGGACTGCAAAATGGTGAGGCCAATTTGGAAAGCAGTATGGAGATTCCTGGGAAAGCTGGGAATGGATCCACCATTTGACCCAGCTATTGCCCTTCTTGGACTATTCCCTGAGGACCTTAAAAGAGCACACTATACGGATACGGCCACATCAATGATTATAGCAGCACAATTCACAATAGCTAGACTGTGGAACCAACCTAGATGCCCTTCAATAGATGAGTGGATAAAAAAATTGTGGCAGCTATACACAATGGAGTATTATGCAGCACTAAGAAACGACAAAATCATAGAATTTGCAGGGAAATGGATGGCATTAGAACAGATTATGCTAAGTGAAGCTAGCCAAGCCCTAAAAAACAAATGTCAAATGTCTTCTTTGATATAAAGAGAGCCACTAAGAATAGAACAGGAAGGAAGAGCATGAGGAAAAGACTAACAGTAAACTAAGACGAATGGGGGGAGAGAAAGGAAGAGAGAAGGGAAAACATATGGAAATGGTAGGAGACCTTCAGTGATACACAAAATAATAAGAGGTTATGAGGGGCAAGGAGGTGGGGGGAAAAAAAGGGGAGAGAATTGAACAACAGCAGAGGAGGTAGAGAGGGATGTTGGGAGGGGAGGGGAGGGGAGGGGGGATAGTAGGGGATAGGAAAGGTAGCAGAATACAACAGTCACTAATATGCCATTATGTAAAAATGTGAGTATGTAACAGAAGTGAGTCTGTATTATGTATTTGGGGAGTTCAAAACCCAATTGAGTCGAATGTATGAAAGATGATATGTCTTGAGCTCTGTAATGTTTTGAACAACCAATAAAAAAAAAAAAAAAAAAAAAGAAGAAAGATAACTCAAATTACTAACATACGGGATGAAAAAGGCAATATCACAACAGATGCTACAGAAATACAGAAGACAATTAGAAATTATTTTGAAAACCTATATTCCAATAAAATAGAAGATAGTGAAGACATCGATAAATTTCTTAAGTCATATGATTTGCCCAGACTGAGTCAGGAGGATACACACACTTTGAACAGACCAATATCAATGGTCTGTTTTGATATTGGTTTTGATATTGTTTTGAAGAAGCCATCAAAAGACTACCAACCAAGAAAAGCCCAGGACTGGATGGGTATACAGCGGAGTTTTAAAAAACCTTTAAAGAAGAATTAATACCAATACTTTTCAAGTTATTTCAGGAAATAGAAAAAGAGGGAGCTCTTCCAAATTCATTCTATGAGGCCAACATCACCCTTATTCCGAAACCAGACAAAGACACCTCAAAGAAAGAAAACTACAGACCAATATCTCTAATGAACCTAGATGCAAATATCCTCAATAAAATTCTGGCGAATCGAATACAAAAACACATCAAAAAAATTGTGCACCATGATCAAGTAGGATTCATCCCTGGTATGCAAGGCTGGTTCAATATACGGAAATCAATAAATGTTATTCACCACATCAATAGACTTAAAGATAAGAACCATATGATCATCTCAATAGACGCAGAGAAAGCATTCGACAAAGTACAGCATCCCTTTATGTTCAAAACACTTGAAAAACTAGGGATAACAGGAACGTACCTTGACATTGTAAAAGCTATCTATGCTAAGCCTCAGGCTAGCATCATTCTGAATGGACAAAAGTTGAAGGCATTCCCTCTAAAATCTGGAACAAGACAGGGATGCCCTCTATCACCACTTCTATTCAATATAGTTCTCGAAACACTGCCCAGAGCAATTAGACAGACGAAATAAATTAAAGGCATAAAAATAGGAAAAGAAGAACTTAAATTATCACTATTTGCAGATGACATGATTCTATACTTAGAAGACCCAAAAGGGTCTACAAAGAAACTACTAGAACTAATAAATGAATTCAGCAAAGTGGCAGGATATAAAATCAACACGCATAAATCAAAGGTATTCTGTAACCGACGTGATTTTGCAATCTGCATTTGGGGTAAAATTGGGAGTTCATAACCCACTTCAATCTAACGTATGAAATATGATATGTCAAGAGCTTTGTAATGTTGTGAACAACCAATAAAAAAATCAATAAAAATAAAAACATATTACAGAATATTTTACATATTTTCATTACAATTTTGATGGCATTTATGTAATGACATATCGTAGCACTTTTCTATGTGTGTCTCAGTTTCCACAATACTACTTGTATTGCCAGAGTAGAAATAACTTCAGAGGTTATTACAAAACCTGAGGGATTTAGCATGATACCTCCAGTACTGGAAGAAAACCCAAAACATAACCAGATACCCTGGGATGCCTAAATTCCTTAAGTGAGATGATGTGTGAGGAAAATTACTTATGATAAACAATAGATAATGCTAAGTGTTAATCCTTTGCTTTTGATGAGCAGGACAGAAAGGAATTATTTTTAGGGAGAAAGTATAGGGACACATTCTCATCCTGATACAATATAGCAAAACTATAGACCTACCAAAATATCTGTTTAAATAAAAATCATTATTGTAAAAGAAGTTATGTTTAGAAACGTATTCATTCACTAACTAGGAGTTTTCATCTTTATCTTACAACACATGGTTGCTTGGGGAGGGGAGTTGCAAGCAATTTATTAACTATAATAAATCCCTGAAGCTTGTGAGTAATCTACTTCATACACAACCTTCCTCCTTTAGATATATTATATTTTGTGGTCACTCATTTGTGACTTCATTCTCGGTCACCTGACTTTGAGATGACTGATTGGGAAAGAAAGATGCAGACCTGCTTGTTCTGTGGGTACTGAGCCGATGGTCTCCATAAGGGATATGTTTAGGAGACAGGAGACACTGAGTTCCTCAGAAGCCGCTGGGCTATGCTGCCTCACTTATGCCCACAGAGGCTTTATTTTTCTCAGCAAGATATCTGCACCAGAACCACTGAACAGAAATGTCCTCTCGCCTCTGTCAAGTCTCTGTTAGATCCTTTGGTCCCACACAGTACCGTCTTTAAAGAATCTTTTAAAAACTCTCCAACATGGATGTACTTGATAGACCTTCTTCATTCTTCAAACCGTTACTGAGTGCGCATTTACACAAGGTGTTGCCCTAGTGTTTAGAACACAATTGAGAGGCCCAAATAGGACCTGGAGGAGCGAGCGCATATTCAAGATGGAATGAGGGGCTTTGACAAGTATTAAGTGCTCCATTCCCAGAGCTGCCCAAGCAAACACTAAGGGAAAATAATGATAATTTGTAGATTACATAGAATTGTTACCAAGTTTTCTGCACATATTGAGTTCATCTTCCCATTAGATTGTAAGTTGGTTGCAGGACAGTGTCGGAGACCAGCTCCAACAGGGGGTCTCAGGAGACGAACAGATGGTGAGGAGTCGGCGAAAGAGGGGGTGGAGAAACAACACAGACACCAAAGTGAAGGTGTTGATCCCAATCTTTACTTGTGAAGTTGATCATATATACTTTTCATTTTGGCAGGCTTACAGTACTTTGTGGTTACAAAACAGGAATCATTATTCAAACAAAACAAAATATTATGTAGCTACAATTAGAATAGAAGAATGTTTTTTGGCTTATGCATGAGCAAGCATTTGTACTTTCAGTTCCAGTTGTGCTTTGACCTGTTTCTGCTTAGTTAATTTTTAATAATAGTTAGGAATGTCCCAAACTATTGGCCTATACCTTGACGATTCTTTCTTGACTTACTGACCTGAACTGGTGCCGTGGTTACGGCAAGTAGTTGATTTGTTGTTACTTTTAATCAAACAAAAGTAAGAGCACAAACCATTGTGCACAGGAACAAGAACAAGTTGCCCAGTACTAAGCACTAATCTATCTTTTTAACATTAATTTTCCTTCTATAGATTTTAATTTAATTTCTCAAAAACTTCCTTGACAGGAATACAGGGAGTTTTTCTTTAGGCATTAACAATTTACACTCCACAGCTGAATCATTGCATTTAGAGAAAACAAATCTATGCTTTAGAAGTAGTTGCATTAATTGGGAAAGTCATGATTTTTCCTTTATACTTAATGGTCATATGAGAAATCAAAACTATACTTATTAAAGGAATACAAAAACAAATCAGCCTATTCCCAGAAACATACTGCACTTCTCCAGAGGATGGATGCCTTGCACCATCCACCTCAGTAGGGCCTTGCCATTGCCTGAGTCAGGGGAGGGGCGCAGCAGGACAGGGATCAGATCTTATCCTCGTTGGGTTTCTTAGTAGATCTGGCTTAGGACTAAATTAGACCCTGTATAGGAACAAAATTGGTTTGAATTGGAATTAACCACTAACAAGAAAAGAAATTTTAAAATCCTAAATGAAAAAGAGAATTTTTTTATTTTGAAGAATTTTATAACTAGAAGGCTCTGACATATCGTAAGAGGTAATAATTTGTCTTCCCTTTCCCTTTATGCTAGAAGAAGCACAGGTGAAATAAAAAGAACTGAAAGAGCTGGCACAGTGGTGCACGCCTGTAACCCAGCAGCTCAGGAGGCTGAGGCAGGAGGATAGTGAGTTCAAAGACAGCCTCAGCAAAAACAAGGCACCAAGAAACTCAGTGAGACCCTGTCTCTAAATAAAATATAAAATAGGGCTGGGGATGTGGCTCAGTGGTCAAGCCCCTGAGTTCAATCTCCAGTAACTGCCCCCCTACACCCTGGCCCCAAAAAAACAGAACTGAAAGAGATGTTAAATGCTGAATTGAGTGCTGAATCTCCAAGACAGGAGAGAGGATTTTTCCTGGTGAATTTGTTAAGATTTTAAACCTACCAGTTAGGGGTAAGGGCATCCCTGCATGTTAGGTGAAAAAGCCCAGCCTCCGCCAAAGTGTGTCATTGGACCAGCATCACTGGGAACATTTGGAACTCACTGGCTGAGGCCAACTGTTCTGCACAATGACCTCTGATCTTTCCCTTGTCTCCAAGCACCCACACCACATGGAAGGATATGAGGACAACTCTGGGCCAGGCCAGATAGCTCATAGATTTCACAGTAATAAATTCACATTGCCACAAGCACCTGAAATCATTTAGATATTATTCTGAATAAATTGACCTTGTACTGTGTATGTGTGTGTGTGTGTGTGTGTGTGTGTGTGTGTGTGTGTGTGTGTGTGTGTTTTAAGAAATTTACTGGGCAACATGAAAATTGGATTTAAAAATTTTAATCATTGCTTGTGCTATTGAGATCAAATAGGAATCATTGTTTCTCTGATGTGCATAATTGTTTTCATGATCACACGATTCTTCCTCGTTTTGGTCACGACAATTTTTTTTTATTTCGTTTGAGGAAATGAATCCCTAAGGTTAGTAAGCAAAATATTTCATTTATTGCCAAAGCAAAAAAAAAAAAAAGTTCTTCTTTTAAGACTCTAGACTTATTTATTTTATTTTGTTTATATTTAGATTTTAAAATTAGTTGTGCTTAACTGAAGCACAAACTTTCTATTGAAATTTAAATACTTTAAGCTTCTTAAGGCCTGAGATTTGGAATTTTAATAAAAGCTGTGTTGGCCTATTAATCATGTGCAATGAATTATTAGAACCAAAGACAAGAATGTCTGGGCATTGAAGATAATAAGATAATATATTTACTAATATATGGTATTATGATCAGGTAACAAAGTATCACTACAAATAATAGTTTTTACATGATAAATTTTCTGAGTCAATTTCTTTTTTGTTTATTAAATCATAATTGTTAATACATATTAAATGTACAAATTAATGTACATTATGCAAATTAAAGGGATTCATTGATGTTTCCTTACTTGCATTAATATATTGTGCATTAATTTCAGTTCTTTTTTCTGTAAAATGGGGATAATAGGTTATCTTATAGTTTGTTGTGTAAACCAAATAAGTTAATGCATGTAAAAGTCTTATAGGCATTTAATAAGTGATAGGTATTTTTATCTAATGTGTGTCTCTATTCGTTACTCAATTTGAAAAATCCTGATTGGATTCAGGTATGTAAAAATTCATCTTTTCAAAGAAATTCACTGAGTTTTGATAGAATAGATTATCCGAAATTCAATCTAATTTTTACAAAAAATATGCCACTTTTAAACTACATTAAACAAAGTTTTTAAAGTCAGGCATTTATGTGTATTGAAGCAATCTAAGAAGACTCACACTCAAATTATTTTTCTATGAAATATGCCCTAGATGATTATGATGATTATGGTTATTATTATTGCAGAGCAGAGGGTTTACTATTAATTTGATCTAATTCCTATGCTGCATTATGTAAATTCTAAGGAGCAAGTACATATTGTGTCACAAAGTGTCATTCATGAGTTATGATTGTTAATAATGGATTCTAATGGTGACCATGATGATGATTCAATCTAATGCCCTGCATTAATAAAGAGCATAGAGGATAAGGAAAATTGTTTGGGTATCATCCTTCACCCTACCCCACACCCATGACCTACAAGAAATTAGCCAGTAAAACCAAAGAAAAACTTATATGTAGATAAAATTATATAAACATAAATTGGGAGATTTTTTTAATGCCCCATGAAATTGTTTCTTTTGAACTGACCATTATATTTAAGACCTTTACAATAGCAGTATGCACCACTTCAGAGATTGTATTTTTAAATTCCTGAACATTTACGTTTAGTTTTCTCTTTTACACATCCACAGGCCATGTACCAATTTTTCATAGTAAAATCTGCTGGAACTGCCTTCTATGTCAAATTTTATTTCTTTTTCTGTAAACATCTAAATATCTACCTATAAAAGAGATTGTCATATTGATCTTTTTGATATGGGGAGTTAAAAGAAAGTACATGTCACTGATTTCTAAATGACTTGAAGTTCATCCAGGTAGTTGATAGAGAAAAAAGAGAATGTAAGAAATGTCAAGTACATGTAGCTTCCAGCTCCATTTCAAAGTTGATTTATTGTAAATCAATGCTAATAAGGTAACCTCTTGTTTAGGGAAATTATTTAGAGAAAGAGATACCTACAACTGAACTAGATAGTGTGGTGTTTTTAGTCATTTCTGGATAAACTTTTACTACAATTTTCGTGAACACCAAGTATCATAAGAATCCCTACTTTCTCTATTTCCTTCTCTACTTTCTCTATTCTCCTGGGGGATTTCATATTCACCCTTTGCTGTAACAGTTGCATTCAAGACAATGACTCCCAATTCCACACCTGCAGTTCTAGGGTGTCTCTTAAGAGCATTTCCACGTGATTATCCCACAGATGAGTCACATTTAACATTACTCAAATCAAATCCACCAAAGACTCCTCTACATCTGCTATTCCTCACATATTCCTGTTTTCCTGAGTGATCCCACCAGCTAGCCAGCCTGCCCAAACTGATTTGTTGTCTTTACTGTGTCCTCTTCAACTAGGACTTTAAAGTTCTCAATATCCTTCTCCATGAGGGCTTCAGAAATTTTCTCCCACCTTCAACACAGCATGTCTTCAGATACAGACCACTTCATTTTGATCCTGTTTTAGCACTCAGATCACTCTTTTGAACTAAACAGGGTTGTCTAAAACCTGGGGAACCAGGTTTCAAAGTTATCGACCCCTGCTCCTTGGACTCACACGCACAATTCCATGAGTGGGTCTATCTGCGTGTTCTAGACCTAGAGATCTGATGATTTTCTAAAACACAGTCTATCTCCCTCCAGATGTCCCTGTTTTCAGTCTGCACTCACCTGAAAAAGATTTATGGTCCCCTATTGTTGATACTCTGCAATCATTGATGTCCATGCTCATACCCAATCCTGGCTTCCAGAGACAAACCTGGGCTCTCTGGTGGCCCATGGCATGGTGGGGGGTGGGACGTTTTCCGAGGTTTCTATTGCCAAGTACCTTGCTTAGAAATCAGGCCTGACACAGCTTCACAGAGCCTAGTACCGGCCCCATAGGCTGATACCCTGCCACCTCCCCTGAAGTAGCAGGCTCCTCAGAATGACCCAGGGCTTGGCAGCATCCACTGGTGCTATCCCACCAGCCCCTTGAAGCCTAGCTGGAGTCTCCATAGAAACAGGGTACATCTCTATGGAAATGGGCTCCCTCCTCCCCCCAGTGTGATGCAGCTCTCAGAGAAGCTCAATAGTGAGGGTCTTTCCATTTATAGCAATTAGGATAACCAAGTGTTCTGAGCTTGCTGAGCCTTAGATGGCAGATTCCTGCTATATTCTTTGAGATTTCTGCCATCAATGTTGCCTGAGATGCCAACTTGCCATCTCACTAACTATAAGACAGTGTTCTCAGTCAAGACCAATCCCACAACCAATAACACACACACACACACACACACACACACACATGCACAAAGCCCATCCATCATGGTGAGCAAGGCTTTGTATCTGTGATACAGACCGAATGCACCCACCAATCACATTCACTGCTTCAAACAGATCGTGATCAGGAAACAACTGATGTCACTTGTAAAATGTGATGTGTCCTGGACTATCACTGTGGTAAAAAAGAAGTAGAGAAATACAAAAAATAAGAGGAAATACTTAACCTCTTAGAGACCTAAAAAAAATATTTAGATGTGGTTCCAACCAATCCTGAGTTAAAAATCATCTTGAAAAAATGCTTTCACTTCTATTGATTAATTTACTTACTTACTTACTTACTGAAGTACTGGGGATTGAACCCAGTGGCACTCTACCATGAAGCTATATCCCCAGCCCTTTCAATTATTTGGAACAGGGGGCCTTGCAGAGTTTCAAATTTATGATCCTCATGCCTTAGTCTCCAAAGTAACTGGGACTACAGGCAGGTACCACTCTTCCTCATTAATTACTTATTTTTAAAATAAGGCTATTTTTAAAAATTTAACTATAATTTGTACTGAAAGAATTAACAGATCTAAAGTGTACAGGTTTATAATATTTTACATATATATGAACTACCAAAAATCAGGATATAAAGCATTTCCATCACTTTAGAATATTCCTTCATGCTTCAACTGATATCACCCCTGAACTCCAAAAAAAAAAAAAGACCACCATTATTACTTGACCATTATAGCTGTTTTGCTAATTTTTGAACTTTATTTAAAGGAAACATACAGTATATATTTTGTATCTGGCTTCTTTCACCCAGAAAAAATTTTTTAGATGTGTCAAGGTTATTAATGTTCCAGTATTTGTGTTTCTAAAATAACTGAATTATTCCACTGCATGATAAACCGTGATTTGTCTTCTGTCCTTCTGCTGAAGGCATAATATTTGTTTGAGTTATTATGAATTTTTACACAAGAACTTTTGTGAACTGTGCATTAATTTCCTTGGAAATATGCTAGGAATGGGACTGTTTCGAATAGAATAACTACATATTTAACTAAATTAAAAATTACTAAATATTTTTGAAAAGTAAGTGTATAGACTTCAAATTTCACCTTGAGTGTCTATCGAAATAGCTAGAAAGCATGTTGTTTTCATCATTATAATAACCAAAAAGAGCAGAAGAAAATGCAAATTAATGACTTTCCTTGACTTTATTAGGAATGAAGATTATAAGGCAAACAACTAACCGAAGTCTGGGGAGAGATAAGCAACCAAAATAATTCAGGCATTTTTTTTAACTATGGGAGAACCCACTAGATACATAGGAGTTTATTTATAAAAAAAAAAAAACTCAAATAAAAAATAGTTAATGGATTGCTAAAGACTAAGTATAGACTGGTTTCAGAGCATAAAGACCCAGAGGGCTATAGACATAAGATGTTTGTATTTTTTCTTTTTCTCCATGGATTCCACCAAATGCTCCCAGGAAGATAGTGAAGTATTCTGAGAAAGTGTCTTTAACGGTATCATTTCTTGGATAGGTGGAGGGACAAAGAGCAGCAACAGCAGCCCAAACTCCTCCCAGACCCATTTCCTGATTTTTTGCATAGAACAAAAGCTGTAATCTTCAGGGGCAAGAGTAACAGAAACTGTTACATTAGGACACTCAACGGAAAACCTTTGCAGCTATGGAAAAGAACAGGCTGAAATGTCTAACGTCGGGAGGAATAAGAACTAGGCTCAGCCATATTGCTAGAAAGTGGGTCACTGTGAAGGCCATATCCCTGTGACTGAGTTTACAGTACCTAAGGCAGGGCTTCCTGGAAACATCAGAAATCCCTTCTCTGTTTCCCATTAGTCCACTAACATGCATTGACTGAAAATAACAGTAGAATACAGCTGAGAATTCTTCAATAAATAGATTATCTCTGGAGAACAGCGAAAATAGAATACACAAAAGCAAGCAGGGAACAATATTAACAAACTGAACTCAGCCATATAGAATAAGGATAACATTACAGTCAATTGAGATCAATCCCAGAATGCAAGGCTGGTTCAATATTGAAAAATTCAATCAACTGAATTTCCATAGTAACAGACTAAATAAGAAAAAGTATATATCATTTCAATAGATGCAGAGAAAATAAGAAAATTCAATATCTATTTATTATAAAAACTATAACTAAATGAAACTAGGGGCAAAGTCCAGTGGTAGAGTGCATGCTTAGTATGCATAAGGCTCTGAATTCAAAACCCAGCACACATACACCAAAAAAAAAAACTACTAGTAAAAAATGGATAGACATTTTCTAACTTGATTAAAGGCATTGAGTAAATGTAATGTGCCAGACACATAGCTTATATTATCTCAAAATTTTTTCAGCAGTTGTGAAATAGACATCATTAATATCCTAAGCAAGGAACAAACTGAGGAATAGAGATGAGCTGACTTTTTTACAAACAACATCTAGTAAACAACAGATTGATTTCAATCCACATCTATCTGGACAAACAGCCTACGGTTTTACTATAATATTTTTCATTTAAGATTGAAAAACAAACAGAAATTTCAGTTCAAAACAATGGATCATGGATTAGCATGGGTAAGATGATAGAAAATCAGTAATTGTATCAATCATTTTTTTTTTTAGAAAATGTAATGTTTGCTGAGGTAAATCTTATAATACAAAAGAAGAAAAATACCTAAGTATATATCATTTGTCAAAATTTCTTGTATCTTATAAAACTTAAAAAAATAAAAGTTTCTACTGAAAAAAAAAATAGATCAATGTATTTAAAAGCAGGTGACTTATAATTTTACTTTTAAGAAATAATCAGAGATGATCACAGATACATATGTATGAAAGCTTCCATTCCAATATTTATGATAGTAAATCGAATGGAAGGTTTCTATGTTCAATAAAAAGGGAGATATTAACTTAATTTCATGTTAGAAAATTAATTTACAAGGCAAACAACTAAATAGTGTACAACAATATTGGGAAATTTTGCTTTGGATATTTTAAAGATAGATAGAGGTAGAATGGGATGAATGCAAAGAGAGCTTTGATTTTGTGACCTGTTCTATTCTTCTGAATAACTTTCTGCATTTTCTTCATTTTTCCACAATGAAAACTTATTACTTGAAATAACAGACATACAAAAAAGAATTCATCACAGTCAAGCACAGTGTTAGGAGGGAGATACTGCAGATTCAATGAGACACAGGGGTTGATAGCTGGTTGTGCATTTTGACCAAGTCTCCATTTATTCTTACAAAAGAGCACCCATGCAAAAGTCTGTGAGAAGTTATGCTCTCTCTAAAGTCACTCCTATACGTCTCTTTCCAGAGTCCAGGCATCTCTGTATACAATATTATTTGCCATGTTGCTGCAGATTAACAAGCCTGTTTGGGGAGCTCTCAGTTTATTCTCGTCATGATCTCTTTTTCTCTGTTTTGTAGGTATGATACCATTGGAAATGAGCAATTAATCATTTGTCACAGAATTTATCTTCTTGTTATTTTCCAACCACTCCAACCTACAGGGCTGGTTCTTTCTGCTCTTTCTGGTCATTTACCTGACCACTCTCCTGGGGAACATGCTCATAATAGTGGCCACCAGGGTCAGTCCTGCTCTCCACACTCCAATGTACTTTTTCCTCAGCAATTTGAGTTTTTTGGACGTCTGCTACACATCCACCACCCTCCTAGTACTGCTGGTGAACTTCTTCTGGGAGAAGAAGGCCATTTCTTATGAGGGCTGCCTTTCCCAGATATTCTTCTTGGTGACAAGTGTTGGCACAGAAGGCGTCTTACTGGCTGTGTGGCCAGTATGACTGCTGTGTGGCCACCTGCCGTCCCCCTCAGTACCCAGTCATCATGAGTGTGAAGGTCTGTGTTGGCCTGGTGACTGGGTCCTGGCTGTGTGGGCTGGTGAATTTGGTCACACACAGGGTGCTGGCCATCATACTCACTCTGTGTGGGCCCCACCAGTTCAGCCACTTTCTCTGTGACACCCCATTGCTCCTGAAGCTCTTCTGCTGAGACACCTCTGTCAACAAGTCTGCGCTCTACGTGGTCAGTTCCACCATGGGCCTGAGCCCCTGCCTCTTTACTGCAGGCTCCTACGCACTCATCATGGTGGCCATCCTGGGGATTCCCTCTGCCCAGGGCAGGAGGAAGGCTTTCTCCACCTGTGCATCCCCCCTCACTGTCGTGGTGGTCTTCTATGGAACAGCCAACTTCCAGTATGACAGGCCCAGAGAAGGCTGGACATGGACACCCTGGTCTCTGTGCTCTTCTGTGTGGTGAGCCTCCTTTTGAGCTGCATCATTCACAGCCTGAGAAGCAACGAGGTCCAGAGTGCCCTGAGGAAGCTGGCTGGAGGGTGTGCATCCCTTTGCACGATCAAAGTCTAGACCAATCTTCAAACTGGAGTATACAGTCATCTGAAAAAAGATGCCTCCCAGGGACTTGTAGGCACCTGGTTAGAGAGTCTGTATCTGGAGCTTCAACTCCAACTCCCGCTTTTAAACTCTCTGATACTCCTTTCTCTCCTCTCTATTCACAAACACCCTTTTCCCACTTTCAGGTTCAAGTGTGTCGGACACCTTGTGTGTTGTTCAGCACCATCTCTTTTTTTCTGTGTTCTCCCCACACCAGAGCGACAGAAAGTACGAGAACCTCGTTTCCCACACTCCCCTGCCTGCAGGCCTCCATTTTAGGAGGTTCTGTCAAAATAAGCCAAACACTAGGCAGAGAGGAAGAAAGAAAAGAAAGAAAGTGGGTTCTTTTGGATCCCATAGCAGCAGCAGGATACCAGCCCTGTAGAGGCAGGAACTAATCTCCTTGGTGCCAGGAGCTGTGTGTGCAGGCTCCTAGACAGCTGTTTTTGAATGTGGGTAACAGTAGCATGGAATGAGCGTCTCTTTCCAGGAAAGTTAGTGTTTCCATATATGGGGTGGTGTCACCTGCCCTATTTTCCTTTTTTTCTTCCAGATCTCTCAACCATTTTATAACTTTTTTCTGTGTCAACTTCCTCTACCCTAAGACATCAAGAGTCGTTCTTCATCTCTACCTGACCACGGTAGCACTGACCACAATAGTGGTTTACATCAGAGTTGGTTCTAGATAACAGATCTGAGAAGTTAGGTTGGATGTCTGACCTGAGGGAATTGAATATGTTGATAATGTCACAGCCCATAAGAAATGAGACCTGATAATTCCTGGTATGCAATGACCCAACAGAGCCTTTAAGTTAAGAAATCAAATGTCTATGGAAAACTGAGCTTTGGAATAACACCATCGACCTTCAGGGTGGGAATGAACATTACAACATGACTACAGACTACTGTTACTGACTGGAGTGGGAGACTTACAGAAAGAAAATGATAGGTTCAAGCATTATATTCCTCCTTCAAGTCAGGTTCAGATTATCAGAAATATTTTCTCTCTGGAAACTGAAAAAGGTTAATACC
Organism: Ictidomys tridecemlineatus; assembly: GCF_052094955.1. Classification (NCBI taxonomy): domain Eukaryota; kingdom Metazoa; phylum Chordata; class Mammalia; order Rodentia; family Sciuridae; genus Ictidomys; species Ictidomys tridecemlineatus. The sequence continues at coordinate 197,939,477 of NC_135477.1, forward strand.
AGAATAAAACATCCGATTCTCCAAATTGCAGAAGTACAAAGAAAATTATAAATCCACAATTTCTCCAGGTCTTTCTTATGTCAATTAGGACATTAATGGGGGAATGATTGAGACCCTGTTAATTAGAATGGCAAAATACCAGTGGAATTAGACAAATCCCAGAGCCTTGAACCCTGAAATCTCCATTAACCCTCTTTGCTGTCAGAAGCAGCCCCTCCTCCCCCAAGGAGGCTAGCTTTCCCTAAATTAAAGACCCTATGGTGACTCTACCTGGGCAGTTGTATTTTTTTTTAAGAGAGTGAGAGAGGAGAGGAGAGGAGAGGAGAGAGAGAGAGAGAGAGAGAGAGAGAGAGAGAGAGAGAGAGAATTTTTAATATTCATTTTCTAGTTCTCGGCAGACACAACATCTTTGTTGGTATGTGGTGCTGAGGATAGGACCCGGGCTGTACGCGTGCCAGGCAAGCGCACTACTGCTTGAGCCACATCCCCACCCCAATTGTCTTTAAGATGCTCATTCATCATCCCACATTGTCACCAGACTCTTAATTGAAGTCTAATCCTAGAACGCCTCAGGTAAGAGTATAAAATATAGCCCAGGAGAGTATAAGGGTCACACCAAAATAAAAGGTAAATATTTTACTGTATTTTGTTAATAGGAGCCTTAAGAATATATAAGATAATTTGTTTGAGTCTTCTAGACCAAAGAAGTCAGGACATATTGCTGGATCATCTTGAATGCAGTCACAGGGACGTAATCACCAGAAATGTTAGGGTCAAGGATTTTCCTGAGCCACGGGGAGTGGCTATTAGACTCTCTTTGGTAGATGGACTGAAATCTGGACTCAGTGTTTGCTTAAGTTCAATGACCAATATGATCCTGGAATAATGGAGAGGATGGTGATCAGAAATAAATAAGGTGTTGGATGCCATGTTATGTGACCCCTTCCCTGGCCTCACAGCTGGATCTGGAGAAGGGCCTGGAGCACCAGCCTTCACCAACGCCTCGTGGACATGCATTCAGAAGGCAGCACCAGATCCTCGTGAAACCCGCAACCGCTGTCCTCGGCAGCCTGGGAAGACATTAACAGATGGCATCGTTGAAATGGGCTCCCTGATTTCAGTGAGAATAAGGGGACCCTGAAGTAGAAGAAGCCATGTGGTGGAGCAGTGATCAGAACATTCGAATCTGTAGAGATTTTAGACAGTGGTAAATGATCGTGGTGTTTATAGATGGCAAAGAATGGGCACCCTCCTAGAATAGTGCCTGTCCCATGTAATGTGAAACTCTTCTTTTCACACTTCATTGGTGCATTGTAGTGGTCCATAATGGTGGGATTTGCTGACACATATTTGAATATGCACACACAATAACCGTGAACTTTGGCCAATATCATTCCAATATTTCCCTTTTCCTCACCTCCTCCCCTGGTGCCTTGACTCTACTGATCTTTTTTCAACTTTCATGATGAGACTCCCTTCCCAACTTTCCTTCCTTTTCCCCCTCTAGCTTTAACAGAGGAAAAACATACGGCCCTTAACTTTCTGAGTTGCTTATTTTCCTTACTGTTCTGAAGATCCATCCATCTTCCAGCATGACATAATTTCGTTCTTCTTTATGGCTGAATGAAATTCCAGCGTGCATATACCAGATGTTCTTTATCCATTCGTCCACTGATGTCACCTCGGCTGGTTCATGGGCATGTATGTGTTATTATAGTATGATCACTTCGATCCGCTGTGATAAATACCAAGCAGAGGTAGAGCTGGGTCGCAGGGTGGTCCATGGCTACTCCTGAGGAGCCTCCATCCCGATTTCCGTGGTGGTTGTGCTGATTTACATGCCCACCAACAGGGTGAGAGTGCTCCTTTCTCTCCAATTCTCTCCTTGTCACACTCGTTTCTGTTTGTATTCTTAGTGGTTGCCTTTGTCACTGAAGTGAGATGAAATCTCAGTGTAGTCTTGACGTGCAAGTATTTTCATATATTTGTTGGCCACTCACATATTTTCTTCTAAGACGTGTCTCTTTAGTTCATTTAGTTTCCCATTTGGTAACTGGGTTATTTGATAATTGGGTTATTTAATAATTGTGGGTTTGATGTTAAGTTTTATGAGTTCTTTATTAATATTCTGAATATTCATCCTCGTTTAGAAGAGCACCTCATAAAGATTTTCTCCCTTTCCGTAGGTTCTCTCTTTATATTCTAATTGTCTCCTTTGCTGTGCAGAACCTTCTTAATTTGATGCCATCCTATTAGCTAACTTTTGTTGTTATCTTCTGAGCTTTGGCATCCTATTGAGAAAGTCATTGCCTCTGCCTGTAGGTTGGAGTATTGACTTTGTCTTTTCCTAGAAACTGTATAATTTCTGGTCTAGTGCCAGGGTCTTTAATGCATTTTGAGTTGATTTTTTGCAGGGTGAGCAATCGTTCAGGTCTCATTCTTCTGCATTTGGACAGGGGTGTAGAAGGACTGTTTCAGAGAGTAGATGTTAAAGACTGGGGTGCAGAAGAACTGTTGCAGAGAGCAGAGTTTTCAGACTGAGGTGCAGAAGGACTGTTGCAGAGAGCAGATGTTAAAGACTGGGGTTCAGAATGACTGTTGCAGAGAGAAGAGGTTGGAGACTGGGGTGAAGAAGAACCGTTGCAGAGAGCAGAGGTTGGAGACTGGTGTGCAGAAGGACTGTTACGGAGAGCAGAGTTAGGAGACTTGGTTGCAGAAGGATCTTACAGAAAGCAGAGTTTGGAGACTTAGGTGCAGAAGGACAGTAACAGAGAGCAGAGTTTGGAACTCTGGTGCAGAAAGACTGATACAGAAAGCAGAGGTTGGAGACTAGGGTGCAGAAGAACAATTACAGAGTGCAGAAGTTGAAGACTGCGGTACAGAAAGACTGTTACAGAGAGCAGAGATTGGAAATTGGGGAGTAGAAGGACTGTTTCAGAGAACAGAGGTTGGAGACTGGGTTGCAGCAGGACCGTTGAGAAAGCAGAGGTTGGAGACTAGGTTAAATAAGGAATGTTACAGAGAGCAGAGTTTGGAAACTGGGGTGCAGAAGAACCTTACAGAGAACAGAGTTTGGAGACTGGGGTGCAGAAGGAGTGTTAAGGAGAAGAGACGTTAAAGACTGGGTTGCAGAAGAATTGTTGCAGAGAGCAGAGGTTGGAGACTGGGGTGCAGAAGGACGGTTGCAGAGAGGAGAGGTTGGAGACTGAGGTGCAGAAAAACTGTTACAGAGAACAGAGTTTGAAGAGTGAGGTGCAGAAGGATCGTTGAAAACAGCAGAAGTTGGAGACGGAGTTGCAGAAGAATCATTCCAGGGAGCAGAGGTGGAGACTGGGCTGCAGAAGAATCGTTACAGAGAGCAGACGTGGGAGGCTGGGGTGCAGAAGAACTGTTACAGAGAGAACAGGTTAAAGCCTGGGGTGCAGAAGGAATGTTGCAGTAAGCAGAGGTTGGAGACTGGGGTGCAGAAGGACTGTTGCACAGAGGAGACGTTGGAGATTGGGGTGAAAAATGATGATACAGAAAGCTGAGGTGGGAGCCTGGGGTGCAGAAGGACCTTAAAAGAGAGCAGAGGTTGGAGACTGGGTTGCAGAAGGACTGTTATAGAGAGCAGACTTTTGAGGCTATGTTGCAGAAGGACTGTTATAGAGAGCAGAGTTTAGAGGCTAGGTTGCAGAAGGATCTTACAGAGAGCAGAGGTTGCTGACTGAGGTGCAGGACGACTGTTACAGAGAGCAGTGGTTGGAGACTGGGGTGCAGAAGGATCCTTAAGAGAGTAGAGGTTACAGTCTGAGGTGCAGAAGGACTGTTACAGAGAGCAGAGGATGGAGACTGAGGTGCAGAAAGACGGTTACAGAGAGCAGAGTTTGGTGACTGAGGTGCAGAAGGACTGTTACAGAAAGCAGAGGTTGGAAATTGGGGTGGAGAGAGACCTTTACAGAGAGCAGAAGTTGAAGACTGCGGTATACAAAGACTATAACAGAGAGCAGAGGTTGGAGAATATGGTGCAGAAGGACTGTTACAGAGAACAGAGGTTGGAGACTGGGGTGAAAAGGACTGTTACACAGAGCAGAGGTTGAAGACTGGGGTCTAGAAGGACTGTTGCAGAGAGCAGAGTTTGGAGACTTGGGTGCAGAAGGACTGTTGCAGAGAGCAGAATTTGGAGACTGAGGTGCAGAAGGACTGTTACAGATAGCAGAGGTTGGAAACTGGGGTGAAGAAGGACTGTTGCAGGGAGCAGGTGTTGGAGACATGGGTGCAGAGGGACTTTTGCAGAGAGTAGAATTTGGAGACTCAGGTGCAGAAGACTGTTGCAGATAGCAGAGGTTGGAGACTGGGGTGCAGAAGGACTGATACAGAAAGCAGAGTTTGGGGACTGAGGTGCAGAAGGACCATTACAGACAGCAGAGTTTGGAGACTGCAATACAAAAGGACTGTTACAGAGAGTAGAGGTTGGTGACTGGAGTGGAGAAGAACTGTTTCAGAGTGCAGACATTGGAGACTGGTGTGCAGAAGTACTGTTGCAGAGAGTAGAGGTAGGATACTGAGATTCAGAAAGACTGTTAAAAGAGCAGAGTTTGGAGACTGGGGTGCAGAAGGACTGACACAGAGAGCAGAGTTTTGAGACTGGGGTGCAAAAGGCTGTTACAGAGAGCAGAGGTTGAAGACTGGGTACAGAAGGGCTGTTACAGAGAGCAGAATTTGGAGACAGGGTTGCAGAAGAATATTACATAAAGCAGAGTTTGGAGACTGCGCTGCAGAAGGATTGTTACAGAGAGCAGAGGTTGGCGACTGGGGTGCAGTAGGATTATTGCAGAGAGCAGAGGTTGGAGACTGGTGTGCAGAATGATCCTTGCAGAGAGCAGAGGTTGGAGACTTGGGTGCAGAAGGACAGTTGTAGAGAGCAGATGTTGGAGACTGGGATGTAGAAGGACTGTTGCAGAGAGCAGATGTTGGAGACTGGGATGCAGAAGGATTGTTGCAGAGAGCAGATGTTGGAGACTGGGGTATAGAAGGTCTTTGGCAGAGAGCAGAGGTTGGAGACTGGGGTGCAGAAGGACTGTTACAGAGAGCAGATGTTGGATCCTGGGGTTCAGAAGGACTGTTAAAGAGAGCAGAGTATGGAGACTGGGATGCAGAAGGATCGTTGCAGAGAGCAGAGGTTGAAGACTGGGTTGCAAAAAAACTGTTACACAGAGCAGAGGTTGAAGACTGGAGAGTAGAAGGACTGTTGCAGAGAGCAGAGTTTAGAAACTGGGGTCCTGAAGGACTGTTGCAGATAGCAGAGGTTGGAAACTGGGATGAAAAAGGACTGTTGCAGGGAGCAGGTGTTGGAGACATGGGTTCAGAAGGACTTTTGCAGAGAGTAGAATTTGGAGACTGAGGTTCAGAAGGACTGTTGCAGATAGCAGAGTTTGGAGACTGGGGACTGATACATAAAGCAGAGGTTGGGGACTGAGGTGCAGAAGGACCATTACAGACAGCAGAGTTTCGAGACTGCAATACAAGAGGACTGTTACATAGAGCAGAGGTTGGAGACTGGTGTGGAGAAGAACTGTTTCAGAGTGCAGATGTTGGAGACTTGTGTGCAGAAGTACTGTTGCAGAGAGTAGAGGGAGGAGACTGAGATGCAGAGAGACTGTTAAAGAGAGCAGAGTTTGTAGTTGTGCTTGCAGAAGGACTGATACAGAGAGCAGATTTTGGAGACTGGGGTGCAGAAGGCTGTTACAGAGAGCAGAGGTTGGAGACTGGGTACAGAAGGGCTGTTACAGAGAGCAGAGTTTGGAGACTGGGTTGCATAAAAATATTACGTAGATCAGAGTTTGGAAACTGTGGTGCAGAAGGATTGTTACAGAGAGCAGAGGTTGGCGACTGGGGTGCAGTAGGATTATTGCTGAGAGCAGAGGTTGAAGACTGGTGTGCAGAAGGATCGTTGCAGAGAGCAAAGGTTGGAGACTTGGGTGAAGAAAAACAGTTGCAGAGAGCAGATATTAGAGACTGGGATGCAGGAGGATCGTTGCAGAGAGCACAGATTGGAAACTGGGTTGCAGAAGGACTGTTAAACAGAAGAGAGGTTGACTACTGGAGTTTAGAAGGACTGTTGCAGAGAGAAGAGTTTGGTGACTGGGGTGCAGAAGGACTGTTACAGAGAGCAGATGTTAAAGACTGAGATGCAGAAGGACTGTTACAGAGAGCAGAGTTTGGAGACTGGGGTGCAGAAGGACTGATACAGAAAGCAGAGGTTGGAGACTTGGGTCCAGAATTAACCTTACAGAGAGCAGAGGTTGGAGACTTCAGTACAGAAGGAGTGTTACAGAGAGCAGAGTTTGGAGACCAGGGTACAGAAGGACTCTTGCAGAGTGCAGAGTTTGAAGAATGGGATGAAGAAAGACTATTTCAGAGAGTAGATGTTAAAGACTGGGGTGCAGAAGAACTGTTGCAGAGAGCTGAAGTTGGAGACTGGGGTGCAGAAGGATTGTTGCAGCGAGCAGAGGTTGGAGACTGGTATGCATTAGGATCGTTGCAGAGAACAGATTGGAGACAGGGGTGTAGAAGGACGGTTGCAGAGAAAAGAAGTTGGATTCTGAGGTGCAGAAAAACAGTTACAGAGAGCAGAGGTTGGAGACTGGGGTGCAGAAGTATCGTTGAAGAGAGCAGAAGTTGGAGACTGAGTTGCAGAAGAATCGTTGAAGAGAGCAGAGGTGGTGACTGGGCTGCAGAAGGATCGTTACAGAGAGAAGAGGTGGAAGACTGCGGTGCAGAATGAATGTTGCAGAAAGCAGATGTTGGAGACTGGGGTGTAGAAGGACTGTTTCAGAGAGCAGAGGTTGGAGACTGAGATGCAGAAGGACTGTTACACAGAGCAGACGTTGGAGATTGGGGTGAAGAATTATGATACAGAAAGCAGAGGTGTGAGACTGGGGTGCAGAAAGACCTTTTCAGAGAGCAGAGGTTGCAGACTGGCATGCAGAAGGACTGTTTCAGAGAGCAGAGTTTGGAGACTGGGGTGCATAAGGCCTGCTACAGAGAGCAGAGGTTGGAGACTGGGTTGCAGAAGGACTGTTATAGAGAGCAGAGTTTTGAGGCTGGGTTGCAGAAGGATTTTACAGAGAGTAATGATTGGTGCCTGTGGTGCAGGACGAACGTTACAGAGAGCAGTGGTTGGAGACTGAGGTGCAGAAAGATCGTGCAGAGAGAAGATGTTTCAGACTGAGGTGCAGAAGGACTGTAACAGAGAGCAGAGGTTTGAGACTGAAGCGCAGCAGGACTGTTACAGAGAGCAGAGTTTGGTGACTGAGGTGTAGAAGGACTGTTACAGAAAGCAGAGGATGGAAATTGGGGTACAGAGGGACCGTTACAGAGAGCACAGGTTGGAGACTGCGGTATAGAAAGACTGTAATAAAGAGCAGAGTTTGGAGTATATAGTGAAGAAGGACTGTTAGAGAGAGCAGAGTTGGAGACTGGAGTGCAGAAGGATTGTTACAGAGAGCAGAGGTTGGAGACTGGGGTGCAGAAGGACTGTTACACAGAACAGAGTTTGAAGACTGGGGTGTAGAAGGACTGTTGCAGAGAGCAGAGGTAGGAGACTTGGGTGAAGAAGGACTGTTGCAGAGAGCAGAATTTGGAGACTGAGGTGCAGAAGGACTGTAGAAGAGAGGAGACGTTGGAGACTAGGGTGCAGAATATGGTTGCAGAGAGAAGAGGTTGGATACTGAGTTGCAAAAAGACTGTTACAGAGAGCAGAGTTTGGAGACTGGGGTGCAGAAGGCCTGGTACGGAGAGCAGAGTGTGGAGAAGGGCTCCAGAAGTACTGTTACAGATCACAGAGTTTGGAGACTGGGTTGAAGAAGGATCTAACAGAGACCAGATGTTGGGAACCCAGGTGCAGAAGGAGTTTTACAGAGAGTAGACGTTGGAGACTGAGGTGCAAAAGGATCGTAGCAGAGAACAGCGTTTAAAGATTGAGGTGCAGAAGGACTGTTGCAGAGACCACAGGTTGGAGACTGGGGTGCAGGAGAACGGTTGCAGAGAGCAAAGGTTGGAGACTGGGGTGCAGAAGGCTTGTTATAAAGTACAGACTTTGGAGACTGTGGTGCAGAAGTCCTGTTACGGAGAGGAGAGTTGGAAGAAGTGAATCAGAAGGACTGTTAGAGAGGGCAGAGTTGGGAGACTGGGTTGCAGAAGGATCTTAGAGAGAGCAGATGTTGGAGACTGAGGTGTGGAATGATCATTGCAGAGAGAAGAGTTTGGAGACTGTTTTGCAGAAGGCCTGTTAAAGGGAGCAGAGGTTGAAGACTGGGGTGCCGAAGGAGTGTTATAGAGAGCATAGTTAGAAGACTGGGTGGCAGAAGTATCTTACACAGAGCAGAGTTTGGAGACTGAGGTGCAGGAGGACTGTTACAGAGAGCAGTGGTTGGAGACTGGGGTCTGATGGATCGTGCAGAGAGAAGAGGTTTCAGGCTGAGGTGTAGATCGACTGTTACAGAAAGCAGAGGTTGGAGACTGAGGTGAAGAAGGACTTTCACAGGGAGCAAATTTTGGAGACTGTGTTCCGGAAGGATCTTACATAGAGCAGAGTTTGGAGACTGAGGTGCAGAAGGACTGTTACAGAGAGCAGATGTTGAATTCTGGGGTGCAGAAGGATTGTTGGAGAGAGCAAAATTTTCAGACTGAGGTGCAGAAGGATTTTTGCAGAGAGCACATGTTGGAGACTGGGGTGAAGAAGGTTCGTTGCAGAGAGCAGAAGTTGGAGACTGCAGTACAGAAGGACTATTGCAGAGAGTAGAGGTTGGAGACTAGGATACAAAGGAGTTTTTCAGAGAGCAGATGTTGGATACTTTTCTTCAGAAGGACTGTTTCAGAGGGCAGAAGTTGGAGAATGGGGTGCAGAAGGACTTCTGCAGAGAGCAGAGGTTGGAGACTGAGGTGCAGAAGGACGGAGAAAGAAAGCAGATGTTGGAGACTGGCGTGCAAAAGGACTTTAAAGAGAGCAGAGTTTGGAGACTGCGGTACAGAAGGACTGTTACAGACAGTAGAGTTCTGAGACTGGGGAGCAGAATGAGTGTTGCAAAGTACAGAGGTTGGAGACTGGGGTACAGTAGGACCGTTGCATAAAGCAGAGGTTGGAGACTGGGGTGGAGGAGGAATATTACAGAGAGCAGAGTTTGGAAACTGCGGTCAGAAGAAACTTTAAGAGAGCAGAGGTTGGAAACTGGGGTGCAGAAGGATCGTTGCAGAGAGCAGAGTTTGAACACTGGTGTGCAGAAGGACTGTTGCAGAGAGCAGATGTTGGAGACTGAAGTGCAGAAGGACTGTTTAGAGAGCAGATGTTTGAGTCTGGGGTGCAAAAGGACTCTTTCAGAGAGCAGAGGTTGAAGACTGAGGTGGAGATGGACTGTGACAGAGAACAGAGTTTGGAGACTGGGATGCAGAAGGCCTGTTGAAGAGAGGAGAGGTTTAACACTGAAGTACAGAAGGATCATTTCAGAGAGCAGAGTTGTAGACTGGGCTGCAGAAGGACTGTTACACAGAGCACACGTTGCAGACTGGGGTGCAGAAGAAATTTTGCACACAGCAAAGGTTGGAGACTGGGGTGCATAAGGACTGTTGCAGATAGCAGAGTTTGGATATGAGGTGAAGAAGGACTGTTACAGAGAGCAGAGTTTGTAGACTGGGGTGCAGAAGGACTGATACAAAAAGTAGAGTTTGGAGACTGGGGTCCAGAAAGACCGTTACAGAGAGAAAAGTTTGGAGACTGCAGTACGAAAGGACTGTTACAGAGAGTAGACATTGGCGACTGTGGTGCAGAAGGAGTGTTGCAAAAAACAGAGTTTGGAGACTGAGGTGAAGAAGGAGTGTTACAGAGAGAAGAGTTTTTAGACAAGGTTGCAGAAGGATCTTACAGAGAGCAGAGATTGTAGACCGAGGTGCAGCAGGAGTGTCATAGAGAGCAGAGGTTGGAGACTGTGGTGAAGACGTATTGTTATAGAGAACAGACTTTGGAGACTGGGGTGCAGAAGGCCTGTTACGGATTGGAGAGATGGGAGAAGGCATGCAGAAGGACTGTTACAGAATGCAGAGTTTGGAGACTGGGTTGCAGAAGAAACTTACAGAGACCAGATGTTGGAGAGTGAGGTGCAGAGGGACTGTTACAGAGAGCAGAGTTTGGCGACTGGGGTGTAGAAAAACTGTTTCAGATACCAGAGGTTGGAGACTGGGGTGTAGAAGGACTGTTGCAGAAACCAGAAGTTTGAATCTGGGGTGCTGACAGACTGTTGCAGAGAGCACATGTAGGAGACTGAGCTGCAGAAGGACTGTTACAAAGAGCAGAGGTTTGCGACTGTGGTGCAGAAGGACTGATACAGAGAGCAGAGTTTGGAGACCGGGGTGAAGAAGGCCTGTTACAGAGAGCAGAGGTTGGAGACTGGGTTGCAGAAGGGCTGTTACAGAGAGCAAAGTTTGGAGACTGTGTTGCAGAAAAATCTTACGTGGAGCAGAGTTTGGAGACTGAGGTGCAGAAAGACTGTTACAGAGAGCAGAGTTTGGAGACTGGGGTGCAGAAGGATCGTTGGAGACAGCAGAGTTTCCAGACGGATGTGCAGAAGGACTGTTGCAGAGATAATATGTTGGAGACTTGGGTGCAGAAGGACTGTTGCAGAGTGCCGATATTGGAGATTGGGATTGAAAAGGATCTTTGCAGATAGCAGAGGTTGGACACTGGGGTGCAGAAGGACTGTTACACAGAGCAGAGCTTGGAGACAGGGGTGCAGAAGGATCTTACAGAGAGCAGCAGTTGGAGACTGAGGTGCTGAAGGACTGTTATAGACATAAAATGTTGTGTTTGATAGATGTACGAGTTGTGGGAAAATTAAATCAAGATAATTAACATACTCACCACTTCATATACTTTTCATTTTTGTGGAGCCAACATTTAGAACCTATTTTAGCAGTTTTGAAGTATACAATATATAATTATTAACAATAGCTATCATGCTATACTGTATATCTCAAAACTTATTTTGGTGAAACTGAATCTTTGTATGCCTTGACCAATACCATTCACTGTCTCCCAACCACTAACTACCCTTATACTCTCTGTTTCTATAATTTTGACTGAGAGTTCACATAATAAATTAAGAAATGCTTTATTCATATTTTATTTTTTGTTTTTTATTTAACTTTTTATTTGTTCTTTCTAGATATACATCACAGTAGAGTGAATTTTGGAATAGTATACATACATGCAGTATAATTTTCCATTCTTATTTTATGCATATCTTAAAAAGATTCTTTCATTTAAGTAAAAAATTCCAGCCAGAATTCCAGTTGTTTTGTATCAGTGTTTTGCAGCTGTTATTCCACTATTTTTTTGTCTTCCATTATTTTTCCTATTGAGAAATCAGCTTTCAACTCTTTGCCTCTTCATTGCAGACATCTTCTCTTTCTGCCATCAATCTATCCCCCTTTTCTTTGTGTGGTGCTGATGATTGAACCTAGGGCCTCACCTACTCTTTCTATATGTCCTCTCCTTATCATTTGGTGTTTTGTAGGCTTACAATAATCTGTCTAAATGTGTCCTTATTTATGATCTTGAACATCATTGTGCTTCTTTAAAGAGGATGCTAAAACTATGCCCAGAACTAGGTGTGTTCTTTCTTCAGCACTGCAAACCTCCACCTCTATTGCTGTAGGATCATGAAGACTAATCTCATGTGTTTTGTCCTTGTTCAAGGTGACAATCTCTTTTTATCTCATAAAATTTAAATCTTCAAATACCCTGTACATGACATCTTCTATCTCCTTCACTTCTTCTCCATCTTTTACACTTTTTATTTGGTATTATGGAGCTCATAGTCAATAATTCAAAACTGCAAAATCTCCAGCTTCCCTTTATCTTTCTACAATTGACCTTGCTTGCTCTGAGTACCCTGCTTTCCTTGTAAGCTTCAACACTGGAGAGTGTCTTCCACAGCCCTAGCATTTCTAGGGGTTCCTCTTGCTCCCAATTGCTGTGTTCTTCTTCTTCTTTGTTTTTATTGCTCCTCATTGCCACTTCCCAACCAGTTCTTTCTCCTTTCTGAATTTAATATTATCAGAGCTCACTTTTTTTTTTTGGTACTGGGGATTGAACCCAGAGGAACTCAACCACTGAGTCACCCCCCAGTCCTTGTTTATAGTTTTTCTAGAGACAGGGTTTCACTGAGTTGCTTAGGGCCTCACTAAGTTGCTGAGGATGGCTTTGAATTTGTGACCCTCCTGCCTCAACCTTCAGATGTTAGAATGATCTGCTGGGAATATGGGCACCACCACACCCATTCCGCCCACTACTCTTTCTTAGTGCAGCCCTCCATTCTCTGTCAAACATTGGGGCTCTTACTCCTCATTTTTGAATGCTTTTTACTCTATTCCACATTGATTTTGTCACACTGTTCCACATTGATTCTGTCATAGTTTCTAATGATTTAAAAATATGCTTGGATAATACTTCCAAAACAATGGTATGTCTCCATCTTTCATCATTCTTAAGCAACCCAAACTCCTGTATCTCATTTTCTAGTCAATATCTTCACTTAGCTATGTAACGAGCAACTCAAATCATACATATCCAAGACTGAACTAATTTAAAAATCATTTTCTAATCTCAAAGGCTTTCTGATCTCAGAAAACAATATTTCCATCTTTTTTGGTGTGTTCATGCATGTGTGTGTGTGTGTGTGTGTGTTTGTGTGTGTGTGTGTGTGTGTGTGTGTGTGTGTGTGTATGCTCAGGCTCCAAACTTTCAAGTTACCCTAACCCTCCCTCATCTTTCACTTCAACAAATCTTTGTTTTTTTCCAATCTTCAAAATATATCTGAGAGCTGGGCATGGTGGCACACACCTATAACCCTGTAATCCAATCAAATGTGATCCAATCAGCTCCAGAGGCTTAGGTGAGAGAACCAAAAGCACAAAGCAAGCCTTAGCAAAAAGCAAGGCACTATGCAACTCAGTAAAACTCTGTCTCTAAATAAAATACAAAATGTTTCTCAATGGTTAACTGCCCCTGAGTTCAAACTCTGGGAACCACCCCCACCACCAAGCACCAGAAAATATGTCTCAGAAATACCACTTAATATCATTTTTCTGTTAACTAGTTTCATTTAGGGCAGAATCATTTCTTGTGTGAATTATTACACTCCACAAAGATTGATTTTTAACCAATCTGTTCTTGGCTGTATTCTCAGGGTTTGGAAAAATATCTGGTACACAGAAGGTACTCAATACATATTTGTTGAATGAATGAATGAATGAATGAATGATTTTTCTATTAACACATCCACAGAATCCTCATTCATACTGCTTTCCCATTCTCTGGGTGCTCATCCTCTTTGTCTCTGACAGTTATGGTAGATATACATTCCTTCCTCACATTTGCATGATAAGAATACTTTTGGCTCTTAGGCCTGGTATACATATTTCAAGCCACACTCCAGCCTTGATACTGATGGTTGTGGAACTTGTCTTGGGACCTGACCTTTTTCTGGCTAGCAACCAGCATGGCCCAATGTGGACAGTGATTTCAGAGAACCATCAGTTTAAAGGGGTTTTGTTTAGTATCATCTTCTATGTATGCAATCCCCTTTCTAGGGGCAATGATGTCTGCATTTTCTGTCCTCAGTACATGTTTCTCAGGCAAGTACACTAAGACTCACTCCACAGTTTGTTGAGAGAAGAAATTTTCTCTAGGTTCTTAGTGGTTCACATTAATGCCTAACATTCATGGACTCAGGATGCCTTGTGTAATCTGAACTCAACTAGGCCCACTTTCATGCTGTCCCCAAGCACTACTTCTTTCCTTTCACAGGAGAGACACAAAGTTTTATCCCAGAGCTGGGTGTGCTCCTGGATCCAGTACTGAATACAGTCCCAGATTATTAGAAACAACTGTACCAAAAATAAAAGTAGCACCAGGAACGGGACACTATGTGGAAGGATTAGGAAAAAAATCTTTATAAATGTATTGTGAGTGCTACTCAGAAGGCTCCTCTTCACCCTGCAGGAACTAGAGAATAGGGTACTTAAAATCCATCCATCTCTTCCAGAGAGCATCTCAAAGCAAAGTCCTTTGAGCTGCAATAAAAATGAAAAACTGACACTTAATGGCCAGAGGGAAGGGTGAATTTTCAATCCAGGAGACCTATGGAAAATGCTCTCTTTTTGGCTGGTGAATAAGGTGCACGTTGGAGTTCTCTGTTGAGACAAGGGGCAAAAAGGATTGTGAACTATCTATCTCAATGTTACTGATCCTGGGGAATGTTCTCTTTTACTAGCTGCTCATTGGTTGCCATGGTCTTTTTCTTCACCTGAAATACCAGGCCCAGGGGTGATTACTGTTACCTCAGTATTGAGCCTCAAATTCACATTTGAAAGGAGATGGAGATGCTTTCTATGGTTTGAATGTATCCCTGAAAGCTTATTCACAGGAATCTTAATCTTTACCCCATGAAACAGTATCAGAAGACAGGGCCTGAAAAACGTGATTAGGTCAGCAGGCCTCTGCCTCCATGAATGGCTTCCATGCCCTTTACAAAAGGGCTTTCAATAGTGGGCCCTTGAACACATGTTTTTGTGCCTTTCCATTATACGACAAAGTAGCACAAAGGCCCTTGTCAGTTGCCTGCACCATGTTTTTGACCTCACTATCTCCAGAACCAATAGAAAATGTGTTAATTTTCATAATAAATTATCTGGTTTCTGAGATTCTGTTATAGTGACAGGGACCAAATTAATATAATTGTTATAATTAGGAGTTCTCCTAATGAAGGGGATTATAAAAAAAGGTCAGGATATGCCACTCTCAATATATGCCACTTTGGACTAAGTATTATTTTGAACTAAAGGCATTTGAGTTTCTGAAATCTCTCTTTATACCTAAAAGTAGGGCTATCCCAAATAACTTGATCATCATTAATACTCACCCCAGGAACAATTACATCTCCCTCTGATGAGAGAATTTGCCACCACACTCAAACAGGCATTCTCTACAAACTATCTTAATTTCCTATTAAGGAGATTGTAAATTCTCCAATTTTACCACTCCTTTGGAGGAATTAGTTTTGTCTGTGATGCATGCATACACACAAAACTTAAAATTCATAAATTGGTTTTGCCTTTGGTCTTGTTCAGCTGTTTTCTAATTATTTCAGTCCTAACCAAGGCCACTGAATCTATCAAGGCAGAGGAAAATCTTTTCTTTTTTTTTCCTACAAAACATAAACTTGTATTATTACTATCTCTCTAAGACATAGATATAGGTTCTGAGCCGAGTCCACATTTCCCGAAAGGCTCACCTGTGCACACTGCTGTGGTTCCAAACTTCCTTTCTGCATTTTTGCTTCAAATGTTAGAGAATGTCTTTTGTGTGTCACATTCTTTCAGTCAATAGTATCTTAACAAGTCTTGTTATTGTGCTGCATTTCTTGGTTTCATAAAGCTTTCCTTAATGATATTTTACATACATATCTTTCTCTGTTTACACTTTGTTCCCTCTTTCCAATGACAAACAAGGACAGACACTGTGAAAGGCTCCAAATCACATGTTTTTCTGTTCCCCACAATTGGCCTTGGGGTGTTGAAACTATGGCCCAGCACTGATATACCTGACATTGCCAGCTTGCCCAGAATGTAGCCAGTTTTAGACTGCAAAAGACGTAGAGTCTCCTTGTGGGAAATATGTCCTTCCTATGACCAGTGTCTGGCCATTCTCACAGGTGCACACCACACTAGAATTAGACTGAATTTTAAGACTTGAAGCAGCTGTGATTCACACTTCTTCAGGAGAGTAAGTCCTACCAAACTCCTCTTTAGATTCATAAACTGGAGTTGGTCACCCTTACCACTAGGGATGCTAATTCTAACATTTCTGCTAAGATGCAAGGCTAGGGTGGAGAGAAAGAGTTGAGGGTTTAGCTCAGTGATATAGCACTTGCGCAGCATGCCTCAAGTCCTGAGTTCAATCTGCAGTACATCAAAATATGAAAGAAGGAAGGAAGGAAGGAAGGGGTGGATTAGTGGGAGATAAGACTGATGGGCCCCCAGTTTTTCTTTAAACAGTTCTTTTCCCTGGCCTCTTGATCCTGATAAGGTGGATGTAACTTTTCCTATGGGGACAAGGCACTTCTTCCTTCATTCTGCAGATCCAGAGCAAAGGAGGCAATTGGAGATGCTTCAGGTACTAGATAGGGTTTTGGCTAGAGGGGGAAATGGTAAGATAGTGTAAGAAGACTGTAGTAGTCAGCTTGAGAGTAGGTGAGATAAGGGTCCAAATGGAGTCCACTTATCTCTCTGGGGCACCTGTTCCCTGCTCCAAAAAATCGAGGTTCATCTGGGGAAAGGATGGAATTGATTTGATGAGAGCCATAGGAGTGTGGGTGATCTTAAGGGCTGCTGGAGACGCACATGCTAGAGTCTGCAGTCTCTGTGGGGCATCCCTTCCAGTAGTGCAGATCTTTGGGGGAAGCATAAAAAGTCGTAGGACAGAGTAATTTTCACCTGTGCAGTGGCAACCCCATATTTTGTAGAAAAAAAGTAATTCAGAGGCTTCAGTTGAAAAACCAGCCTCTACGTCATAACAAAGCCTGTCCAAGGAAGGAACATGACCTTAGTCATAGGAAAAACCCACAGACAACTCCTAAGCACATTCCCACCCTGCTAAGTTGTTTATCTACAAATTACAGGAGAGGCTTGCTGAGCCAGGTATCCCTGACTCAGTCAGGCTAGATGGGGATCCATAGCAGCCTTCTAGAAGCCACCAATCAGCATGAGACAGGAAAATACCTGGGATGCAAGATAAACCTCCCAGAGGTTTATGGTGGTTGATAACAAGTTGGGAAACCATGTAATTCAGCACGTACACCCCTCTTGGCTCAAACCAATCAGTTCAAACGAATACCCCTTTTGTACTGACAAATCACCCCTACCCAACTTGTTTCCACCAGTGAATGTGCTAATAATGTTTTAGAGTTGTTATTTGATTTTCCCGCGGTGCGTGAGATTTGCTAAAAGAGGCTATGATGTATGTGAAGTCCCTGCCCTCTCCAAAAAAAATGTATAAAACTGCTGCAAACCCTGGGCTCGGGGCCTCTGAGAATCACCAGTTGCTGTGTGTGCATGCGGAGTACCGAGCTAGCTCGCAATAAACACCTCTTTGCTGCTTACATCGATCTTGTGTCTCTGGTGGTGTTTGGGGGTCCCGAATTTGAGCATAACACAGTCTTACATGAAAAGTGAGTGGAAAGGGAGGACTCAAGTGCTTGAAACTTTGCCACCAATGCAACATCTCAAGACAGACAAGCCTTCAATGACTCATTTAAAAAGTTAATTTGACAGAAGAACCCCAGCTAAGCAATTAAGGAGGCCTAGTTTTAAGGTTCGGGGGCAGAGTTTCCTATCGGAAAACAATGTGTTTTTCTGACTTGCCTTAAAAGCACTGAGGTATCTATAAAAGGAGAGGGGTCCCAGACCAAGACGGAGGGGTTGCATGCAATGAGAACCCATCACTGCTTTTTGCTAGCAGAGCTGTTAGTGTTCCGGAGGCCTTATTTTTCTCTTAGACCAGCCTGATTGGTGCCCAACTTTGGCGCTACTCAGCCTGCTCTCACCACGTGCAGCCCTCTGGGTCAGTTGCTGGAGGCTTTGGTAATCGTGGACCCAGACTTCTCGAGAAAAAAGAAAGTTTTTGATATGAAGCGTGATTTTGGGGACAGCCAATGGGAGTGGAAATTTCACTAGCTTCATTGACTTTGCTGCTGCCTTCTCAGAGCTGGCATAGATTTACCTGCTGCACCACTTATGGAGCCAGATGCGATGCCTTTGATCTCGGCAAAGCCATAAGCTGGGTTTGGCTTTTGCAGGGTCCAGTGACGCAAGCAACTGGAATCTTGGTTCACTAGTGCTGACCCAAAAGGAAAGGAGCCTGCTTTTCCCCTTAGCACTGCCATTAGTTGTGCCATGGCTCAGGAGAGAATGTTTCTCTGCACCCTGAGAGGTCCCTTTCTCAGTGGATCCTAGGTGAGTTAGTGCAGCCTTTCCCAGTGGCCTTTCCTGGAGTTCCCATTCGCTCTCTGACAAGCAGGGGGACCCGACAGTTTTCCAGTCATAGCACATATTTGTACTAAGCCTGGGTGGCAGTAAGGCTTCTTTCTTTAGTTTGCCAGATTCTAGGTAACAGCACCGTGGTTAGCACCAAAGTGGAAGTTTGTCACTGGCAAAAAGGCTAGTTGAGGTCCTTTACAGAATCCCAGAGCACCATTCTCTCCTGCCTACATTCTCCTGGTCTGGGCTCAGCTAGTTGTGCTGTAGGTGCATTTTTCGCTGGCACCCCCTACTACACAGCGCTGATGAGTTCTAACATGCAGTTTCTGCTATTGCCTGGAACAGAGTTCCTTAGTGGCATCCAGGCTGGCAGGGCCAAGGCGCCTTTGCCACTGAGCCCTTCAGCTATGTTCCAAGCGTCCTCATCTCCTTCGCTGCCAAAGAACTAAGTTTTGTTTTAGTGGCAGCTGCCTCTCTGTCTCAGGATCCCTGGCCTCCCTGCGCCATGCTTCTATTGGCTTAGCAAGCATCAATTTAGAGGCGCCTATTATTTCCACTCCTTAAAATGTCCTGATTGGAGGTGAAGCTATAAGCCTAATCGCGTCCTGGGGTAACGCCCTGGGATTCCTGGTCTTTGAAGTCCCCGTTTGTCTATGGCCAGTTAGGAAGTAATACCAGAGGGCGAGCTCTTCGTCCAAGTAAGTCCTGGATTGGCCATTTCTAAAGCGTTTATTCCAGCTTCTGGTGTTTAGTCCTAAGAACTAGGGTTTAGCAGCAGTGCCTGCAATTTAAGTGGAAGAAAGTTCCGAATTTCTGAGAACAAACTCCATTTCAGCTTTTTGGGTGATGGTTAAGTCGGGTACAAGCGTGAGTAAAGGCGAATGCCATTTTTCTTAAAGGCCACTTCAACAATTGCCACTTTACCACTATCCGCAGTTTCTTTTTCCTAACCAGTTTGGTTTTGCAATGGAGAGTTCCGCTTTGACTATACATGCAGCCACCTGTGATTTTTTTACTCACATAGAACTCACGGAACACCAGCTATTGGGACTTATAGGTGTCACCAATACCGGTCTCTTTTTAATCTTAGGAAATATAGGTTTAGGGACAAAAGGTCTCAGTTACATCACACGGGGATATTAAAGTCCAAGATCACACTGTGCAACAAAACATGGTTTGCAGTTTCCTTGTAGGGGTCTCTCTGTTTTGTTTATTTTGAAGAAATTTTTCTTTTGGTAAATTTTGTTGTGCGTTTTGTTGTGTTCTTCTATTGGCTTTTAATAATTTTATTAATTGTTTGTATTTGTGTAAATGTTATGCTTTTCCTAGGGATTCCCTCAGTGTCGTCCCGGGGGCTTTCTGCCTCTAGACTTGTTCCTCCAGAAGGTGGTATTAAGGTTTATATGTGGTGCACCCCAAAATCTCAGGTGTGAGACAGTGCAAGGTTTGGAGGAGAAAGAAATGATCTTAATTAGCATGGATTTAATGGGTGAATGGATCTCTGAAGGGATTGACTGGGTGGTAACTGGAGGCCCAGTGGAATGTGGCCTGAGGAAGCCATTCCCTTGGGGCATGGATAGGGGTTATATATCCCTACCTGGCAGGTGGAATCCCTACCACCACCACCACATTACAACATGAGCTGCTTCCTTGTGCCACTGCGAAGTTCTGCCTCACCCAAAGCCCAGAGGAATGAGGCCATGCTTCCATGTACCAAGACCTCTGAAACTGTGGGGCCTTAAATAAACTCTTCCTCCTCTATAATTATGCTGGTTGACTCTTTTTAATAACAGTAGCAAAATAGCCAGGAAATAGAGCTGGGCCTCTGGATAGCTGATACGTGGCCAAGTTGTGGCACCTGCACTCTCTTAGCCCTACAGGGAGCTGGGTTTCTCACCAGCCATTGGGGAGGAAGTGCCTAGTGGATTTCCAGGTTGAGGCTCTGCTCCAAGTGCCCCCCAAACCTTGTCTCTCTCAGGAGACCTGGTGGTTCCCTGTTCAAACACTCTTGTTCCTAACATCGCTATATTCCCAGGGCTACTTTTCTTCCAGGAGGTGTTCACTGAGAGGGCTGGGCCTCGATTTTTCTGTCACAGGTTGTGTTTTCACCGCCTGTGAGTTCAAGGCAGAAGGGTAACCGACACCAAGAGATTGCCCTTCATTGACTGCAAAGCCAATCGGCACAGGCAGAAGGCCTGGGAAAAGTCTACTTCTTGTAGTAAGCAAGTGGCTCACTGGGATCTGTGACCAGTGTCCTCTAAAGAAAGAAGACAGGGGGAACCTTTACTTGGAAGACCTCGTGCCTATTCTTGCTTGTAAGACTTGTGACAATTAGCAGGTAAGCAATTTCCTGCGAATGCTTAGTAGAGCCACTAAGGAAAGCCAGTTCAAAGATCTGGGGAGTAAGGCACTGGGACCCCTCCTAGCCTGAAACTGTGTGCAATTGAGTGAACCTGTGTGGGTGCTAAAACAATGTAGGTTTGGGGATCATCATAGACTCTAAGCTATAACACTACAACTTGAGCTCGTTTTTCAACTGTTTTATTGAAGCAGTTTGAAGTCCATTTCATTGTGGCATAAATCACAAATCAGATCAGTAAAATGGACATTCCTCATTTAAGTAGTCAAGAAAACAAGGTATGCCTTAGTGGAGCCAGGAGAATAATTTGGTGAATCAGTCATTTATTCCCAGGTGCTTCTGTGGATACTTGTTAAAACCTAGATGCCTGTTTTGAATTTTTTCAAGGTGCTTTTGGATTTCACAAGTGTTCATATTAATGCTGTGGGAAGTATATTGGCAATAGATAAATATCATTTTTGCTGGGCTATAATATAAACTAAATAAATTTTATTATGGCACACTGGTTTCCCTACAAATTCTATGCCTTTTTGCTGGGTGCATGATGGCCCAGGAGATTTTATTAGTTGTACTTTTTCAGGGTGAAAGACTTGTCATCACAAGTAAAAACACAGGCACAAGCTGGAACTTTCCTGAGCATGTTCAGATTATGCTTCTTCATACCTGTGTTCACAGGTGGCAGAGGGAACCCCTCCAGGGTAAAAAAATTCTGCATTGTAAAGAATTTGAAGCAGTGGCCTCCAGATTCCTGATGAAGGGGCATTTTCAGGCAGCTTGGATTATGGTAGCCAGCTAGGTGTAGCTGAACCTCCTCCTGCATGGCTTGGAACTGCCAATTCTAGTCTCAGAAGTCCCACTCATTCATCCCTGTGGACCAAAGAACCTGAGATGTCACCTCAGGCTCCTGGGTCTTCTGTGAACTAGGGTCAAATCATGTGTTGGTATGTGTCTTCCTCCTCTTTGGAGAGTCCCTTTTGCTTCCCTAAAAACAAGAGAGAATCCAGCCAACAAGGATTTGTAGCAAACCAGTAGTATCTCAAGTTTCTGTCTCAGGGACTCCAGGCTGAGAGAGTACAAAGCACACCTGCCCAGGGTCCATCCCTCATAATCCTTACCACCCACCACTAAGCATCCACTCTTATGTGCAGACTTCCAGCTTAACAAGGTCCCCCACCAGAACTCTACGAAAACTTCTTCAATGTCCCTGTGTTGAGAGTGATGAAGCAATAATGGATAGTTGCCGAGCTTTAAGTGGCCAATCCACTGCAGCTACATGGGATGCAAATCATGAAGACTCTATACTTGTATATGTGTACTTCTGCTGAATAAAACAAGACAGTGTCCTATAACCAATCATTTCTACTGATGTACATGTAAGCTGAGATTTTAAAAACAATAGCCTCAACTTATCCCCAACAGATTTGGCTACCAAATAAGCTTCACAGTCAAATGTATACTCCAAACACTAGGTTTAAACTTTTGAATTATTGTATTACTAATGAACAATCATGGAACTGTACTCCAAATTCTTTTTTGCAAGAGAGCCTATGGGAGCTGGGTGCCATGGTGCATACTTGTAATCCAAGTGGCTCAGGAGGCTTAGGAAGGAGGATCAAGGGTTTTAAGCCAGCCTCAGCAACTTAGCCAGAAAATGTGCAACTCAGTGAGGCCCTGTCTCTAAATAAAATTTAAAAAAATGGTGGAGGGGGGGGTCGCTGTGGATGTGGCTAAGGGCCCGAGTTCAATCCTTTCTACCAAACAAAAAGAGACTGCCTATGGGGGCCTTTCATTCTCTTGGTGAAAGCAAAGAATATTACATAAATTCTTCACCTTCCAGTGAGAGGTCTTATTGATGTCAATACCAAAAATAGTTGAGGAGGAAAGCGAGAAAAATTTTGAGGAAATAATTCCTTTCCATTGATTACTGATAGTCTTTCCTATCTATACCTTCTGAGAAATAAGGTGCAAAAAGTAAATTAGGGTTTACATAATGGCATTTCAGTGTCCCCAACATATGTCTGTGTCATCACTTCCTAGCCTAGGTCTTTTTTGGGCAAACTCAAAAAATATTCACTGGAATACTGAAAACACAGAGTTATCCTTCAGTGGAGTGCAACATATGGAGAAAAGTAATACTTTGCAATTCACAATAGGGATGTGTATGGTTCTTCATAATGGCATCCACATCAGCAGAGGCAACACAGAAAAGTGTGACTGCAAATGCAGAAGAGGATGTGCTGGAGATTGGAGTATATCTAATTTCCTGACATTTTGTAGCAGTCACAAAAGAAGGATCATCATTTCTGTAATTTCCACTTACTGATATCTTTGATATTGTGCTGATCATCTATTTTATATCAGTGTTCTTCTTGCTTCTCAGAATGCAGTGGGTGCTCTCAATTACATTCCCTATTGAGAGGTTCTGGACTTTAGCCAATTAATGGATGTAGGAATTCCAAGCAAGACCCTGTCTCAAAAAAATAAAAAGGGCTGGGGACTGGTAGTAACTCAGTGTCATAGCACCCCTGATTTCAGTCCCCACTACCTGGAGGAGGTGGGGGAAACTGCACTCTTATGACCTGATGGCAGGTTGCCCTGCTTTCAGGCTTTTTATGGTTTAGGTAGTAGTTGGCCCCCCTCCCCAAAGGTCATGTGTGAAATAATGCAAGAAAGTCTGGAGAAGAAATTACTGGGTTATGCAGATCTTAACCTAATCAATGTATCAGTCCTCCGATAGGTATTAACTTGGGGGTAAGTATAGGCAGATAGAGTGTGGATGGAGGAGGTGGGTCCCTGGGAGCTGCCTTTAGTATATGTTTTGTCTTTATAAGTAGAGCTACTTTTTGCTCTCCCTCCTGCCACCCCACCCCTGCTCTCACTTCTTTCTTGTTCAGTGAGCTGAGATGCTTTTCTCTACCACACATGGTGTTCTTTCCCACCTTGGGCACAGAGCAACAGATCAAGGGAGTTGGTCACCTATGGACTGACATCTCTGAAACTGAGGGCCCCCAAATAAACATTCTTCTCTAATCATTCTTCTCAGATCTTTTTATCCCAATAGTGACAAAGCTGTCAAAACAAAACCAGGGCCTGGCACAGTGGTGGCACATGCTCAGGTGCAATAGTGAACCATCTGCCCCCAAATAGCTGAGGAGGATGAGGCCAACCTTAGCAAAGTAGCCAGGCACTAGAAAACTCAGTGAGACTCTAAATAAAATACAAAACAGGGCTGGGGATGTGGCTCAGTGGTTGAGTGCCCCTGAATAAATCTCTGGTAAAAGAAAAAAAATGGGGCCAGACTACAACATCTACTTCCTGGCTCTGTTGTTGTACAAATGTTACTAAGGAAACTTAAAGCCATGTGCCTGACACTCAACCAGCAGAAGAAGTAGTCGTTTACATAAAAAGAAAGAAAACAAGTCATAAGAAATATTTCTGCAGTGCAATTTGGAAAAAATACAAACCAAACATATTCATTCAGGGCCAAAGTATCCAAAAGAAAGTTTAAAAAGCAAAACATCCAGGCAACCATCTCCACAAAGTGAAACTGAAACTTGGGGCAGGTGCTGTTGGTTGAACTCAGTGTAGCATGTTCCAAGCCCTAGATTCAATACCCTGGCACTGAAAACAAAAAACAAAAACAACACCTAGTGCAGTATGGGCTGTACTGATTAACCATGGAGCAAACTAATCCTGCATTGTTGCTAACTGGGGTTGCTGGGTAGGCTAAATTAAAAGGATTTAAGAACTTGTGTACACTTGTGCAACTGTGATTGTTGCAAACTGAGGCTTCATGCGACCAAGAAATCCTTGGCACAGATAAGAGGAAACTGGCAATGCCTACAGTCATCCACCAATTGGGTATTAGGTTCGACTAAGAAGTCTGAGGCACTGCTTAGCTAGTACTGGTTTTCTTCCACTAAGTTCTGACCTGAAAACGCAACCTTGAGGGGCACTTCAAATCTCAAGCATAGCTAGCTGGATTTGATTTTTTTTCTCTTACAAAGAAAAAAAATTCACCAGAACTTTCTCAGAAAAAGGAAATTTAAAAGCACAATTACAATAGTGGATCAGTGCTCAATGCTTCAGGTCCCTAGAGTCAAAATGTTGCATAATTTTTGCTCCAGTGGAATAACAAAAAGAACAATTACTTAAAGTAATTGTAATGAATACATGGCAAACAATTTTCCTATGCTAGATTGTGCTAAGGTCTTCTAATATATAACTCTGGGAAGAAAGTGGATTCAACAAGTAGTATAATCATTGCATCTATTTGACTAAGAAGGAAAGTGATAGATTACTTCAATTTGTATCAGAAACATTATATCCTGTAGCATATAAGAGAATGAATGAGCTTGGTTTTGAGTCAACACATGAGATGGTAGTTTCCTAAGTTTTTAAGTGCAGGTATAATTGTTTAGTCCCTTGGATTGACATATATGTTTGTATTTGTACTTGGTATTGGTGTCCTGGTTTGAAATTTCAACCTAAGTTCTTTTCATGTACTCTTGGTTTGGCATTCTTGCTTCATATCAAAGGGCTTTCTTTTCTTTCCTTTTCTTTCTTTTTTTCTTTCTTTCTTTCTTTTCTTAATTTTTTTGCATGAATATTCTGCACACAAGTTTGACAGATTCCAAACTTCAGGAATAGTCTTTGCAGATGCAGGGAGCTCTGTGACTATTATTGCCAATGTAGCTTCAGACACTAACTTCTTCCTGGACCTCTAGGTGGTTTCTTCTTCCTGAATCTTATTATCTGTTACATTTTTTGCTGGCAATCTAGAGCTATATTCAGTGATTTTCTTTCCCAAGCAAAGTTTTATCCAATTCTGTCAATTGATACATTCTTGCCTAAAAACTATATAAGTGTTTCTCCTAGAGCAGAAAAGTAATAATGTTTAGGGACAATGTGGACCTGCGATTTGAAAAGGAGATTTCAGATTACAGAGGGAATCCTGAATTCTTGACTCTTATGATGCTAGGTGAAACCCTAAAGAGATGTTGTAAGTTTAAAGATTTGAAGTCATATTTGAAGGTTCTGCAATAGAACAAATTGGGATAAGTAATAGCAGGGAAGAAAAAATTTGGATGTAAATGAGGCAAAGAATAAACAAAGAAAACATAAGAACTGGACAATGCCTTCAAAAGTACTAAATATTGATAATTAAATATCATCAATGTCATATAGGCTATGCATATCCTAGAGTCTACTCAGGTCATGGACGTATTGAAGCCTGTGAAGCTACTCAAATCACAAAGGCTACTCAGGCCATAGAGTCTAGTTAGGTCACAAAGGCTGCAGATATCATAGAGCATATGAAAGTCAAAGTAGCTACTTGGGTAATAAAGGGTGTGCTTAAGTCAAAGATGATACATGGGTCTGGAGGCTAGAAATCATAAAGGCTATGCAGATCATAAGCACTACAAAGCTCATATAGCTACAAAAATCACTTGGACTATTAAGGTCATTATGCTACATGGGTCATTTAGGTTGTTCAGGCCATAATGACTGCACAGGTCATAGAGAGGATGCTGGTTAGAAGCTACTATGTCACAGAAGATACGCAGGTCATAGATGCTACTCAGTTGGTATAGGAGAAGCAGCTTATAGAGGTTACACAGTTTATAGAGGCAACTCAGGTCACAGAGGTAATATAGTCCAAAGATGGTACTCAGGCTGCAAAAGGTGTTCATGGGCATAGAGCCCACTTTGGCCACAGAGACATTAGAAATCATGGAGGCTATGAAGGTTATAAAGGCTACTATAGTCATATAGAGTTCTTAGGATGTAAGGTTTCTTAAACCAAAGAGGCTATGTAGGTTTTCAAGGCTAATAAAGCCAAAGAGGTTATGCAGGTAATAGAGACTATGCAGGCTATTCTGCCAAGGAGAATACTCAGGTCATAGAGGCTATGTAGTTTATAGAGTCTATGCAGTTCATAGTGGCAATTCAGGCTATAGAGAATACACAGATCATAGTGGATTCTGTTGTGACAGAGATTATTGATGCCATTTAGGCTACACAGGTTATAAAGACTATAGAGGTCATAGAGGCTTTGCAGGCCATAGAGAGAAGCTAGATTCTATGCAGGTCATACTGTAGTCATAGAGACTATTCAGGTAACAGAAGGGACACAGTCAATAGAGGTGAATTATATCATAGAAGCTACACAGGCCATAAAGTCTCTTCTAGCCATAAAGATCTTCCATAGGTTAAAAAGAGTACCCAAGCCAAAGACGATACAGAGGTCATAGTCTACTAAGCTTATAGAAATACAGAAGACAGAGAGGCTTCTACGCCACAGTTTGTATAGTTTATAGAGGCTCATCAGGTAATAAGGGCTAAGGTCATATGAGCCACAAAGGTCACGGAAACTACTGGTCATTTAAGCTACTCAAACCATAAAGGCTACATAGGTCATAAAGGCTACACTGTTCATTGAGGCTACTTAAGCTCATAGCCTATGTGGGTAACAGAGGCTACTGAGGTCATAAAATATACTAAGGTCATTTAGTTTACTAAGGCCATAGAAGCTAAATAGGTCAATTAGACTACTCAGTTCATATAGGATACAGAGGTCATAGCATATACCAAGGTCATAATAGGCAACACAGGCTATAGAAAATATGCAGGTCATAGAACTATACATATATATACTATATTATATTACTATACTAAATTACTAAGGTCATAGAGGCCACACAGTTCGCTGAAGTTACTCAGAGCATAAAGCCTTTGAAGATCAAAGTGTCTACCGAGGTAATTTAACTATTTAGACCATAAAGCCTATGAGGTTCATAGAGGCTGTGGAGTCTATAAAGGCTAATAAGGCCATAGATTATAAGCAGGCCTTATGGACTATTCATGTCTTACAGGTTACTCAGGCATAGAGGCTATGCAAGTAATTGCAGACAGGCAGGTTGTGGGTGTTAAAAAGGTCATGGAGGCCACCCAGGTCATAGAAACTACTCAGAGCATATAAGCTAAGTAGATCATACAGGCAAGATCCTTAGTCTATTCAGGCCATAGAATCTATGGCCTAGCTCTAAGGCCATACAGACCACAGAAGACAAAGAGGCTAAGCAGGTCCTAGAGGTATACATATCATAGAAGTTACACAGGTCATAGGACCTATGCAGGCCATGGAAGACACATATTTCATAGATGTTATATAGGTCATAGAGGTTACTTTGGCCATTGTGGCTATGCAAATTGTGAAGAATATGCAGGCAATAAGAACTTTACCCATCAGAGAAGCTATGCCTGTCAATGAGATTACCCTGGTCATAGAAACTTCTTAGACTAAAGAGCCTACATAGGCTATTAGGGCTTCATAAATAAAGAGAGGTTACAAAGGTAATAGAACTTCTGAGGTTATGGAGTAATCTATGAAGTCTTAAAATGACGTAGAATATTCATAAGTCTATTCAGGCCTTACAGACTGCAAAAGTCATGGAAGCTACTTAGTTCAAAGAGTCTATTCATGACATAGATGATACAAAAACAATCGGGGCTACTCAGGTAAAATATGCTACACAAGTCATAGGAACTACTCAGGTCATAGAGGGTCTGTAGGTCAAAGAATCTATGCAGTTTATAGAGGCTATTCAAGCTATAAAAGCTACATAGTCCATAAGGACTATTCAGGTCATAGAGACTATGCAGGAATAGGGCAACACAATTCATAAAGGATTGTCAGGTCATTGTGGCTACTAAGGTCATTTAGGCTAATAAGGGCACAGAGGCTACAGAGGTTACTTCATCTACTCAGGCCATAAAGGCTATATAGGTTACAGAGTCTATAGTAGTCATACTCAGGTGATAAAGGCTATGTAGGTCAGAGAGGCTACTCAGAAGACAGAGGACACTCAGTAAATAGATTTTACTTTGGTCATAAAGTCTCCCCCTTGCATAGCCCATAGAGGACACTCAGATCCAAAAGAATATTAAGTTCATAAAAGTTACTCAGCCTGTAGAGGGTACACAGTCTATAGAGTGTACAAATGTCATAGAGGCTATAAAGTTAATAGGAGCTGCTAAGGTCATTTAGGTCACTAAGAACATAGAGATTATGCAGGTCAATTAAGTTATTCAAGCCATAAAGATACTGCAGGTACTACAGGCTAGCCTGATCATACAGAGGCTACTATGTCACAAAGGCTAAGCAGGATTAGTTGTTACTCAGTTGTTAGAATTTATGTACTTCATAGAGGCAAATCAGGTCATAAAGGCCACAAAGGCCAAAGAGTGTTCTTAGATCATACAGGTGACTCAGGCCATAGAGCTTACTTGTGCCATAGAAATGCCAGAATTCACAGATGCTATGCAGGTCATAGGGGCTATTCAAACCCAAGGTGATATAAGTCATATATCTGCCAAGGCCATGAAGGCTATGCAGGACATGGAAGAAATATAGGCCCTAGATATTGTACTTGTCATAGATGCTACACAGCCATACAGGGAATAAAAAATTTGGGGGATTATGAAGTCATAGTGATTATGCTGGTCATAGAGGCCACTCAGTTTTTACAATGTACTAAGCATATAGAGAGTACACAGGCATAAGAGGCTTCTCAGGCCGTAGCTGCTACATAATTCATAGGAGCAACTCAGGCTATATAGAGTACTTAAGTCATAGAGCATATGCAAAACATGGAAGATATGCAGGTCATAAATGTTATGCAGGCCACAGAGGCTACTGAGACCTGACAGATATACCAGTAATAGAGGTTGTGCAAGCCATATATGCTATGCAGGTCATAGAAGTTATGCTATTCTTAAAGGCTAATCAGTTCCAAGAGGTTACTTGGATCATAGGGGCTACTCAGGCTGAAAACACTTCGTACGTCATAGAAGCTACTCAAGTCATATAGAATACATAGACCATAGAGGCTACACAGGCCATAGAGCCAACAAAGCTTTAGAACTTTAAAGAGTCTTAGAAACTTTATGCTTGTGACAGAGACCACTTAGTTTACAGTCTACACAGGTCATAGATGCTGCCCTGTAATAGATGATACTCAGGCCATAAGATATATTCAGGTCATAGGGGCTACTCAGATCATAGAGTCTACAAAGTTCATGGAATATACAAGTCACAGTGTCTATTTGGGCAATAGAGGCTACACAGGTAGTAGAGTCTACTTAGGACACAGAAGATATGCAAAATATTTGAGAGATTTAGTTTATAGGATGTATGAAAGTAGTATTCAGGCCACAGATATGGGTACATCCTAAAAGCTACACAAGTCATAGAGGCCATTCTGGAAATTGGGATTAAGTGGTCCCTTGAGAGAGAAGATCACAGGTTTTACTCAGTTGTGTTAGACCACTCAAGAAATAAAGGATATACAGTTATACAAAATACTCAGGACACAGAAACTATGCAGATCATCCAAGCTACACAAAAATAGAGAAAACAAAGGTGATCAGGGTTACTAAGATTTTTTAGGCTACACAGGTAATAGTGGAAATGCTGGCCAGGTATTTTCTTGGTCATTGAAGCTACACATGTCAAAGTAGCTACTGAGATCATAGAGGCTAAAGAGGTCATTTAGGCCACTGAAACCATAAAGGCAATATAGGTCATAGAATTATACTAGACACAGATTCTATCCAGGTCATACAAGATAAGCAGGTCATAGATATTACTTAGTCATAGAGCCTATACTGTCCATAGTGGCTATGAACATAATAGAGGTTACACAGATGATAGGAGCTTCACAATAGGAGCTATGCATGTCATTGAAGTTTCATGGGTCATAGAAGTTACTCAGATCATAAAGGCTACATAGGTCATAGAGGCATCATAAATATAGAGGATCTCACATTAAAGAGCAAGCTATGTAGTCCATAAAGTCTATGAAGTTCACAGAATAAATGCAAGAAAAATAATCTATATGATAAAGACTACACAAGCCTTAGTTATCTTAGCTTATAGACCTTACATAGGTCTATTCAGGTCTTTAAGGCCATACAGGACATAAAGCTTACACAAGTCTTAGAGGCTGCACAATGGCATAGAGGTTATGCTTATCATAGAGGCTCTTCAGATGTTAGAGGCTTTTTAGATTACAGAGTTGTTGAAGGACATGCAAGGTACAAAGATCATAAGGGCTATTAAGTGAATGAAGTCTAATAAGGCCATACAGGCCAGGAAGGTCATGTGGGCTACACATATTATAAGATCATAGAGGATATGTAGGTCCTAGTGGGTACAAAGATCATAATGGTTACTGAGGTTATGTAGTCTCTTCAGGTCATTTAGGCAATTCAGGTCATAGATACAACAGAGGTCATAGAGGCTATACAGGATGTAGAAGCTACTCGGGCATAGAGATGACACTGATTAAAGGAGTTTCTCAGGTCATAGGGATTATGCATGTCCTAAAACTTAGGCTAGCAATAGAAGATTCTCAGTTCCATAGAGCTATATCCATTGAGGACTCAGAGACAATAGAGACTACCCCAGTCATACTCAGGCCATAGAGGCTTTATAGGTCATAGAAACTAAGAAACTCATAGAGCTGAAGCAGATCATAGATACAACACAGGCTATAGAATCTACTCAAGACATAGAGGCTACTTGGATAATAGCTAAATGTGTCAAAGACTCTCAGAACATTAAGATTACTCAGGCCATTAAGGATATTCAGGTCACAAAGGCTTAACAGTTCATTGAGGCTACTCAGTCACAGAGGCAATTAAAGTCATAGTGGCTGTTAAGTCATAGAGGCTACTATATTGTTTAGGATCTCCAAGTCATGAAGGTGGTTCTTGAAAGCAGAACAGACCATAGAGGCTTCTCAGGGTCTAGAGTCTACAAAAACCTTATAAACTATTAGGTCATTTAGACTACCCAAGCCATAGAAATGTGTCAGGATATAGAGGCTGTCATAGAGACTACACAGATCCTAGGGACTAAGCAGGGCAGAGTCTTCTCAGACCATAAAGCCTATGCAGGTCATAGAGGCTATTCAGGTTATCATGGCTACTAGGTCATACAGTTTACTCAGGACATTTAATTGATGCAAAAATATTTAGAGGTTATATAATTAGATTATTAGAGCTTTAACACAATTATGGATTAGTCCACTAATATGAATTAATTGGGTGATGACTGTAGGAACATAGGACGAGGCTGGAGAATGTGGGTCACTGGGAAGTGTGTCTAAGGATTTACATTTTGTCTCCTGCACAGACCTCTCTCTATTTTCTGGTGATCATGGCCTGAGAATATTTCCTCTGATATGGGATTCCACCATGATATTCTGCCTCTCCTGGAGCTCCAGAATTATTGAGTCAGCCATCTATGGACTGATACCCCTGAAAGCATGAATCCCGAAATAAACATGTCCTCTACATTGTTCTTTTCAGATCTTTTGGTTACAGCATTGAAAACACTGACTAAAGTGGAAATTTTTACTGAGAAATGAGATTATATCTGTGAAGAACCTGATCATGTATTCAAAAGCCTTTAGAGATGTTTTGTTTTGGGAAGAATTTTGAAAACTTCAGAGATATGCGAGCTAGAAAAGTTTCAGAATGTTGTAAATAGATCTTAATGGGTGACTTTGGGAGGAGCTCCAAAACTGGAATGTCAATAGAATGCTGAACAATAAAGACTTAGCTCACAAGGTTTCAGAGGAAGAGGAGTTAATTGGAAATTGGACTAGGGGCCATTCATGTAATTTCTGGTTAGAAAGTTGGCTATATTTTGCTTCTGTGCTGCATCTTTTTGCCAGGCTATATTTAAAAGTGATGTACTAATTAATCTGATGGATGTAATTTCAAATCTGTACAGTATTTAGATGGTGGTATGGTTATTGCTGGCCACTTTTAATCAAGTTTACTTTGTTAATCAGGAGCAGAAAGCAAAGCAGAAAGATTTGAAAACCTTGGAGTTTGGCCATAAAAGTCTGACTAAATTTGTGTTATTAAAGAAACACTGTAGTCTCCAAAGAAATGCTACAGATTTTACCCAGAAACAATGGAAGATGTGACTTGAGGGCTTCTCAGAAATTACTAAGACAACACCCATCTCAGGCTTAAGGTTGTAAAGGTAAAAATTTCTTTAAGAAGAGGTAATAGGTATGCCTGCTTGCATACTGAGGCAGGTTAAGAAGTTTTTAAACCATACTCAACTGTCCAGGCACTCAGCAAGAGCTGCCACAGGGATTTCAGTAGCCTTGCCTATTGCTCAAAATGGTGGTAGAATTTGGTGTCAACCTCATAGAGATGGTTCTAAGGTAATGCATTGGGCTGTGGATTGGGAGTCATCAAGACAGGCAATGAAATTTGAAAAGAAGGCTTGGGAGGCCAAGCAAAATGAAAGAATGAGAATTCTGTTTGGCTGCCCTTATATTGTGATGCCTGAAGATATGAAAAGAAAGATATACAAAGGAAGCCAAGATTCAAGCAGAGAAACCTGAGATTAAGAGATGCCAGTAAAGAGGAACATCTGCCTAGGAAAGCTACAGTAATTGAGTAGAAACAAGACTAGACTGAGGTCATGTGGGCTGCTACCAGCAAGGCCACAGGAGTGGAGCTACAGGAGCACTTTGGAGGAAACATCACAATGACATATGCCACAGATGCTGGATATGGAGATACAGACTTGCTTGCCCAGCTGGGTTTTAGTGTTCTTCTGCTCCCATCCTTCTCTATAGAAAGAAGTCTCCTTTGTGACACTGAAATATTTACTCTGTGCCATTATATATTGGATATATGCAATTTGCCTTTTTTATGGAGCTGAGAGTTTGCCTTCTTTCAGTAGACTTTGGACTGTACATTTTGGTAATTCTTGAGATGGTAAAATCATGGAGACTCTTGGAAATGCACTAAATATATATTGCATTGTGAGATGGGGATGAGGTGTTGGGGACCAAGGGCAGCATGTTATGGTTTAAATGTTGGGTGTCCCCCAAAAGCTTATGTGTGAGACAACCTGGGAATGGTAAAATGTAACCAAATGAGTACTTAAATACCCTTATCTATCAACTGGGTGTTAACTGTAAGAAACTGGCTGGAAAAGGTAGGTCACTGCAGGCATGACTATGGGATTTATATTTTGTTTCTGATGAGGAAATCTCTTTTTTTTTCTTCCTTGTGGACATTTCCTGAGCTGCTTTCCTCCACCATTAGATTCTACCATTATATTCTGCCTCACCTAGAGCCCAGAGCCATGAAATCAAACATGAATAAGTCTGAATTCATTGGCTCCAAGTAAACTTTTTATACTTTATGTTGGTCTTCACAGGTCTTTTTATCACAGTGTTGAAAAAAATGAAAAAAAAAAGGTTTCTGACACTGGTACTTTTATTTTGTTAGCCTCCCATATGATGGGTTAAAACTTTACTTCTGCTTATTCTGCCTACCCCAGAAGTTCCCACATACATACTTTCATTAGGGCCCTACGAGCCAGCTCTGAACAATCCATCTATTCCTCAATCTGACCACCCAAGAATAATCATCATGACCCAATGTGGAGTCTCATGAAAACTAAAAAATAAAAGGAATAAGACCATGGATGGCCATTGTGCAGATATCCATGCATGTACTCTGGAAATCCTGAAAAAATGACTATAGACAAGGCAAACTTACTGCCTGAGATATATAGTATTCATTTTTCCACAAATTTCTCCCATTAGTTCTTTTTGTTTTGCTTTTATTGTGATGCTTAGAATCAAACCCATAACCTCATTCATACAGTTAAGCACTCTAACACTAAGCTACACTCCCAGCCTTGTTCCCCCTTATCAGAAATGGTGTAAGGGTACCTATAATTAAAAAATTTACATTGTGATTGCCCTCTCCTTTATGGTTAAACTTTACCTCAGGCTTTTCTTTGTCTTCCAAAATGAGAATGTGAATTGTGTATCCTAGCCAATCCTGGGGACAATTCTTGCCCCAAACCAGAAAGTATTTAATCCTTATTAAAATATATTGCTCACTGTGATGCCAAGAAGACCCTTAGACTTCATGAATTACACAAATTTTCATCCTGAGTTTCCTCTTCATCATTTTAGAAATGTTTAAACTAGCTTCCTCTCAATTATCTTTGCATCAAGACCAGGGTATGTCCTTTGGTGTCTTAACTGCCTCACTAGCTGTGGTAAATTATTCTCATTACTCTAGCTAGAAAGAGATTCATAGAAGGTTTTTGTGTGGCAACAAAGGGCCCAAGATGTTTCTGACGTTTTTCCAGATCTGGGCCAGGTATTCATGTATGCAAAATTCCACTCCCAGATTAAATGTGGGTCCAGACATATTCATAACATGAGAAAAAATTTCTTTCAGTAATATTATACTCCTTTTTGTGTCACAAAGAGCCTCAGGTGGCATATACCAGGACCTTTCCCTCTGTATTTTTTACTGATGGGATAAATCATAAAGTATGGATTGCCCCTCTGCTCATAGCATTAGCCACATGGCAAGGCACTTGCCTCAGCATTCAGCTTCTGTGATTTGAACATATGATTTCCTCCTAATTTTTCTAAGTTTCACAAGGAAGGTTAATTCCAGTCACCCAGAATTGTTCAAGAAGTAGTATTGTATTTATTTTGGACATGAGACATGGTATAGGGATTTGCAAATTCATACTACATATCATACCAGAAACCTGGGGTTATGAACGAGAATTTCCATAGTCTCATGATTGGGGCAGATGAACCCTAAGCATTGTAAAAGTCTAGGACTTTATCTACAAATATTAACTCAGAATCCTGAAAATTTTCCATGACCAAGGAAACCAACTTTCTGGAATATAGTTATATCCAGGAATTTCTCTCTCCCTATTCCTATTATGAATGGCCTCAGACTGCCTACAAATGACAAATTTTTATGTGGATTGTGCCCTGCTCCTTAGGTAAAACCTTCTTGACCTTTCCTTATTTATTCAGCATTTGAAGAAGAGACATTCTCTTATTGGACACATTCAACCACAGTTTGACCAATTTATTTAGTCCCTTTTTTAAGCTTAATGAGGGTGTTTTCAATACCCAAATAGTGGGCCAGAAAAGCTCTCAGAAATTTTAGATTCTGGATGAAAAGCCTGGAGGGGGAAAAGCTCTGAGCCTGTGCACTTTGAATCATATTTACCCTAGGGTCAGATCACCCCTTCACTGAAAAAAGCAGCTCTCCCCCTGGAAAATTCTCCTCCTTGTTTCTATCTGGAGTTATTTCAGCCACAGTACAACTGATCATTTTAATACTGGTGTTTTATTACCTCTTTGTGATACATTTATGTCAGATTTATCAATTTTCCTCTGTTGTTGCTGCAGATAAAAGCTGTGTCTCTGGGTTCCCCAGAGAGATCATTAAATTTAAATCTGTCTAAAAAAGGGTATTTTCAATGCAATTATGTTGAATTAGGGGGAGCCAGAGTGTGTAGTGACATGGGACTCTGTTACCAATATCTCAGTCTTTGTCCATAATGCCAATGCAAAAATGAGAACACAACTTTGAAAAAATGAAAAAAAAACTATTATTGCTTTCCTTGAAAAGAAGAAAGGAGACTCATGTCTCAGAGGCTGTGATTCTGACAGTAAAAAAGATCAGAGAAATTTTCAAGAGACTTTTGATGTCTAAATTCCAGGTGTGGCAAGTCAGGCGTCATGATTTACTTGTAGTATTGAGAGAGCTGTTTCTTAGGGTTTCTTGTGCCTTCCCTAATATCTTAATTACTTCATTCCTATGCCATGTGTGCTTAACTCAGCCTATGATGAGAAAAAGAATAATCTTGTTTCTCTCAAGATTAGAGATAAGAGAGAGAGAGAAGAAAGGGAAATAAACTATGTTAGTTTGAATGTAAACTGCAGCAGCAGAGCACACTGATTATCTTTAAAGTCTAAAATGGACACCTATTACTTTCGCCACTGTCAATTTTTGCCTCCTATTTCTATGATATTATAGGGGACTGCATTTCCAAATTTTTTCCTGCTAAATCTTTGTGAACTATATGTTCTTAAAATGGAAAGTTTTAGGCTTTCAGGCTACTCTGCAACAGAATTTACCCTGGTGATTTTGTATGATTTGGGAAACTCACAGAAATCTTGGTAAGAAATGTTTAAATTGCCAAGACACTTATTAATTATCAAAATAGAAACTCCAGCTGGGAATGGTATTACATGCCTGTAATTCTAGCAGCTGGAGAGGCTAAGGCAGGAGGATCACAAATTCAAAGCCTGACTCATCAACTTAGCAAGGCTCTTCGTAACTCAGTGAGACCCTGTCATTAAAAAAAAAATTTAAAAAAACCCTGGTGATGTGGCTTAGTGAATAAATGCCCCTGGGTTTAACACTTAATATAAAAAAAAAGAAATAGAAATTTTATTGTGGAGGGGCTGGGGCTGTAGCTCAGTGACAGAGTGCTTGCCAAGCATTTGTGAAGGACTGGATTCAATCTTCAGCACCACATAAAAAATAAACAAATAAAATAAAAGCCTGCTGTCAATATACAATTAAATATATATACATATATACATATATATGTGTGTGTGTGTATATATATATATATATATATATATATATATGAAAAAGAAATATTATTGTGGAAAGAAAAAAAGACAGTGTAGCTGAATGCAATGAACATGACCCTGGAATCTTGTATGCTGTGAAACATACAAGTCGTCCTGTTTTTTGGTGCAGAATGAGGACATTAGGAAGAACTTCCATAAGTGGTTCCCTTTAAGAAAAGTTTATTATTTGTCACACCAGTTTCTTGAAGGAGCTTATGTTGAGGGAATAAATACTGGCAGTTCCAATTTACCTGAAAATATCTGAGAATCTAACCATACGTTATTAACAATTTCCAATACAGGTTTTTCTAGTATGTCAGAGAAACCATTATTCATGTTATAGTACATTTGTTATTTGTGGGAGCCCAAGTCAGTGTTGAAGACAGACCAGCTCAGGGGATGAGATTAATGTCACTGGGTGCTTATAGATCTTCAAGTGATCTCTCTTAATGTTTTGGAGTGAAGCTGTAACCAGGCCAGAAAGAAAATAAATTTGAAAATGTAAAATTCACCTGAATTTCAGGCAGAGTGGCCCCAAACTGTAAGTTTAAACTCTCTTGTCTACTTCTAGCTAACTCTATGGAATAAGCCTCGCCTTGCTAGAATAAGAGGTTGATGGAAAATTTCTGGAAAGCAGGGGTTACAAGAAGAGCTTTTCCTGAATGGAAAAAGGAGAAATTTCCTGAGAAAAAAAATTGAATCCACTTGTTTATATAGTTTTTGTATGATTTTGTTGCATTGATTTTTAATTTTATTCCATTGTAATCTAATAAATGCAAGGAATTATATAAGTTTTGTATTTCCTAAGAGTTAGTTTATTGTCTAAAATATGTTCTATTTTGGAGAAGGTTCCAGGAGCCACTGAAAAGAAAGTGCATTCAGGTTTTATTGGAGAAAAAATTCTATAGATTTCTGTTAAGTCCATTTGATTTATGATATATTTCAGGTCCAAAGAGTCTTTACAAAGTTTATGTCAAGATGACAAATCTAATGGTGAGAGAGGTATGTTGAAATCTTGAATTTATTGTACTGAGGTGTATCTGAGACTTCTATCTGTGTAGTTTCACTTTTATGTAAATAGTTGAACCAAAATTTGAAGTATAAGCATTTCAAATTTTTATATCTGCTTATTGTATTGTTCCCTTTACCAGTGTGAATTAACATCTGTCTCTTATTATTTGGGGTTTGAAGTCTACTTTGTCAGATATTAGAGTAGTTACTCCTATCTCTTTTGAGCCTCCATTCATACAGTATATCAATTTCAATTATTTAATTTCAGCCTGTGACTGTCTGCCTATAGTGTGCATTTTTTGCAAACAATATATTGTTGGTTCATTTTTAAATCTATTATGCCAGCCTTTGTCTTTAATTGGGAAAGGTTTATAGAGAGTGATTTATTATGTATTACTTTCTACTATTTTTGTTTATTTCTAATGTTTAACTTGGTTTTGCTTGTCATCATTTGCTTAGCTAACCTTCAAATGGGATTTGTTTATTTGTGATTTTTGTTTTATTTTTCTGGACTCTATGAAGTTTTTCTTTAACTGTCTTCTGTATTGCCACTTTAGTAGTCATATTTTTTTAGTTTCTGCTCATCTTTGAAGGATTTTATTTCTACATTGAAATTGAAGTATATCTTTAATGAATGTCTTAAATTTTGTAGACAGTTATTTTCTTTCAGTTCTTATAATACATCATTCAAAGTAATCCTGCATTCTAGAGTTTGTGCTGAGAAATTCAAAGTGATTCTGATTGGCTTGCTAGAGATAATTGTTTTTTTTTCAAATTTATTTAATCCATTAAGGCTTTCTATAAAGCTCAGTTGTGTGGAATCAGATTGATTTCAGACTAACAATATTTTATCTCCAAACCAAGGTGCTCCTTTCCTAAGAAATTTGTGGTATGTATCAATGGAATTCATGGTAGCATCCCTTTTGTGGCATGGAAAGTACTTTTATATATTGAAAAGAAATGCATGAAGAAGACAATAGTAGCACTGTAGTGCTTTGCAGTATGTCAGTGCTAGAAACACAACACAATCTTGTCCTATCAAACTGTGGTAAGAGTTTCAGCATTTTATGCACCAAAAACATGAAGATAAACTTCACACATAGGGTCAGGGTGACTGCATCTGAAAGCAGAAACTCCAATCATGAAGAAGGGCAGTGATATGGGAGGCCAAGCCTAGGCCTTGGTTTATTTTTTATTTTTATTCTTCTATTCTGTTTGACTGGTCTCCATGTTAATTGTTGTACCAATACCATGCCATTTTTGTTACTAAATTATCTATAGTATAATTTAAGGTCTAATATTATGATGCCGCCTTCTTGACTTTTGCCACTTGCTTTGGCTCTTCAGGGCCTCTGATTTTTTTCAAATAAGTATCATGACTGATTTTTTATTTCTATAAAGAACATCATTGAAACTTTAATAAAAATTGCATTAAACCAGTATAGTGCTTTTGGTTGTATGGATACTTTGAAAATACAAATCCCAAGGGGCTGAAAGGCACTTTGGGGTGGTCTTACTTCAGATAAGGTTCAAGTAATTGAAGAGGTGACCTCAATTTCTTGGAATTAAAACCTCACAGAACTTAGAACTTTGGTAACCAGTCATACACATTCTAGAGGTAGTACCTTGTCTGGTTCATGTGAAGGGAGATGCTTTAAAAAACAAAATATTTTCCTGATGATTCCAAACTTTCCAAGTTTGTAGCACAAAAATTTCCAGAGAATCTGAAGTGAATGAGTAGAACAGGTTATTCCATGTTGAAATTGTGACACAGCTGTTACGTTTCTACCACTGGACATTGCTGTAAGGATGGATATGTAAATATTGGATAATAGTATTTCTACTCAGATATTTATTAAAATATCTCATTCCATAATCTGGTGTCATCACTGGATGGAGATCTATGTGCACATTCATGTATATCTGATGTGGGACTAAAAATTTTCAACGTGAGTCAGCTGGAATAGACAGCACTAAAGATTGTCCCACATATCAATTTCTCTGCAGAGTTTCAAGTAGATCACCAGGGATTATTTATTAAATCTGCCTCAATGAGGGAAAGATCAAGAACACAACACAACCAATAATGATATCTCTGTTTTTAAGTAAGAATAGTCTCCAGAAAGAACTCTGTAAATAGGAAGTTGAAATATCCAGAATGGGGCCAGGACATTTACCAAGTTTGGGAACTTTTCTAAACTCTATCCCTAACCCTTTACTTCTGAATGACCTATATTTGTACTCCCACAGGAATCTAGACTCTATTACTCCTCTGGCAATCTAAAATGTGAAAATCTTCATATCACATACTTGTAGAAAGAATAGAGAATATATTCTTTCATGGTTTTCAATTTAAATGGGTAAGGCATAGTTCTTCACTGTTGCTATTATTTTTGTTTTACAAACCTGTTCCAGGTAGCCAATGTAGCAGTCAACTCCATTGTACTTTTAATTCTTTGATAAGATTTCAATACCAGGGAAGAATTTTCAAAAAAAAAAAAGAGAGTGATGTATATCTTCTATATGTCTTTGTAAATTTACCATGTGATAAACTAATCTCTATTTCCCCGCCAGGTAACAGGCTGTGTCCTCACATGATTTCATACTATTCCAGTAACAAATGCCATTTCTTGCAGCAGTTGAGCATAATGCTGGTAGAATGATGCAATTCAATTGCATCTTTATTCAGCCATTTTTCAGAGATAAAGTATGTGTGCCCTAGTGAGCTACATCACTATCATGGGATGTCATAAGACAAAGCCACAAATTGGGGTTTAAGGACAAAAATTTGTTGGTCCTAATTTTAGAGGCTATATATCAAAATGCTTGCTGGAATGATTTCTTTGTGGCCCACTCATTGGCATGTAGATTGCTTTCTTTTTTCTTTGTTTGAGAGTCATTTTTGTGGGCTTCTCTTATCTTTATTTCTATTTTTTATAAGAAGAAAAACTTAACTGGATTAGATCTCACATAAATTAATTAGATTAACACTAATCCTGTTTATAAGAAAGCTATATTCAAATGGAGTCATAGTCTGAGGTACTGAGTATCTAAAACAACAACATATGAGATTTAGGAAGGGGACACAAGGCAGCCCATACCATAAAATAGTCTTCTTCTGAGACAGGCTCCCGGCAAAAAGAATACTGAGCAAAGAGATTTGCACATGTAATATTTTTAAAATTATAGTCAGATTATATCCCATAGTGCTGTTAAAGTTCCATTGCCACTAGAAATCTCTGCTGATAGCTATTTCTCTGCAGCCACAATTCCCTGGGTGTTGGCTCGCATTAAATAATATTTTGGTTAATCTCTTTTCCCTGTGGCAAATAAAATCACCTTGTGCCATTTTTTTTTTCAATTTCCCAATTGACAAGCTTGAGTTACCTTTCAGTTGATTTTGAGCCATTTAGATTTTTTTCTTCCCTGAGTTATACTCAGATTTGGGCCCTGTGATATGCTTTCTTGTACCTTGTATTCTCCAAGTATTTGCTTCTTTGAGGAATCTGTGTTGACATAGCTTAGGTTCTGAAAACTTTCCATAACATCAAAGGACAAACAATTTTGTCTCTTAATACAAAGGGACCTCCTAGGGTGTCTTATCTAGGTTCCCTCTTTAAATAGGGGAATAAAAATATTTCTCCACACTGATAGTCTCTAGCAGGAGCAAACCAGACTTCTAGGAGCTTCTAGGAGGAATTTCATACAATTCTGTCTGTGGATAATTCTCAGTTCTGATACATGCTGCTGAGAAGCCATTGATATCTACAAGTCTGTCTTTTCTCATGTCTAAAATGGGGTGTTTTTAGATGATATTTGGTAATGGCTTAATGGAAGGTATTAGTATAAGTAGGTTTTTGGGCTCCACAGCTTACAAAACATCTTGGAAGTTACTGTGTAGATTCTGCTTAAA
Source organism: Ictidomys tridecemlineatus (assembly GCF_052094955.1). NCBI lineage: Eukaryota > Metazoa > Chordata > Mammalia > Rodentia > Sciuridae > Ictidomys > Ictidomys tridecemlineatus. The sequence goes on from NC_135477.1 coordinate 197,981,349, forward strand.
CATTATCTGACAACTATACCAATTTTCTTTCAGAAGTTTACAACTTTGTCACCATGAGCATTCTTGTCATTCACCAGCCCAAGTACATCACCTCTTCCTTGTCTAAACTCCAGATTCCAATTCTCCAATGATTCATGGTACTGCGAAGAATTACATGTCTTTTTGACTTCCTTTTACTCCATGCCTCAAATAAAGAAGTTTTCTGCTACATGCCTCTATAGCCTGTGTTCATCTGTGTATAGAAAATAAAACTTGGTGGTCTGTTTCATCTCTCTAGAACAGCTTTTTCTGCAATTGATACACTCTTTTGAAACCAAATTATATCAGGTCAATTTTATGCTTAAAGAGGGGTTGAGATGAATTCTAGCTGGTGTTTGCCAATGATGTTAACTGAACTCTGATTCTCTAGATCTTGGAATGGGAGCCCTGAGATGACTCAGATTTATGAAAAGGTTATGTCTGTGTTTTAATATGTAATACATGGTTTGGAATTTTTTGTACATGCATCATAAATCTTGATATTTAAAAATAATTATTATTTTTAAAGTATGAAGAAAATATAAGGAATGTTGCAAGAGTTTTATGGTCTGGTGGAGGTATTTTGGCTTTGAATTGATAATGAGTTCATCCTTCAGGATGCCCAATTGCTTATTAGTTGTGGAATTTTGATAAGAGGAGGAAGCAGATATAATAGCCTGGCCTAAGGTCTAAGGCCACACTGCCAGTGCAAAGTTCACTTTAAATGCAGTAGAGTTAAGGATGTGGACATATTGAAGGGCATGTGACCCCAACATTTGGGAACCCATCTGCATTTGTTTGCTCTCTGATATCTGCATGGAAAAAAAACATGACCAACATCTAGTGGACTTCTGCCCTCTATGGCTTCTGCCCCTATGTAGTCCTGGCTGGGTGCCCGAGTGCCTCCAATGATTACTCAGAAGGATGTTGACCCCCTGAGCATAACTATCCTCTGGACTTGGTGATACTAGAGACTGAGAGATACCCCACCTCTATCCCCACCTGCTTCAGCTCATCATGGCTCCTTATCCATTCTCTCTCATCCCCTAGACTTCCTCCTGGCTTACTGGGTCTCTTTTCCTGTACCTACCCCCCCCTCAACTTATCAATTTGTGCAATAATACCTGGTATCAATATCCTCTGGATAACAACTATTAATGGCCATTTAAAAAACTCTAGATCCCTGTATTATTAGGGATCTTTTTAACTATTGTGAACACTGGAAAATGGAAATTGATATCATATGTTCAGATCTTCTTTTCTCTTCTAAGCCCTCTCTGCAACTCTTGATCTCCCACACAAGTCCTCTTAGCTCTCACATCCCCTTTCTTTCTAATGAAGCTGCCACAGCACTGTCCCCTTGGCTCCTATGCCCTTCTCTTCTCCTGCCCCATGTTCACAGGCTACTGATGACCCACCCTTATCTCTGTGTCCCTATCAAGGTGGCGGGGATCAATGGTGTAATCTGGGTTCATGTACCTTTCTCTTTGTTAGATCTTCCACAGATAGAAAAAAGGCTAAGGTCCTAAACTTGAAGTCCCACCACATAAATGCCCTTATGTCTTGTCTAGCACTCCCCTGTCCAAAGAGCACACACAAGTTTTGACGCAAGCTAGAAATTATGCTGATGAGGTACAAAGAGATCTCTCTGAAACCAAACCTGATTAAAACCCTAATTGGAATTATAATTTGCTTGGAGTAGTAACTAGTAAAAACCAATTCATTACTTGCCTCATGGAAGGACTTAGAAAGGCAGCCCATAAGGCTTTCAATTACTAAAATATCCAGGAAGTCATTCAAGATAAAAATGAAAACACTTTAGCATTTTTAGGTCTCCTGATGAAGGCTTTATTTCAAAATACTAATCTGGCCCCTAGGACTCCAGATGGAAGACAAGTATTAATGACCTACTTTTTCTTCCATAGTATCCCCAATATTAAGGCCAAACAAAGGTACCTCAAGAAGGGGTCCCTAACTCCCCAAGCTGAGGTTCTCAGAGTCGCCTTTAATGTTTATTACAAAAGAGATGAGACGGCCTGGAAGCAAAAATAAAAAATATCAGATGCTCGCTCAAGCCATCCATCTAACCTTAGCATCTGTCTCTGTATCCACTGGCCCATGGAAGAGTCCCTTGGGACTGCCTGGACCCTGTTTTAATTGTTGTCAGATGGGTCACTGGGCTCGTACATGTCCTAAGCTTGGAAGCCTCCAGGACCTTGTCCTAAATGTCATCAGAAGAGACACTGCACCATTGACTGTCCCCAAGTCCATAGAGACACCCAGACCTCCAGCCCTTGTAAACATCTAGCTTTGTTTGTGCCTTTTGCTGTCTAGTTTTCACCCATGTGTTTTGGTCATTCCACATTACCTGTTCCCTTATGGGTAGGGACATCCTCACAAAGTTGAAAGCTATGCTTTCCTTCTCCTCTCATATATACTTCCATCCAGACTTGCCTGCTTCTCCCCTGATCCTCACCCTTGCCTTAGGACCATCCCCTATTTTGTGTGCCAGTGACTTCCCATTACCCACTTTTGAGGTGGTCCCTACTTATCTGGGGTGTTTCAAGTTCTTCTATTGCTTCACACCATGAGCCCATTCACATTTATCTCAAAACATTTTGCAGAGCATCCTTGATCATGTTCTCCCATCAGTCTTGCTCTCCCCTCTGGGGATATGAGCTGCTTTGGAATCCTGGCCTGATGGTTCAGGACTATTACCCTTCTCCCATTAACCTAGCACTATTTTTCTTCACCCACATTCAGCCTCATTTGGGTACAACTCTCCTCTCTAGGACTTAGCTCTTGGCCCAGCATCAAGGTTCTCACCCGTCCCTTCTGTTGGGTTTGTGGGAGACTCCCCACTGAAGTTTCCATCTTTCAAGAACATCACAAAATCCCTTACTCTGCCCTCTCCTCTCCGAAGAGCACCAAGTTTATGAGTGCCAAATTTAAAAGTTTTTGACCAATCCTTACAGGACACAGTGAACACTTGCTGTTCCTGATTCACCCTGCCAATCGGCACCTACCATGCCACCTACACAGTCCTTCTTAAGCTTAAGATTGCAAGCTCACACTCTGCCCTCAAACTCTGCTCTCTTCCTCTTCCTTCTATTCACCCTCTACTCTTTCTCTTTCTCTCACCTCTCTTTCTCTACTCTCTTTCTCTCTGTCCTCTTCCTCTCCTCTCTCTGCTCTCTACCTCTTCTTTTTTTCCCCTTTAGGCAGCCCCCCAATAAAATCTCTTGCTTGAATCTCAGATGAGTCACTCGCCTTTCACCTTTCCCTTGGCAAGTTCACTCTTTGGTCTTGGTTTTTAGCTGCTCAGCAGAGCGCAAGAAAGCCCTGGCCAGGCAACCAAGACGCTCTACAGGCAAAGCCCAAGGCTAGGGAAGTAGCAGGTGACTCCCTCTATTAGTTCCAGACACTGGGTCTTGAGGGTATTGATTGAAAAAACCATTGAATTTGGCACACTCTTTGGCTTGGAGCCCTTCAGAGAGGAGGGGGAGGAGTAAGGGATTCTAAGATATTTTCGCTAGAAGGAAACTTAACTTCAGCAAAAAGCCTCCCACACACACCCAACAATGGGGAACTCTTAAATCTCACCTGATTCATGGCTACTTTTTTCCCCACTTAGCCCCACTCCATTTGGCTCTGATCTAAAGGTCTATTGATCAATTCAACCTTCCAATCTTCATAACTTTTGCTAGTCCTCAGAAAAATGGAAGAAAATCCCTAATGTGCAGGCTTTCTCCTTTCTCCATTCAAAGCCTTCCTTTGCTCCTCTTGTTGCCCTCCTCAACTTCTACCTGCCACTAAAACTCTGGATTCCTCCAGAGACCCTATTTCTAGACATACAAAGGACCTAGAATTCACCTACATGGAAAAGTCCTAGATATAATATCCCTGGCCAAGGCCACACTGAAGCTAACATTGAAATACAAAGGACAGACTCAGTGGGCTCAATAGGAGGCCTAAGGAAAAAAAATTAACTTTACCCTTACCTACCAATGTTGGCCACAGCCTCTTTACTCATTAACTACTCAAAGAAACTCACCTTTGAGGCCACACTTACCATCCTGGTTCCCAATCACCTAAAGGAACTGCTCACCTACAAGGGTTTATATTCCTCACCCCCTGTTGCCTTTTAACTCTATAGGTTTCTCTAGTGGAAGATCCTAGTCTCACTTTCCACACGTGTTCACCTTTAAACTCTGTTGCTCTCTTCCCCACTTTTCAGGACTCTTCCACCTCTTTTCCTGTTATCCATTTATGCATTGAAACTCTGGAGGAGTTTCTTACCCATTTCTCCCATATACAGGAAGGCCCCTTGCTCCAGGCAATATACACATGGTTCACAGATGGCTTCTCTTTTCTTCAGGAGGAAGTTCATTGGGTAGGTGTGCTATAGTCTCTCTAACCTTGGTTGGTTGTAGAAGAAGCTCCCTTCCCTAATAATACATCCAATAATCAGGCTGATGTAGTTGCCCTCATCAAAGCCTTCACTTGGGCAAAGGGAGCCTGCCTCATTGTCTACACTCACTCTAAGTCTGTTTTTCACATATTTCTCTCCCATATTGCTATTGAATGGAGCAGAGATTCCTTACCACCAAGGGAACTTCAATTACTAATGCCCCTTTATCTCTGATCTCCTTCAGGCCTCCAAGCTTCCCACTGTCATTGGAACTGAACGATGGCAGCTAAGTAAACCCCTTCTCCAGTGAGCACTTTTTTCCTGACTTCTCTTTTTGTCATAGGCCTTTTACCAATGCTTGCCCCCTACATCATTAGATTCATTCAAAACCAGATTCAATTAATCTCTAACCAAACCATGAATCAGGTTGTTTTACAGGACTTCAACCCCTCAAAAAATTCAAGCTGTCCAGTGTCAGCATTGTCCAGAACCACCTGACCATCACCATTGCCTCAGTGACACCCTGCACCTCTAACAAGGGTCCAGATGATGGCCCATCTCAGCAGGAATAAGCTACAGAAGGTTGATCAATGACCCTGTCCTTTATGGGGCCCTAAAAAAAGCAAAAAAAAAAAAGACGGGAATGTAAGGTCCTTGCTAGGATCTATATGGCCATCTTAAGTGACAGCTGCCATCTAAAGAAAAAATTTCACTTTCCACCCAAAGGCCTTTCTGAGAAAGGCTCACCACTCTCTCAGACCAATCCTACCCTTAACTGCCCACATTAGGACCCATGTGGTACTAACCACTGAGTCACCCCTTTAAAAGTCTCTAAACCCAAGCCTATGTTGTCACTCTTCATCTATGGAGAGATGGAATTTATTTGTCAGCTATGACAAATAAACTGTGTATATCTCTGCCTGATCTTCACCTTTCATTTCTCACTAGCCTGACTCCCCATTCCTCACTTTCCTTTCAGTGTCAATGTATTCTCAGATGATTTTATTTGCACAAGATGTCATTTGTGAATGGAACAGAGACTGCCAGTTATTTTCTTTCATCCTGGGCATACTACTCAATTATATTTATCAAGCTGCCTTGTAGTTAGCACTGATCATAAGATTAAGCTTTCTAAAACTGGAAATGAGTGGAAGTAACATGTGCCACTGCCAAGAATGTGCATACAAAAATTCTATTTTTTCCATGCTATTTTTTTTTTTAGGTTTCTGGGATGATTTAACTAAAGGTTGCCAACATATTGCGATGCCCATAATGTCAAAATTTTCGTCCATTCCAGTAAATGAATCATGAATTAAACCATGGAAAAACATACCATTTCTACCTGCTTCTATGTTCTAAATTTTGACTTAAGAGGTCCAATATGTTAGTGACTATTGTCTCAGCTGCTGCTATGAAGTCATTATGTACATTTATTTTGTAGATGCAAATAATCTCACTAGGTATTAAGAGGTGGACAATTATGATAGATGCAAATATTTATTTTTTTCCTGTCCTACTTAAGTGTTTTATGTGTTTGTATCTACATGGATGTGATTAAGTATATGCTCTTGGTATGTCTCAGTTTATACTTATTAGCATCTTGAGCACCTTGAATATGTATTGATTTTGTTCAAGGTGCTGAAGACAGCTTTGATCTCCATGCCTCTCCAAGTGACCATTAGGAAACACACAAGTCCAAAGTATCATTGAAAATATCAGATTATCCTCAGAAGTTTTTGTAGGAAATATCAGATTGTTTTCAGAAATATGAGCTACACTTTTGTATGTTGTGGTTGGCTCCAATCTGTCTCGTACAACTACTGAAAAATAATACTATCACATAAGTGTAATTTTTTAAAACTTAATCTGTATATTTACCACCATTATCTCATTTTCCTTAAAAAGCCAAATCTTATCTCAATTTATCCATCATAGCTAAATAGTGTTTGTCTTTTTTGTTCTATACATTTCACATAGGTTCCCCAGGTTTCTATCTTAGAGTCTGAAACAAAATAGTTTTTACTTCTGAGTATATAAAGTCTATATAATTTCGTATACATCCCTGCATGGCCAGTTTTAAATTGTTTAAATTTCCTTCAGGATTTTCCTCATCCATATGAGCCACTAAATAGAGCTACTAAACAAGTCCCTTTCATCTTGGTGTATATTACTTCTTGCCTTCTTTTATTTCTTTTTTTCTTTCTTTTACCCAATTCTTCTTTTTGCCCTGTTAAATCCTTGTTTAATGTTTTAGCAGTTTACTATATTTAATAACTAATCTTTCAATTTGTTTCATAACTCTACTGCAAGATTATACCTGGATTACAGGAACATTGAAGTACAATATCAACAAGTTTTTCATTTTAATTAAGGAGAAAATAAATAGGGTTCAATGACTTTTCTCAAATGGTACTGTTACAGGGAATATAAAAAGACTACACATTGAATTTACCTGTCCAACCCAAGGCACTAAAGATAAAGCTTACAAAGTAATCCCTTCCTTAATTGAAAAAGAAATAACCGTCCCAATAGAGTAGACATGGAAGAAATATGAAGAGGACTTCAAATGGTCTATAGCACTTCAGCAAGTGACTGCATTGAACAATGGCTTAGAAAATTTTAGAGAAAAATATTGATAAATTCATAGTTAAATTTTTTTCAATGAGATAATAGAAGATGTAAGGAGTAAAATTAGAAAACATAGAAAGTGTCAGATCAATATAATAGAGATGGAGATTTGAAAAAAAATAGATTTCAAGCCAAAATTCTTCAGAAGAGACAAAGAAAATCACCTCATTATTGGTTGAGGGAATCATCCAACAACAACATATACAAATTATAAATATTTATATTTTATGTACATAAAAAACTCTTCTTCATATTAAGAATCAAATAGACCACAATTCAATAATACTAGGTAAAGTTAGCACAACTCTATCACCACTAGATTGATAATACAGACATAAACTTAGCGAAGATTGCACAAAACTAAAAAATACTCTGAATCAAATGGACCTAACAGACATCTATAGAATATTTATTTAATCAATGATTGAATTTACTTTCTCAATATGACATAAAATATTTAATCATATTTTACATCACAAATCAAACTACAACAAACATAAAACTGAGGAGAATTTATTACAATCTAACAGATAATAAGCAATAAATTAGAAATCCATGACAAGATAAAAAATAAAATCCTCTCTAATACCTGAAGATAGATTCATCTTTGAAAAATAAATATAGATGAAATCAAGGAACAAATATAAATTCTTAAAATCATATGAGACTTAGCAAGGGAAGGAAACTTGAAGTAAATACCTTTGATGAACATAGATGCAAAATTTCTTAATATAATATTGGCAGACTGCATAGAAAAACATATCAAAATGTTAGTGAATGGCTGGGGCAGTAGCTCAGTTGCAGAGTGCTTATATTGCATGTGTAAGGCACTGGATTCGATCCTTAGAATCACATAAAAATAAATAAAATAATGGTATTGTGTCCATCAGCAACTGAAAAATATATTAATTTTTTGGTTGAAGTTATAGATGACAAGAATGCCTTTATTTTATTTATTTTTATGTGATTTTAAAGATCAAACCCAGTGCCTCTTGCATGCTAGGCAAGTGCTCTACCACTGAGTAACAACCTTGACCACAACAAAATATATTTTTTAAAAATGTTAGTGCATTGTGATCAAGAGGGTTTCAGTCCAGAGATGCAAGGTAGGTTCAACATATACAAATCAGTAACTGTAATTTACTACATAAAAATTTATGAAAAAATCACATGATTGTCTTAATAGATCCAGAAAATGTATTTGAAAAAGTACATCTACCATTTATGTTTAAAACATTAGAAAACTAAGGATATAAGGAAATTACCTCAAAATTGTAAAGCTTACATTATACTAAATGGAGAATAACTGAAAGCATTTCCTGTTAAAACAGAAACAAGAAAAGGATGTCCAAACTTACCAGTACTTTTGGTTCTACTTAGTGCTTAAAACTCTATCCAGAGCAATTAGGCAAGAGAAGAAAATTAAGGGAAACTTATAGGAAAAGAAGAAATAAAATAGTCTGTTTGCTGATGACATGATTCTAAATTTAGAAGACTCAAAATTTTCCACAAGAAGATATCTAGAATGATCAATTTAGTAAAGTATCAGGATACAAGAAAAACATAAATCAATCATTTTCAGATACTGCTGTGATAAATATTCCAAAAAATTAAAGAAAACTATCCCATTCTATCAATCAAAAATATTTTGGAATTAATCTAATGAAGTATATGAAGAAACTCTATAATGAAAACTCCAGAATACTGAAGAAAAAAATTAAAAAAGACCTTAGAAGATGGACAGATAGGCAGAATAACATGATCAAAATGTCCATCCTATCAAAAGTATAATTCAGGCTCAATGCAATTCCCATAAGAATACAAGTGACATTCTTCAAAGCATTAGAAATATCAGTTCTAAAATTCACAGAAAAACAAGAAACTCAGAATAGCTATAGAAATCCTGAGCAAAAAAAAAGCAATATTGGAGGCATCATGATACTGAATCTAAAATATACTAAAGGGCTATAAAAATAAAAACAACATTGCACCAAAATAGGAATGAAGACCAGTGGGATACAATACAAAAGAAAGACAGAAACCCATAGTTATCTGTTTCTAGACAAAGGTGCCAAAAACACACATTAGAGAAAAGAAAGCCCCTTCAACAAATGGTGCTTGGAAAACTGAAAATCCATGTATAGTACAATGGAATTAACCCCTCTTAGCCTGCACAAAACTAAAATTGAATCAAATACCTAGGAATTGGAACAGAAATTCTGCAACTGCAAGAAGAATATGTAGGCCCAACACTCCAATATGTCAACACAGGATACAACTTTTTAAAAAGACTCCTAAATGTCTAGAAATAAAATTAAATTCATTAGGTGGATGGCATAAAATTAAAAAGCTTCTGCACAGAGCTCAGCTATAGAGTGCTTGCCTAGCATGTGAAAGACCCTGGGTTCAATCCTTAGCACCACATAAAGATAAGTAAATAAAATAAAGATATTGTGTCCAATGACTATATATTTATAGTAATTATATATATATATATATATATATATATATATATATATATCTGCACACAGAATATAGAACACAAAGAACTTGATAGCAAAAAACAAATGACCCAGGGCTGAGATTATGGCTCAGAGATAGAGCACTCACCTAGCATGCATGAGGCACTGGGTTCTATCCTGAGCACCACATAAATATAAAATAAAGACATTGTGTCCACATATAACTAAAAAATAATTGTTAAAAAAGACCTAATTAATACATAGGAAAAAGAACTAAACAGACACTTAACAAAAGAAGAAATGCAGACAACATGTGCATGAAAATAATGTTAAACATCTCTACGAATTAGACAAATACAAATCAAAACTACACTTACATATTTTACTCCAGTCAGAAGGGTAATTATTAAAAATACTAGTAACAATAAATGTTGACCAGGATGTGGGTAAATGATACACTCATACATTGCTGGTGGGAATGCAAACTGGTACAACCCCTATAGAATGCAGCATGAAGATTTCCTCAGAAAACTTGGAACCAACATTTTATTCAGTTATCTAACTCCTTGATTTATATACAAAGGAAATAAAATCAGCATACTACAGTGATGCAGCCACATCAATGTTTATAGCAGCTCAATTCACAATAGCTAACCTTTGAAGCCAACCTAAGTGCCCTTCAGCAGATGAATAGGTTAAGAAAATGTCATGCATACGATACACACACACACACACACACACACACACACACACACACATACATACATACAGAATGGAATGTTACTCAGCCTTAAATAAGGATAAAATTATGGCATTTTTTCAGCAATAGGATAGAGATGAAGAATATAATGCTAAGGGAAATAAGCCAATTCCTCAAAAACTAAAGGCTAAATGTTTTCTCTGATATGCTAATGAACTCTCAATAAGGAGGGGGATAGAATAATTCAGATTAGACAAAGGGAATTAAGAAAAGGGAGGGGGAATGGAAATTGAAAATATAATAGATGGACATTTTTAACCTATGTGCATATGTCATTACATGATCGATGTAATTCTACATCATGTACAACCATAAGAATAAGAGGTTATACTCCATATTGTATAATATGTACAAATACATTATACTATCATGTGTAACTCATACTATATAAAATAAAAAAATACATTGATATTCAGGATAAGGTTGTGTCTCAGTGGTAGAGTGCTTGCCTACCATGTGTGAAGCACTGGGTTTTACCTTCAGCACCACATAAATAAATTAATTAAATAATTAAAAATACATTGATATAGATTCATGAATATAGATTTATTGATATCATTTTATCATATAAACTTTGATATAGATTAATCAATATTAATTCATTGATATTGATTCATCAATATCATTTCATTGATGTAGATTGATATTTTACTTGATATATATTAGTTGAAAGAGATTCATTGATATTATTTCATAGATGTTGATTCATTGATTTATATTAATCAAAATGGATTCATTGATTTTTTTTGATATAGATTAATCAATAAAGATTCATCAATATCATTTTGTAGATATTGATTCATTGATTTAAATTCAGTGATATCAATTCATCCATTAGATCCATCAATGTGAATTTATATACATCAAGTAATTGATTTAAATTCATTAATATGGATTCATTGGTTTAGATTCATAATGTGGATTCATTGGTAGCACTTCGTTGATATTAGTTTATTGATATAGATTCATTGATATAGATTTATTGATATCAATTTATCAATTTAGATTAATTGTTGACTCATGGATATATATTCTTCAAAATAGATTTATTGATATCAAATTATCAATATAGATTCATTGATATCATCATTGATATCATATTTATTGATATTCATTGATATCTTTGATATAGATTCATCAATCTAGTTTCATCAATATTGTTTCATTGACATAGATTCACTGATGTAGATCAGTCAATATCAATTCATCAAATTTGTTTTATCAATATAATTTCATCCATTTTGATTCATCAACAAGGATTCATCACATCAATGAATTAATGTAGATTTATTGATATCAATTTATTAATATAGATTCACCAATACAGATTTATCAATGTAGGTACATCAATGTAGATTCATCAGTATCCATTTGTTGTTATCAATTCACTGATATGATTCCTCATCAAAATAGATTCATGGATATAGATTTATCAATATAGGTAAATCTATATAGATTGATAAATATTAATATATTGATATCAACTAATCAATATCTATGAATCAATATAGATATATAAATATTGATTTGATATCAATGAATAGATATAGATACATCTATCAATACATTGATGTAGATTCACCAATATTCAATTTCATTACTATGTATTCATCAATGTCAATTTATCGATATAGGTTCATTGATAGTTTTTTCAATATAGATTGATACAGTTTCATCAATATCAATACATCTATATTGATTGATCAGAAGAGATTCATTGATTTAGATACATCAACATGTATACATCAATATACATTTATTGATATTGTTACATTGATGTAGATTTGTCAATATAGATTGGCCAATATTGATTCATTGTTATGGTTTGGTGTGAGCATCCCCCAAGTCTCAGATGTGAGACAATGCAAGAAGGTTAAGAGGAGAAATGACTGGGTTGTGAGAGTCTTAACTCAATCAGTGATAGGAGAAATGATTGGGTTGTGAGGGTCATAACCTAATCAGTGATCTAATTCCCTGATATAGATTTACTGAATGATAACTGAAGTGATAGGGGGTGGCTGGAGGAGGTGGAAATTGGGGTGTGGCTTTGGGATATATATTTTGTATCTCTTTATCTGCTTTCTGATCATGGTGATATGAGCTGCTTCCCTCTGCCACCCTCTCCTGCCATGATGTTCAGCCTCACCTCGAGCCCCAAGGAATGGAGACAGCCTTCTATGGACTAAGACCTCTGAAACTGTGAACCCTCAAATAAACTTTTCTTTTTATACAATTGTTCTGGTGATCCTTTTGTCACAGCAGCAATAAAAACTGACTAAAACAGCTCATTGATACCAATTCATTAATATCTATTCATTGATATCAATTAATTGATAGAGAATCATTGGTAGTGATATGTCAATTCATCAAATTAGATTCATTGTTTTCAATTCATAGATATAAATTCATAGACGTAGATTCATTGATACTGATTCATTAATATGGATTCATCAAACTTAATTTATCAATATTATTTCATTGATATAGAATCCTCCATGCAGATTCATCAACAGATACATGATTTAGATTCATTGATACAGATTTATTGATATAGATTCATTAATGTTAATTCATCAATATAGATTCATCAATACAGGTTTATTAGTATACATATATTGGTATATATTCATCAATATAAATTTGTTGGTATAGATTCATTGGTATTGATTCTTTAATACATCCTTTCATCAATATAGATTCATTGATATGAATCTTTTATATAGATTCTATATAGATTATATAATCTTTATATAGATTAATCAGCATAACATAGTTTCTTAATACTGACAAATTAATGTAGATTCAATTAGATCTATTCATTGATTTGATTCATCAATAACAATTCATCATATCAATTAATGTAGATTGAGATCAATTCGTCTATATAGATTCATTGATATATATTAATCAATATATTTTAGAGATGTAAATACACTGATATTGATGTATTGATTTAGATTCATCAATATAGACTATTGATATAGATACATTGATGAAAATTTATCAATACTGACTTTTTAATTTTTTTATTGGTTGTTCAAAACATTACAATGCTCTTGACATATCATATTTTTTCATACATTTGATTCAAGTGGGTTATGAACTCCCATTTTTACCACATGTACAGATTGCAGATTCACATTGGTTACACATCCATATTTATACCTACTGCTATACTAGTGTCTGTTGTATTTTGCTGCCTTTCCTATCCCCTACTATGCCCCCTCTCCTCCCCTCTCCTCCCATCTTCTCTCTCTACCATATCTACTGTAATTCATTTCTCTCTCTTGTTTTTTTTCCCCTCTTCCCTCATCTCCTCTTATATTTAATTTTGTATAACAATGTGGGTCTCCTTTCATTTCCATGCAATTTCCCTTCTCTCTCTCACCTCTTGTCCCTGTTTAATAGTAATCTTCTTCTCATGCTCTTTCTCCCTGCTCTATTTTGAGTTGCCCTCCTTATATCAAAGAAGACATTCAGCATTTGTTTTTTAGGGATTGGCTAGCTTCACTTAGCATAATCTGCTCTAATGCCATCCATTTCCATGAAAATGCCATGATTTTGTTATTTTTTTAGTGCTGAGTAATATTCCATTGTGTATACATTCCACATTTTTTTATCCATTCATCTATTGAAGGGCATCTAGTTTGGTTCCACAGTCTAGTTATTGTGAATTGTGCTGCTATGAACATCAAAGTAGTTGTATTCCTATAGTACGCTCTTTTCAGGTCTTTGGGAAATAGTCTGAGAAGGGGAATAGCTAGGTTGAATGGTGGTTCCATTCCCAGCTTTCCGAGGAATCTCCATACTGCTTTCCAGATTGGCTCCACCAATTTGCAGTCCCACCAGCAATGAATAAGTGTACACTTTTCCCCACATCCTTGCAAGCACTGTTGATTTTTGACTTCATAATGGCTGCCATTCTTCCTGGAGTGAGATGGTATCTTAGACTGTTTTCTTAAAAAAAAATATTTTTAGTTTAGTTGTTGATGGATCTTTATTTTATTTAATTATATATGGTGCTGAGAATCAAACACAGGGCTTCACACATGCTAGGCAAGTGCTCTTCCACTAAGCTACAATCCCAGCCCAATATTGACTCTTTGAGATCAATGAATTGATAATGATTCACTCATAACAATTCATCATATAACATAAGACATTGATATTTTAATATCAGTATCATTGATACAGATGCATCAATATTGATTAGGTGATTTCTATTTTTTGATGGAGATTTATTGATATCATTTCATTGATATAGATTAATTCATATAGTCATTGATATTGATAAATCAATATCAATTCATTAATATAGATTCATTGATATGACATATCTTCCGTGTCCAGCTAATGGAGCCGAGTCCAGCGAGAGACAGTGGGGTTAACAAATACACAGGACACCAAAGTTCTTCATCCAGGAGAAGGCGTGTGCGCATTTATTGCCAAATTTATTCTCTTTATATACCTTTATTAACAGCTGTGGGAAATTACTCAAAATCGAGGAGGGAAAAGCGGTAACTGCGTCCTTGGGTTAAGCCACCGTCCCCTATCAGAAAGCTGGAACAGGTCAAGCTGTTCCCAGAGACACATATGCTTGAGGCAGATAAACAGGAAACCACAAGCCTGTGTCATGGCCTTGTGAGCTGGCCACATTGACATGCATAACAAAAGACTGGGGGTTGAATCCCCAGGGGCCAGGGCGGGCCTGCTATCAGCAATATCAATATACATTTAGTGATATTGATTCATCGATTATATTCATTGATGTAGATTCATTGATATCAATTATTTAATATATAATTTCATTGATATAGATTCATTGATAAAGATTCATTGATATAGATTCATCAATGTCAAATCTTCAATTTAGATTCATTAATACATAATCATGGATATAGATGCTATGTGGTTTGCATGGTGATTGCCAATGGCAGCTCATCATGATCATGGGGGTGCTGTATGAATCCAATGAATGAATCTTTAAAAAGCACACAGAAGGGGGCCTGGCACTTAGGTGGCACTCTCTGGGTGGCTGTAATAACAGTATTGAGTCCCAGCTTCTTCTGTTGAACTCATTTGTTTAACCCTCTGCAGCCATGTTGATCCCATTTGATGCACCTCCATTTGCATAAGTGATCTTACACTGAGCAGTGAGATGCTCTTCGGAAAGCAGACAGATGTCCTCCCTGACAAGGGTAGGCTCTTGGAGCCAGGCACCTTACTTTCCTGGCTTTCATTCATGGCCAAGCACCACCTGGGGCTTGGAATAGGCTTTAGAGTCAGGTATTATGTCTCTTGGGTTAGACTGTACTTTCACTCATGATGTTCTTTCATGGACAATTAAGATAAATGCCTTGTTTGCCCACCTCACCCAGTGTTACAGAGCAACTAGCATGGCCATTGCTGAACAGCATCAGACTTTGAGCCCTCCCAGCATCCCCATGGTAATAGGTCTCTCAAGTAACCCTGGCTCTATACCAAGAGTGTTTTGCCCCAGTGTTGAATATGCTCAACCTGTAAGAGTAAAGTTTCCCAAGATGTGGAGCTGGCTTCTGTTCCATTTCCCAAAACCTGGGTTCCTACCCCTAAGATTGCCATGCATTATGACCCTCACTGGTGAGCCTGCTAATCAGTGAAGGCCAGATCCCTTGAAGCTCTTCCCAGGAAATGCTTCCTGCAGATTTTCATCTAACCAATAATTTTCTCACTCTTGTTGAAAGCAAGGCTGAATGCTGGATGCTTATTTGGGGTATATTTATGATTTTCTCTTGAAAATCAATGTGGCCAGAAGAACAGGCCAGCTGTGAACACCCATAGTCCTTGGCACTTTCCATTCTGGACAGATTGTTTTAATTGCAGCTCCCCACATCAAAGAAAAACCTTTACCTGAAAGGTTTTCTGGCCACCAGTCTCCCTTCTTCCCATCAGTGAGGCATGTTGGAAGTGTCAGAAATTCAGCATTCTCTCTGGAGCATCCCTCAGCCCATGGCTGACAGTGTTGATGCATAAATACCCAGCTCCCTTGCACCTCAGGTGAGCAAGCTCTGAAATGCGCATGCTGCACACAGCCCCTCAGGGGTCCCCAAGAAGATTAGGAACAGTTGCCTCTTATAGAAACCACTTGGTAATAGCCCCCTATTCTTGATCTTTACTACCCTGTCTCACTTGACCTCCCTGATACCCATGCTTCTTAGGAGCACCCCCAAATTGTCAACTTACACTGGAATCCTTATCTGAGAAAACCCTGATGAAGCAGTGTATTTAAGACAGGGATTTTCCATCTTAGCCTTGCTGTATGATGGCTGGAAGCATCCTTCATAGGATGAGGTTTTCCTGTTCATGGGAGGATACCTGAGCAGTGTACCAGGGCTCCACCCCTTGTGGCCAAGTAGCAAAGCTTTCATGTTTCTCCAAGTTGTGGCAACAAGAAATGTCTCTAAACATTGCCATGAGTCCTCTTGGTGGGAATAGGGTTTTCCAAATTCCACTTGCTTGAAAATGAGTGATATAAAAATAAAACCATCACTGTATTCTGTTCTGCCACTGCAGGACACCCCCATGATCCTTCCTCTTCAAGTCTTCTTTCCTAGTCTGGAGAACAGGGTAACAACACTCCACACTCATGTTGAATTCTGAGGAGCCAGAGCAATGATTTTGAAACACCTTTCACCAGGTGTAGGTCCTAGCTTGGTTTCTGTTCTCATGACTAAAAGGCTCAGGTGTCACTCCAGGAAAATTGTGCTAACCTGGCTGTGCAAAATAATCACACAAGAGACACAAAGACCTTTGTTTGGGGGGTCGCTGTGAGAGCTCCTCTGACATTAAGGGTCTGCAGGAAGAGAGAGAGAGAGAGAGAGAGAGAGAGAGAGAGAGAGAGCATGTGCTGACCCTTTATATTGAGGAGAAGCTATTCAAATGAGGCAAGGGGTTAGGTTTCAGTGGGCTGAGTCTATTTTCCTGATGTCCACTATGATCAAGTTGACTGACATCTGGGTAAGCCACACTCAAAGGCATAGTCAGAGAAGGAGACACACAAGGTACTTCTCTGGATGATTCTACCTAAACACGGCAAGAGGTTATATTACAAAGGAACAGGTGGGCATAGCTTCACCCATGGGGCTGTAGCAAGACAAGCCTGGGAAGGAAGACACAAGTCACTCAAACCCTAGAAGAGTGGGGCAGTCTAGCAACATGGGTGCCTGATGCCACATCACACAGCAGGGGATTTCACTTAGTCACATGAGAGGTTGATCTCCCACAGGCCCTATCTTTGGCAGATGCTCAGGTTACAGTTGTATGTTTCCAGTATCAAACACCACATGTTCCTGGCCCACTTCTGCATTTTTTGTCTTAATTAATTTAATCCCCACCACAGCCTCAAAGGCAGAATGTCATCACCATCCCCTGTTTTGCAGAGGAGAAGACTGAGGCATGCAAATGTAAAAAAATTTATCCAAGGTCACACAGCTGGTTTTTTGTCATGGCTGGGCTTTGAACAAAGGTGGTCTGGCTTCCAAGCCTGTGCCTCTACAATCAGTCTAAGACACAATGATTTGATGGTGAGGTAGAGGACAAAGTGGTTTCACCCCCTTCATCCTCAAGTCAGAGGCAGCCCTCAAAAATGGTGACCCCATCCCCATCCTTGTTTGAAATATTCAGGGGCCTTAGCCACATAGGTTTTACCAATAATAATAATGATAATAATAATAATAATAAAGCAAATGAGAAAAAAAGAAAAATAAACAGAAGTTGATAAACTTCTTCCCATCAGCCACATTTTGCAAATAAAAATTTATTGAATTCTAGTCACATTTGTTCATTTACATATTGACTGTGGCTACTTCCATGCTTTAATAGCAGAGTTCAATAACTGTGACAGAGATCATATTGCCCACAAAGCCAGCAATATTTATTTTCTGGCACTTTGTCAATAAAGCATGCAGATGCTTGCCTTAAATGAGAAGACAATTATTTCACTGTGAACCATGGCCCTGTAAAGTTACTCTTCAAGGAAATAATGCCCCTTATTATTCTACCCATAATATCAGTTTAAGTATTATTGCAAAAATAATTTTAAAACAATGAACTCATGGATGGGTTCCAGGTCTCCTACCTGTCCATAGAATAATGTCTTATCTATACCCAATGATGAATTAATAGTACTTAGTCATATAGGTTTTTTCACTACTTTCAGAGCCACTATTATTGCTATCACTTTTGAAGCTGCAATTGTTCTTATAGCTGCCAGTGTGTTAGCCACTTCTTTGCAAACACCTCATAAATTGAATACTTTATGCAACACATTATATCAATCACAATTATGAGAACAGATGCACATTGATCAAAAAATATTAAAAAGATTATTAGTGAAAGAAATTAAGATAAAGAAAGCAAGGAAGGAATGTAGGAAGAAAGAAACAAATAGCTTTATTTTGGAAAATATGGCAACAATATGAGGGAATGAAATCTTCAATAATTGTGGCAAATACTTAATATCATTAATGTATAAAAAGTTCTTAAAGACCTTTTAAAAAGAAGACAATACCACAATATAAACATGGGCAAAAAAATGAACAGGCTATTCAAAAAGGGGGAAAATTCAAGTGACTGATTATCAGCCTTTAAAGGTTCACTAATGAAATAGATACATGAGCTGGGCATGAAGGTGCAAATCTGTAGTACCAGTGACTATGGAGGTCAAGGCAGGAGGATAGCACGTTCAAGCCCTGCCTGGGCAATTTATCAAGACTCTGACTCTCAAATCCTTTTATCTAATTCTGAAGACAGGGCAACTCAGTGTGAGATAACTTGTATGAAACTGACTTTGTCATTGCTTAAACCTGGAGCATGGGCTCTGTGAACTTCAGGGATCTCTGAACTCTCAGGCAATTTAAACATGTGTTTGTGTTTATGGGCTTCCTTTTCTTTTCTTTTTGTTTTTGGGGAGATCACCTGAAGTTTTCCAAAGGGGTCTAAGATTCATGATTATAAGAATATTTAAGGGGTATGGAAAAGTTGAATACACCCATGTCAGTTGAAGCTTGAGGATCATGAAATTAAAGATGTGCCTTTGAAGTATTTTACTTTGAAAGAGAATTTAGTCAGATTTGCCTGGAGAGTTATAGCAAAACTACACAAGAAAACTGGAGAATAGCTAAGAATTGGATTGAAACAGGCCCACATATAAAATAGAGTAACATTCAATTATATATAATATTTAAAAACACTAAAAGTGACTTAGCAAAACAAAGTTTATTTCTCATTCACATAAAGATCAGTTTGGAAATTTCTAGTCAGTTTGCAGTCTTGTCTGCCATCATTCAGAGAACCAGGCTCCTTGCATCCTGCCTCTG
Source organism: Ictidomys tridecemlineatus (assembly GCF_052094955.1). Lineage (NCBI taxonomy): Eukaryota > Metazoa > Chordata > Mammalia > Rodentia > Sciuridae > Ictidomys > Ictidomys tridecemlineatus. The sequence continues at coordinate 198,000,984 of NC_135477.1, forward strand.
TCTTCTTGTATGGCCTTGGAGCCCTCTATTAGAACCCTGTATCTAGACAATCCATAAGGGAAGAGAGAGAAGGTGTGAGGTCAATAAAAGGAAGGACATCATTTCTGCCCACATTCTTTAGTTGGATTTTAGTGACATGACCAAATCTGACTGTAAAGGAAGTTACAACATGTAGTCTAACTCCACCCTCACAAGGCAGAAGGAATGAGTTTTGGTTAACACATAACAACTCTACCCACTTAAATGAAACAACAGTATCAGAAAGCAGCTAGAGGTAAAAAAAAAAAAAAAAAGACACACTGCTTTAAACACCAGATGTGTTTGTAATTCTTTCAAATGGGATTCTTCCTTATACCTTGTTTTTGAGATTTTGATAAGCTCAGAGCTGGGATACCATCATATGCTAATAAAGTTTATATTAAATATGTTTCAGGAATCATACTCAGGTCATTAATTATGGCACAGTTTGAAGGTTTCTGCCACTAATCCAATGTAAAGAATTTGCTTTTTACTTTGGAATTCTAAGAGGAATTTTTAGAACCTAATTATGCTCCAAGATGTCTTTTTCATGCCACATGCTTAGTCTCAAGCAAAACATGAACAAGGTTCAATAAACAGAACCAAATAAGGACTCAGATTTCTTTCTTTTTTTAAAGTTTTCTTTCTTTTTTATTATTATTTTGTTTTCTTATTTTCATGTGGTGTTGAGGATCAGATCCAGTACCTCACATATATTAGGCAACGCTCTTCCACTGAACTGCAGCCCCAGTCCCAGTACTCAGTTTTTTACAAACAGGGTCTATAAGAGTTTTAAGGTTCTTGCTGACCTCAGTGAAAAGTGCATCACCCATGACAAAGACATGTATTCTGAGTTACCACCCTAGGCTTGCAGGAGAGCAGGAAAAAGACCAAGAGAATGCCTCATGGCCTGAAATACTGATTGGCTTGAAAGGCTTTTTACTATATGGTCCTCAAAGTTATAATCATAGCCATGAAGAACTCACTTGGCTAGCAGCATGTCAATCATTCAAAGACTGGACAAAAAGAATTCCAGAATGCTTTTTCCATTTTGATTTTCCAAGTCATATGGTTCTAATTCTAATGGATGATCTTCTAATGTTACATGATTACTTGTTTTCCACTGGAGACCACGCACACCACAGTGTTGACACAGCTAGTTTTTACTTGGCCTACAATTTATGCAAAAATAAGTTTTCTAGCAGGTTAGAAAAGAGTCAACTCATTGCTCTTCACTAGATTATTTAAACAATCAAAGCAAGGTGACGACTCTTCTTCTTAGGTACTTGAGAAAATTTTCGTTGAAATGTGTTTGTTTTTATTATAGTATATACTTAATTAGAATCCTGAAATTGAACTCAGACTTTCTCCTCATATTCAAGAACACTTTAAGACAAAACTGGCTGAAAAGAGGCAACAGAATGTCTCTAGGCCTTTTCCTTACTGTCCTGCTAGCCTAGGGTGGTAAAGAGGCAAAGGCATCTAGTTAATTCTGCAGAGGGGCTATGTGTCAGTGTTTTTGTGAGAAAAATACTAACCTCCAGGGAGAGCTTGGAAACTTGCAGGAGCAGTTTATAGTTATCATAATATGTGAGGTTGCCAAAGGAACATAATGCTGAATTGTTTTCTTTTTCTTTTTTTTTTTTTCTCTTGGTACCAGAGATTGAACCCAGGGTCTTTTAACTACTGAGCCACATTCCCAATCCTTTTATTATTTAATTTTTTATATTTAGAGACACAGTCTTGGTAAATTGCTTATAGCCTCGTTAATTTGCTAAGGCTGACAACAACTTGGGATTCTCCTGCCTTAACCTTCTGCACCACCGTATCTGGTTTATATTTATGTAGGTGAAAGCATTAGATTTTTAGCATTTTCTAAGTCTAGATAACAACTCTGACTTACACATTAAGAATCATTTGCACGGTGTAGATATACACTGAGTATACTAGCTTTAGCCCTATCATCCACTGGCATCCTTCCTTATTTTTTGTCTTTTGCACATGGAATAGCTTCTAGCATTCTTACTTGTCTCACATCCAATATTTTCATTAGCTGAGTAAGAATCTGACAATTTTTATATCTTTTTTCATGAAGATGTGCATAATTGTTATATTGAAAGTCATATTATGAAAAATTGATTTCTTATTTCTCCAGCTGAAGATAGATTCTGAAGCAAGATTTATCTGTCCTACAATAATCTTTCTGCTCAGTCCTCCTGCCCTTACCTGTTGTGTATTTTTAAAAATATTGTTAAATCCTGAGAAATTCTAGCATTGTTACCGTGTAACAGGTAGCTTACAAACATATACCTGGACTTAAAGGAATAAAACAATTTAGTAATATTACTGAGGTAAAATTAAATTGGAAACCATAACATATAAAGACTGTATATTCATTTTATATTAAGAATCCAAGGATAATTTCTTCCAAAAGGGCCTTAAATTTATATTTCTTCAGATAATTTGGGAAATCATTGTTATTCTGATGTCACTCTGAAGCTTAATCTATATAATATACCATATTTATTTTAGTCAGTGTGCATATCATTGATGTAGGGCTCGGGTGTCTAAATATTCTCATCTTCAGAAAAGTGGGCTTTTAGAAATCTTCCCTCTCACCTTATCTAAATGAGAAAGATTTTCTTGAGCTCATTTCTGCCTTAAATACCATTTGGAACTTTTTTTCATGCCATGTTTTCACAGAGAGTAGAGAATACATCAGGCCTTGGTTCTTACCTGTGTGTATTAATTCTATTTCAGAGACATCCAGGTCCTAGTATAAACTCACATAGAGAAAAAACTTGTGTGCTGACCTGGTTTAAATTATACCAGGTGTTGAACAGAGGCTCTGAAATTTCTCGCCAGGTTTGCATCCTGGGAAAGCAGAGTGGTAACCTGTGGCAGCTTCCCTGAATGGTGATATCACACTTGTACAGATTGGTTCTATATCCCAGCAAGCTCATATTCAGGGTTTGGTAAGTAGAAGAAAATGCAAGGCATGGTCGAAATATGGGCCATCTTTTATTCAGAGGCAGCCATAGCAATTAGCCAGTATCCCCGCCCCTTTAACTTCAGCCCCTAGCCAATTCCATTTTAGCCCCTCCTCACACCCATTTCCATAGGCCCTTTTTATATGCAGATGAAACAAGGAAGACATACTACCAACAGGTTAAGTGGGGTGGGTGGGGATTCTTCCAAATTCATGTTTACAACCTTGATTCTATATGCTGAATCAGTGTTTATGACCTTGGCTAACCATAAAAGCCAATTCCTAGCTCTGGCTATATAACATAGCCCACCAGAATTCTCAGTGAGGCAACCTAAATATAGTCATTTCTGGCTTGCCCTCAATATCTACCTCTTTAGGATTTCTTACTGTATAATCTACACATCTGAAGTCTTTTGCAATAATCCCTTTGCAAGGAGAGCAGAGCCCTTTATTCATAACAACATGAACTACAACAATATACAACTTAAAGACAAGCCCCATCCCTTATGATTACTAAAAGTAATTGCCAATTTCATCCCATACTGAGATGGCAATTAAAGTTTTTCTAGCCATGTTCAATTGTTCAGGAATAGACTCGATTCACCAGGGTTGTTCTGCAAAGCTTACAAGCATTTCAGTGCATACCCAGAAGGAATCACTGTTATAGGTGTGTATACAGTTCACAAAGGTGTTGGTGAGGACAAACCTACAGATGAAAGAACAAAGCAGTTACAAGTATTAGCACAGGCAAATAACATTCATCTGGGAAAATCCATGCTAGTTTGAGTCCTGAGAAAGCACAGTGGCTGCCCCTGGCAGCTTCCCTTATGGTGATATTATATTTGTACAGCTTGGTTTTGTACCCCAGCAAGCTCAGTGTGTATCAGCACCAGGGAACTCATAATGGGTCAAAGGGAAATAACAAATGTGCACTTTAGAATTATTGTCCCATCGGTTGTACCTGGGCCAAGTCATCCAGGGGGAGGGGCTTTATTAGTTATCCATGGCATTACAAGGAGATCACACTCCAAACATGTTCCCTGTGGGGCTAACAGGGCTACCCAGTTAAGGTGGGAAAACTTGTGTGTCCAAAGTCATGTTCAATCTACAGTCTGTCCCTAATCATTCCAGTGGGAGCAGGCAAAAGAACATTCCCTCATTTCCCAAACCAAGTCTTAAGTTCAGCATCCTTAGTTGTCACTTGGATGCATATTGGTGTTGCTGTGTGACACAGCAAAGCTTCCACAGTAGCTGTTCCTCCTCACTGGAGACCCTCATTCAGAGCCTTCAAAGCTAACCATAGGCACTGTTCCCACCCCTTTTGTGGAAGGTGTGTTGGCTGCAGACCTTGCTTAAACAACCCATTATATTTCTCTATCATGCCTGCACCCTGTGGGGGACATGGAATATACAGCTTCCATTGAATCTGAGTTGCCCATCACTATATATCCTTATCTGTAAAATGTGTACCTTAGTCACTTTCTATTGTGATGTGCTGGTTATACAAGTCTAACAACACAGGGTGAAATCATAGTGCACTGACTCGCTTGACCACTGTGTCAGGCAAACAACAGGCCTGTGGTCATATCCACTGCTGTCAAGGTTAACAATATAGGGTGATTGTCAACCTACCATTGTGTCAAAATTATGTGTCTCCACATTACCTGGCAATCTGGAAATCCAAAGCATGGTGGGTGTGTACACTCTGGAGCCCAAATCACACATGCCTGGTAAGGCTCCACTGGGGCATCCCATAATTAAAGGCAGACCCCACTCTTTGACTACATTTCACAACATCTTCATACCTGAGTTTTGAAGGCAGTAGTGCAACTAAGCCACCAAGTTGGTGGGAGGCACCCACTCTAATTACTGCACCCTAGCCAAAGCATCTGTTTCATCATTCCCTGGGCTAGTCATGGGGGGCATGGTCCATATCATGCCCCAGAGTTACCTTTTTTTGGTGGCTTAGCTCCCAACGCTCTTGACATAGAACTTGTGCCCAATACACAGCACAACTATCAGTACCTATCACTATGGGGAATGCTTCATTTTCTATCACCATTTAGTTCAGCTCACTGGCTTTCTTGTCTTATACCTATATCAAATCAGACAGTGCCTGTTTCTGACTTCAGAGCCACTGCCAGCCACATGGGCAATTGTCCATGACTGGAATCATTAGTGTAACAAACACTGAAGAATATGGATGCCTTACTTCTGCAGTATGGCTTGTAAAGTGATTGTTTACCTACATAGGTAATAGGCCCTAGCACCTCTCTCTTTTTTGGCTCATGCCAGCTCCTAATACACTTGGGCTCTCTTGGCACTGGCAGGCTCCTGGCACATTTGGGTTCTCTGGTGCCTACCAGATTCCAGTATACAGGGCTCTCCTAGCTCCTGATGGCCTCCAGCATATCTAAGTCAGAAGTTTGTGCATGATCCATAACATGTAGCACATGGGGTGTCTTGCCCTTGTCGGCGAGCAGCACCTTTAACTCTCACAGGCATAACAACAAATTGGCGAGGGGCTCTCTTGGCCTCTGTTCAAATTATTTTCCCAAGTTCACCATCTCCAACTTTAGTGGTGGAATAAAGTGAACTTGACTACTGGGCCAGCCCTGCTGGCAGTTGCCCATCAGAGTCATCTGCTATGCTGTTTGATTTTTCTCCTTGACCAGTGGCTGGGCTTGCAGGCGTTAACCTTCCTCCTCCTACTTGGACTTCGTCAGCATGATGGGGGAGGCTGAGGGGTATCTTCAAGGTATGCAGATCCTCTTCCAGCAACTATCTTGTTCTCAAGGCTTTTTTCTTATCTTGTGATTTCTTCTTCTTGGCAGTCTCTGGTAAAGCTGCATCAGTGTTTGCTCTCAGAGCTGTAAGACACATTTACCCCATGGTCCCAGCAGCTGTGCATGCAGCTCCTCAGGCTGTTACTCTGTCTCACTGGCACCACCACTGCCATCTTTGTCCTTGGCCAGGGCTGGCACCTGGGCACCACTGCTCAGTTCACAGTCTGCTCCAGCAGGTCCACATTCACTGCAGGGTAATCAGAAGTCTTTTCTATGCTCACAAGGGACCTATTTACCATATCGCAACTCTACACAGGAATTTGTGCTAACAGGACCTTGGCAACTGAGTGTTACCAAGTGCTCATTAGCCACAGGTCCCTCCTGTCCACCAGGGTTAAAGCATCTCTCAACTGTGGAACATTCTGCTAACTAGCCAATTATCATGCAGGGGCTCAGAAACAAGAAACAGGTTTAGCAGGTAGAAGAAGATATAAGACATGGTGGGAATACTGGTCATCCTTTTTTCACAGGCAGCCATAGCCATTAGCCAGCTTCAGCTTCAGCAGCTAGCCAGTTCCAATTTAGCCCCTCCTCACAACCATTTCCATAGGCCGTTTTTATATGCACTTCAAACAAAGTAGTCACACTGCCAATAGGTTACATAAGGGGATGGGGGTACATGTGTTGCTTTCTGCGACAAGGGTACACGGGAGACAGGCAGGACCAGCCTGTCGTCTCCAAGGGACTGAGTGACAGGGTAAGGATTGCGGCCCAGTCCCCACCCCAAGATTGGGGAAAAAACCACACTGAGCCAGGAGTTGTGTCAGCCATGAAAACTCAGCAAATATCAACTTTATTGCATCAGGGACAAAGTTATATAGTGATAGAAGGAGGGAGTAACGAAAGAAAGTAGCGAGAACCAATAGGGCACAGTTACCTTACTATCACTAGGGGCCTAGTCAGATTTCACGTGAAACAGGTGGAGCTAAGGTCAAAAGCCTGTGCACGGGGATTAAAAGCCCACTTGTGCCAATCCAGTCTGGTAATTTATACGGAAATTCCGTGGAGAAAACCATGAGGCCACCTCAGCCAACACCCAATAATGGCCGCAATCCCAAAGGAGGTAAAATGTTCCAACATACATTTTCACAAGTTCAGGTTTATGACCTTAAGTCTATATCCTAAATCAGTTTCCTGGGTCAGAGTCCTTGCACAATAGCAGGGCACAGCTAAAACAAGACTGTTTGCTTTGCAGCTTCAATACCTAGCTGGTGAAGTGTCTGTGGTGACAGGACAGGAAAGAGGTGTGGTCTGAACTGAGATCAGACACTGGTTTTTTAATTTCTGTTATAATTTTGTCTTTTTAAAGTTAATCAGACATTCCTGTACCTAAAGTACAGGTATGGGAGTGGCTTCAAAGAAATATTTTATGTAATCTCCTGCACACACACACATGCATACTTGACTAGTTTGGTGATAAGCATCAGTAATTTTCACCCATCCTCACTGACCTAAGCATAATAAAGACATGAAAAATCCTCACTTTTGTCTAACAAAGTAGATCTGGTTCTGTTTGGCAACTATCCACTAAGTCATTTATTTACCATTTACTATTTTGGGATTTCAAAATTTAACTCTGGCTCCTAATATTATGAGCCAGGCTAACTTGGCAATACTAAACAGACTCCATCTTGCCCTGAGACTCCACATCATATAAGAAATGCTTCTCCCATGGAAAGACTCGCCTCTGTACCCACCAACAGTTGCTGAGCATAGCATGTTTGGCAACACAAAATGGCAATTCTTATACAATGTAAAAGTGTTTTCTCTTTGGTTCCCATTTTTTTCTTGGACAATATCCAAGATTTATTGCATAGATGTTAGTAACCATTCTTTCAATTGTATTCACCTAGGTATGTTTTTGCCCACTCCCTTTTCTGTTTATGATTTTAGATCTCATGACATTTATTTATGTTTTTGGATCATAGCAACAGCCACTTGTGCCTTAATATGGTTTTGGACTATAAAATAGTGTAGTAATACCCTGGGAGAGGGTCAAAGGGTGTAGACTTGCAGCCTACCTTTTGGCCCACAAGTTGGTAGATCTGGAATGCTGGCTGGTGAATAAAATTTCCATCTCCTGCTTTAAGCTTGGCTCAGTGATTTATTGTAATCTCTCCTTAACAATAATGACTTTTGAGAAGTTGAATAGCTGCTAGAAGTTAAAAAATATTCAACAGTTCAGTAATGTGCTGTGAAGCTTAACACTTTGGTGTTTTTTTTTCCTATGAGTAATACACTTATATGTGAAAACGTAGTTTTTCGTTATTATACTATCACTAATTGATTAATTGATTATACAGCCATTGTAAAAACAAAGAGTAGAGATCCATTTTAGCCCCCAAAAGAAAAAAGAAAAAAGAAACTTTGTGTGTGTGTGTGTGTGTGTGTGTGTGCATGCATGTGCAGAGATGTAGCTCAGTGGAAGAGTGCTTGCCTATCATGCAAGAGGCTCTGTGTTCAATCCGAGCAGCAAGAGAGAAAACAGTGAGTTGTGAATAAAATACCTGTGTACTGGGCACAACCAACATGTTCTTAATGTTGTAAGTGTTCTGTATATGTTGCTGAATTTAATTGAAAACTCATTAAGCGCAAGAGAAAACAAATTATTATAAATAAATTACTTGAGTTGTATTGGACTTACAGAGCTTGTGAGCTCAAAAAACAGTTGTGAGAAGCTGGATAAGCAGGTCCACATACCTGTAGTCCCAGGTACTTTGAAATTTGAGGCAGGAGGATCACTTGAGTTTAGGAGTTGGAAGCAAATGTGAGCAACACACTGAGACCCTCTTTGAAGGAGATACTTTTAAAAAGACATTCATGTATAACATTGGAGATGTGTGATTTTGCCTTGGTCCCCCTTCCACTCAGCTGGGTGAACATTTTTGATCAGCATGGATACAGCCACTCTGAACTTGACTCTTTCCTTAAGAGCACATGTTTAAATTCATAATCTTTAGCCCACCTACCTCAGATTATTTCAACCAATTGGTGAAAATGTCATGTATGATTAACCCTTAAATTCTCTGGGTAAGAATAAGAAAGCTGGGGAACAGGAGGATTATATCTTTAACCTGGGTCTACTGATATTTTTATCATTTTACATTTATTGCTAAAATATAGATAAAATTTTCAAGAAATTTTTTAAAGGCAAAATCAACCAACATTATCTGTTGAAAAAATATGAAAGAAACACCAGGTCCAGAAATGGTGCTAGGTCCCTTTCACTAAAATGGTGAGTTGAAAGTAGGTTTAGTCTCTCATCATTTACAGTCTAGTGGAGGAGACATCTAGATCAACTGTCAAAGGAGATTATCAGCATTGGGTAAATCACTTATATGGGTATTACCCAATTAGAATCCCATCATTCATTGAATGCACATTATTTCACAGGAGCACTGTCTAAAAATGCAATGGGAATAAGGATTTGACAAAATAAAGCACACATTCATGTTCAAAATGCTAGAAAACCTAGGGATAGTAGGAACAAACTTCAACATTGTAAAAGCTATCTATGCTGAACCCAAGACCAGTATCTTTCTAAATGGAGAACAATTGAAAGTATTCCTGCTACAAACTGGAACAAGGATGTTCTCTTTTATGACTTCAATTAAACATCATCTTTGAAACTCTAGCCAGAGAAATTAACACAAGAGACAAATTAAAAGGATACAAATAGGAAAAAAAAAGAACTAAAACCATAACTATTTGTTGATAACATGATTCTATAACTAGAAGATCCAAAAAATTCCAACAGACAATTTCTAGAATAAATGAATTCAGCCAAGTAGTAGGATATCAAATCAACACCCATAAATCAAACGCATTCTTATATGTCAACAATGAGTTCACTGAAGGAGAAATTAGAAAAACTTCACCATTCACAATACCTTGAAAAAAATAAAATACCTGGGAATTAATCAAACAAAAGACATGAAAGACCTCTACAATGAAAACTACAAAACACTAAAGAAAGAAATTGAAGAAAACCTCAGAAAATGAAAAGATCTCGCATGCTCCTGCATAGGTAGAATAAATATTGTCAAAATGGCCATACTACCAAAAAGTGTTATACAGATTTAATGCAATTTTCTATGAAAATCCCAATGACATTCTTCATAGAAATAGAAAAAGCAATCATAAAATTTATTTGGAAAAATGATAGACACAGAATAGATAAAGCAATCCTTAGCAAATAAAGTGAAGCAGGAGGCATACAATACCAGACCTTATACTACAGAGCTATAGTACTTAAAATGTCATGGTATTAGCACCAAAATAAACTTGTCGATAAATTGTACAGAATAGAGGACACAGAGACAAACCCACATAAATACAGTTATCAAATACTAGACAAGGGTGCCAAAAACATTCACTCGAGAAAAGATAGCCTATTTAACAAATGATGCTGATAAACTGGAAATTCATATGTAGCAAAATGAAATTAAACCTCTATCTCTCACCCTGAAAAACAATCAACTCAAAGTGGATCAAAAACTTAGGCACTAGTACAGAGAACCTGTACCTAATAGATGAAAAAATATATCCAAATCTTCACCATGTCATTCTAGGATCTTACTTCCTTAATAAGACTCCTAAGTGCAAGAAGTAAAATCAAGAATCAATAAATGGGACGAATTCAAATTACAAACTTCTTCTCAGCAAAGAAACAATAATGTAAGGAGAGAGCCTACAGATTAGGAGAAAATCTTTACTACATGCACCACCAATAAAACATTAGCCTCTAGGATATAAAAGAACTCAGAAAAAATTACCACCAAAAAGAAATATATATATATATATATATATATAACCCAATTAATAAATTGGCTAAGGAGCTGAACAGACACTTCACAGAAAAAATATAATTGATTATGAAATATATAAAAAAATGTTTCACATCTCTAGCAATTAGAGAAATGCAAATCAAGACTACTCTAAGGTTTCATCTTATTCCTGTCAGAATGGCAATCATCAACAATACAGGCAACAATAAATGTTGGTGAGAATGTGGGGGGAAAGATGCACTCATACATTGCTGGTAGGATGGCAAATTGGTGCAACTGCTATGGAAAGCAGTATGGAGATTCCTCAAAAAATTGGGAATGGAACCACCATTTGACCCAACTCTCCCAATCCTTGGTTTATACCCAAAGGATTTAAAATCAAAATACTATAGTGACACAGCTACATCAGTGTTTATAGCAACTAAATTCACAATAGCTAGACTTTGGAACCAACATAGGTGTCCCTTATTACGTGAATGGTTATAGAAAATGCGGTATCTATACTCAATGCAATGTTATTCAGGTTTACAAAAGAGTGAAATTATGGCATTTGCCAGTAATTGGTTGGAGATGGAGAATATCATGCTAAATGAAATAAGCTAATCCCACAAAACCAAAGGCCAAATTTTTTCTCTAATATGCAAATGCTAGTTCACAATAAGGCCAAGGGCTCTAGGAAAGAATAGCATTACTTTAGATTAGGGAGAGGAAAGTGATAGAATTAAAAGAGAGGGGATGTGAAGATAGGAAATATAGTAGAATGAAACAGAAATTATTACTGTATGTATATATAGGACTACATTACCAACATGATTCTACAACATATGCACTCAGAAAAATGAGAAATTATATGTCATCTATGTATGATATATAAAAGTGCATTCTATTTTCATGTATAACTAATTAAAACAAAAAAATATTAAAAATGAAATGGGAGTTATATTTAAAGGGCAAGAGTGCTTATATTGATTAAAGAAAATAGAGTAAGGGAATTATGGCAACAGATTCATTGATTCTACTAAGTGTTAAGTGTTTTCAAAAATCCATGGTTCAGGGACCGAGATTGTAGTTCAGTGGTAGAGTGCTTATCTAGCATGTTCGAGGCCCTGGGTTCAATACTGAGCACCATATAAAAATAAATAAATAAATAAAATAAAGTTATTGTGTCCAGTTACAACAAAAAAAATATAAAAAAAATAATAGCCATGGTTCAAATTCTCTTTTAGATAATTAATACAGGCAACTATAAAGAAACACTTTCTCATTAGAGAAATAATCTTGTATCATCTTTCCCATGACCATCCCATGTTCAGACAGTTATGTTTCCAGCAGGTTGTGTGGAAACATAAGAATATTTATGTCAGTTTCATAGAACAATGTTATAACAAAATATTAATGTAATTTTTTATATTTATTTTTTATTAAATTTAAGTTTTAAAAATTATATATTAAAATACCATAAGAATACGATACATTAAAATATAAATTTTATATTAATTATTAAATATAAATATACAATAATATTTTAACAATATCAAGATATGATGACATAAAATGCTATAAAATAATTTTATATTATATTATTAAAAATATGATAATAAGAATAATTTATACAGAATGATTTTTCCCTACTTTTAAAGGGTCTAGAAGTCAATTTCTCCCTATTTTTAAAGACATGGAAAAGAATGGGTTCTTAGTTTAATGTACTTCAGTCTATTATGAAGGGATAAAAACAAGGTTTGGAAAAAAGAAAAAAAAAAGACTTTAGATAAGACTAGGAAAAAAATAAAAAAGCAAAGTTGTTCCCTAAGACCAACAGGATACAGGAAGACGAAGGAAAGAGGAAAAGGAATTTGTGAGTTGGCTTGGGGCCTGAAAAAGTTTCTTAAGACTTTAGAGCTCCATAGTGTGTACCTGTAATTTCAGCTACTCTGGAGACTAAAACAGAAGGATTATAAATTTAAGATTAGTCTAGAAAAATTAGTAAGATCCTATCTCAGAAATTTAAAAAAATAATAATAAAAAGGGTTGGGTATATATCTCCGCAGTGGAATGTCAACCGGCTCAACTACCAGTAACACCATGAAGATAAAGAAGGAGAGGATTAAGGAGAAGAAAAGGAGTAGTTGTAAGCAATGGTTCAAACCTGTAATCAATTCCAGTGACTCTGGAGGCTGAGGAAGGAGGATGGCAAGTTGAAGGGCAGGCTCAGCAATTTAGTAAGTGAAGGGAAAGCAAGGAATGAGAGATTGAGCAAGTGAGAAATGGAAGAGGGAAACCAGGCAGAGATACACATGACAGTTTATTAGTCAGAGCTGAAAAATAAAGGCCTTCTCTCTATAGGAAAGAGAGAGGCAAAACAAACTTGGTTTCTGAACCGTTTATAGGGCAAATTCAGGAATCAGAGCCAAGGGGTCCTAATGTGGGCAGTTAAGGATAAGATTGGTGTGAGGGAGTGGTGAGCCTTTTTAGGAATGCCCTTGGGCAGGAAGGAAACTTTTCCCTTGAAATGGAAGCTGTCACTGAAGATGGACATCCAGATGGTAAGCAAGGACCTTATAGTAAGAGCCTAAGCAACTTAGCAAATCCTTGTCTCAAAATAAAATATAAAAAGGACTGGTGATATAGCTAAGGGGTAAAGCATTCTTGACTTCAATACTCAGCACAACCAAAGTAAAGAGAGTGGGGAGAACATCATGCAAGATGATTTGGGTAGAGGGATGTCACCAGTGGTGCTCTTAATAATTAATCGGGAGCAGATTGTCTTTAAGTGCAAGGGTATATTCAATCACACCAATCATCAAATATAAATAATTAATGCAAAAGTGTTGAGTGTGCTGGAGCACCCCAACTAGCATTCAATGAACACTAATTAAAAACTATAAGCTAATGACACAGTCCTAAGGGCAACCTCGAGCCCCAAAATACCTCTCCTGCCAGGTGACTTCTCTTATCCAAAGAACAGAGAAGCCCTTGTCTGGTGGTTCTCTGCACCAACAACTGGATGTCAGAAAATGATAGAGTTGATCTGGGGATGGGCAGCAAGGCAGCCAGTCTCTCTGTTGTCCTTGGAACAGCCTCATTGATGTGGCAGGACAAGTGATTTAAATATAGTTCCAAGATTGTGATGTACATTGGTAATTGGTTTCACCCAGTGAAAGTCAATTTCCAGTGGTTATGTACATATTATGAGATAATTTGTATTTTTAACAAGACATGTTCTTTGTGCATGTCCATGGAGTTGTGCTCCCTATCAATTGTAATCAGCCATTGTTAAGTATGCCTATTGCTAGTACTCCTTACAGCTTCTAACAATTGCAACCAGACATGACAAAGCATGCCTATGGCTGTTGTTCCTTATGGCCAGCAACTTAATGAGTCCTAGCATGTCCCAACAAGTCCATGGGAGCTGCTTCTTACAATGGAGAAATCACCTCTATTAGGATTATTGTTCTTGCACCCAGGAACTTCTAGGGAAGTGAGCCACCACTTGCAGTTGTCATGCTTTTATCCAAAAAAAAGTCTCCAATATGTGAACTAGGGGACAGTGATAACTGCCTTTCTTTGGGGTCCATGAGGATGTCATTCCTCCATCATATACCCCTACTAGGGATAGAATTACTATCTCCCACTTCAATACCTGTTGTGATTGGTGAAGGTGCAACTTAGGCAGTCAAGGGAGAGAAATAAAGAATGTTCACAAGCTTCTGCCCTTTCAATGCTTTATTCACTCAAAGCATTCAATATAATTTTACTCTATATGCTTATTTATTTATTTATTCATTTATTTATTTTAGATGTTAATGGACCTTCATTTTTATTTGTATCAAGTGCTGAGAATTGAACCCAGTGCCTCACACATTCAATGTACATTCTCTACCACTAAGCCACAACCCCAGCCCCATCACTCTATAGATTATTAATCAAGAAAATGACAATTCTTAATGCTAGGCACTGCAATAGACATACTCAATCCACAGCAAACAATTCTAGATTAATTCTAAACACTTAAAACACTCTTAATCAAGACAGGCTCATGATAGGCATTTTCACTACATGCTAAGCTCAAGTGTCACGCCTAAAGTCTCAAGCCTTAGGCTCTAAGTTTATCAGATGCACACTCACTCAGGCTGTGGTGAACAGGTCAGGGATTGATGTAGGCTTCTCCTGGGGTGGTGCTGATGGCCAGTTGAGGAAAGAGTCATAGGAAGAAGTTGCATTTCTCACCAGGGTCAAGATGTGGCTGAGAGTGGTGAGGAAGAAGAAGAAGATCAGGCAAACTGCACATTGGGATGTCAGTCCAGGTCCTCATCAGGCTCTCTAGCATGAAGAAATCAGTGTCGGCTGGCTAAATGTCTATTCACTTACTCCATCATTTATACTAAATTTGGGGGCTTCTGACCACCCTTTAAATCCCTGTCAGGTACTACAGATTTCTCAGTGACATCATTTGCCCTGAGGTTAAATCATCTGATGGTTAAAGCATCAGGTGGTCCCCACCCTGATATTCTTGCCTCTCCCCTTTTGGGGGCAAGGGCAACATGACACAGACTTCACTCTGAGTTTGTCAAGTTGGGGAGAAGGGTTATGTCTGATTATCATATTGGAGGGCTCCATGGATGTTCCTGGTGGGGTTGCAGGTTTCAGAATGGAGTTTTAAAATGAGTTGCTAAGGTTAAGGCCTAAGGCCATCCTTAGAATATCCAATGCACACAATACTGCAGACACCATGAACCCCAAGTGGGGAAAATGACAGATGGGTCTGGACTGGGTCCCAGTGGAGCAGGAGTAAGGGCATATCCAACACCTCTAATTGGGAGAGAGTTGGTAAATGAACACACTTTGACTCTGTAGGAGATTTTTTTCATCCTGCCCTTTTCTCCCTGAAATGAAACAATATTTATTGAAACATCTATTACAATTAAAAATATTTACAGGGCTGGGGTTGTGGCTCAGTGATAGAACTCTCACCTAGCATGTATGAGGCCCTGGGGTTGATTCTCAGTACCACATAAAGATAAATATAGGCATTAAATTAAATAAATCAATAAAATATTTACAAATATAAGAAAGAAAATAAAAATTATTTAAAGCTTAGCTAGGGGTGTAGTTCATTGGTAGAGCACTTGACTTGTTGTAGGGACAAATGAGACAAACCATCAAAGATGGCAGGAAACAGTTTTATTTGGCTTCATCCAGGTTCAGAGGGAACAGCTTTTGCTGTAATCAATTAATCCCCCTGAACCCCGAGTTCAGGTAGTTTCAGAGTTTTATACCCAGCATAAGGGAAGGGACACAGAAATTCACAGTCTTCAAAAGTTCACATAAAAAGAAGCTTTCCTCCCGTATTGTGAAAGTTAACCCTTAAAGGACAACACCTGAGAAGGGGAAGGCTTCTTCTCCTTTTTCTTTCCTCCCCCTGCCAATTGTTATCATGGAGCCCAGTTGGTAACTTATCTTATAAATGTATACATCTCTGTTAATCCTCAGTTCAAGGCCAGATCCTGTTTGCACATTTCTACAAACTACTATACTGGATATGTTTGTGAAAATTTAGTAAGGTGGTGTCCAGCACCTGGAGTGTTGGTATCTTCTCTGCCAGTGGCCAACTAAAACAGAGCAATACAAAAATAGGAAGTTTTTCTATATTGAACTCTTTTGCAGAGACTCTTTTGCTGACAGTCCTAAAATTAGCCATGGTGAAGATTTCTGAAGAAGCCCAGTTAAGACTTTTCTGTGGAGAAAGGGGGTGCCACTTCAGCCTAGCATGCACAAAATGTTGGGTTCAATTCATAGCAAAGAAAAAATTTCAAAGTACTGAAATCCATGGCTCTATGTTTACCTTTTTGATGTTTCAAGAGCTTCATTATGATCCTATTGTTTGTTGAAATATATGGACTTTCCTAGGTGTGATGGCACAGGACTGCCATCCCAGTTATTCAAGAGGATAAGGTAGGAGGATTGCAAGTTTGAGGTCAGCCTTAGCAACTTAGCAAGGCCCTCAGCAATTAGGAAGACCTTATATCAAAATAACATAAAAAGGGGAATGAGGTTGTGGCTCAGTGGCAGAGAACTTGCCTAGCCTGTATGAGGCATTGGGTTTAATTCTCAGTATTGCATATAAATAGGTAAATAAAATAAGGGTTCATAAACATCTAATAAATATTAAAAATGTAATAACATAAAAAGGGCTGTGGTAGCAAGCAAGGTGGCACATGCCCCTAATTCCAGCACCTCAGGAGTCTGAGACAGGAGGATCACCACTTAAAAGCAAGCTTCAGCAATGGTGAGTTGCTAAGCAACTCAGTAAGAACCTGTCTCCAAATAAAATACCAAATAGGGCTGGGGATGTGACTCAGTGGTTGAGTACCCCTGAATTCAGTCTTTGATAAATATAGATAGATAGATAGATAGATAGATAGATAGATAGATAGATAGATAGATAGATAGATAAATAAAATGAAGGGGAGTGGCCCCGGATATGGGTTAGTCTTTAAGCACTAACTCAGAAGTTAGTGGGTTCAATATCTGATACCTCTGGCCTTGCTCTACTTCTGAAGATGTTAATCTGAGGTCAAACAAATAAAATATTTAGTCACCAAAGTAATAGATTAAATAGTTCAAGTAATCTCCTTATTAGCAGAGACAGAACATTTGTGAACCTAAAAACATCTTTGTTATTCTAATGTCCTTATTAAAGACAGCTATGTTATTATTTTTGGCATTAAATATATCTCTAGCCAGGCACAGTGGCACATGTCTGAAATCCCATCTACACAGAGACCTGTGGTAGGAGGATTATAAATTTGAGGACAGCTTGAAAAGTATAGGGAGAAACTCTCAATAAATATTCATACCTTGATATCAAAAATATGAATAGAAATAAAAATAAAAATAGAAAAATGAATAAAATATGAATAAAAATTTATCTGAATACTTACAAACAGAAGAGAATGACATAGTTGAATATTTATGCAGCTCATTGAGGTTATAGAGGATCCCAAATTGTACAGAATCAACTTGATCAATAGTAGAATGTTTA
This sequence comes from Ictidomys tridecemlineatus, assembly GCF_052094955.1. Lineage (NCBI taxonomy): Eukaryota > Metazoa > Chordata > Mammalia > Rodentia > Sciuridae > Ictidomys > Ictidomys tridecemlineatus. Next base: position 198,018,666 of record NC_135477.1, read on the forward strand.
AAATGCAACAAGGACATACAGTGGGTAGTAATATAACTTCTAACTCAATCTCAATTCTGTTACACACTAGCTGTGCCACTTTGGAAAAATTAATTAAGCAATCTGGGTTTCAGATTTCCTCCTCTATAACCTGAATCTCTATTCTTCATATAGTATTCTGAGAGAATGAAAAGCAATAATGTGCTCAAAGTACTAAATTTGTAAATAGGCACACAGTTAGTTTACAGTGAATATTAATTATCATTTCTTTTTTAAATAAATAGTTACTTTGTGCATTCTCTATGCTATTCTCATTCATCAAGAATTTGCATGCTAAACACTATTTTAAAATGGTGAAGATTTTAGTTCATTTGATCCTCATTTCTTGCCTATGGGATAGGTAATATTATTATCATAATCATGAACATCATCATCATCACCTCTCAAAGATAAGAAAATTAAAGTCCAGAAATTAAGTAACTTCCTTGAGACAACACAGTCAGTAAGAGTAACAGCCAGGAGATAAAATTCAAACAATCAACTTCCACCAAAACTTCTTTTCCCACACCCTTCCTGGCATTGGGGATTGAACGCAGGAAGACAGTACCACTGAACTACACTCCCAGGCTCTTTAAATTTTGAAACAGAGGCTCTCTAAATTTCCCAGAATGGTATGGATCTCAACCTCCATAATAGTTGGGACCATAGGAAAGCACCAACCTCTATGCCTGGCCACAGAGCATGCTCTTAACTAAATCAGGCTACATCATCATCCTTGCTGTCATTGTCATCATCATCATCATCATCATCATCATCATCATCACCATCATCTTGAATCATATACTTAGGGTGATGCACAAGGTGTTAATATATACATATTAATTATTAAAGTTTTGTTTACACAACAAATGTTTTCATAAAATGTGTACATCACTCATGTAAAGTAAATTATATTTTAAGTAAAATTTTGACTTGCAAATGAAAAAGTACATATGGAATCATTCTAGAAAGGTTAAAAATATTGTTAGGTCAAAAACTATAAGAAGGGATGGGGTGATAGCTCAGTGGTAGAGCACTTGCCTAGCATGTGTGAAAAACTGGGTTCAATCCTCAGCACCACATAAAAAAATAAATGAATAAAATAAAGGTATTGTGTCCATCTACAACTAAAAAACATTTTTTAAAAACTGTAAATAAAACTTAGGTCTCATTCTTTATCTTTTTATTTGTTTGTTCTTACTGAGCATTTAACCCAGGATCTTTACCACTGAACTACATTGATTCTGAGATAGAAACATTAGGTTGCTTAAGGCTTTGCTAAGTTGCTGAGGCTTGTCTTGATTTTGTAATCCTCCTGTCTCAGCTTCCCAAGTCACTGGGATTACAGGTATGCACCACTGGGCCCATCTACTTTCTCTTCTTATAAATTTGCTATAAAAATCGTTCAATTAATAATTCCTACTTGTTCCATGCCTAGTGGAACATGCCTGTAATCCCAGTGACTTGAGAGGCTGAGATAGAAGAATCACAAGTATGAGACCACCCCCAGTAATTTACGCAGGACCTGAGCAACTTATCAAGACACTGTCTCAAAATTAAAAATAAAAAGGGCTGGACAGGCAGGGGCTATAGCTCAGCAGTAGAGGGTTTGCCTCATACATGAAAGGCACTGGGTTCCATCCTCAGCACCATATAAAAATAAATAAAGATATTGTGTCCACTTACAAGTAAAAAATAAAAATTTTAAAAACAGGGGGGCATGAGGATATGCCTCTGTGATTAAGTGTAGTTAAGTGCTTGGCTTCCCCTCTGCCACCTGCTCCCCTCTCTCTGTTCCCTTCCCTACCCAGGCCTGCCAGGGGCCCTGGTACATTGCTCTTCATGCCTGAGCCTGGCTCCTTGCTGGAGCCCTAGGCCACTCTTCTCCAGGACCCTGGCCCTGTCCCCATTTCTAAATTTTAGGCCCCTTGCTCCGCTCCCCTCCTGGGCCTCCCCTCTGTTGCCCTGGTGCTGTGGGATCCTGGCACTGCCCTGACCCTCCACTCCCCCTGATTCTCCCTAGCCTGGGCTCCTCCAATGGGTCCCAGCTCTCCTCCCACCCTGCCGCCCAGCTTCATGCTGGAGTTTGCAAGGTTTCCCCACACAGGGCCCTCCTTTGGCCCTACTTGGGTCCAGGTGCCTCTCTGAGAATCTTCTCCCCTGGATTGCAGAGGAGTGCCATCAGCTGGCCTCTGTGCCCTGAAGGCTCCCTAGGGGAAACACAGCCCTGCCCCTCGCCTGAGTCCCCTTGGCTGCCAGAAACCTGACATCTGGCAGGGACCTGGGCCTTGCATCCACCTTGGCCTGCGTGATCCCCTCCCTTCCCTCTCCTGCTCTCTTGCCTTGCCTGTTGCCCCTAACCCAAACCAGCCTTCCAAACCCCTGAAGCTTAAGCTCCAGTGCTGGGGCCTGGCTCCTTGGCTGGGCCCCTGAGCCTGTTCCTCCTATGGCATGGCGTCCTGTGGCTTAGGTGGTGTAGCTCAGACCTGGAGGCCCCTTGTTTGGGCCCCCTACACCGCGCTCCCCTTGGTTTCTCTTGATTTGGCTGCAGCCCACTCTATCCTCATCCTGGCGCCGCCCTTTTCTCCCCTTCCTGCTTTCCCCTTTTGCTCTCTCCCTTCTTCTTGGGTCCCTTCCCTCCTAGTCCTATGTCGCATGGCTCCCTAGCCTGGACTCCTTGCTTGAGTCCTGGCTCTCACCCCCTCTGCACCCACCGCAATCCCCCCCGACCCCCGCGACAAGCCCTCCCGTCCCCTCTCTCTGGCCCCCATCCTTTGCCAGGACCCCTTTGCCAGGTGCCTGGCCCAGGATTCTCACCTAGGCCAGGGCGCCTCTTGGGAAGCACAGCCCCGCCCCTCGCCTGGGCCCCTTGCGCTCCCTGCACCCTTGGTTCTGCACCCACCCGGAACCTTGACACCTGGGCCTCAAGCCTGCCTCCGCCTTGCCCTGAATGATCCTCTGCCTTCTCTCCCCAGCCCTGTTCACTGTCCTGAGCCCCCTGCCCCAGTGCCAGCCCTTGGCTCTCCAATCCCCTCCTCGCCCTGCTCCTTCGCTGAGCCTCTGAAGGCCCTTGTTGCCTTGTTGGGCGTTGGCTGCGGGCCCCTTGCCTGGGCCCTTTGGCCTCCCTCAGCCCATGCTGAGGTGCTCACCCACCCTGGACAGCACGCAGTGGACATGGGACTTGAACCTGCCTCTCACTGCGCCACCTGTTCTCTCCATGCCTACGCCTGGCGACTTGCTGGAGCCCCAGGGCACTCTTCTCCAGGACCTTGTGCCTGTCCCTGAATTTCAGGTGCCTTGTTCCGCCCTTTCCTGGGCCTCCCCTCTGTTGACCTGGTGCTGTGGTATCCTAGCTCAGCCTGGGCCCTCTGCTCCGCCTGATTCTTTCTAGCCTGGGCTCCTCCAATTGGTCCCGGGTCTCTTCCCACCCAACCACCTCTTCCTGTGCTTGCGCACACAGCGTTTCCCCACACAGGACCCTAATATAGCACTGTTTGGGTCCAGGTCCCTCTCTTGAGGATCTACTCCCCTGGATTGCAGAGAAGTGAAATTGGCTGGCCTCTGCATGCCCTGAAGGATCTCTATGGGAAACAGCCCTGCCCCTCACAGGGCCCCCTTGGCTGCCTGAACCCTGACACCTGGCAGTGGACATGTGCCTTGCCCTAAACTTTGCCTGCTGATCCCCTCCCTTCCCTCCCCTGCCCTCTTGCCTTGCTTGCTGTTCCTAAACCAAGCCAGCCCTCCTGAACCCTGAAGCTTTAAGCTCCAGTCCTTAGGCTTGGCTCCTAGTTTGGACCCCTGACTGGGTTCATCCTGTAGTGTGTCTTTGCGAGGCATCGCATGGCATTGCTCCAAATCGGGTTTGACCTGGGGGCCTCTTGCTTGGGCCCCCTACCGTGTGTTCCCCTTGGTACCTCTTGCACCTGACCCTGTTCCTGTATTTTGATTTCAGGCCCCCTTTTTTGGACTTCTACTATTTCTTCCCTCTGTTTAATTGTGCTGTGGCATTCTGAAATTGCCAGGATCCTCTCCTCACACTGCTTCTCCCTAGCTAGGGCTTCTGCAATGGCTCCTTGATTGCCATTGACCACCTGCCACCTCTGCATGCCAGGTATCCCTCACAGTGCCTTTCTTTGGTCCTACTTTAGTCCAGGTACTTCTCTGAGGATCTACTCACCTGGGGAAGAGAAGTGGTATTGCCTGGCCTCTGTGCCCTGAAGGCTCCCTATGAGAAACACAGCCTGCCCCTGGCCTGGGCCCCCTTTGCCGCCTGAACTTGCAACCTGGCAGTGGACTTGGGACTTGTGCCAATCTTGCCCTGAGTGATCCTCTCCCATCTCTCCCCTGCCCTCTAGCCTTGCATGCTGCCTGTACCCCAATTCAGCCCTCCCTAATCCTGACCCTGCCCACTCCAGTTCCCAGGCCAGGCTCCTCTCATTAGCCCCTGATTGCCTTCCTAATGTTGCATGGGGGTAGCTTGTCCTTGCTTCCTGATGGATATTACCTGGTGGTCCCTTGCTTGGGCTCCCTAGTGTGCTTCTCTCTGTGGCCCTTGCCTAGTCCTCTGTCTCCTGGTCATTTCATAGCAAATTTCTCCTCTTTGTTTACCTTATTTAAAACAGAGCCCTTCCCATTTCCTGGCCTCTTTCTGTCCTTGGGCCTTTGTTCCTGCACTTGGGAACCTGACACCTGGCAGTGGTACTGTTTTTGGAGGCTAGCTCTGCCCTGCCAAATCCCCAGCTTTCGCTCCCCAGCCTTATCCACTTACCTGTCTTCCTTGCCCAACCCTGCTGCTTGGGTCTCCATACACTGGTCTGGCTCCTCCCTAGAGCCTCTGGTTACATATCTTGCTCCATGAGTCGCTGGGTTTTGACTGCAAGCCCCTCCATTAGGCTGCTCCCCTGATCCCCTTGGCTTCCCTGTTCTGCAGGACCCTAGTGCTGCCAGCCTTCCTTGCCCTACCCTTCCCTGCTCTCCCTGGCATGGGCCCTGCCCTAGGTCCCTAACCTGGGCCCCTTGCTGGGGTCCTGGCCCCCACCCCACAAACCCCCATCCTCTAGTCCTTCACACTGTATTCTGCCTTGGCCCTCTTTTCTTCTCTGTTTTGGCAGGGCCTCTTTTCTAGATGCCTTTCCCAGAATGCTCACCCTGGACCTGGCCTCTTGGTCCTGCAGGCTCCCTTTGTGAAACGGTAGCCCTGCCCCTTGCCTGGGCCATTTGGCCTCTCTCAGCCCTGGCCTTTCTCCTGAACCCTGACACCGTTGAGCCTTCCTCCTCCTGTGCCACACACTCCCCTTTCTCTTCTCCCTCCCCTCCCCAGCCCTCTGAGTTTTAATGCACCCCTGCCCTGGCCCTGGCATGTGGCTCTCCATTCCCAGGCATGGCAGTTGCTTGAGCCCCTGGCCGCCCTTCTCGAGTACCCAGTCCCTGTCCCTTGATTTCAGGCCCCATTTCCAGCCCCCTCCTATGCCTCCCCTCTGTTCCCCTTGTGCTGAGATATCCTGGAACTTCCTGGACCCTCCCCTCCCATTGTTTCTCTCCTAGCAGGGGCTCCTCAAATAGATCCTGTCTCCCCACCTTCACCCTCCCCACGGCCGCACGTCTGGAAACCCCTCTCTGTGCTCTCATTTGGCTCTATTTATTTCCAGGTTTTTCTCTGAGGATCTACTCTCCTGGAGCAGAGCAGTGGGATGGCTGTTCCCTGCTCCCTGAAGGCTCCCTATGCGAAACACAACCTCGCCCCTCACCTGAGCCTTCTTCACTGCCAGCACCTTGATACCTGGAAGTGGACTTGGGACTTCTGCTGACCTTGCCCTGACCTATCTCCACCCTTCCCTTCCCTGACCTCTAGCCTTACATGCTGCCCCTATACCAACCCAGCCCTTCCAAACCCTAACCCTGCTTGCTCCAGTCCTGGGCCTGGCCACTCAGCTGAGCCCCTGAACCCATTCCTAGTGTCACATGGGATAGTGTGGCAATGCTTCCTGTAGGGTCTGACCTAGGGGGCCCTGACTTGGGCCCCCTAGGGCACTCTTTTGTGCCCCTTGCACAGCTCTCTGTCTCCTGGTCCTGGTGCAGCCCCTTCCTTCTCTTCCCCTCTAGCTTTCCTCTGGGACACTCCCGGGTCTCCTGCTTTTTGGTAACCTCATCCTTGGTTGGGTGCATGGGTCCCTTTCAGCCACTCCTGGCTTAAGTCCTGGCTTTTGGCACTCTTCACACCCACCACAATCTTCCTCCATGCCCTCCCATCACCCTCCTCCTCCCATTGTCCCTTGCCAGACCCCCTTTGCCTGGTCCCTGTTTCTGGATTCTCCACTGGGCCAGGGTGCCTTATGGGAAAAAGAGCGCTGGTCCTCACCTGGGCCAATTGCTCTCCCTGGGCCCTTGGTCCTGCTCGCAGACCCTAACACCTGGCAGTGGCCCTGGGCCTGGAGCCTGCCTCCTTCTGATGGATCCCCTGCCTTCCCTCCCCAGCCTTGTCCACTGTCCTGAGTCTTCTGCCCCAGCCCTGGCCCTTGGTGCTGCATTTTCTTACCTGGCTCCTCACTTGAGCCTCTGGTATTCCTTGTTGCTCCATGTGTCCCTGGGCTTTCACTGCAGGGCCCTCGCTGGGGCTGCTTTCCTGATCACCTTGGCTCCCCTGCACTGCAGTACCCTAGTGCTGCCAGCCTTTCTGGCCCCACGCTTCCCTGCTCTCCCCTGGCATGGACCCTGCCCTAGGTCCCAAGCAGGGGCTCCTTGCTGGGGTGCTGAGCCCCACCCAACAAATCCCTTCTTCTGGCCTTTCATGCTGTGCCCTCCTTAGGCCCTTCTGTGGTCCGTGTCCCGACCACACCCCTTTTCCAGGTGCCTTTCCCCGGATGCTCACTTGAGCCAGGGGACTGGACCTGGCCTCTTGGCCCTGTGGGCTCCCTTTGGAAAAATATAGCCCTGCCTCTTGCCTGGGCACTTTGTCCTCTCTCAGCACGGACCATTCTCCAGAACCCTGACACCCTTGAGCCTCCTTCCCACTTTGCCACCCACTGCTCTTTCTCCCTTCTTTCCCATCCCCAGCCCTGCCCTCCCCTGGCCCTGGCACATGGCTCTCCATTTCTAGGCCTGGTTCTTGCTTTAGCTTCTGGCCACCCTTCGGATGGATCCAGTGCCTGTCCTTTGATTTTAGGCTCCTGTTTCTGGCCCTCTCCTATGCCTCCCCTCTGTTTCCCTTGTGCTGAGGTATCCTGGCACTGCCTGCATCCTCTCCTACCCCAGCTTCTCCCTATCAGGGGCTCCTCAAATGGGTCCTAGCTCCCCACTTAACCCCCCCAACCTCCACATGCTTGGAAGCCCCTCTCAGTTCCCTGCTTTGGCCCTTCTTGTTTTCCAGGATCCTCTCTGAGGATCTACTCTCCTGGAGCAGATGAGTAGAATGACTTTCCTCTGTGTTTTAAAGGCTCCCTATGGAAAACACAGCCCCACCCCTCCCTCTACCACTAAGCAAAAACCCCAGCTCCTAGCCCAGATGCTATTGCTCACCTTTTTGCTCTTAAGAACTAAGCTAGAAAGAAGTCAGGTACTCTGAGGAGTAAAATCATGTGTGTTCCTATCTCTAGATACTAGAAGTGATAACTGTGGGTCCACCTCCCTTTGAAGTCTAATTTTCTCCTCAAAAAAGTGGAATTTCTATTTCTAAGAGCATTCTCACTCACATACATAAAGTATCCACACTAAGATGCTTAATTTGGGTTGCCTTATTGAGTTTCTCTTCCAGTCTCTCCCCTCAGCTCTCAACACTTTGTGTTCTGTGGCTCTGGGGATCAGAACCAGAGCCTAAAGTTCACCAGGACAATGCTCAACCTCTGAGCTGGATTCTCAGCTCCAATATTTTCTTTCAAGTGAGCTAATCTTATGTATTTTTTTCAAATAGAGAGTGAGAGAGGGAGAGAGAGAAAGAGAGATAATTTTAATATTTATTTTTTAGTTATTGGTGGACACAACATCTTTGTTTGTATGTGGTGCTGAGAATCGAACCTGGGCCGCATGCATGCCAGGCGAGCGCACTACCGCTTGAGCCACATCCCCAACCCTATCAAACTAACAGTGTTTGAGAGTCACTAAGATATAACTGTCTATCTACCTACCTACTTTGAAGAAAAGGCAGATGTTTAGCATGTGACATGATACTAAAGAACATTGTACCTCAAATTTGAAATTTAAATTTTTCTAATGTTAATTGTCTCATACATTCCTGTGCTCTTCCTCTGGCCACATTTCTAACCCTACTACTTCCTCTCTTGACTTCAAAACCACACAAAATTTTCAATTCAAAGGTGAAGGGAAAAGGCTTTAATCATGTTGTAAATTTTAATAAGACAAAAACCACAACTCTGAGTAGATCAAAAAAAACACAAATAGGATAAATTAACCACAGAATAGGATAAATTAAATAAAGAGATTTTTCTCACTGAAAAGTTTTCAGTCATTCATGAAATGAAGAACTGGTTGGAACTGCAGAGACCTCAGGCTTCAAATGTCCAAGTGCTAGGAAAGAGAATGAAATGTTGGGGCATCAGAGTTTTAGAAAGAAAGTGAAAAAATTTACCAATATTTACTTTCCATTAGGGAAAAACAGAACCAGGAGGAAGTTGTGAGGTGAGACCACCTAAGTTCTCCACTCTCTCTCCCCTTCTAGTTCCTGTGTCTTCCCATATTTTCAGAGACCTGCAGCTTTGAGGCAAGTGAGGACTCTCTGCTGCTCAGCATGCTTAGTAGTGAAGAGATACTGCACCGCCTTTTCACTAGACTAAGAATTACACAGCCTCATCCAGGTCCTAGCAAGTTATTCCCAGGAATTCTTTTATCCAGAGTAATTAAGCCCACCTTGGGCCACTGAGTCTCCACTGTATATAAGCAATGAGTTTATACACTTGTTCCTATAAGAAGGTATTGTCAATGTGTTAACATCCACTCTGGAGAAATGAAAGCATCTTACACAAAATAGAATTTCATTGAAATGAGATCCCTGGCTTTTCCTATTTGACATAGGATATGAAAATGATATGAAGCCAAGTTTTTGAAGAAGGGCTAAAACAAGTATCAGGACCTTTAAGCTACCTCAGGACTGCTAAGCTGGGTTTGGCTCTAGACTTGGAGGTGAGTCAGAGAAGGTCTCAGAGTTTAGATTTAAGAATCACAAAGGCTGGTTCTGGAGAGGCAGAGGACGACAGCCCAGTGATAGTCAGTGTCCAGCTCCATTGGTGATCAGTAGACATCAGCTGAGGAGTCATCTCCATTGTTACCATGCCAACTGCTCTGTTCTTCAACAAACTGTACACAGTGCTGAAGCAGCAGGCATTTTGCCAGATGCAGGCGAAGTAGAGGTAAAGAATATGCCTGCCCTCTTTCAGACCAGGGAAAAAACTGTAGAGAGAAACCAGGACATCAGGTATGACACCTGACATAAGATGTGCCCACTCCAGGAGAATTTGATTAGCCACCTGGAATCCATTCCCCTTTGCTCAGTATTTTAATCCTTTCTGGAGAGACAGTTTAGTAGAAGGAATATCCTAGGGGCTGAAACAGACACAGATACAAATATTAGTTTTGTGTAAAATGGAGACATTGCATATCAATAAGCAAAACCAATTTTAGAATTTGTGATTTTCATATGCTGATGAAATGGTGAACTTCTCTACCTAATACCAAATAGAAATATAAGCCATAAATAAGGACCTAAGCATAAAAATTTACATTACACTGTTAGAATATACTAAATATCTATGACATTGCAACTAGACAATATTTCTTAAACAAAATATAGAAATAACATATCATAAAGTAGATTTCAATAAAAATTGATGCATGTAAACTTTCTGAACTGCCTACATCTGTTATAAAATAGAAGAGACAAGTTAAAATTGGCATCACTTTTATAGAACTCATAGTAAGTAACAAGAGACAAATACACAGGATACATATATTTTTAAAGTTCTAAAGTTTCTAAATTTAAGAAAAAGGATTTCAATTTTGTTAATTAAAAGTTACTAAATCATTATAGCAAATGTTTTAATCCAAAAACAAAACAAACCATAAACAGTAACCTTTTCACCAGACATACTACTCTGAGACACCAGCCAAATCTCTTTCAATACAACATTCCGGTGAGGAGGCCATCTTGGTGGCCCTGGATGGGAACAAGGAGATAAAGAGGGCAAATTCAGAAGAAGGTAGAGAGAGAAATGAAAGCCTGAGGCACTGGGCAATTTCTCAGGACTTACTAAGCTCTGAGATTTAGCCCCAAGCCAATCCAGTCTGCCTCCTTCCCCATCAGGTGCTCCTATTTTCTTCTTTCTCTTTTCCCTGTCCCTAGCAACTCTCGAAAGCCATATCTATTGAAATTCCCAGGCATACTTTTGATACTCACCAGCCCAGCTAGGGGTGTACTCAGATTTTGTGGAAAAGAAAGCTTATGTAATTAGGGGTGGGCTAGGGAGAGCTATTTAATAAACTGAAAAACAGTAAGTATGCAAGTTACAAGAACACAGGACTAGGGGCCTTCTTAGAAGCTCTGAGGGCTTATTAACTTTATTAGACTGATTAATTTAATAGTGAACTTTCCTCCTACTGAGTTCTCTAAATGTTAAACTATGTGAATGTTTATTTCCCATCCATGGTCAGAGCCCTATTCTTTTTAACAACTAGGTGTGAGTTCACAGTGGCATGGGGGAAGGCTTGGATGACACCCCTGGAGTGGTGATTACAGAAAGCTCCAAGCTATGGGAATCCCAGAAACCCTCTAGCATTGGGAGGATCAAAAAAATGATGGAGATGAGGAAGGCAACTGTTTTAAGATTCCTCAGAACTTTGTTTCAATTGGAAACTGCCATCAGGCTGAGCCAGATGGACCCCTGCTTAGCAAAACCTTATTCCCTGGGGGCTTCTCCCACTTCATACTGCCTCCAGCCTCATGGTGCTATGACATTCTCTGCCCACAAGGTGGAATCAGAAGGTAATAAACCCCGGGTTTCTTTTTTGGAAAAGCGCTCACCAACACTTAAGGAGTCCTTTCTTTTCTCCTTTAGCTATTGAAGATAATGCTGAAGCCTTCTCGGGCCCCTGTGCTGAGAAAAAATGGCTGCACCATGCATTAGAGTGGTCGACACATAAATTGAGGCAAGAGAAACTGGAGAACAGAGCTTAAAGAGCTGTGCTTAGGAACAAGACATGTCACAGGCACACAGCCCGCACTGCTGGCCAGGTTTATACCTGAAGACCCAGGGTGGTGAGGCTGTCAACATAGATGCCCATTCTGAGCAATGTCTCTTTACCTCCTGGGACTGCTGTATGCGAAAGATGAGATTCAGCTTCTCTTTGATGGTACATCTGTTGGTGTTGTCAGGCTCCCCACCCACCCTGAGGCTTTCTGCTCATTTATTAGAAACTCCCACCTGCTTACCTAATACCTGCACTGCCTGCCAGGCCCCTCCTCTAAGCCTCTCCTGACTGGTGGCAGTAAGAGGGCCAGAGGGAGTGAAGTGCTGCACTTCATGGAATCTATGGAAGCCACTGAATTCAACCTTCAGAAACCAGCAGAGAGAAGGTGTCACCTTAAAAACAAGGTAACAGGATTTTCACCATTAAGGGCAAAAAGAAGATTCCAGGGTACTAGTCCTACTTCTCTTCAATTTATGTGAAGGCATGTGGCAGAGCTCCATAGAGCAGAAGGTAATCCATGGTGTGCAAGTCAATGTTAACCCTATATAACAACACAACCCTGAAGTAAGTGTTGGACTTCAGGCTGCAACAATAGCATAGAGAAAAGTAAATCATAACTGAATATTAGAACAACCTTGCATGTTCTATCATTTAATCTTCATAGGGAATAAATCTCTTCTCCTAGTGTATAAAGTGGGAAAAAATGTGCTCACAGTAGTTAATTAAAATTTACACTCATCCCAACCAATGCCTTTATCTTTGAAATTTCTGGGGCTTCAGGGTTTATTTATTTAATTTGTTTAGGTACTGATGGATGTAAATTTTATTTATTTTTAGGTGGTGCTGAGGATTGAACCCAGTGCCTCATATATGCTATGCAAACACTCTACCACTGTGCCACAACCCCAGCCATGTTTGTTTGTTGTTAAAGCTCCCCAAATGATTCTGATGCTACCAAGAGTTGAGAACACCACTTCACAAAAAATGTAGTGATTTTTTAAAAAAATGTGTGTTTTAGTTGTAGTTGGACACAGTACCTTTATTTTTTATTTATTTGTATGAAGTGCTGAGAATCAAACCCAGGGCCTCACATGTGCTAGGCAACTGCTTTACCACTGAACCACAACCTCAGCCCCCAAGTGTAGTGATTTTTGAGTCTCCTTACACTCACATGTTTCCCACTGGCAGAGGTGTCGAAAGTACCCAGGGAGAGAAATGCAAGGGAGCCCCAGCTGCTGGTCTCAAACAAATCTATCCAAGTAGAAAAAAATAGGTATGGTATGGCAGGAGTTCCTTAGGGGGAAAGGGTGTCTCCTTGCACAGTACTTTTATTCTGCATCTACTAAAGGAAGAATCTGGAAGTCTCCATTTTCCAAGACCTTCACACAGTTGTTCCTGTCCAGTATAGCCTCTCCCAGACACTGGCCCCAGTCAGACTAATGTCACTTAGATCAGGTTTTATGCCCACCAGTCAGTAAAGGTACTAGAAGGCAAAACTCCTGCCTCTGGCCTCTGGATCCCTGTGTTATTGCAGTTAATATATACAGAAAAAGTAAGAATGTCTGTATTTAAACAATTTTTTTTGTTGATGGAAAGGCTTATATGAAAGAAAAACTGTTAAATATCAAAATGAAATTTTGAAAAGCATTTTTTTCTTTTTACCTGTAGTTTTTCTCAAGTAAAAATTATGTGAAACTAAACTGATAAAAACAACCCAAAGCAGAAAGATTTTAAATACATTTAATGAAGAAAATGTATATTTCATGGAGTAATCCTAAGTCTATTATTTGGGGGTTTTGAACAATAAAAGGAAATGTGATAGAATAAAAGGCATGAAGTACAATGCTAAGGCACAATTGTGTTCCTTCTTTTTTCAGGGAACAGAAACTGATTACAATCAGTTTAAGTATGAGGGATAAAGATAACTCATAATCTGATAAAAAAGCAAAAGCATATTTAAGGCTACACATCAGAGAGTGTCTCTCAAAAACACATAGCAACTGGTCCATAGAGAGAGACTTTCAGAAATTAGAAAAGCCTGGAGCAGGAAGCCATTAGAACCAGTGTAACCCTCTACAGACCCACAAAGCCCCTGGAAAATGTTAGAATACTATGCCATTCCAAGTGTTTGTGGGGAATGCGTGTATGCAGTATTGCACAACAATACATGTTGGAAGGTAAATGCAACGTTCATCCTACGAAAAAATCTGACAATGCTCAGTAAATTTCAGACTATGTTTTTTGAATGAAAAAAAATTATATTTATGGGTACATATGCTAGAGAAATTCTTCCACAGGTTCATAGGGACAATTATGTGTGTTGATGGGGGACAGCAGTTATATGACAATGCTGCAGTACAGCAATATACTGCAGGACAATGGAGAGGTAAGGTGTGCCAAAGCACATCAGAGACTACTATGTCAGAGTTTGAAACAGGAGATTAAATGTACATAAAAAGAACTTAGTAACTTGCAGATAGGGTCTTTGAGTGCAGATTAGTGGTAGAAGTGCTTGCCTGGCATGCATGAAGCCCTGGAGTCAATTCCCAATTCTACTCAAACAAACAATCATACAACAAAAAGGAGAATGTTAAAATTCTTTCTAAATAAAATTATTTATGTCCCCTGAAACTTTTTTACATCAATTAAAAATATAATCACCTGAAGAATGAATCACTCTTTTTCCTTTTTCTGTAACTTGTCCAAGGTGATCTGTGAAAATGGTTCACTATTTTCTTGATACACAAATTTCCAAAAAATCTTGCAAATCAAGAGGTTCAAATCTTCATGTTCATTTTAAAACACAATGAAACTGCAAAGGCTATCAAGGAAATGCCTATCCAAAGGGCCAATAATATCAGAGAAAATGTCACTTTAAAGAAGCAATGTGGTTGGTCATAGTGGTTCATGCCTGTAATCCCAACAGCTCCAGAGACTGAAACAAGAGGATCCCAAATTCAAGGGCACAATCAGTAAATTTTTGAGGTCTTAGGCAGCTTAGTGAGACCCTGTCTGAAAATAAAAATTTAATAAGACCTAGGGATGGACTCAGTAGTAAGTATTCTTGGATTCAGTCACCAATATCCTAATAATAATAATAATAATAATAATAATAATAATAATAATAATAACCAATAACAAAAACAAAACAATGTGTGCCATTCCACTGTTAAAATTGTAGAGTTAGTAGGTGTGTCTAGTCTAAACAGTGGGGCTGACAAAGGTCCATATACCTAAAGAAGTGCTATATTTTGGCAGATATAAATAAATGTGGAGAAAGTAATAGTGATATTGAGAGTTTAGATGTGCATTTTCTGGTCATTTAATATATCCAGATGAACAAGGAACCAAGATACACTGCCACACTTACAGATCTCATTGCCAAATTAACTGATACATGAACTCCCCTTGAAACATTGAGATGAGACTTACTGAAAAAGAATTTTTTTCCTGAAGCTAGAAGAAAATGCACACATGCATGCATACAAACACACACACACACACACACACACACACAACACACACACACACACACACACACACATACACACACACACACGTCCCTAAATTTCTGAGACTGTTCTTGGACTTTAAATCTTCCTGTTGTAGGCTCCTGCTTCCTGTTTTGTGCTCCATCACACCTGGCTAAATATACATTCAAATAAAGTAAAAATGGGAGAAATTGCAATGAAAAAAAGGGAGAATCACATCGGTTACACATGGTTCTGCAATCTGCATTTGGGGTAAAAATTTGGAGTTCATAACCCACTTGAATCTAATGTATAAAATATGATATGTCAAGAGCTGTGTAATGTTGTGAACAACCATTAAAAAAAAGGGAAGACTTGAAATTCTTCATGGAAAAAAAAAGAAAAAAAGGGAGAGTAGGCAGAGGAAACAACTCAGGATAGAATATGCATACTTACATTAAAAAGTTTGGAGATCCTGAAAAAAACACTGTGGATAATGTAACATTTACTCCATTCATTAGCCCTTTAGACAGAAAAATCATAGCAAACTTAGATACTCTTTAATGCAGAAAACCTAGACAAAGATTATAAAAATTACAATTCTAAATAGCCATAGGATATTTTTTTTCCTCAACAACCTGCTTCCTTACTCATATCTCCACTTAGCTATGTATGCTTTAAAACTTAGTTTCTCCATCTAGATCCAGGATGAATTAACTTATGGTCTTAAGACTATGATCCAGCCCCACTGATTCTGATCTGTAAAACCAGCCAATCCTAGCACATAAAGGGAGAATTAGCTGGGTACAGTGACCCATTCAGGCAATCCCAAAAAATGAAGAGGCTGAGAGAAGAAAAACACATATTTGAGGCCATCCTGGCAATTTAGCCAAATCTTGTCTCAAAACAGAAAAGAAAAAGGGCTAAGAGGATGCTCAGTGGTAAAGCCTAAGATTAAATCTCTAGCAGCACTGGGGGAAAAAAAGAAAGAATAAAAAAATGGGTGCAAAATTAGACACGGTAATTACACCATGTGTATGTTTGTGGGTATACCAAGGATTCAAATCAGGGGCACTTGAGAACTGATCCACATCTCCACATGACCATCCCAGCCCACCACGCCTCCACGTTTTATTTTTTTGTATTTTATCTAGAGACAGGTTCTCATTGATTTGCTTAGCACCTCAACCTTTTTGAGGCTGGCCTTGAACTCAACATTCTCCTCCCTCTGACTCCCAAGACTCTGGGATTACAGAAGTGCACCACCATGCCCAGCTAATTTGTCTATGTTTATCTGAAATAGGGAGGTAACTTTTACAATGAATTGAAACTGCCAAGAACTGGAGCTTGGCTTCCATCTCACACCCACATTTTCACGAATTCAATCAAAACCAAGAAATTTCAACAATTTCTTCAGGAGATCCTTATGTGGAAATTGTGTTTCCTTGGACAGTATTTTTATTCTTTAGATTGGCCCATTTGCAACTTAATCCTGTTAGGTTCTTTAATCAATTTGTAAAGCTAATGAAGTTTCCTCCCACATAATTGGGTATGGCTTCTGAGGTAAACTATAGGACAACACTGTAAAAAGGTACAGTCCATAACAGACTGAATGATTTGCTCCTTTTCCTAGGCCAGGTACACACCTTGTCCTGGTAGGGAAGCTGAAGCTATGGCAGTCTTTCTGGTCAACTGGGGGTCTCTGACTCTCAGGAGGGCATGTCCAGTGATTCACATGCCACCAAGTCCGAACTTAGACTAGACATGGGCCTGGGCCCTGGATAATTTTCCTGCACTGAGCCACCACTCCTGCCAGTGTCTCTAGAGCTGTGGAGATGTGAACTTTCACAGAAGCCAACTGCCTCACTAGGCTTACACAGCAGGGAGCTGTCTTAGGAGAACTGTTAGATCTAGTGTACTAACAGAATATGTTGTTACACAGAAGCAGGAAGTTGAGAGGGGCCAGAACCATGTTCAAGACCCAAGCATTAAGCAGCCAATGGCTGAAACCACACCATAACTCCAATGAAAGGATGACCTCAGCCTAAGCAACTGAATTTTATAACTTCATTTTAAAATAAACCTGTAGTCCCACCAGACACAAGTCTACAGAGCCCTCCAATATTGTCATCAGGCATAATCTTATAAAATAAGTCACTTTTCATAACCTTGATAAGAGTAAAGATGAAATCATTTGCCTCAGCCTTGATAAGATCAGAGGTATGATATTAAGGCAGAAATCACCTAACCTTATGTCCTGACTCTGAGATGTAAAATGACACTAAAACCTGGTAGCAGCTGATAGGAATCAAAGGGAGTACAAAGTCTCCAAAGTTTAATATAATGATGGAGCCAATGAACAAGACATTTGGACCAACTAATACTGATATACTGAAGCCTCATAGCCTGATGAGCACCTGGACTGACATCCCAACTTTTCTCATCTTTTGCCTGATTTTCTGCATGGTCCTCACTGCTCTCAAACTTTGCAGCAGCCTCTAAACCCTGGTAAGGATGGTGACCTCTCCTTAGGACTTTATCTCCTCAGCCAGTCATCGACTCCACCCCAGGAGAAGCCTCTATTAATTCCTGACCTAATTGCTGAGGTCTGAGTTAAGTGTGACTCTGCTGGATTTAAGACCTAAGACTGAAGACTTTAAATCTAGCACAACTAGAGGATAAGTCATGGTTAAGAATATTTGCAGTGCTTTAGAGTTAACTTAGAATGTGTTTGCTTTGAATTAGTTGTGTTTATTGCTTTTATCAGTCTTAATTATTGTTTGTAGTGCCCATAATTGTCATTCCTTGATTAAGAACCTATAGGGCTGGGTTATGGCTCAGTTGTCGTGTGCTCATCTAGTACATGTGAGGCCCTGGGTTTGATCCCAAACCACACATATAAATAAATAAAATTAAATTATTTTGTCTACCTACAACTAAAAAAAAAATCAAGAAAAAAAAACTCACGAAGTGAAAGTTATTGAGTGATTTTGAGTGAATAAAGCATTGAACAGAGCGTAGACCATAGACATTCTTTATCTTTCCCCTTGACTTCAGATGTCCTACCTTTGTCCACCACAGCATCCAGTCACCTCAAAAAGGGACAAGCACTACTCTCAGTGGGACCCAATGGACCCTGAACCTTCAGGAAGGTGCCAGTGCCTGGGCAATTAGACAGACACATAATCAGGCTGTCTCCTGGAGCCCAGGTCATCCCCAAAAGCTGCTGAAAACTGAGGCTTATATTGCAGAGGAACCCAGAAAGGAAAGGCTTGAGGATGCCTTGCAATACAATGATGCCTTTCAGCCAGTGCCCTGGAAGAAGCCTGAAATACTCCAGTAGGGACCCTCATACTGTTCCTGTGGACTCATGCACTGGGACTGTGCCCTGCATACCTAGGAGCCTTGAAATCTTGGCTGTGATGATCATTTCTTATTTTGTTATTTCACTCCCGAATGATTTATAAGTTCTTCAATATGAAAAACACTTCATGTGGGCCAGGGATGTGGCTCAGGGGTAGAGCACTCACCTAGCACATAAAAAGAGCAGGGTTCAATTATTAGCACCATGTAAAAAAATGAATACATAAAAGGAAGGTATTGTGTCCAACTAAAATATATATATGTTTTCTTTTACACATGCATATATATATATATATATATATATATATATATATATATATATAATTGTGTGTGTGTCTGTGTGTCTCTGTGTGTGTGTGTGTGTGTAAAAAGAAAACCTTTTCATATAATTAACTTGTTAAGGAACTCTTATTTTAGATTGACTTAAAATTCTCATACTTTCTAATCAGATTGAATTTTTTATGATGTTTAAATCTATTTTTTTGCTCACTGCTTGTGAAATTGATTCTGAGGGGTGAGTCAGGGTGGGAAGTTCTATAGGTCATTCTGGAGCAAGAAAGATACAGTTATCCAAGTCAGAGTTATGGGATGAACCCAATAGCCTCTTTGCAGATATGAGGGTAGTGTGGTCACTTGCTGGTGTTTTTCAAAACTGAATGTGACATTCTTGAAGTTGGGACAGAACCAGTATCAATAAATGTCCTTAAGTGTCTCCAGTTACATTAATAATGGAAGGAAACCAAAATGAAATCTTTAGTCTTGGGCCTTCCGAGTTGACAAGCAGAGGATCCAAGACATCAGCTCTAAGTGAGACATGTCTATGCAGTTTCAGAATCCTGCCCTCATGGGCTGTGTCCAGGGTAAGAGACTTCATAGATTATACTTCAAGATCCACCAAAACTCCAGGCTTGTGGGTGGAGTCACATGCCTAAGGTCTGTTTGTTCAGGTGTCTTTAGCAAACTATCATCAGGAGGGTGCTATGATACACATCATGTGGGTAGTGTGTTAACTGAATACGTAGTTGGGTGTACTAATAGTCCAAGCTACACAGGAGGCTCAGATAGGAGCACTGTTTGAGGTCTGGACTTTGGAGCCACCTAGGCAACAAAAATTTTAAAAATATAAATTAGTAAACATTGGGCTGAGCTTCAAGAGATGTAAATGCCTTTATTACCATGGACATGGACTTTTAAACTTTCCTGTTTCCTGAAATCCAGTAGATTTTAGATTGAAGGGATATCGATTTAGATGGGCTTAGTGGCTAGGTCTTCCTGAACTGTGGGATCAGACCTGTTTGCCTTTTTTTTTTCATCAATTTCATTGAGTGTTAACTATCCATGGCAGGAAATGGGCATAGAGAGTCAAAGAGGATTGGAGTGTTTTTGTGGTTCAGGTATAGGAGAACATTCCTATGTGATCACACTTAACTCTAAAGACCTTAAGTCTAAATCAGCTTTTCTTCTTCTCCCTCTCCTCATTGATTTTCTTGAATCTTAGGGACAACTAGAGGATAAGTCTCCACAATAAAGAAAGGCAAAAAGGCTAGGTGCAGAGGCCCATGTCTGTACTCCCAAGGACTTAGAGTGTGAGGGAGGAGGGAAACAAGTTTGAGGACAGCCACAGTAAATTAGTAATTCCCTTTCTCAAAACAAAACAAAAAAATGGAGATGTGGCTTAGTGGTAGAGGCCTTGTTGACCATGTGTGAAGCCTTTGGTTCAATCACCAGCACCACCGAGGGAAAGAACCCACAACAAGTCATCACCACATATGCCACAGCTCAAAGACTCCAGACCTTGAGAAATTGTACATTTTACAAAAGTAGTTGTACAAAAAGACATCTTTTCAATTTTTGAGGAAGTTTAGTTGTTTTTGTGTATATACACAATGCCTACCAAAATAACTAACTCCAAAAGTCTTTATACAATTTATGCTTTCAGTATTGAAATGATGGGAAAAAATACATAGCACAGCACATGGTAAAAAGCAATGCTGGCAACATAAAATAATAGAGAAATTTTTTAAAAAAGAAAGAAAAGTAAAACTGATATTTAAAAGTGATTTTTTTTTTCTTCGTACTTTTGGTTGAACCTGGGGCTTTTGAGCACTGAGCTACATTCCTTGCTGTTTTTATATTTTAAGAGAGAGTCTCACTAAATTGCTTGTGGCTTCATTAAATTACTGAGGCTAACCTGGAACTTGTGATCCTCTTGCTTCAGCTTCCTGAGTAGCTGGGACTATAAACATTTTAGGGATTAATTCTGAGCAAATGCACAGAGGTAGTACACAAAGCTGTCTGACTTTCACAATGACTAATTGTATTTTGAAATCTTACATTGAGATAAATTGTGCCTTTTTATTTTTTCAGTACTGAAGATTGAACTCAGGGGCACTTGGCCACTGAGTTAAATCTCCAGCTTTATTTTGTATTTTATTTAGAGACAGATTCTCACTGAGTTGCTTAGTGCCTCACTATCACTGCATGAAGTTTGAATTCACAATCTTATTGTCTTAGCTTTTGGAGCTGCTGGGATTACAGGCATGTGCAAATGTGCCTGAGCAATTTTGCCTTATTTTTTTTAATTTTAGGACATGACTCTCCTCAGAGATTATATTTACATTCATTTTCTACATGGTATTGTTTTTCTGAAATACAGTCAAGAGTTTCATGATCTTGAATTGAAACTGATTCATGAAGAAATCTCTGTGGGACATGTTTAAGACAGAGAAGCCACACTGCGGTTTTTACTGTCACAATGATCCAAGGAGGGGTAGTTTTTATCATTGGAAATATAAAAATGTACACAAATTTTTAGACTCCTTTACAAAGTTGCATCTTAATGACAGAATCAGGCTGATGCTTTGGAGGGGTTCATAATTTAGCGCCCCCTAAAGATAGATTCCCAGCTTCTGCTAACAGAAATTAGTAAGATACCACACAGGGCTCACCCACCCACTAGGCAAAGCACCTAGGGCCTTATAATACACTAGGGGCCTAAACAATTATTTTAATTTCTTTAAAACAGAAAGAGAAAATGAATTTCATGCCTAATATAACATCTGATACATAATATTAACATATTGTCTTTAAAATATTGTGAAAGAATATGATTTTTAATTTAATGTATTAGTTGGGTTTTTGGTGCAAGAATGAATCTGTGAAGCTACAAGTGTGCCTGGGGCCAAGAGTCATGGTAGGTCCCTTTAAGGGGCAGAGAGTCAAAGATTCTGTTGCAATTTCCTAGCCTTAGGAATGTTCAGCCTTTGACAAGCAGCACAGGGAGAGGCCAGGAGCTTTGGTCTGAGCTAGGAAATGCACCAGGAAGAGAATGAGGTATCTCTCAACTTGACCTCCAATTAACTGTACTATATGACACTTCTACTTGTCTTAAATTATCTTTATATTTAAAAGTTTGTCTTTTAATAATCTTTGGTTCTTTTGCATCCGTTTCATAATTTAATAAATTTCTTTTTTGAATTATTATTGATATCATTGGCATCCATTTTACAAACTGAAATCTCACTATATTTTTGTAGCTTTGTGACTCTACAAATACCTTGCTAAAAAAGTCATTACTTGGCTGGGGATGTGGCTCAAGTGGTAGAGGACTCACCTGGCATGGGTGGGGAACTGGGTTAAATCTTCAGCACCACATAAAAATAAAATAAAGATGTCGTGTCCACCAAAAACTAAAAAATAAATGTTAAAAAATTCTGTCTCTCTCTCTCTCTGTCTCTCTCTCTCTCTCTCTCTCTCTCTCTCTCTCTCTCAAAAAAAAAAAAAGTCATTTTAAATTTCATTAAACTAGAATAATTTCCAGGAAGATAGAAAAGGAATAAAAGTGGAAATATGAGATTAATATAGAATTATTTTAACAAATATATTTCTGATTAAAGGTCCTACAAATCTACAAAATTGTGTAGCATCATTATCTCTGTTTACGGATTTAAAATCTACTTGATTCCATGTCAACAGGGAGCCATCTTTTCATTACTATAAATATTTATGTATATATAAAAATACTGAATGCTTTCTACCTCTTGGAATTATAGAGCATTTAATATGTCCTAGAATATCTATGCAATCTATTCCCTTTGGAATTCTAAGGGTTGCCTTGTTTCTAACTATGTGGTTAATTTTTTCTTTTACTATGAAAGAACAGTATTTTTTCCTAAATTGAGTTTTTTGTTTATGTGAATGAATCTTTAATACATTTTTAAACGTGGAATTTCTATATCAAAATAGTATATTTAAAACTGTTAGTACACAAGACTATGTTGCATGTTGAAGAGTGCTACAAAATTTATTCAAACATTAGTATTGAGGAAGGTCTTTTTTTCAACATTTGTAAAAAAAAATTCTTAATTATACAAGGACAAAATATCTTTATTTTGTTTGTTCTTATGTGATGCTGAGGATCAAATCCCATGCTTCACATGTGCAAGGCAAGCCCTCTGACACTGAGCCACAACCCCAGCCCTTCCCCAACATTTTAACAGCATGAGCTATATTAAAAAGTTCTTCTTCTTTTTATTTAGCAGGAAGCAAATCCAGAGTCTCATGAATACTAGGCAAGTTCCTTACCACATACCTACATCATTGGACCATGTAATGAAAGTTTTAAACATTTTCTTATATGCCATTTGAATGTGTATTTCTTTTAATTTGTTTGTGTCTAACATTAGTGAGGCCATGATTGTCTTTTCTACTACAGAAGCATTTAATATTGTGTATTTATCTGTGGGAATTCGAAAAGAGTCCCATAATTTTAATCACTTTTCTAATTGATTTTGGGTGAATGACATTGATAATATCTAACTATCAATAATTATTACTTTCAAAGGCTTAAAGCATCTCATTGTATGTACTTTGTTTTCTCTTTGCCTCATTCACATAAATAGTTTTGTCTCTACTCTCATCGCAATCTGTTCTCCTGCTGAATCTTCAATTATGATTTCAAATCTTTGACCTCCTAACATTTCTTTATGGCTTCACTTAGCACCATAACTGTCAGGAACTCTGGATACCCAGTGTAATCTGAACTCTCTTTTCCAGATTCCAGGTTCACACTGCCCCCAAACATCATTGCTTTTCTATTCCAGAAAAAACACTCATGTAGTTTTAAGCAAGAACATATCAGCAGTCAGAATTAGGTAAAATTTGGTGTGTGTGTGTGGGGGAGGACATCACTGAGTGCAGTTTTAGATTGCAAGAAGAAAAATTTAAGAAAAAGAAACTACCTAGAGGTCCAGGAGAAAGTGTCTGGAGCTGCATTGGCAATAGAAGTCACAGTGGTCATCCTGGAGCTTGGAATATATCAATGCTGTGTGCAGTATCTGAGAGAGAGAGAGAGAGAGAGAGAGAGAGAGAGAGAGAGAGAGAGAGAGAGAGAGAGAGGCAGAAAAATGAAATAGGGATACAGAAAGGAAAGAGAAGGAGGCAGAAAGGAAGCCCTTTGGTCTGAAACAAGATTGCCAAGCTAAGAGTGCATTTAAAAAAATGAGGGAAAATTTTACCCCAAGAGACCAATACCAAGAACAAATACAAATATAAGTGTCAATCCAAGGGATCGACCTTTTATACTTGGACTGAAAAACCTAGGGAAATACAATCTCATATGTTGATTCAAAACCAAACTGCTTCTTTCTCTTATATAGTATGGGGTGTAAAGTTTCTGATTCAATTTGAAGTTATCTCTCACTTTTTTTTTAATCAAATAGATGCTATAAACACACAAGTTACTTAACCTATTTTCTTCCCAGAATTATATATTAGAAGACCTTAGCACATTCTAGCATAACAAAATTATTTGATATATATTCATTAAAATTACTTTATGTACTGTTTTTTTTTCAGTTATATCACTGAAGCATAAATTCAGCTACAGTTTGATATTTTGTATAATATCACTGAGAAACAGTTCTCTGGCTCCCTGAATAAAAAACTAATTGTAAAGATAAATTCTGCCATGTGGGTCAGAACAGAACAAGCTTGTAATCTCACTGACCTAGAAGGCTGACACAAGAGGATTACAAATTCAAGACAAGGCAGTCAGAGTGGCACACACTTGTAATCCCAGTGGCTGGGAAGTCTGAGAACGAAGGATTCTGAGTTCTAAGCCAGCATAGGAAAGGTGAGGTGCTAAACAACTCAGTGAGACCCTGCCTCTAAATAAAATATGAAATAGTGCTAGGTATGTGGCTTAGTGGTTGAGTACCCCTAAGTTCAATCCTGATATTAAAAAAAGAGAGAGAGAGATGATTCAGCAACTTAATTAGCTTTACTTGTAGATGATCCCTTCCAAATCTCTCCTCCAATCACACAATCATGTCTCAAAACAAGAACTAATAATTACTAGAGATATATCTTGTATTATTGTCAAAATCCAAAGTCCCATAATTTCAAGTTAAAATTTTAGAAATGCTAGGAAAAGTAGGGTCCAATAAGGCCTCCCTTGGGGAAGTTCCTTGGAGGCCCCCTGGCAGCATGACCCTCTGTGTGAAGTCTTCTTGAGGATCTCTGCCAATGGCTGAATACCAAGTTTAGAGGTCTAGCTGCTGGGGTCTTTTGAAAGGCCTCACAGTAAGTGGAGTCAAGTGGGTAGTGGCAGCTTTGACCCAGAATGGGAGGCTCGCCTGCTCTTCTCTGGCTTGACTTCTACTCTGGCTTCTTGAATCCTTTGAATCATAACTGCCTGGACAGATTCAGAGTCCCATGAAGAAGATGTTGTATGTGGGTTTGAAAGGATAGCAAGCAGAGGTATCAGTCAACCAACTGCAAGGTGTCAGGGCACCCCTGGAATAGCCTTGGGGGAACTAAATGACAGGATAGATCAGAAAGATCATTTCTTATCTGAGTTCTCGAGGCTGCTGTGTATCTACTTGGAGATGCTGTATATCATTACACTGGTGCTCTGGGTACCCACTCTACCCAGAAGATGCTGCCAACTCACCCTGCCAATAAGCAGATCAAGAACAATGAGGGAGGGCCCCCTTATATCCAACCTTGATCCCCTTAGATTTGGACATGTTCTCTCACCACCCAGTGGTCTGAGCCGCCCGTTTTCCCAACATCCTAAACAAAAGTACACTAAAACCATGAATTTCATATTTTTGGCACAATTTTATTGAGAAAACAAAAGAAAAATGCATAAAAGCTTTGAAGCCTCCATGGTGGAAAAGCAAATACAAGCTTTATTTGTATATGATCCCTTCCAAAACACTCCTCCAAACATGATTGCAGCAGAAATCTCAGCGCTCTTGAGTTCCAAAGGTTGCAGACTCAAGCAGCCTCGGGAAGTCTTGTGCAGAAGGGCACGGATTCACTCCAAGCAGCCTTGGCTGGTCACCTGGTCACTGACTGGGGCAGGGGGAAGAGGACTCTTATAAGGGTCATTACCACCAGAGGCCTTGGACTCCAGACATCCCTCACCTGTGCACCGGGAACACAAGGAAGTCCTAGCAACTGGGGCACTTTTGAGAACTCCGAGATTCCTAGGGTGCCTGCGGATTTTTCTGGGTTACAGATGCCTGGTCAAGAAAAGGAATTTCTTTATCCTTGTTCAAGGTGCTATGTGCTCTGGGAAAGTAATCTTTCCATGACCAATGCCAGGGAAGATGCCCTTGGGGTGGTTGATGCAGGTTGCAGTGCAAGTGTTGGCTGTTGTGGGTGTCAACTTGCAGCTGAATGTAGAAGGAAAGTGACTTGGACCCAGGATATATTGAGCTCAGGTTTGGAGGCCACTGGAGCCCTGGTGCCTGGTCTGCAGAATGCCAAGCTTGTGACACTCAGCAAGGAAAATGCTGCTCCATGGCTTTGTGGGTCTCACCCCAGGTACAATCAAGTATGTGGAACTTAGCAAGCAACAGATTTGGTGTTCTGAAACTCCTTTGCACTCCAGGGAGTTTCTAACCACAGACTGGGAATCTGGGTGGCATTTTCTTTAATCCTAAAATAAAATCCCATCAGAAAGCTGAATTAATGTGATTAACAATAACAAGAATTTTCTGATAGTCTCTGTAATAGGAAGACTTGCTCAAAAAAAGACACTGAAAACTAGACATTTTTTCTTCAGGCTTTAGCAGGGTTTTCAACACAATACCTAGATAACAGCAACATGGTTTATTTGTAACCCTTGTTTTTCCTGAACTCTGCCTCCATGGTAGAATACATGTGACTTGGAGTACTTCCAAAAAGCAAATTAAAAATGGAGAATGAGTTTTGGGTTTCAGATCTGGTGCTATAATCTGATTGATCTATCACCTCAGCCCCCACTTCATTAAATTAATAACTTGAGAAGGAAATCACCAATGTGATAATAAGAAAACTTAAGACTCTTGGGAGTAAATGAGGAAATAATCCCTCATGAAATGAATCAAGGGAACATACTGGAGATTTTTTTAAAAAAATATGTTAAAGATAGCTGCCAGTATCTTCAAAACACAGAACAGGATGAAGCTAGAAATAAATAATGAAATAGAGAAGTGAAAATTCAAAATTTGTGGAAAGTGAAAAAACATTGAAAATACTAATCTGATCAAGGAAAAAACCCAAAGGGATTGAAGAACATACATACATAATTAATAACAATTAAATATATATTGATGGGATGAAAACAAACACTGACCAGGAAAGTATCTTATTCAGGGTTTTGGAGAGAAACAGCATGAACAGGAGGTATGATAATAAAAAGGGGACTTATTAGATAGGTTCACTTAAACAGAAGCTGGATAGCTCCTAGTGGTCCTCTGCAAGGTGTAGACTTAGAGGAACCAGTCAGTGAACAAGTGGCAAAAGCCCCTGAAATGAGAAATAAACAGTGCTATCCTGGTCTGAAAAGAAGCCATCTGGAAACACCCTGAAAAATTCCTGGCAAAGTCCACATTGCAGGAGTAAAGATGCAAGAGTCAGATATTCTCAAGTGTTGAAGAAGCCATCAAGAAGAGAAGCACTGGCATCTGCTGATGCTTCCTTGTTCTTTCAACATTTATTTCAAGCAAGCCACTATCTTATTGGATGATGCTGCCCAACTTTAGGGAGGGTCTGCACTTCAGTTGCTATCCCTCATGCCAATGATTACTAGGCACACCCAGAAGGCTCTTAATCATTGGCATGTCCAAATCCCATCAAGTTGAATGAATGCTAACAGTAAAGAGGGCTACCAACACTGAATAAACAAGAACACCTGAACAAATCTATAACTTGATTGCAATTAAATCAGGAAGCAAACACAAGGTGAGGCTGGGGATGGAGGTGAGTGGTATAGAGCATTTGTCTAAGGCCCCACTTGGGTTAAGTGTCCACCACTTGGGAGGGGGTACGGAGGAAGAAACACTAATAAGTAAAAGTTCTGGGCCTAGCAGTTTCATCAGTGAATTCTACGAAATATTAAAAGAAGCATGGCTGTCTACTCTCAATCTTCTTTCAAAATGTTGAAAATGAACGGGGAAAAAACTGCAGACCACTACTCCTAATTCCATTAGTGACAGTTCGCAAGTTTGGTTATAGAGAACTGCTGGCGTGTGAATTCAAGGGATATTTCAATTGCACCAAAATTTCATATTTCAGCAAAATTTCAATAATGTACTTTGCAACTGATGTCGTTAAAGTTGTGCATGAAATAAAGTATTAAATTTGGGACTGTCCTTCACTTCTAGTTCTTCCTAGTTGTATTTGTACTATTTAAAACAATGAATAATTTTTTTAAAAAAACCTAAAGCTGAAAATTGAAGGACTTCTTTGAAGGCATATGTGCATGTCGACAACTTATCTGGGTCATTATTTTCTCTGAAATATACTTTGCTTAGCATGCTTTGACTTTCCTGAAAATATTCCTTTTGAATCTGAGAAAGTAAAACATCTTCCTGTGGTGAATCAAAGGTATAAAAGTAAGACTTTCGCATTCACTATAGGAAATGGAGGAAAGGGGTCCAAAAGTTCAGAAAACTCTGGGATGAAGTTCTGTGAATGTTTGGCCCCAGAACAATGACAGAAGTAAAATGAGCTGAAGAATAATTGTAATGAACATTTAGCATACATAGATTAACAGTATTAACAGGCAAGGGAGAATGCTGTGTGGACTTGTGCAAAAGAGACCCCAGCATCCATCCTTTTTCCTGCAAAAAAAAGACACCTGCACAGGGCCCATGCTGGCATCCAGCCAACCCACCTTTCATTTCCCAATCTCCAAATCAAGCACACTAGTGAAAAATGATTGTTTCCATGGTTTTGTTATACAAGAGACATAAAATTTCATGAAAATCCAAGAAGGCATAAACTTCTCCCTCGACTGCTAACCTGAAAATTGTTTATTTTAACATGGTATTTTTTCAGAGGATCATCCATTGCAGCATGTTCACAGAGACATCAGTGCTCTCCAGCCAAAGGCAGGCAGCCAGGATTCCAGAGTCTTAAAATCTAAAGCCTCTGGATGGGAGTGGAAAGGTCAGTCAGAGGCTCCTGGCACCAACAGAGCAAGATGCTGGAAAGAGTACGGGCAATCTCGGGATCCCTTGGTCCAATGGGGCAGCCTGCGCACTGGTCTTCCTGGTTTCTTAGAGGTGTCCAACTCTCCTGGTGGGGCCAGTGGCTGCTGCTGGGTCTGAGGCCTTGGGCCAGGGCAGGCAGGCAGGCAGCTCCTGGCCTCTTCTCAAAGTTCTGTGCAATCCGGATCCATGGATGGGGCAGTCAGAGCTGAGAAACCCACAGGGTCTTAAAAGTGCTTCAAGATTGAAGTCCTGGTGATCCCCAGAAAGGAAGCCCAGCCAGGGATAAAAAGGCAGAGGCCAGGGACCAGCATCTGCTTTCTCAATGGCTGGCAGTGCCTGGGGCCCTGGAGCATATTCTCCACAATCCCAGGCCTTCCTCCACACAGCAAGGAAAATGCTTCTCTATAGCTGCAGACTCTCAGAGGGAGAAAAGTCTTCAGAGACCAATTGCAAAATAATTTCTACTCTCCTGGGCTCCTCTTGATCTGAAACAGAGGGTGTGGAACTTATGGAGACAGGATCTTATGGGTACATTTCTGCTGAAGGGCAAATTCAATCATCTAGGATGTTCATGTTGGATTTGATCTATATTGTTGATAGATAGGTTTCAAACAACTTTCTAAAATCCCAGGATCCCCATCACTGGTGGCCATGACACACACCTGACTACCCTGGTCTCCAAGGAGGGAAAGTGAGACAAGAGGGAGAAATAGAGAGGGAGAGATGGAGAGAGACTATGAGTTTGCCTTGGAGAAGGCTGAGGCTAGAGGAATGCAAGTTCAAAGCCAGCCTCAGCAACTGAGCTAGACCCAAAGCATTTGAAGAGACATTGCCTGAAAAAAAGAAGAAGAAAATGCTGAGGATGTGGCTCAGTGGTCAAACAGTTTGGGCTCAATCCCTCTGCATTAGGGTTCTTGAGAAGAACAGAATGAACAGGAAGTTTGGTTATGAAAAGGAGAGTTACTGGGTTTGCTTACTCACCAGAAGCTGGATAGTCCAAAATGGCAATCTGAGGGCTGGAGAGCTGGAAGAACAAGCAGACAAATCCCCAGAAAAAGATAAATCAGGGTGATCCCCTAGGAGTAGGCCAAATGCTTCTGTAGAATCACTTGCAAAGCCTGCTTTGGAAGAGAGAAGAAGCAAGAGTCCCACATTCAATCACAGCAGCAATCAGGAATTGTTCAAGAAGAATTTACTTGCATCTGTTGCTGCTTTGCTTGTTCTTCTAACTATTATTCTATGGAAGCCATCATGTTATTTGATGGTGCTGCCCATGCTTAGAGAGGGTCTTTGTTTCCATTAGCAATCCCACATGCCAATCATGTAGAGAAACACCCTCAATGACACAGCCATGAGCCTCTTAATCCTCTGCATCTCTTAATCTCATCAAGTTGGCCATTGGAAAGGACCATACACCCTGGTACAGTAAATAAATAAATAAATAAATAAATAAATAAATAAATAAATAAGAAGATGGCGGCGAAGGGAGTGCATCACCCCAGTGCGCCGCGTCATTGAGCCAGTGAAAGACGATACGAAACAGCTGAAGGATATCTTGTTGGGAATTTCCAGTGAAATTGAGGCGCTACAGAATCTAGTGGACAGATTTCCATCATGCGAGGTTCGGCTGTGGGAGCTCCATTTCTCCGTACGGAGGGTTGTATAGCCTGATCGCTCCGCGGCTGGTGTCTGTGGTGCGCGCTGGGGATCGGCAGGGTGCCGGAGCGGGAGAACAGCGAGGAGCGGGAGAACAGTGATACGGATTCGGGGGGCTCCCGCCAGTGATACATTGGCAGCGCTTAGTGCTGAGTTCCGGCTTTGAGACAGAGGAGAGAAGCGGTGGTTCCAGTCACCGGTCTGACCACAGAGGAGGACAGCAGCCACCATCTCGGAGAGATGATGTAATCATCCCATTGTTCTACTGATCTCAGCTCATTCAGCTACAGAACAGGTGATTTCAGGCTGGTATTTGCCTGCGTCTAGCAGAAAGATTTCTTGCTCAGGATCGGGACTGGGGATCTTGTGAAGAATACTCTTAGAGGCTCGTGCCTGGCAAGGCATGCGCCGGGCACTGAGCAGCGGGACTTGGGTTCCCGGGACTTGGGTTCCCGCGGCTAACCTGGCCCAGGTCTGCGGAATCTGCGGAGACTGCCTGTGAAGGCCAGCTCCAAGTGGAGCGCGCGCTGAGCTTGGGGCGACTGGGTTCTGACTCCCGGAACAGTTTGGCCTGGGGCTGGGGAACCCGTGTGGGTCGCTTGCTTGAGCCAGCTCCCAGCAGAGAGTGTATCGGGATCAGAAAGGTGGGGTTCTTGCTACCTAAGCTGCTTTGGCCCAAGGCTAGGGAACCGGCGGTGACTGCTTCTCAGCCAGGGTCCTGCTGGATGCTGTGGGGGCAGATTGGAGCTTCCACCTGCGCCCAGAGCAGGCCAAGTGACCCGCCGGCGTGGTATCATGAAACCCCAAATGCAGCTAGGGCTGAAGAGAGAAGCCGCCCACGCCTAGAATAGGACCAGCGACCCACTGGCAAGACAAGCCAGGTAGCTTGCCAACGTGGTGGACACATAACACTGAGGCAGTCGCGTCACACTGGTTGGAGTGGGGGTGGAGCAGGGTCACTTCCCGGGTCCGGAAGGGGCTCAGCGACCCGTTGGAGAGGTAGTCAGGTACCCCCAATGGGAGTGGGGGCTGTGCAGAACTGCGACCCACCGGCCTAGAGGTCTGCCAGCGTGGTAGACACGTCACAACAATTGGAGTGGGGACATAGCAGAGCCGCCACCCACATTCAGATCAGGACCAATGACCCCAGGTCGTGGTAGTTACGTTACCACAATTGGAGTGGGGTCAGAGCAGAACAGCCACCAGTGCCTGCAGTGGGGGCAGACCTGCGACCAATTAGCGTGGTAGACAGACCACCCTAATTAGAGGAGGAGCACAGCCACTACCCGCCCTGCAAGGGAGACTTTCCAACTATACAAGAGCAATATAAATAAATAGAGGGTAAATCTCAAAAACACAACAGTTGCACCAAGCAGAAAGAAACGCGAGCAGTATGAAAAGACAAGGGAAGAAAGAACCACAAGCAATGCAGGTCAACTCAACTTTAGAAGAGGTAATAGCTGCAACAGACGGAATGTCAGATAAAGAGTACAGGATATATATGCTTCAGATGATCTGGAGTCTCAAGGAAGACATGAGACAGCAAAATCAGACAATGAAAGATCACATTGACAAACAAATCCAGGAAGTAAAAGATCAATTTCACAGGGAGATAAAGGTAATAAAAAACAAACAAATTGAAATCCTAGAAATGTAGGAATCATTAAACCAACTTAAAAACTCAATTGAGAATACTACCAGCAGATTAGATCACTTAGAAGAGAGAACATCAGACAATGAAGACAAAGTATTTCAACTGGAAAAGAACATAGACAGCTCAGCAAGTCTGCTAAGAAACCATGAGCAGAACATCCAAGAATTATGGGACAATATCAAGAGACCAAATTTAAGAGTCATTGGGATACAGGAAGGCACAGAGCTCCAAACCAAAAAAATAAACAGACTATTCAGTGAGATTATACAAGAAAAGTTCCCAGACTTGAAGAATGAGACAGAATCACAAATCCTAGAAGCCTACAGGACGCCGAATGTGCAAAATCATAAGAGATCCACACCTAGACACATTATAATGAAGATGTCCAACATACAGAATAAGGAGAGAATTTTAAAAGCTGCAAGAGAAAGAAAGCAGATTACATTTAGGGGCAAACCAATCAGGATAACACCTGATATCTCAACACAGACTCTGAAAGCTAGAAGATCCTGGAATAACATATTTCAAACACTGAAATAAAATGGGTTCCAACCAAGAATCGTGTATCCGGCAAAATTAAGCTTCAGGATAGAAAATGAAATTAAAACCTTCCATGATAAACAAAAGTTAAAAGAATTCGCAGCTAGAAAACCATCTCTTCAAAAAATCCTTGGCAAAACATTACAGGAAGAGGAAATGGAAAATAACATTGAAAACCAACAATGGGAGATAGGACAGTAAAGGGGGGAAAGTAGTCAAAGAGGATAACAAATCAGGTTTAGTAACATCAATAAACAAATATGGCTAGAAGAACAAATCATATCTCAATAATAACCCTAAATGT
Source organism: Ictidomys tridecemlineatus (assembly GCF_052094955.1). Taxonomy (NCBI): domain Eukaryota; kingdom Metazoa; phylum Chordata; class Mammalia; order Rodentia; family Sciuridae; genus Ictidomys; species Ictidomys tridecemlineatus. The sequence goes on from NC_135477.1 coordinate 198,051,351, forward strand.
TAATGGCTTAAATTCACCAATTAAGAGACACAGGCTAGTAGAATGGATCACAAAAAAAGACCCAACAATATGCTGCCTACAGGAGACGCATCTGATAGAAAAAGATATTCATAGACTGAAGGTGAATGGTTGGGAAAAATCATACCACTCATATGGAATGCGGAAACAAGCAGGAGTGTCCATACTCATATCTAATAAAATAGATTTCAAGCCAAAGTTAATCAAAAGGATAAAGAAGGACACTTCATACTGCTCAAGGGAACCATACACCAACAAGACATAACAATCATAAATATATATGCCCGAAATAATGGTGCAGCTGTGTTCATCAAGCAAACTCTTCTCAAGTTCAAGAATCTAATAGACCACCATACAATAATCATGGGAGACTTCAACACACCTCTCTCACCACTGGACAGATCTTACAAACAAAAGTTAAATAAAAAAACTATAGAACTCAATAACACAATTAACAACCTAGACTTAATTGACATATATAGACTATACCACCCAAAATCAAGTAGTTACACTTTTTTCTCAGCAGCACATGGAACCTTCTCAAAAATAGACCATATATTATGTCACAGGGCAACTCTTAGACAATATAAAGGGGTAGAGATAATACCATGCATCTTATCTGATCATAATGGAATAAATCTGAAAATCAATGATAAAAGAAGGAAGGAAAAATCAAGCATCACTTGGAGAATGAACAATAGGTTGTTGAATGATCGATGGGTTTTAGAAGACATCAAGGAGGAAATTAAAAAATTCCTACAGTTAAATGAAAACACAGACACAACATATTGGAATCTATGGGACACATTGAAAGCAGTTCTAAGAGGAAAATTCATTGCTTGGAGTTCATTCCTCAAAAAAAGAAAAAACCAACAAATAAATGATCTCATACTTCATCTCAAAATCCTAGAAAAAGAAGAGCAAAACAACAGCAAAAGAAGTAGAACGCAAGAAATAATTAAAATCAGAGCTGAAATAAATGAAATTGAAACAAAAGAAACAATTGAAAAATTGACAAGACTAAAAGTTGGTTCTTTGAAAAAATAAATAAAATTGACAGACCCTTAGCCATGCTAACGAAGAGAAGAAGAGAGAGAACTCAAATTACTAACATACGGGATGAAAAGGGCAATATCACAACAGACACTTCAGAAATACAGAAGATAATCAGAAATTATTTTGAATCCTTATACTCCAATAAAATAGAAGATAGTGAAGGCATAGGTAAATTCCTTAAGTCTTATGACCTGCCCAGATTGAGTCAGGAGGATATAGACAACCTAAACAGACCAATAACAATAGAGAAAATAGAAGAAACCATCAAAAGATTACCAATTAAGAAAAGCCCAGGACCGGATGGGTATACAGCAGAGTTTTACAAAACCTTTAAAGAGGAACTAACACCAATACTTTTCAAGCTATTTCAGGAGATAGAAAAAGAGGGAGAACTTCCAAATTCATTCTACGAGGCCAACATCACCCTGATTCCGAAACCAGACAAAGACACTTCAAAGAAAGAAAACTACAGACCAATATCTCTAATGAACCTTGATGCAAAAATCCTCAATAAAATTCTGGCGAATTGGATTCAAATACATATCAAAAAAATTATACACCATGATCAAGTAGGATTCATCCCTGGGATGCAAGGCTGGTTCAATATACGGAAATCAATAAATGTTATTCACCACATCAATAGACTTAAAAATAAGAACCATATGATCATCTCGATAGATGCAGAAAAAGCATTCGACAAAGTACAGCATCCCTTTATGTTCAAAACTCTAGAAAAATTAGGGATAACTGGAACATACCTCAACATTGTAAACGCAATCTACGATAAGCCACAGGCCAGCATCATTCTGAATGGAGAAAAATTGAAGGTATTCCCTCTAAGATCTGGTACAAGACAGGGATGCCCTCTCTCACCACTTCTGTTCAACATAGTCCTCGAAACACTGGCCAGAGCAATTAGACAGACGAAAGAAATTAAAGGCATAAAAAATAGGAAAAGAAGAAATTAAATTATCACTATTTGCAGATGATATGATCCTATACCTAGCAGACCCAAAAGGGTCTACAAAGAAGCTATTAGAGCTAATAAACGAATTCAGCAAAGTGGCAGGATATAAGATCAACACGCATAAATCAAAGGCATTCCTGTATATCAGCGACAAATCCTCTGAAACGGAAATGAGGACAACTACTCCATTCACAATATCCCCCCAAAAAATAAAATACTTGGGAATCAACCTAACAAAAGAGGTGAAAGATTTATATAATGAAAATTACAGAACCCTAAAAAAAGATATAGAAGAAGACCTTAGAAGATGGAAAAATATACCCTGCTCATGGATAGGCAGAACTAACATCATCAAAATGGCGATATTACCAAAAGTTCTCTATAAGTTCAATGCAATGCCAATCAAAATCCCAACGGAATTTCTTTTAGAAATAGATAAAAGAATCATGAAATTCATATGGAATAATAAAAGACCCAGAATAGCAAAAACAATGCTAAGCAGGAAGTGTGAATCAGGCGGTATAGCGATACCAGACTTCAAACTATACTACAGAGCAATAGTAACAAAAACAGCATGGTACTGGTACCAAAACAGGCGGGTGGACCAATGGTACAGAATAGAGGATACAGTAACCAATCCACAAAACTACAACTATCTTATATTCGATAAAGGGGCTGAAAGCATGCAATGGAGGAAGGATAGCATCTTCAACAAATGGTGCTGGGAAAACTGGAAATCCATTTGCATCAAAATGAATCTGAATCCCTATCTCTCGCCATGCACAAAAGTTAACTCAAAATGGATTAAGGAGCTTGATATTAAATCAGAGACACGGCATCTGATAGAAGAAAAAGTTGGTTATGATCTACATACTGTGGGATCGGGCCCCAAATTCCTCAATAGGACACCCATAGCACAAGAGTTAACAGCTAGAATCAACAAATGGGACTTACTCAAACTAAAAAGTTTTTTCTCAGCAAAAGAAACAATAAGAGAGATAAACAGGGAGCCTGCATCCTGGGAACAAATCTTTAATCCACACACTTCAGATAGAGCCCTAATAACCAGAATATACAAAGAACTCAAAAAATTAGACAATAATATAACAAATAACCCAATCAATAAATGGGCCAAGGACCTGAACAGACAGTTCTCAGAGGAGGACATACAATCAATCAATAAGTACATGAAAAAATGCTCACCATCGCTAGCAGTCAAAGAAATGCAAATCAAAACTACCCTAAGATACCATCTCACTCCAGTAAGATTGGCAGCCATTAGGAAGTCAAACAACAATAAGTGCTGGAGAGGATGCGGGGGAAAGGGCACTCTTGTTCATTGCTGGTGGGACTGCAAATTGGTGCAGCCAGTTTGGTAAGCAGTATGGAGATTTCTTGGAAAGCTGGGAATGGAACCACCATTTGACCCAGCTATTCCCCTTCTGGGTCTATTCCCTAAAGACCTAATAAGAGCATGCTACAGAGACACTGCTACATCGATGTTCATAGCAGCACAATTCACTATAGCAAGATTATGGAATCAGCCTAGATGCCCTTCAATAGATGAATGGATAAAAAAAATGTGGCATTTATACACAATGGAGTATTACTCTGCATTAAAAAATGACAAAATCATAGAATTTGGAGGGAAATGGATGTCATTAGAGCAGATTATGCTAAGTGAAGCTAGTCAATCTTTAAAAAACAAATACCAAATGACCCCTTTGATATAAGGGGAGTAAACAAGGACAGGGTAGGGACAAGGAGCTTGAGAAGAAGATTTACATTAAACAGGGATGAAAGGTGGGAGGAAAAGGGAGTGAGAAGGGAAATCGCATGGAAATGGAAGGCGATCCTCAGGGTTATACGAAATGATATATAAGAGGAAAGGAGGGGTAATACAAGATAATATAAATGGAAGAAATGATTTACAGTAGAAGGGGTAGAGAGAGAAAAGGGGAGGGGAGGGGAGAGGAGGGGGGATAGTAGAGAATAGGACAGACAGCAGAATACATCAGACACTAGGAAGGCAATATGTCAATAAATGGAAGGGTAACTGATGTGATACAGCAATCTGTATATGGGGTAAAGTTGGGAGTTCATAACCTGCTTGAATCAAACTGTGAAATATGATGTATTAAGAACTATGTAATGTTTTGAACGACCAACAATAAAAACAAATAAATATATAAATAAATAAATAAATAAATATCTAAACAAACAAACAAACAAATAAATAAATAAATAAAGTAATGAATTAATTACTATCCCAGGCTTCTGGAAACTCCCTAGACAATCCCTGGCACAGTCCACTTTGCAGGCGTGAAAAAGCAAGAGTCAGATATCCTCAAGTGATGGCAGCAGCAATCAAGAAGAGAAGCATTGGCATCTGCTGATGCTTTCTTGTTCTTTCAACATTTATTGCAAACAAGCCACCATCCTATTGGGAGATGCTGCCCAACTTTAGGGAGGGTGTGCACTTCAGTTGCTATCTCACATGCCAATGATTCCTAGACACACACAGAAGGCTCTTAATCATTGACATGTTCAAATCCCATCAAGTTAAATTAATGCTAACAGCAAAGAGGGCTACCAACACTGAATAAACAAGAACACCTGAACAAATCTTCAGCTTGATTCAGATTAAATCAATAAGCAAACACATGGTGAGTCTTGGGATAGAAGTAAACAGCAGTAACAATACTAAACCCACTCTATTCTCATTATGATGACAATGTGTAGATTGCCCTACTCAATGAGGATAAATCATTAAAACAAATGAGAATATATTCTAAATCTTCTCTTGGTCAATATTTTTTAAACATCCCATTTTCTTTTTTTTTAATAAAAATTGCTTTTTAAAAATATCTTTATTTTTTTAATATGATTTTGAGGATTTAACCCAGAGCCTCACAAATGCTAGGTGAGTGCAGTATTCCTTGAGCCACATCGCCAACCCTTTGGTTTTATATTTTTAAATAAATTTCATGCGTACCATTCTGTCTCTTTCAAATTCTGTCCAAGGAAAGACCTATTTAGTTATAGAGAGAGTAAATCATGTACAGTTTTTCCTCAATTTTCATAAATGTAGTCTCTATCATGTGAGTTTTTTATGGTAAGATTTCTTTTCTTCCCTTTGCCAAGCATTCTAAATTTTAAAGAAAGGTTGCACCTAATTGACCACTGTGTTCACTGCTAAGTAGACTTTTTTAGATTGACAGAATTTATATCATTTTGTTACCTTCAGATTACATCAGAATGTAGAATGCACCTCCTAAGTCTTCACTTCTGTGCGTCACTTAACACAAATCATGTAAATTGCTGTGAGATTTAACTTGCAGAAAAGTAATCAGTCTGGCTAAAGAAATGTATTAACTATTTTTAGGAAGTTCAGGTTGGTTAGAATGTTCTGAATAGTTAAAACTATAAAGCAGACAGATGCCCTGGACGAAGATTATCCCCATCACTTCTTCTTCCTGCCCATTGCTTGCTACACATGATTTTCCTCACTTTACAAGCACATTAATGCACCTGAGTTCCCTGAGGTGGCCTTTCTAAGAATGATATCTGCACCCCAGCTTCTCAAAGTGCCGACCCTTGAGTAAACCTGATTTTTTTTCAACTCTTGATTCCCAAGTACTTACTTATCAGGGGTGAGTACATGGACATGGATTCAGTAACAGATTCAGCTTTTAACAATTTGAGTTCACTGGGGGCCTGTATCTGCATCCTTCTCATGTTATACACTCACTTCTGAATGGCCTGTCCCATCCTTTGTCCTGAAATACCAAGCAGAAGAGTAAATCTATTTCCTATATGAATCTATTTCCCTAACTCAAGGTCTGATACTCCAAAAGTGGATTCCTTGTTTTGTACTGAACACCTGAACTGGATTTACTCAGACAACTCAACACTAAGTCTATTCTCCTTGTGGATTCCCTGTCTTGAATAATGATACACAGAAATGTTAACAGTAACTCAGAAATCTAGGATGAATGTTCCCTCCCTCCTTCTCACATTGTTTTTTATTGGCATCCTTTTTTCTATTCTCTTTTTGATTTTCCCTACCTCCTTCACCATAATACTAACTCTGATTCTATCTAGAGACTGAACACTTCATGCCATATTAGTTATCACTGGTTTTTAAAAAACTGAGATATTCTAAATTTGAAGACGAGGGCTAGAGCATGGAGAGAGAGAGAGAGAGAGAGAGAGAGAGAGAGAGAAGAGATATTCAATGAGTTTACTGTTTAGGGTCAGACTAAGAGATATGTCCCACATTCCTGAATATATGCTAAAATTTTCACTTGTAACCCCATCTGGTAGCCAACCAGAGCCACCACATCTAACTTATGTGTGAATTTTCTGGACTATGAACATTGTCCAATCCAGAAGCAACAAGTGAACTTTACCACTAGTCCCCAAATTTTTCCATTCTGCATTGTAATGCCTCTTTTACCTATAGCCAATGTAAGCTAAATGTAAAGTGATTTATACTTTACTTCCTCACATTTTAATTATAAGAATACTTTTGGCTCTTAGGGCTGGTATACATATTTTCAGCCACACTCCAGCCTTGCTGCTGATAGTTGTGGAACTTGTCTTGGAACCTGCCCCTTTTCTGGCTAGCATCCAGCATGGCCCAATGTGGACAGTGATTTCAGAGAACCCTCAGTTTAAAGGGGTTTTGTTTCATATCACCTTCTATGTATGCATTCCCTTTTCTAGGGGGAATGATGTCTGCATTCACTGTTCTCAGTATATGTTTCTAAGGCAAGTTCACTAAGACTCACTCCACAGTTTGGTGAAAGAAGAAATTCTCACTAGGTTCTTAGTGATTCACATTAATGCCTAACATTCATGGACTCAGGGTGCCTTGTGTAATCTGAACTCAACTAGGCCCAGGTTCATGCTGTCCCCATGCACTATTGCTTTTCTTTCACAGGAGAGACACAAAGTTTTATCCCAGAGCTTGGTGTGCTCCTGGATTCAGTAACTGAATACAATCCTAGATTATTAGAAACAACTGTACCCAAAATAAAAGTAGCACCAGGAAGGGGACACTATGTGGAATGATTAGAAAAAAATCTTTCATAAGTGTATAATGAGTGCTACTCAGGAAGCTCCTTTTCATCCTGCAGGAACTAGAGAATCAGGGTACTTAATAACCATTCATCTCTTCTAGAGATCATCTTGAAGCAAAGTCCTTTGAGCTGCAATAAGGATGAAAAACTGACACTAAATGGCCAGAGTAAAGGGTGAATTTTCAATCCAGGAGACCTATGGAAAATACTCTCTTTTCGGCTGGTGAATAAGGTGCACATTGGAGTTCTCTGTTGAGATAAGAGGCAAAAAGGATTGTGAACTTTCTATCTCAATGTTACTGACCCTGGGGAATGTTCTCTTTTACTTGCTGCTCATTGGTTGCATGGTCTTTTTCTTCACCTGAAATACTAGGTCTGGGGTGATCACTGTTACCTCAGTATTGAGCCTCAAACTCACATTTAAAAGAAGGAGATGAAGATCCTTGCTATGGTTTAAATGTATCCCTGAAAGCTTATTCACAGGAATCTGAATCCCCCCATGCAACAGTATCAGAAGATGGGGCCTGAAAAATGTGATTAGGCCAGCAGGGCTCTGCCTCCATGAATGGCTTCAGTGCCTTTTGCAAAAGGGCTTTCAGTAGTGGGCCCTTGCACACATGTTCCTGTGCGTTTTCATTACAGGACAAGGTAGCACAAAGGTCCTTGTTAGTTGCCTGCACCATGTTTTTGACCTCATTAACTCAAGAACCCATAGAAAATGTGTTTATTTTCTTAATAAATTGCCTGGTTCCTGAGATACTGTTATAGTTACAGGGACCAAATTAATACAATTGTTACAATTAGGAGTTTTCCTAATGAAGAAGATTATGAAAGAAAGTCAGGGTATGCCACCCTCAATATATGCCACTTTGGTCTAAGGATTATTTTGAACTAAAGGCATTTGAGTTTCTGAAATCTCTCTATACCAAAAAATAGGGCTTTCCCAAATAACTTGATCATCATTAGTACTCACCCCAGGAACAATTACATCTCTCTCTGATAAGAGAATTTGCCACCACACTCAAACAGACATTCTCTACAAACTATCTTAATTCCCTATTAAGGAGATTGTAAATTCTCCAATTTTACCACTCCTTTGGAGGAATTAGTTATTTCTGTGATGCATGCATACACAAAACTTAAAATTCATAAATCGATTATGCCTTTGGTCCTATTCAGCTGTTTCCAAATTATTTCAGTCAAAACCAAGGCCATTGAATCTACCAAGGCAAAGGAAAATCTTTTCTTAGTTTTCCTAGAAAACATAAACATGTATTATTACTATCTCTCTAAGACATTACTTAGCTTCTGAGCCATGTCCACACTACCCACAAGGCTCACCTGTGCACACTGCTGGGGTTCCAAACTTCCTTTCTGCATTTTTCCTTCAAATGTTAGAGAATGTCTGTTGTGTGTCACCTTCTTTCAGTAAACAGTATCCTAAAAAGTCTTGTTATTGTGCTACGTTTCTTGGTTTCGTAAAGCTTTACTTAATGACATTTTACAGACTTATCTTTCTTTGTGTACGCTTTGTTTTCTCTTTCCAATGACAAACAAGGACAGACACTGTGAAAGTCTCCAAATCACATGTTTTTCTGTGCCTCACAATTGGCCCTGGGATGTTGAAACCATGGCCTGGCACCGATATACCTGACATTGCCAGGCTGCCCAGAATGTAGCCAATTTCAGACTGCAAAAGACTTAGCATCTCCTCGTGGGGAATATGCCCTTCCCATGACCAGTGTCTGGCTATTGTCACAGGTGTCCACCACACTGGAATTAGACTGAATTTGAAGGCCTGAATTAGCTCTGATGCACATTCCTTCAGGGGAGTAACTCCTACCAAATTTCTCTTTAGATTCTTAAACTGGAGTTGGTCACCCTTACCACTAGAGGTGCTAATTCTACCATTTCTGCTAAGATGCAAGGCTAGGGTGGAGAGAAAAAGTTGGGGCTTTAGCTCAGTGATATATCACTTGCCCAGAATCCTTCAAGTACCTGGGTTCAATCTGCAGTACTTCAAAGTGAGAAAGAAGAAAGGAAGAAAGGAAGGAAGGAAGGAAGGAAGGAAGGAAGGAAGGAAGGAAGGAAGGAAGGAAGGAAGGAAGGAAGGAAGGAAGGAAGGAAGGAAGGAAAAAAGGAAGGGGTGATTGTGTGGAAGATAGTACTGATGGGCCCCCAGTTTTTCTTTAAACAGTTCTCTTTCCTGGCCTCTTGATTCTGATAAGGTGGCTGTAACTTTTCTTTGGGGACAAGGCACTTCTTCCTTCGTTCTGCAGATTCATAGCAAAGGAGGCAATTAGAGATGCTTCAGGTACTAGATAGGGTTTTGGCTAGGGGAAGAAATGGTTAGATAGTGGGAGAAGACTGTAGTAGTTATCTTGAGAGTAGGTGATATAAGGGTCCAAATGGTGTCCACTTACCTCTCTGGGGCACCTGTCCCCTGCTGCAAACAGCCGAGGTTCATCTGGGAAAAGAATGGAATTAATTTGATGAGAGCTAGAGGAGTGTGGGAGATCTTAAGGGCTGCTGGAGATGCACATGGCAGAGTCTGCAGTCTCTGTGAGGCATCCCTTCCATTAGTGCAGATCTTTGGGGGAAGCATAAAAAGTCGTGGGGCAGAGCAATTTCCTTCTATGCAGTGACAACCCCATATTTTGTAGAAAAAAAAAATAACTCAGAGGCTTTAGTCTTACTTGAAAAGTGAGTGGAAAGGGAGGATTCAAGAGCTTGAAACTTTGCCACCATTGCAACATCTCAAAACAGACAAGCCTTCAATGACTCATTTAAAAAGTTAATTTGACAGAAGAACCCCAGCTAAGCAATTAGGGAGGCCTAGTTTGAAGGTTCGGGGGCAGAGTTTCCTATCAGAAAAAGATGTGTTTCTCTGACTTGCCTTAAAAGCACTGAGGTATGTATAAAAGGAGAGGGGTCCCAGACCAAGACGCAGGGGTGGCATGCAAAGAGGGACCATCACTGCTTTTTGCTAGCAGAGCTGTTGGTGTTCTGGAGGCCTTACTTTCCCCTTAGACCAGCCTGATTGGTGCCCGCCTTGGGTGCTACTCAGCCTGCTCTCACCACGTGCAGCCCTCTGGGTCAGTTGCTGGAGGCTTTGGTAATCAAGGACCCTGACTTCGCCAGGAAAAAGAAAGGTTTTGCTATGAAGCCTGAATCTAGGGACAGCCAATGGGAGTGGAAATCTCACTAGCTTTATTGACTCACCGACATTGCTGCTGCCTTCTCAGAGCTGGCATAGACTTACCTGCTGCACCCCAGATGGAGCCAGATGTGATGCCTTTGACCTCAGCAAGGCCATAAGGTGGGTTTGGCTTTTGAAGAGTCCAGTGACCCCAGCAACTGGAATCCTGGTTCACTAGTGCTGACCCAAAAGGAAAGGAGCCTGTTTTTCCCCTTAGCACTGCCATTAGTAGCGCCATGTCTCAGGAGAGAATGTTTCTCTGCACTCTGAGCGGTCCCTTTCTTAGTGGATCCTAGGTGAGTTAGTGCAGCCTTTCCCAGTCTCCTTTTCTGGAGTTACCATTCGCTCTCTGACCAGCAGGGGGACCCGACAGTTTTCCAGTCATAATACATATTTGTACCAAGCCTGGGTGGCAGTAAGGCTCCTTTCTTTGCATTGCCAGATTCTAGGTAACAACACCGTGGTTAGCGCCAAAGTGGAAGTTTGTCACTGGCAGCAAGGCTAGTTGAGGTCCTTTTCGGAATCCCAAAGCACCATTCTCTCCTTCCCACTTTCTCCTGGTCTGGGCTCAGCTAGTTGTGCTCTGTGTGCGTTTTTCGCTAGCATCCCTGACTACACAGCTCTGATAGGTTTCTAATGTTGCCCGGAACAGAGTTCCTTAGTGGCAGCCTGGCTGGCAGGGCCAAGGCACCTCTGCCACTGAGCCCTTCAGCTATGTTCCAAGCATCTTTCTCTCCTTCGCTGCCAAGGAACTGAGTTTTGTTTTGGTGGCAGCTGCCCCTCTGTCTCAGTGACCTCCCTGCGCCATGCTTCTATTGGCTTAACAAGCATCAATTTATCGGCATCTGTGATTTCCACTTTTTGAAGTGTCCTGATTGGAGGCGAAGCAAGAAGCTTAATCGCGTCATGGGATACCACCCTGGGTTTCCTGGTCCTTGGAGTTTCCATGTGTCTATGGCCAGTTAGGACGTAATACCAGAGGGTGATCTCTTCTTCCAAGCATGTCCAGGATTGGCCATTTCTTAAGCATTTATTCCAGCTTCTGGTGTTTAGTCAAAAGAACTTGAGTTTATCAGCAGCGCCTGCAATTTAAGTGGAAGCAGGTTCCGAGTTCCTGAGAGCAAACTCCATTTCAGCTTTGTGGGTAATGGTTAAGTCGGGTACAAGCGTGAGTAGAGGCGAATGCCATTTTTCTGAAAGGCCACTTCAACAATTTCCACTTTACCACTATCCGCAGTTTCTTTTTTTTAACAAGTTTGGTTTTGCAATGGAGAGTTCTACTTTGACTATGCATGCAGCCGCCTGTGATTTTTTTTACTCACATAGAACTCAGGAAACACCAGCTATGGGACTTGTAGGTGTCACCAATACCTGTGTCTTTTTAAACTTAGGAAATATAGATTTAGGCAGAAAAGATCTCAGTTACATCACACAGGGACATCACAGTCCAAGATCACACTGTGCAACAAACCATGGTTTGCAGTTTCTTTGTAGGGCTCTCTCTGTTTTGTTCATTTTGAAGAAATTTTTCTTTTGGTAAATTTTGCTATGTTTTATTGTGTTTTCGTATTTGCTTTTAATAATTTTATTAGTTGTTTGTACTTACATAAATGTTTTGCTTTTCCTAGGGATTCCCTCAGTGTGGTCCCGGGGCTTTCTGCCTCCACACTTGTTCTTCCAGGAGGTGGTATTAAGGCTTATGTATGGTGTGAGAGAATGCAAGTTTTGGAGAAGAAAGAATTGAGCTTCATTAGTCTGGATTTAATAGGTGAATGGATCCCTGAAGAGATTGACTGGGTGGTAACTGGAGGACAGTGGGATGTAGCCTGAGGAAGCCATTTCTTGGGGGTGTGGATAGGGGTTATATATCCCTACCTGGAAGGTGGAGTCCCCACCATCACCACCAGACTACAACATGAGCTGCTTCCTTGTGCCACTTCGAAGTTCTGCCTCACCCAAAGCCCAGAGGAATGAGGCCAGGTTTCCATGGACCAGGACCTCTGAAACTGTGGGGCCTTAAATAAACTCTTTCTCCTCTATAATTGTGCTGGTTGACTCCTTTTAATCACAGCAGCAAAACAGCCAGACAATAGAGCTGGGCCTCTGGGCGGCTGATACGTGCCCAAGTTCTGGTGCCTGCGCTCTCTTAGCCCAACAGGGAGCTGAGTTTCTCACCAGCCCTTGGGGAAACAGCACCTAGCGGATTTCCAGGTTGAGGCTCTTCTCCAAGTGCCCCCCAAACCTTGTCTCCCTCAGAAGACCTTGTGGTTCCCTGTGCAGGCACTCTCTTGTTTCTGGAATCGCTATTTTCCCAGGGCTACTTTTCTTCCAGGAGGTCTTCACTGAGAGGGCTGTGCCTCGATTTTTCTGTCACAAGAAAATTTCTGTGTTTTCACAGCATGGGAGTTTTCAAGGCAGAAGGGTAACCAAATCCCAAGAGATTGCCCCTCAGTAACTGCAAAGCCAATTGGCACAGGTAGAAGGCCGAGGAAAAGTCTACTACTTGTAGTAATCAAGTGGCACAGTGGGACCGGTGACCAGTGTCCCCCAAACAAGGAAGGCAGGGAGAACACTTACTGGGAAGATCTCGTGCCTATTCTTGCTGGTAAGACTTGTGACAATTAGCAGGTGGGCAGTTTCCTGCGAATGCTCAGTTGAGACACTTAGGAAAGTCAGTTCAAAGATCTGGGCTGTAAAGTGCTGGGACCCCTTCTAGCCTGAAACTCGTGTGCAATTGAGTGAACCCATGTGGGTGCTAAAACAACGTAGGTTTGAGAATCATCATGGACTCTAACACAACAACTTGAGCTCCTTTTGCAACTGTTTTATTGAAGCAGTTTGAAGTCCATTTCATTATGGCATAAATCACAAATCAGATCAGTAAAATGGACATTCCTCATTTAAGTAGTTCAGAAAACAAAGGTAATGCCCTAGTGGAGCCAGGAGAATAATATGGTGAATCAGTCATTTATTTTCAGGTGCTTCTGTGGATATTTGTTAAAGCCTAGATGCCTGTTTTGAATTTTTTCAGGGTGCTTTTGGATTTCACAAGTGTTCATATTAATGCAGTGGGAAGTACATTGGCAATAGAAAAATATCCTTCTTGCTTGGCTAGAATATAAACTAAAGAAATTTTATTATGGCACACTGATTTCCCTACAAATTCTATACCTTTTTGCTGGGTGCATGATGGCCCAGGGGATTTCATTATTTGTACTTCTTCAGGGTGAAAGACTTGTCATCACAAGTAAAAACACAGGCACAAGCTGGAACTTTCCTGAGCATGTTCAGTTCAGATTATGCTTCTTCATACCTGTGTTCACAGGTAGCAGAGGGAACCCCTTCAGGGTAAAAAAAAATCTGCATTATAAAGAATTTGAAGCCAGTGGCCTCCAGATTCCTGATGAAGGGATGTTTCCAGGAAGCTTGAATTATGGTAGCCAGCTAGATGTAGTTTAGCCTCCTCCTGCATTGCTTGAAACTGCCAATTCTAGTCTCAGGAGTCCCACTCATTTATCCCTGAGGACCAAAGCACCTGAGGAGTCACCTCAGGGTCCTGGGTCTTATGTGAACTAGGGTCAAATCATGTGTTGGTATGTGTCTTCCTCCTCTTTGGAGAGTCTCTTTTGCTTCCCTAAAAACCAGAGAGGATCCAGCCAACAAGGATTTGTAGTAGACCAGTGGTATCCTGAGTTTCTGACTCAGGGACTCCAGGCTGAGACAGTACAAAGCACACCTGCCCAGGGTCCATCCCACACAATCCTCACCACCACTAAGCAACCACTCTTATGTGCAGACTTCCAGCTTAACAAGGTCCGCCACCAGAACTCTAAGAAACTTCTTCAAAGTCCCTGTGTTGAAAGTGATGAAGCAATAATGGATACTTGCCCAGCTTTAAGTGGCCAATCCACTGCAACTCCATGGGATGCAAATCATGAAGACTCTGTACTTGTATACGTGTTCTTCTACTGAATAAAACAAGAAAGTGTCCTATAACCAATCATTCCTACTCATTTATATGTAAGCTTGAAAGGGTAAAGTTTCTAAGCTGCAAAGCCTGAGTTAAAATGTAAAGGACTAGGTATTGTAAAGTTTCTGAACTACGCCCAGAACCTGAAATTCCTGAGGCAGTTAAGACAATGCCCGGTACTGACCATTTAGTTGTTAAATAACCTGGATCCTGTGCATTTTGGCATGTATGCATTCAGAGTCCAAACCAATCAGTTTAAATGTATCCCCCTCTTTAGGAGTGACCTATCACCCTTGCCCGACCTGTTTCTATCAATGAATGTGCTAATCATGTTTAAGAATTGTTGTTTGATTTTCCCGTGGTATATGGTGATTTGTTAAAGGAGACTGTGATGTATGTAAAGTCCCTGCCCTCTCTAAAAAAGTTTACTTAAGCACTGCTCAACCCCTACTAAGGCTCTTGGCTGCTCCCCCTTCTTGAGTGAGCCTGGAGCCCCAGAGCATTGGATTGGATCCTAAATAAACCCCCTTTTGCTTTTGCATGAGTCGGTCTCTTTGTGGTCTCTTCCTCCAATGTTCGCCAGAACCTTACAAGCTGGGATTTTAAAAACAATAGCCTCAACTTATCCCCAAAAGATTTGGCTACCAAATGAGCTTCAAAGTAAAATGTATACTCCAAACATTAGGTTTAAACGTTTTTGGATTATTGTATTACTAATGAACAATCATTGAACTGTACTCCAAATTCTTTCTTTCAAGAGAGCCTATGGGAGCTGGGTGCCCTGGTGCATGCCTGTAATCCTAGTGGCTCAGGAGGCTGAGGAAGCAGAATCAAGGGTTTAAAGCCAGCTTCAGCAACTTAGCCAGGCAATAAGCAAATCAGTGAGGCCCTGTCTCTAAATAAAATTCAAAAAAATGGTAGGGGGGGGTTGCTGGGGATGTGGCTAAGTGCCTCTGAGTTCAATCCCCTGTACCAAACAATAAGAGACTGCCAATGGGGGCCTGTAATTCTCTTAGAAAAAGCAAAGACTATTACATGAACTCTTCACCTTCCAGTGAGAGGTCTCATTGATGTCAATACCAAAAATAGTTGAGGAGGAAAGCAAGAAATAATTCTGAGAAAATAATTCCTTTCCATTGCTTACTGATAGTCTTTCCTATCTATATCTTCTGAGGAATAAGGTGCAAAAAAGTTAGTTAAGGTCTTTAAATAATGGCATTTCAGGGTCTCCAACATAGTCTGTATCATCACTTCCTAGCCTAGGTCTTCTTTGGGAAACTCACAAAAATATTCCCTGGAATACTGAAAACACAGAGTTATCCTTCAATGGAGTGCAATAGATGGAGAAAAGTAATACTTTGCAATTCACAATAGAAATGTGCATGGTTCTTCATAATGGCATCAACATCAACAGAGGCAACACAGAGAAGTGTGACTGAAAATGGAGAAGAGGATGTGCTGGAGATGTTGGTCTATCTAATGCCCTGACATTTTGCAGCAGTCACAAAGGAAGGATCATCATCTCTGTAATTTCCACTTACTGATATCTTTGATATTGTGCTGATTGTGTATTTTATATCAGTGTTCTCCTTGCTTCTTAGAATGCAGGGGGTGCTCTCAATTCCATTCCCTATTGACCCTATTGAGAGGTTCTGGCACTTGAGCTAATTAATGGATGTAGGAATTCCAAGCAAGACCCTGTCTAAAAAAAATAAAAAAGGACTGGGGACTGTTAGAAGCTCAGTGTAATAGCACCTCTGATTTCAGTCCCCACTAACAGAAGGAGGTGGGGGAAACTGCACTCTTATGACCTGATGGCAGGTTGTTCTGCTTTCAGGCTTTTTATGGTTTAGGTAGTAGTTTCCTTTCCTCCCCAAAGCTCATGTGTGAAACAATGCAAGAAAGTTTGGAGGAGAAATTACTGGGTTATGCAGATCTTAATCAAATCAATGTATTAGTCCTCTGTTAGGTATTAACTGGGGGGGTAAATATAGGCAGCTAGTGTGTGGATGGAATAGGTGGGTCCCTGGGAGCTGCCTTTGGGATATGTTTTGTCCTCATTAAGTGGAGCTACTTTGTCTTCTCCCTCCCGCCACCCCACCCCTGCTCTCACTTCTTTCTGGTTCAGTGAGCTGAGATACTATTCTCCACCATACATGGTGTTCTGCCCCACCTTGGGCACAGAGCAACAGAACAAGGGAGTTGGTCACCTATGGACTGACATCTCTGAAACTGAGTGCCCCCAAATAAACATATTCTTCTCTAATCATTCTTCTCAGATCTTTTTATCACAATAGTGAAAAAGCTGTCAAAACAAAACCAGAGCCTGGCACAGTGGTGGCCCATGCTCAGGTGCAATAGTGAATCATCTGCCTCAAACAGATCAGAAAGCTTAGGCAGAAGAATCAGGAGTTCAAAGCCAACCTTAGCAAAGTAGCCAGGCACTAGAAAAGTCAGTGAGACTCTAAGTAAAATACAAAATAGGGCTGGGGATGTGGCTCAGTGGTCGAGTGCCCCTGAATAAATCTCTGGTACAAGAAAAAAAAGGGGGGGCCAGACTACCACATCTACTTCCTGGCTCTGTTGTTGCACAAATGTTACTAAGGAAAATTGAAGCTATGTGCCTGAACCTCAATTAGCAGAAGAAGTAGTCGTTTACGTAAAAAGAAAGAAAATAAGTCCTGAAAAACATTTCTGTAGTTCAATTAGGATACAATAGAAACCAAACATATCCATCCAGGGCCAAAGTATCCGAAAGAAAATTTAAAAAGCAAATCATCCAGGCAAGCATCTCCACAAAGTGAAGCTGCAAACTTGGGGCAGGAGCTGTGGGTTGAACTCAGTGTAGCATGCTCCAAGCCCTGGATTCAATACCCTGGCACTGAAAACAAAAAACAAAAACAACACCTAGTGCAGTCTGGGCTGTATTGATTATCGATGGGGCAAACTAATCCTGTGTTTTTGCTAACTGAGACTGCTGGGTAGGCTAAATTAAAAGGATTTCAGAACTTGTGTACTCTTGTGCAATTGTGATTGTTGCAAACTGAGGCTTCATGTGACCAAGAAATCTGTGGCACAGATAAGAGAAAGCTGGCAATGCCTACAGTCATCCACCAATGGGGTATAAGGTGCGACTAAGAAGTCTGAGGCACTGCTTGGTAGTATTGGTTTCCTTCCACTAAGTTCTGACCTGAAAACAAAACCTTGGGGGGGGGCACTTCAAATCTTAAGCATAGCTAGCTGGATTTGACTTCTTACTCTTACATAAAAAAAAATATTTCACCACAACTTTCTCAGAAAAAGAAAATTTGAAAGCACAACTATGAAATCACAGGCAAGGAATAATCAAAAACGTGTTCCACTTAATTCGTTCACATTCGAGTTTACATCCAACCTGTACAAGGTGGAAAATTCTGAGACAAGGCTAAGTCATACCTCAGGGGCCTACCCACACTTGCCTGGATGAACAAATCTCAGATATGGCCATACTGAGTCCTGGTACACTTAAGTAATGGTAGCATTCACCTTGTGAGTTGCTAAACCTTGCCTTCCACAGCAAACCTAAGTGGAAAGACTACTAGACATGCAAATCAGTAAGGAATCTTTTCAAACTGGTAATCTGTGCACTTGTCCAGTGTGCGAAATCACCTGGTCCTACCACCAGAAATAGTAATGTGGATAATCCCTGGCAGGACTTTTGACAAAATCAAAATTACTAAGTATAAAATGCAATGAAACGCCATGCTTAAAAAACAAAGGAAGGCGTGAGAATAGAAATAAAATGAACTGGGACTGAAATAAAATGACAAAAATACAAAAAATACATAAATATGTAAACCAATTCACTATTTAAAAACAGGTTAGAGCCTGGCATGGTGGTGCATGCCTACTGTAATTCTGGCGACTCAGAAGGCTGTGGCAGGAGGATCACAAGTTTGAGGACAGCCTCAGCAACTTAGTGAGCCCTGTCTCCCAAGCAACTGAGCGAGAGAATGACTCAATAAATAAATAAATAATTTTTTTAAAAAAACACGTTGTAAAAACGAAAGGCATATGAAATTAAATGAGAAAAGCCAAGGCATATTTATATTGCAAATCATGCTAAGTAACAAAATGAGTATTAAAGATTAGGAAATAAAATCGAGAAACCAATTCCTTCTTTATTTTTTTTAATTTTCTTTTTATTTATTGGTTGTTCACAACATTACAAAGCACTTGACATATCATATTTCATACATTAGATTGAAGTGGGTTATGAAAGGTAGCAGAATACAACAGTTACTAATAGGACATTATGTAAAATTGTGGATGTGTAACCGACGAGATTCTGCAATCTGCATTTGGGGTAAAAATTGAGAGTTCATAACCCAATTCCTTCTTTAAACCTACAAAATTTTGAGAGTGATTGTAAAATCGTACAAGTCGTTTCTAAAAGTTGAAGTCGATAAAAGTCTAAAGTTATGGAATGAAATGTGTAATAAGACGAATACAAATGTTTGAAACAGAAGAAAATGGCAGGTAATGGGCGACTTGAAGGCTACAGAGAATCGTCAAAAGAAAGAGAATTTTTTTAAATTGACAAGGAACAACTAAAGGCAAATCTCAGTGAGATTTTGTAGCCGAGAATCTTTTCAGAGAGTAAGATCATTGAGGGTCCTTCTCTGATCTGAGGCTGCCTCGCTGCCAGAGAAGGATGGGCAGAACCCCCAAGGCTTTGAGAACCCTGGCGAATCCATGCCAGCAGGCCCGAGGAAACCAGGTGCGGGGTCCACCAGTTGGAGGAGAGAGGTCGAGGGCGCTAGGAGAGACACTAGTCCGCAGAGGTCTTGGTGTCAGTAGGCTTGTCACAGGTTAGGGGGCTGGGGGGCTGCGACCTTGACAGTGAACTCTGCTACACCTTGGCTGCCTCGGGTTCTTCCGCAGGCTCCTCCCATCTTCCCAAGCCT
Organism: Ictidomys tridecemlineatus; assembly: GCF_052094955.1. Taxonomy (NCBI): domain Eukaryota; kingdom Metazoa; phylum Chordata; class Mammalia; order Rodentia; family Sciuridae; genus Ictidomys; species Ictidomys tridecemlineatus. Next base: position 198,070,591 of record NC_135477.1, read on the forward strand.
CCAGTTTCTTGCTTCGCAGCTTCCTGGCCTCCTTTAGCTCCCAGGTGCTCTGGACTCCCGCGGAATGCATTTTGCGGTGGACCAGGCGCCCCAGCCAACAGAACTGGAGAGCCGCTCCCAGTCGAAGGGGCAGTTGTCAACAGAGAACTCTCCTAGGACAGGGTAGCAAGGAAGAGGCCAAGTCCCACCAATCTCTAAGCTCAGCATAGGAGGAGGCCACGGCTCTGGCGCCACCTCCTCAAAGCCCAAGCCTGCTTCACAGGGTCCAGAAAATGCTACTCCATCAGGTGAGCCTCAGACAGCAGGACAGAAGCCTCTGCGCTGATGGAGAGATGAGGCAGAGCCTCCGCACCATCGCCATCTCCAGTATTTATGATCTTCCAGGAGGAGGGCGGAGACAAGCCAGAGAGGCTAAAACGCAGTGATAGCAAACTCCAGGAGCTCACTAGGTGAAAACATCATACATAAAACTGAAACTATTAGACGTGATGGGAAAACTAGCCGAATAACAAACCAAACTAAGTGGAGCTGAAGGGGAACTGAAACTAAGAAATCCAGAGCCGGCTCCAGCCCGGCATCACAGTAGTCTTTGCACAAATTACCTCCTGCCCATTTATGCGACACTGCCCCAAGGTTTGCATGCAGCAGCTGTGCCCACTCTCTCTTAGTACCACAAGAGTGCCCTGTTACTGGCACCAGTTTCCTATCAAGCCATGGCATTTCTCCTAGCTGGGTCTATGGATGGAGCTGCCATACCCTCTCCCCAAGCCCCTTGCTTCTCTGTGATTGCCCGACTAAATGACCAAAAGCAGCCCAAAGAGGTTTTCTTTTGACAACAGCAACTTTCTTCCAAGGAAAGGACCCCAGTGTCTCCTGCGCTGCTGCGAACTTGTTCCCAAGCCAATAGGTGCAGCGCCTTGGGGTGCAGTGTTTCATGGGGCAGCAAGGCTCTTTGCCAGGAGACCTAGAGGCCAGGCAGCGATTGCAGCCCTTTGTAGGTTTAGTTCCCCTTCAGCTCCCTTTATTTCCTTTTGTTATTCAGCTACGATTTCCTGTTGCCTTTAATCCTTTAGGTTTTATGTAGGAGATCTCACCTGCCAGAGGCCAGATAGCAAAGCATATCCCACAGCCATGCCCCCAGAGAATCCTTCTTCAGACCACACCCCACAGACTCCAGTTACCTATCAGTCATCAGGGATCCATTCACCCATTAAATCAAGGCTAATTAAGCCCAATCATTTCTCTGCCAAACTTTGCATGGCCTCACACGTGAGCTTTTGGGACACACCACGTCAAAACCCTAACACGTGCTCCTGGAGGAACAAGTTAGGACACAGAAAGCTTTCCAGACTGCAGATGTCCATTGTGGACTATCCAGCTTTTGGTCAAGTAAGCAAATCTAATCAATCGCTTTTTTGTAATCGTACTTCCTATTGATTCTGTTCCTCTCCAGAATCCCAATACACTTTCCTGGTGGCTATTTCTCCTTCATGCCTCAAATTTTGGTACAGTGGGTTTTTCATTGTTATTCACATCTATGTATTCTTCTACTTAGTCTTGTGCTTTTTTCTTTGATCTGAAAATTGTTTGAAATGCTTATTGCTTTCTACAAATTTCTGAATTTTTACTTCTCCTTTTTATTATTGATTTCTAGCTTCATTCCATTATGTGTTTAGAAGAAACTGATGGCTATATTTACAATGTTTTTTTTAAAAAAATCTTCATTATTGACCATGAATACCTTTCATGAGGGATTATAACCAAATCTACTCCAAAGAGCTCCAAGTCCTCCTCTTATATTGGTGACTCATTTTTCAAGATAGGAGTGGGACATAGTGGGGTATGAAGTGATAGGTCAATCAGATTGCAGCACCAGATCTGAAACTCAAAACTCATTTCCCATTTTTAAATTACTGTTTGGAAGTATTCCTACTCACAAGTATTGTACCGTGTAGGCACAGCTCAAGAAGTAAAAGGGTTACAACCAAACCATGTTGTGTGAATCTAGGTATAGTGCTTAAAACCTTGCTAAAGCCAGAAGAAAAATGTCTATTTTTCAGTGACTTGTATGGAGGAAGACTGCCTCCCTCTTACAAAAAACTGACAGATGCTAGATTTTTGTTGTTGTTATTAATCTCATTAACTAAGCTTTGTGATGGGATTTTCTTTCAGGATTAAAGCCAACACCACCCAGGTTCCCAGTCTGTGGTTAGAAACTCCCTGGAGGCCAGAAGGGTTTCAGCACACCCAAACTGCTGCCTGCTAAGTCCCATATACTTGGTGGTGTCTGGTCTGAGGCCCACAAAGCCATAGAGCAGTGTTTTCCCTGCTGTGTACCACAGGCTTGGAATTCTGCAGAGCAGGCACCAGGGCTCCAGAGGCCACCAACCCTGACCTCAATATATCTTGGGCCCTTGACGCTGCCCTTCTACATCCACCTGCCAGATATCTACTATGACTGCCAAGATTTCCACTGCAACCTGCATTCCACATCCTGAGGATGTCGTTCCTAGCATGGGTTAGGAAAAGATGACTTTCCCAGAGGACACAGCACCTTGAACCAGGACACAGAGCCTCTTGTGCTGGAAAGGGCATTCTCAACCCAGACCAAGCCCCAGGTGTCCCACCGTTGACCATCTGCTGGGGCTCCCTTGTCTTGTTCCAGGTGCACCTGTGATGAAAGTCTAGAGCCCAAGACCTCTGGTGGTGGTGATCCTTGTAAGAGTCCTCTTTCTTCTGCCCCTGCAAGCCACCATGGGACTAGCCAAAGTGTTGGCAGTGGATCCAGGCCCTTCTGCATAGGACTGCTTGAGGCTGATGAGTCTGCAACCATTGGGGCTCAGCAGCATTGAGATTTCCTTTGTTTGGAGGACCATTTTGGAACAGATTCTATAACAGTAATGCTTGCCATGGAGGCATCACAGCTATTGTGCGTATTTCTTTTTTCTTCTTTTGTCTCAATAAAATTGTGCTAAAATGTGAAATTCTTGGTTGTAGTGTACTCCTGCTGGGGATTGGGGAAATAGGAGGCTCAGAACCCTCGGTGGTGAGAGACCATGTTCAGATCTAAGAGGGCCCATCCTCATCGCTGTTGCATTGCTTATTGCCATGATGGGTTGGTGGCATCTTCTGAGTACAGATTGGGCAGACAGGGCACTTGTGTATTGGGTGTTTTACAAGCACTAAGTCTCCAAGCAGATACAGAGCAGCCTTGAGAACCCACATGAGAAATGATCTTTTGTGCCACCCTGTCATCTGTTTCCCCCAAGACTATTTCAGGGGTGCCTCCCCATCTGGGTCACAGCAGCCACTATATTCTTGACTGCACTCACTGTGAGGCCTCTCTACAGACCCCAGCAGCTAGACCTCCAAACTCTGGGCCTAGGTATTCACCCATTGGCATAGATCTTTCAGAAGACTTAACCCAGAATATTTTGCTTTCAAGAGCCTTCCAAGGAACTCTGCTAAAGCTGGCCTTCCTGGTACCTTTTTTTCCTTGGGTTTTTAAAAGTTTCAACTTGAAATTATACTCTGGTCCTGACAACCTTATCAGATGCATCCTCAAAACTTTTAGATAACAAGATGCATCCACAATAGATTTTTGTTCTTATTTTGACACATGATGTAGTGCAGTTGCTGAAGCTTTTCTTGATTCTGTAATCCTTTTTCCTCAGCCTCCTAGGTCACTGAGATTACAAGCCTGTACTACCCTGACACATATTGCAAGATTTATCTTTACAATTAATTTAATATTCAGGGAGCTGGAGTACTGTTTCTCAGTGATATTTTACAAAATATCAAAATGGATCTAAACTTTTGCTCCTGTGAAATAACTGAAAAAGAACAATCATGTAAAGTAATTCAATTGAATATATGGCAAACGATTCTGCTATGCTAAATGTGCTAAGGTCTTTAGTATCTAAATCTGGAAAGAAAGTGGATTCAATAAGTTGTATAATTATAGCTTCTATGTGATAAGACTAAATGCAAGTGATGACTTCAATTTGCATCAGAAACATTACACCCTGTAGTGTATAAAAGAATAGAGTATCTTGGTTTTAAATAAACACATGAAATGGTATTTTATAGGTTTTTAAGTTGAGATATAAAAGTCTAATCCCTTGGATTGACATTTATGTTTGTCTTTGCACTTGGTATTGGTCTCTTGGGTTGAATTTTCACCCTGAGCTCTTTTCATATAGTGATAGTTTGGCATTCTTATTTCATCTCTAAGGGCTCATTTAATTGGTATTCTTTCCTAGGTAATATAACTGGGGACAATTTAAAGAAAACTTATTGATGCTGGTTCTCTCCAGAGTTCAAGAAGGTCACATTCAGTTTTGAAGAAGCACCAGCAAGTGGCCACCCAAGTACACATTCTGTTAGCACACCACCCTCATATCTTCAGAGATGCCCTTGGGTTCAGCCCACAGCTCTGACCTGGGTAATTGTCTCCTTCTTGCCCCAGACCCACCTATACACCTCCCCATCCTGACTCACCCCCTCAAAATTAAGACAACCAGTGAATAAAGAAATGGGTTTAATTATCATGAAAAATTCAATCAGATTAGAAGCTATGAGAATTCTCAGTCCATTTATAAGAAGAATTCTTTATAAAATTAATTACACAATTTTTTTTTCTTATTGAAGAACCTTTAATTTATTCAGGAAAGAAAGAACAAAATAAGAATGACCAGCACAGCAAAGGCTCCTAAGCATGCAGGGCACAGTTCCAGTGCATGAGTCCACAAGGACAGTATGAGGTCCCCAGTGGAGTCTTTCAGGTTCCTTCCAGGGCACTGGCTGATGGGTATTGTACTGTAAGGCATCCTCCAGGCTGGGGTTCCTTTCTATTCTGGGTTCCTCTGGGATGTAAGCCTTGGTTTTCTGCAGCTTCAAGGGATGAGCTGGGCTCCAATAGGCAGCCTGAGTGTGTGTCTGTTAAATAGCCCAGGCACTAGCACCTCCTGGGAGGTTCAGGGTCAATTGGGTTGTTCTGATGGTAGGGCTTCCCTCTTCTTGAGTTGATTGGAGCTTCTGAGTGGATTCAGCCCTCTTGAATTCTAGACCTTGTATTTGGCCCTTCTCAACTCTGTTCCTGTGTAACAACATATCCCATTAGTACACTACTCTCAGATTTCCAAAGACAGCTCCCTGTTCTGTGTAGGCCCAGTGAGATAGTTAGCTTACCAAAACATTCACATCTCCACAGCTCTGGAGGCACTGGCAGGAGTGGTAGCTCAGAGCAGGAAAATTATCCATTGACCAGGCCCACTCCTGTTCTGGGTTCAGGCCTGGTGGCATGTTGGTATCTGGACATGCCCTCCTGGTAGTCAGGGATCCTAAGGTTGACAGAGGGACCCTAATAGGTTCAGCTTCCCTACCAGGCCAAGGTGTGTTCCTGGACTAGGAAAAGGAGCAAATGATTCAGTCTGGTATGGACAGAACCTTTTTATAGTGGTCTGTCTTCTAGCTGACCTCAGAAGACATATCCAATCACTTTCCAGAAACATTAATTTGCATTACAAATTTATTGAAGAACCTGATAGGATTAAGGTGCAAGTGGACTAATCCTGAAGGCATTGTTGAAATTCCTTGGTTTTGATTGAATTAGATAGTGAAAAAGTGGGTGGGTGTGTGGGTGGCAAGGCAGGATCCAGTCTTTGGCAGTTTCAAATCATCATAAAAATTCTCTCCTTATTTCAGATAAACATAGACAAATTGGCTGGGCAAAGTGATGGACCCCTGTAATCCCAGTGTCTTGGGACACTGAGGGAGGAGAATCTTGAGTTCAAAGTCAGACTTGGTAAGGATGAAGTGCTAAGCAACTCAGTGAGACTCTGTCTCTTGTAAAATACCAAATATATATATATATATATATATATATATATATATATATATATATATATATATATATATATATAGTAATGTGGACCATTCTCAAGTGCCCCTGAGTTCAATTCCTGGTATCCAAAACAAAAACAAACCAACCACATAAATTAATGACTGTGTCCAATTCTGCATCCCATTTTGTTTTTTCCAGTCATGCTAGTGGTTGAATCTTAGGCTTTAAACCACTGAGCTTCTTCTTAGCCCTTTTTATTTTCTGTTTTGAGTCAAGATCTGGCCATGTTGCCTAGTATGGCCTCAAACACGTGTTTTTCTTCCCTCGGTCTTTTCATTTGCTGCGATTACCTCAATGGATTACCAAACCCAGCTAATTCTCCTCATTTGTTCAGGAATTGCCTGGTTTTAGAGACCAGACTCAGTGGTGCTGAATCATAGTCTTAAAACCATAAGCTAATTCATCCTGGAACTGTATGGAGAGGCTAAGTTTCAAAGCATTTTTGGTAAAATAGGGAAATGAGTAAGGAGAGCACGTTGTGTTGAGAGAAGGCTATTTTGAATTTTAATTTTTTTTTAATTATACATGGACACATTTTCTTTATTTCTTTATTTATATTAGTGGTGAGGATCAAATGCAGTGCTTCACACATGCTAGTGAATGCTCTACCTCTGAGACCCAGTCCCTAGAATTGTAAATTTTCTAATCTATTTCTAGATTTTCTGCTTTAAAGTGTATCCAAATTTCCTATGATTTTCCTATCTAAAGGACAAATCAATGGAGTTAATCCCACATTATCCATAGTTTTCTTTTCCCAGCTGAATGCTAATCTTTTCTAATGTAAATAAGAGTATTTTATCCTAAGTTGTTCCTCTTTATCTACTTTTCTTTTTTTATAGCAATTCATCCCATTTCCATTTTATTTAAATGTATATTTAGCCAGCTTTATTGCAGTACAGATATAATCTGAGTGAATCTGGAGACTGCAGCAGGAGGATTTAAAGTTCAAAGCCAGTCTCAGCAATTTAGAGATATCTTTCTTTTTCTTTTTCTTTTTGTTGTTGTTGTTTGTTTGTTTGTTTGTTTTGTGCATGTGCTTGTTGCCCTGTGTGTGGGTGCATTTTCTTCTTTTGGTTTAGAAAACAATTCTTTTTCAGTAAGGATCATCTCAAGGGGGCAGGGGGAATTCATGTATGGGTTAATCTGTCCATGAGCTCTGTAAATGAGGCAGTATATCTAGGTTCTTTACTCATTAGATACATTAAATGACCAAAAAACTCATATCTAAATCCTCAAGTTTAGCATGACTCTTCAATATTTAAGGATGTCTCCCAAAATTGAGTGCTTGTTTTTGGTCTATAGACCCTATGTCAGCTCTAATCTTAGACACACCAATCAACTCTACCATTTTAACAGTGGAATGGCACACATTTTTTGTTTGTTTTTGGTTTTTTTTATTTTTTATTTTTTTGGTTACTGATGACTGAATCCAGGGTTCTTAATTCTTAGTTAATCCCCTGGTCTTTTTAAATTTTCTGTTTTAAGACAGGGTCTCACTAAGTAGCATAAACCCTCAGGAGGTTGCTGAGGGTGGCCTTGAACTGTGGAATCTCGTGTCTCAGTCTCTACTGCTCCTGGGAATACAGCATGAACCACTATGCCAACTCACATTGTATCTTTAAAGTGACATCTTTCAGACACTTGGTGGCCCTTTGGATATGCATACTCTTGATGACTTGGCAGTTTCATTGTGTTTTAAAAGTCAACACAAAGATTTGAAATCATTATTTTTAAGATTTTGTGGGGTTTTATGTATCAAGACAATATTGAATAATTTTCACAGATCACCTTGGACAAGATGTAGGAAGAGGAATGATTCATTCTATAGGTGATTATATTTTCATTTGATGTAAAAAGTTCCAGGAGACATATCTAATTTTATTAAGAATAAATTTTTAACATTTTGTTTTTATTTATTAATTTATTTTTTGTGGTAGCATTGGGAAGTGTACCCAGGGCCTCATGCATGCCAGGCAACAACTCTACTACTAATCTGCAATCAAAGCCCTTCTTTATGAGTTACTAAGATCTTTTTATGTGCATTTCACCTGAAGCTTTGAACTCTGACACAGTAGTATCTGATGTGCCTTAGCACACTCTACCTCCCCATTGTCCTGCAGTGGACATTTGTATTTCTGCTGTCCCCTATCACCACACATAATTGTCCCTATGCACCTGTGAGAAAATTTACCTAAGGCAGGTGCCCATGAACATAACTGTTTCCTCAAAAGGGTACTACCTGAACTTTTCTGAGCATTGCCAGATTGTGTTTTAGGATGAATGCAGCATTTACTTTTCAACAATAGTCTTGTGCAGTACTGCATGCACACATTTCCCACAAACACTTGAAGTGATCCAGTATTCTGACATTTGCTGGGGCCTTTGTGGCTCTGAAGAGGTTTGCTTCGGGCTTGATAGCCTCCTGATCCAGTTTTTTCTAATTTCTTAAAGTCTCTTTTTGTGAGTCTGTTGCTGTGTGTTTTTAAACATTCTTTGATGTTCAGTCTTAAATCTATCTTTACTTTTTAATCAGATTATGAGTTATTCTCATCCCTCCTGCTTAAACTAAGTGTGTTCAGTTTCTGTTCCTAAAGGCAAAAGGAACACAACTGTGCCTTAGCATTCCTCTTGCTGCCTTTTAGCCTGTTACAATTCCTTTTATTTTTAACAACCACAAAAAATAGACTTAGGTTTCATTCATAAAATATACATTTTCTCCATAGAAAAGTACTAAAATATTCTGTTTTCAGGATGTTCTTCTCAATTCAGTTTAACATTTTTATTTCAGCAAAAATAATGCCTTTCAAAATTTTATGGATTTTTACAGTTTTCTTTTTATATAAGTTTTACAATCAAAAAATAAATTGTCTAAACAAACATTTTTATATTATCTATATATATTAACTGCATTAACACAGAGTTCCAGAAACCAGAAGCAGAAGTTATGCCCTCTAAAACTTCCTATACCTGGTGGGTATTGAACCATATCTGAGTGACATTAATCTGAATGGGGCCAGGGTCTGGGAGAGGCTGTGTTGGGCATGGGCAGCTGTGTGAAGGCATTAGAAACTGGAGACTTCCAGGCCCTTCCTTAAGTAGATGAAGAACAAAAGTACTATCCAAGGAGACACACTTACCACTTAAGAAACTCCTGCCACACATTCTTTTCTATAGATTTGTTTGAGGCCAACAGCTGGGCTCTTTTGCATTGTTCACCTGGATACCTTTTATACATCTGCCCACCAAAGCAAGAGGATTTCTTATATAAGGCTCTGATATCAAGTCCATAGCACAGCTCAGAATCAGAGCTTTGTCCCACACCCCATGCAGAACTCCTTCATCTCTGTTCTCTCTTCATTCTGTCTACTGTTGAACAAGAGAATCAAATATTTATGAGGGCCTATAAAAACAATATCTTTTGCCAATTAGTAAGTAAACAAAGAGATATATGTAAGAGAAAAATCTTACATTTGTCTGAAAAAGATAATAAGTGGAATCCTTCAGATTTAATACTCAGTACTTGTAGGACTCAGTGATCATGGCCCAGGTTTAAGGATCAGCATGTTTCTGGGGAGCCTCTTTCCAGGACTACATGGATGTGACCAAGAGAAGCTGCCAGGACAGGTGACTTTATGGTTGCTTTGCAGCATGGCACTCTCCTGAGGCTGAATTTGAGTTCTTCTGTGCCATGGGCATAGGGTTCCAGGAAGCAGGTAGGAGGAACTAGGCATGTTTCTCAGGATCTGTGCTGTTGGCAACTGACTATGTCAAGGACTAGGACAAGATAGCAGCTGCTATGGCCTAGAGAGCAGTTCCCAGTAGAAATGTAGGGGAGTACCAATGGCCTAGAATCTTTTGAGCTCAGTATCAAAAGCAACTAAGATCTCAGTGTCATCTCTGCAGAATTCAGAACCTGCTTTACACAGGAGTAAATGGTCCATAGTTTTGGCCTCTAGATCAAGAGAAATAGTGTTAGGGCTGAGAGAAGTGGCAAAGGATTTAGTAGCCTGCTAAGCATTCAGATGCTTATATATGGCTCTCTTGCAGAATCTTTTTTTTAATTATTTTTTGTTGTTGTTAGACACAATACCTAATTTTTATTGATTTATTTTTACATGGTGATGAGGATCGAACCTAGGGACTCACATGTGCTAGGCGAGCACTCTACCACTGAGCCACAACCCCAGCCCTTCTTGCACAATCCTCCGGTAGAGTTCATTATGCTGAATGATGATGGTACTCTTGGAAGCAAATTGCTTCAGAAGGCTGGGTCTGATGAACTTCAGTGGAAAAACAATCATCTTCACTTGACTATTCTAAATATCTAAGAAGAACAAATCAAAAAAGCAAAACAATAAGAAAGGAAAGCAATCATCTTGAATGAAATTAATAAATCAAATGGTATCAGTTATTAATTAGATTAAGGTTAAAATATTTTACAAAGGGTTACTTATTGTGAAATGCCAGTCTCTCTGTTTCCTTTACATATGTGATATCCTATGTCACATAGCATTTCTTCAGTGCATGTACCTTCTTCTACAAAAGCTTAATTCACTATTCCAAATTGAACCACAGGCTATGCTCTTGGTGAGAATGAAATTTAGGACCTCTTAGGGAGGACTGTTTGAGAGAAGATGAAGATCAATTCCTCAGTCTTCCCTGGAATTATCAACTGCCTGTTTTGTTTCTTTACAGATGAATTTCTACATGAAAACCACTAAGGGGAAGAGAGAGGTGATGGGAGGGAAGGAAAGGAAAGAAGGGCAAGCTATAGATTTAAATATCAAGTAACTAAATATGGTTCAGATTCAAATTTTTGTCTCAACTTATAATAGATTTAAGTGACATTTAAATTTTCTAAGCCACAGGTCGTGGTGATAGATTAACCTGTGAGGGAAAACAAAATTGTTAATTTCAAAAAGTAGATTTCAGATATTAAAAAATCATATAGGTCATTCAGGCACAGTTGTCTCATACACCTGTAATCCTAACTACTAGAGTAGCTGAGGCAGAAAGAGTAAAATTTGAGGCTTGGCTGAGTAACTGGAGGAGATCCTGTCTCAGGATGATAAAAAAAGGCTGGGGATGTATCTCTGTTCTAAAGTGATCCAGCTTCAATTCTCAGTACTGAAGAAAGTAGAAGAAAGTGTGAAAAAAAGTGACAGTTTCTGAGACCTAAAACAACTAACAACCCTTTTAAAGTTATATTTATTCTTATGTGTTGGTACAATTATGCTAAAAACATAAGCCCTTTAAACATCTCCCTAATGAAGGAGATTTTTCACATTCTTGTACCAGATCCACTTGATATTTATTTTCTTTTTTAGGTACGGTCTTACTAAATTTCTCAGGTTGTCCTAGAACTTGAAATCCTTCCACCTCAGTCCCCTGGGATTACATGCATGACTTACTGTTGCCTGGCTATCAGATTCACTTTGAAATTGTCAGAAGTACATATATTTAGCATCTTACATGACCACAGTCTACTGTGTTTAATGATTCTTTTACTTTCAATTTCATAAAATCTGCATTAGTACTAACTTAAGCGTATACATAGTGCTTACCGTTTGCCACATATTATTAAAATAGCTATAAGTATGGCATGTTACCTCTCAAATATGGAATCTTAAAAAAATTTTACTATAATGTAGAATAGGGATTGTTAGGGCTTGGGAAGGTGTGAAGAGAAAGTGGAAGAAGAGTGGATGGATGTGACCAATAGACTCCATATGGAAAGATGACATGAATTTCTCCTCAATATGTACAGTTTAATATGTGCCAATAAATAAATCAATTTTAAAAGCACTACATAGGCAAAGATTAAAAAATCCATTTTTTTTCTCTCCTGTAGGAGCAGGCACAGAATTCTGCAACTCTAGAGCTCTACCTGGAAAGAGAGCAGGGTTGGGGGGAAATACCCCAGCTTGGAAAGCCTTGAGGAGACCAGAACCCAATCAAGTTTACTAGGGCTGCTGAGCAGAATTCTGAAAAGCATAGAAATGACTTCCACATAGATAGGATTGAAGACTTCTGTCTAAGCACCTTTCTGGTCTTGGCAGCCCCACGCTGGCTGCTGCAGATGAGGTCCTTGTCCCAGTAGATTAGTAGATGCAAAAGAACAGAAAGAAAGAATACCCTGTTGGAGACCATATGTGTGCCCCAGGGGCATTCCCACAACATGCTCCTGCTTTCTTGGTCTCTGAAACTCATGTCTGTTTCTGATCCACTGTCCTGTGCTGTTATCCCCACACAGGAGCCTGCAGATTCACACCTTCCTCAGTTGGGTTAGAAAGACACAGGGTGTAGTGGTGCCCAGATCTTGAGGCTGGAATATGCCTTGGCACAGGGACACTTTCTTTCTGGTTCCTTTCCTTTTCTAGACATTTAAGAAGTTTTGCAAATTAAATCAACCTTATTTGGTCTATAATAACATAAAAATATTTGTCTTAATTGGCTTTATGGATTGTGAGGTAATATTTCTTGATGACATTTTATCCTCACTTCAAATAAAGAAAAAAATAAGTAGTCATTTCATGAGTTTATTCAGCTAGTTGTTAAATAGGAGAGCAAAACACTCAGTGAATGGGAAAACATAAGACCTTTTTTTGTCCATTTGCCTTTAGGTTAAGTCTTGAGTTTTGCCTTCCCATTCTTAACTTATCTGTTACCAGCACTAGCTTCTGCCTTGGGCCCTAGCTTTAGTCTTATTCCTATCTTTCAAAATCCATTAATTGAGTTCATGCCATACCTATCATCGAAAGTACATAATTTGTTATGGGAAATTGAGATTTCCCATTTATCTTGTTTTATTTAGAGTGAGAAAACTAGAGGGCCATTATGAATGGCAGAGGGTGGAACATGACAAAGAGCCCCTCTCATGAATGAAGGAACTTAGTTCCATGCAAGGATACAAGATGGCTGCATCCCTGCTCTATGTATGTGTGGTTCAGTCCCCTGCCATTTGCCACAGTGGAGCTCTGGACTTTTCTGATGCTGAATGCACTTAACTGTCCACGCCCCACCAAATAGAGAACAAGGACTTTGGGTTACTTCCCCCTTTCATCAGAAAGTAGTTTGGAGATGTCATTGCCCTCTTTCCATAGAAATAGAGGCTAGAAATTGACAGTGGGAAAATGTAACAGGGGTTCATTTAATGCTTTAACTATATCCCTTGGGGCTTTGAAATTTATATGTTTGGTTTTTTTTCCCCACCCTTCTTCTCCCTGATTTTCTCCCTGATCTTTTCCCTTACCTTCTTTTCCCTGATCTTCTCCTTGCTGATCTCTCCTCCCTAATCTCATTTTCTCTGAATCACCTCTTTAAAAGCTCCCTGTTCCTGCTGATGGGCCTGATTACAGCCTTTGGGACAGGAATCCTCTGTTTCTCCTTTACAACCACAGCAATAAACCTTCTTTTCCTTTTTTCTCAAAAAAAAAGTGGGGGGGAGGGGAGACAATTTTGATTCTCAATTGAATTATTTGGATAAATGGATTCTACTCTTTTCCTGAAATTAGATGTGAAAAGACAAAGACGCTTGATCTCCCATTGCTAATTACTGTTCTAGCCTTATGAAAAGGTGTTTTAGAAGAATAGATAAAAATATCTAAAGCCATAGATAAAGTAGGAAATGGTGATGAATCATAAAGGGTATCTTTTAATCACTAAAAGCCACTGAAATTAAAATGATGTTACTTACAGCTAAGTTTTCACTGCCAGAAATAATACTTTATTTCCCAAGTATATCCAAGCATTTGAAAAGGCAGATGTTTGAGCACCAAGGTACTGACAACAAGCATTTCTGACTGATCCAAAGCAGAAATCAAGATTGCAGAGTTTCCTTCATACTTCCCTGTCTAATGGCACAAGAAATCACAGCTCTTCATACCTCACCAAGCAAAGAACTTCTCTTCCCTTTACTATAGTTGTGTTTGATGTGCTGCAGAAGCCAACTGCAGGGTCTGGTTTGTGAAAAGAAAATAGAAAAAGCTTTGCCCTGTAGGCCCTGGTCATGTTGGCTGTGGTTTTTAGTCTGCCAGTACTCTGTACTGTGGTCCCTTTCTGTGGGCTTCACCAGAGTGCTGGTTAGAACTGCACTCTCAGGTTCCACCTACTGATTCAGAATCTTTTTTAAAATGATGGTCTGGTGATTTCTTTTTACATTAGAGTTTGAGGAGAACTTTGCAAATTGGGTCCTGGGAGTTTAGAAACCATTTTCCAAGGGTGCGAGGTGAGGGGAACCTGGCTCAGTAACTCCGAAGCAGAGGGCATCCTGTCTTCTCCACCCAGAAGGATTCTGCGAGCCAGAGTGCAGCACCCTGCTTAGTAGCTACCCAACTGCCCTGAAGACTGGGGCCAATTGAAGCCAGTGTCACCTCCTGGAGACACAGTAATCTCAGGAGACTGTGTGAAGTACAAAGAGGCGGCCATGTTCGCAGTTTCTGAGGCTGCTGAATACCAGGACTGCATCTAAGATTCAGGAAAGCTGTGATCCTCATGCCCCAGCCCAGTGGCAGTTGAGGAAATCTGTGGTCCCAGATCAACCACCACAAGTATGTGGCTTGGGCAGAGCCCTTAGGACCACCTCCTGCCACTGCACTGACCAGTGTCTGCCTGTGACCTAAGGGCGGGCTTCATCCAGCCTCTAGGGCACAGCCAACTGGAGGCAGATAGATCCTTGTGTGAAAATAAAAAAAAAATTTAGTATGAGTGTCAGGTTGTTGTTTGTTTGTTTGTTTTGGTACTTTTCCTAATGGGGAATGTGATGTTCTACCACTGAGCTACACATCTTGTACCCTCTCCCTTTTAATATTTAGACAAGGCCTATGTTTCCCAGGCTGACATAAAACTGGCCATCCTCCTGCTTCACTCCTTCCAACAACTGGGATTACAGGCCTGAGTGCCACTGTGCCCATCTATATGAATTTCTCCTACATAATTCACATCTGTTATTTTCACTTCAGACCAAGGAATTTCTCTAACTCACATCTTTATTTATATCTTCAAGTTTATGGCACAAATAAACCAGAACCAAAATGCTCAGCATGGATTGTCTACCATGTGCTTTTCAAATAGCTGAGAGGCAAGATTAGACACTTAGCTCTCTTATCAGGATTGTCTGTATTCCGCCATTTATACACACTAACAAATCATTTAACAGCACTGTGATAATTACTAAGAAAAAGTGGAACACTCCACACATACAGTTCTACCCTCAGGCTGCTTTCTCTCTCACCTACCACCATCCCTTGAAATTTTTACTTCCTATAAGGGATAAGGATCCCCTTTCCAAGTGCTTTTTTTCTGATGGCTGCATTGGCATCAGAGGATGATGTTATATCCACAGGCTTTTGTTATATATTACCCTACCTGGCTCCCCATTTATTATCTCATTTCTATCACAAAAATAAAGGTATGGGAGGAAGCTGGGAATTAAGTGAGGCACTGGAGTTAAATGAGATCATTAGGGCTGGGTCCTAGTTATGGAACTCAGCTGCACCAGCTTTTTATTCTTTATTAAGGAGCAGAGAGGGAAGTGAGCTGAGATGCAAGAGCAAATTGGGAGGTGAGATCAGCACCATTCTCCCAGTCCTTGGCCATCCTAACAATGTGTGTGTATTGGAGTGGGGGAAAGTTAATTAAGCCTATTTAGGGTTTGTGGGGCTGGAATGGGGGAGGCAGTCAGGGACTGCTGTTGTATTGGCTCCAGGCTTGTCTCTGACCTAGATGGTTTGAGAACATAGGAAGAGAATCTAACCTTGTTGGAGAGTTGTAGGAGCTTCTAGGAAAAGGAACACAGAAAACAATGGTAGAAAAATAGAAAGTTGGGAAACATGGTGGGAGTAAAGAGACTCAGAACTCACTAGATTTTTCTGGAGCAGTGTTCTCAGCCCTTCCTAGCATCAGAATCATTTGGGGAGCTGAAGAGGAACAACAAACAACTCCGAAGCCCCAGAAAGTTCAAAACTTAAGTCATTGGTCGGGGTGAGAGTTGTAATATTTTGGGTAAGTTTTAATTAACTACTGTGAGAACATTTTCTCATTTGATACACTAGGATTACAAATTTTTTTTCCAGTGAGGGTTAAATGACAGCATATGCAAGGAAGTTCCCACATTCAGTTATGATTCAGTGAAAAACTGAATGCTAGCACAGCAACCCGAATCCAACACTTACTACAGGGTTGTGTTATCATATAAATTTACCACTGGCTCATATACCAGTGACTCCAGCTCTGACTTATGCCTGCATATGCTAGAGAGAAGCACCCTGGCATCTGCTTCTTGCCCCCAATGGTGATGATGCTGTCATCTTGTTTTTAAAATGATACCTTCTCTCTGCTGGTTTCCAAGAGGTGGATCCAAAGGCTTTCACAGATTCCATGCGTTCTAGGTGGGTTCAGCTGAAAGACTGCGTTGGTATCCGGGAACCTGGTGGAGTTCACTCTCTCTGGCCTACTTACTGTGACCAGGTGGGAGAGGCTCCTCCTGGACACCTGGTTGGCAGTACAGGTTGTGTTGGATATTAGGTCGGTCGGTGGCCCTAGTAAAAGAGAAGAGGGTCTCTGGTGAGTGGGGAGCCAGACCACACCAACAGGTGTACCATCCCAGAGAAGATGAAACCCGCCTTTCGCTTTTGGGATACAGTGGCCCCAGGAGAAGAAGGGACTGTGCTCAGACTGTGCACCTGTGCTGACTGCTTAGGGCCCTGGGTCTTGGGTGTAAGCCTGGGTAGCAGCACAGGTTTTGCCCCTTCACCTGCCTCCTTCCTAAAAGCAGCTCTTTAAGCTGTGTTCTCCAGTTTCTTTTGCCTCGGTTTACCTGTCGACCACTCTGATGCCTGGTGCAATGGGTTTTTCTTTCCACAGGGGCCCAAGGAGAATTCAGCAGCGCCCTTCAGTAGCTAAAGGAAAAGAGAAAGGACTCTTTTAGGCATGCTTAGTGCTTTCCCTCCAGAAGGAGTCCGGGATGTTTGACCTTCT
This sequence comes from Ictidomys tridecemlineatus, assembly GCF_052094955.1. Lineage (NCBI taxonomy): Eukaryota > Metazoa > Chordata > Mammalia > Rodentia > Sciuridae > Ictidomys > Ictidomys tridecemlineatus. Next base: position 198,087,473 of record NC_135477.1, read on the forward strand.
GATGCCACCTAGTGGACATCTAACGTCAAAGCACCGGGAGGCCAGAGGCTGTGTGAAGCAGGTGAAAAGCTCACCAGGAATGTGGATTTTCTAAGTGGTGTTATTGTTGCTCAGCCTCATGACAGTTTCCAACTGAAACAAAGTTTTGAGGAAGCTTAAAGTAGTTGTCTTTTTCCTCTCCATCATTTCCTTTATACCTCCAATGCAAGTGTGAAGGGCTCTGACCATGGATGGAAAATGAACATTCAGTTAGTTCAACAGTTAGAGAATGCAGTAAAAAGAAAGTTTCCTATGAAACTAATCAGTCTAATAGTTAGTTAGTTCTCTTATCAGTATTCTCAGAAAGCCCCTAGCCATGTATTCTTGTAACTTGCATACTTAATGTTTTAAAGTTTTCCTTAAATAGATTTCTCTAACCCTCCTCTAATTATATGAGCGTCTTCCTCCATAAAATCTGGGTACATCCCTATCTGGAGTGGTGAGTATCAGAAGTGTATATTGGAATTTCAAATGATATGGCTGTCAAAGAGGTGCTAGGGAGAGAGGAAAGAGAAATAAGGAGCTGACAAATTGCCCTGTGCCTCAGGCTGTCTTTTCTCTCTTTCTGCTTCTGGATTTGCCCACTTGATCTCCTTGTGCCTATCTATGGTCACTACAATGGCACCCTCATGGGTAATGTTAAGTTGCAAGAGATTTGGCTGGTGGCCTAGAGTAAGAAATCTGGTGTCTAGGTTATTGTTTTTACTTCTTATTTATTTATTTTTAATGCTAGGGATTGAACTTAGGGGCATTTCACCACTGAACCACATGCTAGCTATATTTTGCAATTGATTTAGACACAAGATTCTCACTGAATTGCTTACCACCTCATTTTTTGAGGTTGGCTTTGAGCTCATGGCCTCCTGCCTCAGCCTCCTGAGCTGCTGGGATTATAGGCATGCACCACTGTGCCTAGCCCATTTCCTCTTTTTTGACTTAAAATGTTTGTTAAAACATTTAGTGACCTTTAATAAATTACGCTTAACAAAGTCAAAATCTTTTTTCTTAAATCTGCAAACTTTAGAACTTTAAAAATATACATATCTTTATTATATATCCTGTATATTTGTCTTTTGTTACTATGTATTCTCCAAGAGTAATGCCAGTTTTAAATTATCTCTTGTATTTGATCAACAGTTCAATAAGGTTAAATGCATCATTTCTTCCAATGACATCTACTTTATAATATCTAATTTCCAAAATTTGTTTAAGAAATTTTATCTGGCTAGGCATGGTGGTGTATGCCTGTAATCCCAGCAGCTTAGGAGGCTGAGACATAAATATAGAGAGTTCAAAGCTAGCCTCAGGAATTTAGCAAGGCTCTATTCAACTTAGTGAGACCCTGTCTCCAAATAAAATACAAAAAATGGCAGGGGATGTGGCTCAGAGGTTGAGTGTCCCTGAATTCACTTTCCAGTATAAAAAAAAAAAAAGAAAGAAAGAAAAAAAAAGAAATTCTGTGTGATTGCAATGTCATAGACATTCTGTGTTTTCTTGTAGGGAAATTTAAATTTTTATATTTAGGTCCTTATTAATGGCTTATATTACTTTTGGGTATAAGGTAGAGATGTTAACAATTTCATCTCTATATAAAAATTACAAATCCCAATATTATTTCACTTATTGATATGAAATGTCTCCATTTTACACAAAAATAATATTTATATTTGTATCTGCTTAAACCCATATAATATTCCTAATTAATTTTCTTTCCAAAAAGAATAGAAATACTAATGAAACTGTATGGATTCCAGGTGGCCATATTTGCCACTCACTTTCTTGGAGTGGGCACATATAGATCAGGTGTCATTTCTGATGTCATAGTTTGTCTTCACACTTGCCTCCCTGATCTTACTAAAAGACAGTGATATCCTTCACCTCCACATTGCCAGCATCTGGCAAAATGCCTGGACCTTTAGCACTGGGCACAGTATTTTGAAAAGCAGAGAAGTTGGCATGGTTACAATGGAGAAGAATCCTAAGCTAATGTCTACTGATCACCAATGGAGCTGGACACTGACTACCAGTGTCCTCTCCTCCATTGCCTCTCCACTTTGTGATTTTTAAGTCTGAATCTAAGACCTTCCTTGATTCAGCTCTAAGTGTAAAGCCAAACCCAGCTTAGAAGTCCTGAGGTCTTGACTGTAGCTTTAAGATCTTAGTTTCTGTTTCAGCCTTTTATTGATGAATTGGCTCAATATCATTTTCTCAATATAAGTGTCCTGCTTTTGTAATCAAAATTGTATTTGGCCATTTTCTCTGCATTGGCTGCTGTGAGGATTTGTGGGTAACTCTATAACTAATATCCTGAGCCAGGGAAACAAGCACATTGGAAGAGCACTTACATGGGTGAGGACCTGAGTTCAACCCCATCACTGCAAGAAAGAAAAAAAGAGAATGCATTCTCAGATTGGTTTAGAGAAGATTGAAAGATTTGGTTTCTGTAAAAATGAAATGGATTCTTAAAGCATGAAAGACTAGGCCAAGTGAAGCTAGAATTAGACAGGCAGCCAGTATAGATAGGTAAATCGAGTTAGGTCAAACCATGGAGACTAATTTTGAGTGAGTCTGGGAAGTTGGACACTGTCCCCTGAGGGACTAAAATGTTAATTCATTCAGAGCCCTTCTTTCACCCTTATCAAGAATCTACCCCTGCTCCATCCTGTTGCCAAGGTAAACTGTCCCAGGAATTGCTCCTTCCTACAGGGAGCTATAAGGTTGTTAATGTGTCCTTAGCTATTCCATCCTGTCCTCCCCCCTTTAGCCCACCTTTTTCCCACCTTTGGGCCATCCCACCAAACATATCTAGGACTAGTGTTGGGCCTAGTCACATAGGCAGGAAGGAGAAAGAAAAGGGGTGAAAGGCAGGAGAATAGGGTTGGGGTTTTGGATATCATGTGCAGGGGTCTGGGTTTGATCCTCAGCACCACATAAAAATAAATAAAAATAAATAAATAAAGTAAAGGTATTGTGTGGAGCTACAAATCAAAAGTAAACATTAAAAAAGGCAGGAGAATAAAGGAAACCTAGGACATACAAAAATGGCAGAAGACTTCACTTCTTTTGATACCAGGATACCAGCCATGGCCCCTTTCTCTCTTGAGGGAGAAATCTGTGTTACTTCTTCTTAAATAAATTCTTCTTTATATGCTTACCTTGATGTAAAAGGCAAGTGACTCACAAAAGACAGAGATTAAACCATTAGATTCTATTGGGAGGCTGCCCACAGAGTAAGAAAAGTAGAGGCAGAAAGCAGAGAGAGAAAAGGAGGAGAGCAGAGAACAGAGGAATATAGTGAGAAACTTATGTGACTCTGAAGTAGCACCCCCTTTCTCCACTGAAACATCTTAACTGGGCCTCTCCAGAAATCTTCACCTGGACTAACATTAGGACTGTCAGCAAAAGAGTCTCTGCAAAAGAGTTCAATGTAGATAAACTTCCTATATTCATGTTGCCCTGTTTTACTTAGCCACTGGCTGAGAAGATACCAGTACTCCAGGTGCTGGACACTCCCTTACTAGTTTTCCACAAATGTATCCAGTATAGTACTTTGAAGAAATGTGCAAACAAGGCCACTGGCCTTGAGCTGGGCTTCACAGAGATGTCTACATTTTTAAAACAAGTTACAAATGGGCTCCATGGTAACAGCTGGCAGGGGGAGAGAAGAAAGAGGAGAAGAAGCTCTCCCCTTCTCAGGTGTTGTCATTGAAGAGTTAACTTGCTCAAAACAGTGAAAGGAAAAGCTGCTTTTATGTGAACTTCTGCAGACTGAATTTCTGAGCCCCTCCCCTTACATGCTGGGTATAAAACTTTGAAACTCCCTGAACTCGGGTTCAGGGGATTAATTGATTACAGCAAAAGCTGTGCCCTCTGAATCTGGCTACAGCCAAATAAAACTTGTTACCTGATATCTTCAGTGACTTGCCTCCTTTGTCCCTACTACAACTCCATTTTTGAAAACAGCTTCTAGCTCAAGGCCTGTCCAGAGTGAGGAGGCATGACCCTTGTCTTTGGAAAAATGCACAGAATGATCCTAAGCACATATTGGTCCTGCTGAGTTGTTTGTCTGCAAATAACAGGAGAGATTTGTGGTGCCAGGTGTCCCTGACTCAGTTATGCTACCTATAGCAACCCCCTAGAAACCACCAGTCAGCATGAGATGGGGAAAATATCTGGGATGCCAGAAGACCCCACAGTAGTCTCAGTGGTTGATAACGCATTAAGAAACCATGTGGTTTAGCATGTACACCTTTGATAGATTAAAGCAATTAGTTGAAATTAATCCCACTCTTGTACTAACCAATCACCCATATCCAACTTGTTCCCAGCAGTGAATGTGCTAATCAATGTTAAGAGTTGTTTTTTTGACTTTCCCATAGTATGGAATAATTTGTTGTGTGATGTTGTGATGCATGGAGTATCCCCCTCAAAACCTATAAAATCTCACTGAACAATAGACAGGGGCTCACTTCTCCATACAGCTGCTTCGGAAACAGTTGTGAGTCCAAGCTCGAGCTAATTGCATTGGATTCGGCTTCTGGGGGTCTATTAGATTCCCATGAATCTGGCATCATAAGAGCAAAGAGAACGAGAGTAGAAGAGAGAAAGAAGAGGAAGAGGGCTGAGAGGAAGAGGAAGAGGGCAGATAGTGTGAGCTATTAAGCTTTGGCTTAAGAAGGGTTGCATAGGTTATGTTGTGGGTGCTGATTGGCAGGGTGACTCAGAAGAAGAGAGAAGACTTTCTGTCCAGTGAGTATTGGTCAAGAAAAACCTTTGAATTTCATGCTCTTCAGCTTGGTACCATTCAGAGAGGAGGGGAATTTATAAGGAATTCCATAATGTTTTCTGGAGACTTAACTTCAGCAGGGAGTCTCCTACAGACCCAACATGATGTGCTTTTCTATTGTTCAAACTTGAACATGTAAGGAAGCAGAACTTGTCACTAGTAACTTGCAGTATCACAAAGACAGGCTATAACTGGTAAAGGATTTTTTTTAACATATTTTTAGTTGTCAATGAGCATTTATTTATTTATATATGGTGCCAAGAATTGAACCCAGTGTCTCACACACATGCTAGGCAAGTGCTCTGCCACTGAGCCACAACCCCAGCCCTGGTAAAGAAATTTTAAGAAGCAGCAGCAATCATTGGTAATAGCCAAAGTAGGAAATATTTGGTCATTTTTTGTGATTAGGCCAATACTCAGGATTTTGACTAAGTTCACAAGTGATTATAGAGTGATGATGTATTCATTTGACTCACTATTTGCACAAAGGGTCTTGTATGATGTTTATGTTCTGTGAAATTATTATGTAGGGATCACCAAGGGCTAACTCCTTGCCACACACTTGAGCATAGACGAGTAGCACCCAGATAATGGATCTCGGGACTGCTTTTCTCCTTTTAACGTGTCTGCCATTATATTTCTTAAGGTAAGCGTGAGTGTGCTCATTGGAGAATGAATTCATTTTGTGTCTGAAGTAGCAAAAATAACATGCTGTGGTCATAATGTGGGTTAAAAGTAATATCTATTTGTCTAACCATGGGCCTGTGATAGCTTTCATACTGAAGAAAGGCTCACAGCACAATTGGTAGCACAGAAAATTGTACAATAGAAAGGTGAAGTGAGAGGAGTATAGTCATTAAAGTTACAAAAGTGGATCAGAGCTCAATGCTTCAGGTCCCTAGAGTCAAAATGATGCATAATTTTTGCTCCAGTGAAATAACAAAAAGAACAATTACTTAAAGTAATTATAATGAATACATGGCAAACAATTTCCCTATGCTAGATTGTGCTAAGGTCTTCTAATATATAACTCTGGGAAGAAAGTGGATTCAACAAGTAGTATAATTATAGCATCTATTTGACTAAGAAGGAAAGTGATGGATTAATTCAATTTGTATCAGAAACATTATATCCTGTAGCATATAAGAGAATGAATGAGCTTGGTTTTGAGTCAACACATGAGATGATAGTTTCCTAAGTTTTAAAGTCGAGGTATAAAAGTTTAGTCCCTTGGATTGACATTTATGTTTGTATTTGTACTTGGTATTGGTGTCCTGGGTTGAAATTTCACACTAAGCTCTTTTCATGTACTCATAGTTTGGCATTCTTGCTTCATCTCAAAGGGCTTACTTTTCTCTCTTTCTTTCTTTCTTTCTTTCTTTCTTTCTTTCTTTCTTTCTTTCTTTTTTTTCTTTCTTTCTTTCTTTCTTTTGTTTTCTTTTGTTTTCTTTTATTTGTTTATTTTTTTTGCATGAATATTCTGCACACGACTTTGACAGATCCCAAACTTCAGGAATAGTCCTTGCAGATGCAGGAAGCTCTGTGACTAGTATCACCAATGCAGCTCCAGACACTTGCTTCTTCCTGGACCTCTAGATATTTTCTTCTTTCTGAATTTTTTTCTGTTATATTTGATGCTGGCATTTAGGTTATTTATGTCATTTAGGTTACACAGGTTATAAGGACTACAGAGGTCATAGAGGCTTTTCAGGCCATAGAGAGAGGCTAAATTTTATGCAAGTTCATAGAGGTTACTGTAGTCATACAATTTTCAGGTCACAGAAGGAACACAGAAAGTAGAGGTGATTTATATCATAGAAACTACACAGGCCATAAAGGCTCTTCTAGTCATAAAGATCTTCATGCCATAGATTCAGAGGTCATAGTCTACTATGCTTATAGAAATACAGAAGACATGAGGCTTCTTTGCCACAGTTTGTGTAGTTTGTAGAGGCTCATCAGGTAATAAGGGCTAAGGTCATATGGGTCACAAAGGTCATAGAAACTGCTGGTCATTTAAGCTACTCAAACCATAAAGGCTACATAGGTCATAAAGGCTACACTGTTCATAGAGGCTACTCAAGCACATAGCCTATGTAGGTAACAGAGGCTACTGAGGTCGTAAAATATACTAAGGTTATTTAGTTTACTAAGGCCATAGAGGCTAAGTAGTTCAATTAGACTACTCAGTTCATATAGGATACAGAGGTCATAGCACATACCAAGGTCATAATAGACAACACAGGCTGTAGAAAATATGCAGGTTAGAGAAGTACACAGTTAATATTACTAAGGTCATAGAAGCCACACAGTTCACTGAAGATACTCAGGGCATAAAGCCTTTGAAGGTCATAGTGGCTACTGAGGTAATTTAACTATTTAGACCATAAAGCCTATGAGGTTCATAGAGACTGTGAAGTCTATAGAGGCTAATAAGGCCATGGATTATAAGCAAGCCATATGGACTATTCATGTCATACCAGGATTCTCAGGCATAGAGGCTATGCAAGTCATAAGTTCATAAAGGCTATGCAAGTCATTGCAGAAAGGCAGGTTGTGGGTGTAAAATAGGTCATGAAGGCTACCTTGGTTCTAGAAGATACTCAGGGCATATAGGCTAAGTAGATTTTAGAGATAAGGTTCTGTAGTCTATTCAGGCCTAAGGCCATACAGACCACAGAATACAAAGAAGCTAAACAGGTCCTAGAGGTATACATATCATAGAAGTTACACAGGTCATAGGATCTATGCAGGCCATGGAAGACACATATTTCATAAATGTTATACAGGTCCTAGAGGTTACTTTGGCCATTGTGGCTATGCAGATTGTAAAGAATAAGCAGGCAATAAGGACTTTACCCATCAGAGAAGCTATGTCTGTCAATGAGATTACCCTGGCCATAGAAACTACTTAGACTAAAGAGCCTACATAGGCCATTGGGGCTCCATAAATCAGGAGAGGAAACTAAGTCATAGAACCACTGAGGTCATGGAGTAAGCTATTCAGTAATGAAGTCTAAAAATGACATAGAATATTTATAAGTCTGCTTCAGGTCTTAAAGACAACAAAACTCATGGAAGCTACTCAGTTCCAAGAGTCTGCTCATGACATAGATGATACAAAAGCAATAGAAGATTCTCAGGTGAAATATGCTACACAAGCCATAGGAACTATTCAGGTTATTGTAGGTCAAAGAGTCTATGCAGTTTATATAGGCTACTCAAGCCATAGAGGCTACACAGTCCAAAATGGACTATTCAGGTCATAGAGGCTATGCAGGTAATAGGGAAACACAAGTCATAAAGGATTTGCAGGTCATTGTGGCTACTAAGGTCATTTAGGCTAATAAGGGCACAGAGGCTACAGAGGTTACTTCATCTACTCAGGTCATAAAGGCTAGATAGGTTAGAGTGTCTATAGAATTCATACTCATGTTATAAAGGCTATGTAGGTAAGAGAGGCTACTCAGAAGACAGGCCACTCAGTACATAGAATTTACTTTGGTCATAAAGTCTCCTCCCTGTGTATCCCATAGAGGCCACTCAGGTCCAAAAGAATATTCACTTCATGTAAGCTACTCAGCCTGTAGAGGGTACACAGTCTATAGAGCATACACATGTCATAGAGGCTACAAAGATGATAGGAACTGCTAAGGTCATTTTGGTCACTAAGAACACAGAGATTATACAGGTCAATTAAGATATTCAAGTCATAAAGATACTGCAAGTACTACAGGCTACCTGATCATACAGAGGCTACTATGTCACAAAGGCTAAGAGGGATTAGTTGTTACTCAGTTATTAGAAGTTATGCAGTTCATAGAGGCAAATCAAGTCATAAAGGCCACAAAGGGCAAAAAGTATTCTTAGAACATACAGGCAACTCAGGCCATAGAGCTTATGTGTGCCATAGAAATGCCAGAATTCACAGATGTTATGTAGGTCATAGAAGCTATTCAAACCCAGGATGATGTAAGTCATATATCTGCCAAGGCCATGAAAGCAATGCAGGACATGGAAGAAATACAGGCCCTAGATGTTGTACTGGTCATAGATGCTACACAGCCATACAGGCTATAAAAATCTTAGTGATTATGAGGTAACAACAGTAATGCTGTTATAGGGGTTACTCAGGTTTCACAATGTTCTAAGCATATGGAGGCATAAGAGACTTCTCAGACCATAGCTGCTAAATAATTCATAGGAGCCACTCAGGCCATATAGACTACTTAAGTCATAGAGTATATGCAAATCATGGAAGATATGCAGGACATAGATGTTATGCAGGCCACAGAGGCTACTGAGACCAGACAGATATACCTGAAATAGAGGTTGTGTAAGCCATATATGCTATGCAGGTCATAGAAGTTATGCTATTTATAAAGGTTACTCAGTCTTAAGAGGTTACTTAGGTCATAGGGGCTACTCAGGTTAAAAAGACTTTGTAGGTCATAGAGGATACTCAAGTCATACAGGCTACATAGCCCATAGAGGCTACACAGGCCATATAACCTACAAAGCTTTAGAGACTTTAGAGAGTCTTAGAAAGTTTATGCTTGTGACAGAGGCCACTTGGTTCACAGTCTACACAGGTCATAGATGCTATCCTGTAATAGATGCTACTCAGGCCATAAAGATTTATGCAGGTCCTAGGGCTACTCAGAACATACAGTCTACAAAGTTCATGGAAGATAGAGGTCACAATGGCTATTTGGGCCATAGAGGCTACACAGGTAGTAGAGGCTACTCAGGCCACAGAAGATTTGCAAAATATTTGGGAGATTTAATTTATAGAGTGTATGAAAGTAGTACAGGTAATTCAGTTCACAGATATGGGTACATCCTAGAAGCTACACAAGTCAAGTCTAATAAGGGCACAGAGGCTACAGAGGCCATTCACAAAACTGAGTCTACTTGGTCCCTTGAGAGAACAGATCACAGGTTTTTCTCAGTTTAGTTAGACCATTCGAGACATAAAGAATATACAGTTATACAGGATACTCAGGACACAGAAAACTATGCAGATCATCAAAGCTACACAGAAAAATAGAGAAAACACAGGTGATGAGGGTTATTAAGATTATTTAGATTACACAGGTAATAGAGGAAAGGTTGGCCAAAATGTTTTCTTGGTCATTGAAACTACACATGTCAAAGTGGCTACTGAGATCATAGAGGCTAAAGAGGCCATTTAGGCCACTGAAGCCATAAAGGCAACAAAGATCATAGAATTACACAGGACCCAGAGGCTATGCAGGTCATACAAGATAAGCAGGTCATAGATATTATTTGGTCATAGAGCCTATACTGGCCATAGTGGCTATGGGCATCATCATCACACAGGTGATAGGAGCTTCATAATAGGAGCTATGCATGTCATTGGAGTTTCATGAGTCATAGAAGTTACTCAGATCATGAAGGCTACATAGGCCATGGAGGCATCATAAATATAGAGGATACTCACATCAAACAGTAAGCCACATAGGCCATAAAGTCTATGAAGGACACAGAATAAATGCAGGGAAAATAATCTACATGATAAAGACTATACAAGCCTTGGATATCTCAGCTCATAGATCCTACATAGGTCTTACTATCTATTCAGGTCTTTAAAGCCATACAGGACACAAATCTTACAAAGGTCTTAGAGAGGCTACACAATGGCATAGAGGTTATGTTTATCATGGAGGCTATGCAGATTTTAGAGGCTTTTTAGATCATAGAGGTGATGAAGGACATGCAAGGTACAAAGATCATGGGGGCTATTAAGTGAATGAAGTCTAATAAGGCCATAAAGGCTAGGAAGGTCATGTGGGCTACTCACATTATAAAAGACACACAGATCATAGAGGATATATAGGTCATAGGGGGTACAGAGATCATAATGGCTACTGAGGTTATATAATCTATTCAGGTCATTTAGGCAATTTAGGTCATAGATACTACAGAGGTCATAGAGGCTATGCAGGATGTAGGAGCTACTCAGGCATAGAGATGACACTGATTATAGGGGTTTTTCAGATCACAGAGATTATGCATGTCCTAAAAGTTAGGCTAGCAATAGAAGATTCTCAGTTCCATAGAGCTATATACATTGAGGGTGCAGAGAAAATAGAGACTACTCCAGTCATACTCAGGCCACAGAGGCTTTGTAGATCATAGAAAATAAGCAAGTCATAGAGGTGATACAGATCATAGATACAACACAGGCTATGAAATCTACTCAAGAAATAGAGGTTACTTATTTCATAGAGGCTACTTGGATAATAGCTAAAAAGGTCAAAGACTCTCAGAACATTAAGTTTATATAGACCATAAAGGCTATGCAGGTCACAAAGGATACATAGGTCATAGAGGCTACTCAGTCATAGAGGCAATTCAAGTCATAGTTCCTGTTAAGCCATAGAGGCTACTATATTGTTTAGGATCTCCAAGTCATGATGGTGGTTCTTAGAAGCAGAACAGAACATACAGGCTACTCAGGGTATAGAGCCTACAAAAACCTTATAAACTATTAGGTCATTTAGACTACCCAAGCCATAGAAATGTTTCAAGTCATAAAAGCTATGAAAGTAACAGATAATTTGCCTGACATAGAGGCTACACAGATCCTAGGGACTAAGCAGGACACAGTTTTCTCAGACCATAAAGCCTATGCAGCTCATAGAAGCTATTCAGGTCATCATGGCTGCTAGGTCATACAGTTTACTCAGGACATTTAAACTATGCAAGAATATTCAGAGGTTAGATGATTATATTATTAGAGCTTTAATACAATCATGGATTAAATTCACTGGTATGAATTAATTGGGTGATGACTGCAGGAACATAGGATGTGGCTGGAAAATTGGGTCATTGGGAAGTGTGTCTTAGGGTTTACATTTTGTCTCCTTCACAGACCTCTCTCTGTTTTCTGGTGGTCATGGTCTGAGAAGATTTCCTCTGACATGGGATTCTACCATGATATTCTGCCTCTCCAGGACCCCCAAATTTATTGAGTCAGGCATTGATGGACTCAGACCCATGAAAGCATGAACCCTCAAATAACCTTGTCTTCTACATTGTTCTTGTCAGATCTTTTGGTTACACCATTGAAAACACTGACTAAAGTGGAAATTTTCCTGAAAAATGAGATTGTTTCTGCAAACAACATGATCATGTGTTCAAAAGCCTTTAGAGATGGTTTGTGTTGGGAAGAATTTTGAAAACTTTAGAGATGCAAGCTGGAAAAGTTTCAGAATGTTGCAACTAGATCTTAATGGGTGATTCTGGTGGGAACTCCAAAACCGGAATGCCAATAGAATGCTGAAAAATAAAGACTGAGCTCACAAGGTTTCAGAGGACGAGGAGTCAATTGGAAATTGGACTCGGGGCCATTCATGTCATTTCTGGTTAAAAGTTGCTATATTTTGCTTCTGTGCTGAGTCTTTTTGCCAGGTTAAATTTAAAAGTGATGTACTAATTAATCTGATAGAGGTAATTTCAAATCTGTATAATATTTAGATGTTGGTATGGTTATTGGTTATTGTGGCCACTCTTAAGATTACTGTGTTAATCGGGAGAAGAAAACAGAGCCAAAGATTTGAAAAACTTGAGATTGGCCATAAAATTTTGACTGAAATTTGGTCATTTGGGAAATGCTTTAGTCTCTAAAGATATGCTAAGTATTTTACCCAGGAACAATGGAAGATGTGACATGAGGGCTTCTCAGAATTACTAAGACAATATCCATCTCAGGCTTAAGGTTGTGAAGGTAGAAATTTTTTTAAGAAGAAATTAAGAGACACCTGCTTGCATATGGAGGCAGGTTAAAAAGTTTTTTCACCATACTCAGCTGTCCAGGCACTCAGCAAGAGCTGCCACAGGGATCAGAAAGCTTTTCTATTGCTCAAAATGGTGATAGAATTTGGTGTCAACCACATAACAATGGTTTGAAGGGAATGCATGGGGCTGTGGTTTGGGAGTCACGGAGGCAGGCAATGAGATTTCAAAAGAAGGCTTGGGAGGCCAAGCAAAATGAAAGAGTCAGAGTTCTGATTGGCTGCCCTGATATGGTGATGCCTGAAGTTATGAAAAGGAAGATATACTAAGGAAGCCAACATTCAAGCAGAGAAACCTGAGATTAAGAGATGCCAGTAAAGAGGGACATTTGCCTAGGAAAGCTACAGTAATTGAGCAGAAACAAGACTAGACTGAGGTCATGTGGGCTGCTACCAGCAAGGCTATAAAAGTGGAGCTACATGAGCACTTTGGAGGAAACATCAAAATTATATATACTGCAGATGCTGGATATGGAGATACAGACTTGCTTGCCCGGCTGGATTTTAGTGTTGTTCTGGTCCCATCCTTCTCTATAAAAAGAATTCTCCTTTGTGACACTGAAATATTTACTCTTTGCCATTACATATTGGGTATATGCAATTTGCCTTTTTTATGGAGCTGAAAGTTTGCCTTCTTTCAGAAGACTTTGGACTGTACATTTTGGTAATTTTTGAGATGGTAAGATCATGGAGACTCTTGGAAATGAACTAAATATATTTTGCATTGTGAGATGGGGATGAGGTGTTGGGGGCCAAGGGCAGCATGTTATGGTTTAGATGTTGGATGTCCCCCAAAATCACATGTATGAGACAACCTGGGAATGGTCAAATGTAACCAAATGAGTACTTAGATACACTTATGTATCAACTGGGTATTAACTATAAGAATATAGACTGGCTGGAAAAGGTAGGTCACTGGGGGCATGGCTATGGGATTTATATTTTGTTTCTGATGAGAAAAATCTCTTTTTCTTCTTCGTGGTGGAAATGTCCTGAGCTGCTTTCCTCCACCTTTAGATTTTAGCATAATATTCTGCCTCACCTAGAGCCCAGAGCCTTGAAATCAACCATGACTAAGTCTGAATTCATTGGCTTTAAGTAAACTTTTTGTACTTTATGTTGTTCTTCTCAGGTCTTTTGATCACAGTGTTGAAAAAGATGAAAAAAAAATTATTTCTGACACTGGCACTTTTATTTTGTTAGCCTCCCCAATGATGGGTTAAAACTTTACTTCTGCTTACTCTGCCTACCCCAGAAGTTCCCAAAGACATAGTTTCATTAGGGCCCTACCAGCCATCTCTGAACAATCCATCTATTACTCAATCAGACCATCCAAGAATAATCCTTATGACCCAATGTGGGGTCTCATGAACCCTAAGGAATGAAAAGAACTAAGACTATGGATGGGCAGGTATCCATGCATGTACTCTGGAAAACCTGAAAAATGACTATATAAGGCAAGCCCATTGCCTGAGATATATAGTATTGGTTTTTCCACAAATTACTTCCCTTAGTTCTTTTTGTTTCTTTTTTATTATTATGCTTAGAATCAAACCCATAACCTCATGCAAACAGTCAAGCGCTCTAACACTGGCCTACATTCCCAGCCTTGTTTCCCAACCCTTATCAGGAATGGCATAAGGCTACCCATAATTGGAAAATTTACATTGTGATTGCCCTCTCCTTTATGGTTGAACTTTACCTCAGGCTTTTTTTCTCTTTCAACAGTTGCAGATGAGAATGAGAAATATATATCCTAGCCCATCCTGGGGACAATTCTTGCCCCAAACCAGAAAGTATTTCCTCCTTACTGAAATTCATTGCTTACTGTGATGCCAAGAAGACCCTTAGGCTTCATGAATTACACACATTTTCATTCTGAGTGTCCTCTGCTTCCTTTTATAAATGTTTAAACTTGCTTCCCCTCAGTTATCCTCCCATCAAGACCAGGCCATAGCCTTTGGTGTCCTGGCTGCCTCACTAGCTGTAGTAAGTCATTCTCATTACTCTACCTAGAAGGAAATTCATAGAAGTCTTTTGTGTGGCAACAAAGTGCCCAAGATGTTTCTGACGTTTTTTCTGGATCTGGGGCAGGTATTCATGCATGCATAATTCCGCTACCAGACTCAACATAGGTCCAGACATATTCATTACCTGAGAGAAAATTTCTTTCAGTAATATTGTACTTTTGTTTTTGTGTCATAAAGAGCCTCAGGTAGCATATACCAGGACTTTTGCCTCTGTATTTCCTACTGATGGTATAAACGATGAAGTATGGATTGCCCCTCTGCTCATAGCATTAGCCACATAGCAAGGCACTTTCCTCAGCATTCAGCTTCTATGATTTGAACATTTGATCTCCTAATTTTTTAAAGTTTCACAAGGGAGGTTAATTCCAGCCAGCCACCCAGAATTTTCCAAGAAGTAATATTGTGTTCATTTTGGACATGAGACATGGTATAGGGATTTGCAAATTTATACTACATATCATATCACAAACCTGGGAGCAGGAAAGAGGATTTAAATTGTCTCATCATTGGGGCAGATTAACCCTAAGCATTGTAGAAGTCTAGGACTCTATCTACACATATTAACACAAAATCCTGAAAATTTCCTATAACCAAGGAAACCAACTCCCTGGAATATAGTTATATCCAGGAATTTCTTTCTCCCTACTCCTATTATGAATGGCCTGAAACTGCCTTCAAATGACAAATTTTTATTTAGATTGTCCCCTGCTCCTTGAGTTAAACTTACTTGACTTTTCCTTATTTATTCAGTATTTGAAGAAGAGACATTCTCTTACTGGGGCATGCATCCACAGTTTGAACAATTTATTTAATCCCATTTTAAGCTTAATAAGGGTGTTTTCAATACTCAAATAGTGGGTCAGAAAAGCCCTCAGAAATATGGGATTCTTGATGAAAAGCCTGGAGCGGAAAAAGCTCTGAGCCTGTCACTTTGAATCATATTTACCCGAAGGTCAGATCACCCATCCACAGAGAAAAGCAGCTCTCTCCCTGGAAAATTCTCCTCCCTGTTTCTGTCTGGAGTTATTTCAGGCACCATAAAACTGATCACTTTAATACTGGAGTTTTATTACTTTTTTGTGATACATTTGTGCACATTTATCAATTGTCCTGTATTGTTGCTGCAGGTGAAGGCTGTCATGTGGCCCTGGGTTCCCCAGGGAGATAATTAAATCTAAATCTGTCCAAGAAATGGTATTTTATTGAAGTAGGGGGAGCCAGTGCATTTGGTTACATGGAACCCTGTTACCAACATCTCAGTCTTTGTCTCTAATGCCAATCCAATAATGAGAACACAACTTTGAGGAAAGGAAAAAGAAATATTATTGCTTTTCCTGAAAAGAAGAAATGGGACTCATGTCTCAGAGGCTGTGATTCTGACAGCCAAGTAGATCAGAGAAGTTTTCAAGAGATTATTGATGTCTAAATTTTATGTGTGCCCATCCAGGGGTCATGATTTACTTGTAGTATTGAGAGAGCTGTTTCCTAGGGTTTCTGGTGCCTTCTCTGACATCTTAATTACTTCATTCCTATGCCATGTGTGCTTAATTCAGCCTATGATGAGAAAAAGAATAATCTTGCTTTGTGCAAGATTAGAGATAGGGGAGGGAGAAGAGAAAGGGAAATAAACTATGTTATTTTTAATATAAACTGTAGCAGCAGAGCAGAGTGATTATCTTTAAAGTCTAAAATGGACACCTGCTACTTTCCACACTGTCAATTTCTGCCACCCATTTCTATGAAAATATAGGGGACTGCATTTCCAAATTTCTTCCTGCTAAATCTTAGTGAACTATATGTTTTTAAAATGGAAAGTTTCAGGCTCCCAGGCTACTCTTCAACATAATTTACCCTGGTAATTTTGTATGATTTGGAAAACTCACAGAAATCTGAGTAAGAAATGTTTAAATTGCCAAGACACTTATTAAATATCAAAATAGAAACTCCAGCCAGGTGTAGTGGTACACCACTATAATCCTAGCAGCTTGGGAGGCTAAGGCAGAAGGATCACAAATTCAAAGCCAGCTCACAAACTTAGCAAGGCTCTTAGAAACTCAGTGAGACCCTGTCACTAAATCAAATATAAAAAAAAAAGGGCTGGGGATGTGGCTTAGTGGTTAAGTGCCTCTGGGTTCAAACCCTAATATGAAACAACAACAAAAAACAGAAATAATAATTTTATTGTTGAGGGGCTGGGGCTGTAGCTCAGTGACAGAGTGCTAGCCTAGCATATGTGAGGGTCTAGATTTGATCTTCAGCAACACATAAAAATAAACAAATAAAATAAAAGCCTGCTGTCCATCTGTCCATATACAGCTATATATATATATATATATATATATATATATATATATATATATATATATATATATATATATATATATTTAAGAAAAAAAGAAAAAGAATTTTCATTGTGGAAAGAAAAAGAGACAGTGTAGCTGAATGAAATGAACATATTCCTGGAATCTTGTGTGCTATGAAACATAAAATTTGTCCTGTGTTCTAGTGCAGAATGAGGACATTAAGAAGTACTAGTATAAGTGGTTTTTTTTAAGAAAAGTTTATTATTTGTCACTCCAGTTTCTTGAAGGAGCCCACGGTGAGGGAATAAATACTGGCAGTTCCAATTTACCTGAAAATATCTGTGAACCTAATACCATACATTATTCAGAATTTGCAATACAAGTTTTTCTAGTATGTCACGGAAACCATTGTTGATATTATAGTGCATTTGTTATTTGTGGGAGCCCAGGTCAGTGTGGAAGACAGACCAGCTCAGGGGATGAGATTTATGTCACTGGGTTCTTATAGATCTTCAAGTGATCTCTGTTAATGTTTTGGATTTAAGGTGGGACAAGGCCAGAAAGAAAATAAATTTGAAAATGTAAAATTCACCTGAATTTCATGGAGAGTGGCCCCAAACTGTAAGTTTAAACTCTCTTGTCTTCTTCTAGCTAACTCTATGTAACTTGAAATAAGCCTCGTCTTGCAAGAATAAAAGGTTGATGAAAAACTTTTGGAAGGCAGGGGTCACAAGAAGAGCTTTGCCTGCATGAAAAATTGAGGAATCCTGAGGAAAAAATTCAATTCACTTGTTTATATAGTTTTTGTATGATTTTGCCTCATTGATTTTTAATCTAAAATTTTGTAATCTAAAAAATGCAAAGAATTATATCAGTTTTGTGGTTCTTAAGAGTTAGTTTATTGTCTACACAACTATGTTCTATTTTAGAGAAGGTTCCAGGACCCACTGTAAAAAAAGTGCATTCAGGTCTTATTGGAGGAAATATTCTATTCATTTCTGGTAAGTCTATTGGATTTATGATATATTTCAGGTCCAAAGAGTCTTTACCAAGTTTATGTCAAGATGACCTATCTAATGGTGAGAGAAGTGCATTGAAATCTTGAATTTATTGTACTGAGGTTTATCTGAGACTTCTGTGTACTTTCTCTTTTATGTAATTTTTTGAACCCACATTTGAAGTATAAACATTTCTAATTTTTATATCTGCTTGTTGTATTGTTCCCTTTATCAGTGTGAATTAACCTTTGTCTTTTATTATTTGGGGGTTGAAGTCTGCTTTGTCAGATATTAGAGTGGTTACTCCTATCTCTTTTGGGCCTCCACTCATACAGTACATCAATTTCTATTATTTAATTTCAGCCTGTGACTCTCAGCCTATAGTGTGCATTGTTTTTTTTTCAAACAACATATTTTTTGTTCATTTTAAATCCATTCTGCCAGCTTTTGTCTTTTAATGTGAGAGGTTTATAGAGAGTGGTTTATTATATATTACTTTCTACAATTTTTTTATTTCTAATGTTTAACTTGGTTTTGCTTGTCATCATTTGCTTAGCTAACCTTCAAATGGGATTTGTTTATTTGTGATCTCTGTTTTTTTTCTGGGCTATATGAAGTTTTTTTTTGACTGTCTTCTGTATTGCCACTTTAGTACTCATATATTCTTTTAGTTTCTGCTCATCTTTGAAGGATTTTATTTCTGCATTGATATTGAAGTATATCTTTGCTGGATATCTCAAATTTTGTAGACAGTTATTTTCTTTCAGTTCTTAGAATACATCATTCCAAGTATCCTGCTTTCTAGAGTTTGTGCTGAGAAATTCAAAGTTATTCTGTTTGGCTTGATAGAGTTAATTTCTTTTTTCAAATTAATTTAATTCTTTAAGGATTGCTTTTAAGCTCAGTTGTGTGGGATCAGATTGATTTTAGACTAACAATATTTTATCTCCAAAATAGGTTCCTTTTCTAAGAAATTTGTGGTATGTATCAATGGAACTCATGGTAGCATCCCTTTTTTGGCATGGAAAGTATTTTTATATATTAAAAAGAAATGCATGAAGAAGATGATAGGAGCAGTGGAGCGCTTTGCAATATTTCAGTGCTAAACACACAGCACTATATTGTCCAATCAAACCCTGGTAAGTGTTTCAGCACATTATGTACTGAAAACATGAAGATAAACTTTACACATTAGGTCAGGGTGACTGCATCGGGGAGTAGAAACTATAATCATGAAGAAGGGCAGCGGAATGGGAACCAAGCCTAGGCCTTGGGTTGTTTTTTATTTTTACTCTTCTCTTCCATTCCACTGGTCTCCATGTTTATTGTTGTACCAATACCATGCCATTTTTGTTACTGTAGCTCTATAGTATAATTTAAGGTCTAGTATTTTGATGCTTCCTTCTAGACTTTTGTCACTTGCTTTGGCTCTTCAGGGCCTCTAATTTTTCCAAATAAGTTTCATTACTGATTTTTTATTGCAATAAAGAATATCATTGAAACTTTAATAGGAATTGCATTTAATCAGTATACGTTTTTGGTTGTGTGGCCACTTTGAAAATACAAATCCCAAGAGGCTAAAGTCACTTTTGGGGTGGTCTTACTTCAGAAGAAGTTCAAGTAATTGAAGACATGACCTCAATTTTTTTGAATTAGAACCTCACAGAACTTAGAATTCTGGTAACCAGTCATACACATTCTAGAGGTAGTACCTTGTCTGGTTCATGTGAAGGGAGATGCTTTAAAGAGCGAAATGTTTTCTTGATGATTCCAAACTTTCTAAGTTTGTAGCATAAAAATTTCCAAAGAATCTGCAATGAATGACTAGTTGTGACACAGATGTTACATTTTTACCACTGGACATGGCTTTCAGGGTGGATATGTAAATATTGGATAATAGTTTTTCTACTCAGATATTTATTCAAAGACTTCATCCCATAATCTGGTATTATCACTGGATGGAGGTCTATGTGCACATTCATGTATATCTGATCTGAGACTAAAAGGTTTCAATGTGAGTCAGCTGGGATAGACATCACTAAAGATTGTCCCACATTTCAGACAATTATCTGCAGAGTTTTAAGTAGATCATCAGGGATTATTTATTAAGTCTGCCTCAATGGGGAAAGATCAAGTACACAACACAGCCAATAATGATATCTCTGTTTTTTTAAGTAAGAAGAGTCTCCAGAAGGAACTCTGTAAGTTGAAATATCCAGAATGGGGCCAGGACAGATACCAAGTTTGGGAACTTCTCTAAACTCTGTCCTAACCCTTTACCTCTGAATGACCAATATTTGTATTCCCAAATGAATATGGACTCTATTACTCCTCTGGAAATCTAATAGGTGAAAATCTACAGATCACATACTTGTTGAAAGAATAGAGAATATATTCTTGCATGGTTCTCAATTTAAATGGTAAGGCATATTACTTCACTGTTGCTATCATTTTTGTTTTAGATACCCATCCCAGGTAGCCAATGTAGCAGTCAACTTCACTGTACTTTTAATACTTTGATAAGACTTCAATACCAGGAAATAATTTTCAAACAAAAGAGTGATGGTTACATAAACTATTCTATATGTTTTGGTAAATGTACCATGTGATAAACTAATCTCTATGGCCCCACCAGGTAACAGGCTGTGTTCTCACATGCTTTCATACTATTCCAGTAACAAATGCCATTTCTTGCAGCAGTTGAGTATAATGCTGGTAGAATGATGCAATTAAATTGCACCTTTATTCAGCCATTTTTCAGAGATAAAGAATGTGTGCCCTAGTAAGCTACATCACTATCATGGGCTGCCATAAGACAAAGCCACTAATGGGAGTTTAAGGACAAAAATTTGTTGGTCCTAATTTTAGAGGCTATATATCAAAGTGCTTGCTGGAATGATTTCTTTGTGGCCCACTCTTTGGCATGTAGATTTTTTTCTTCTTTCTCTATATTTGAGTGTTATTTTTCTGTGCTTCTATTATCTTTATTTTTACTTCTTATAACTGGATTAGATCTCACATAAATTAATTAGATTAACATTAATCTTGTTTTAATAACCTTTATTCAAATGGAGTCACCGTCTGAGGTACTGAGAATCTAGGACAAAAACATATGAGATTTAGGAAGGGGACACAAGGCAGCCCATACCATAAAATAGTCTTCTTCTTTTGAAGACAGGCTCGCAGCAAAAAGAATACTGAAAAAGGGGATATGCACATGTAATTTTTTATAGTTATAGTCAGATTACATTACATAGTGCTGCTAAAGTTCCATTGCCACAAGAAATCTCTGATGGTAGCTATTTCTCTGCAACCACAATCCCCTGGGTGTTGGCATTAAAAAAATTGGTTTGGTTAAACTTTTTTCCATGTGGCAAATAAAATCACCTTGGGCCATTTTTTTTCAATTTTCTAACTGACAAGCTTGAGTTAACTTTCAGTTGATTTTGAGCCATTTAGAATTTTTTCTTCCCTGAGTCATACTCAGATTTGGGCCCTGTTACATGCTTTCTTGTACCTTGTATTCTCCAAGCGTTTGCTTCTTTGAGGAACCTGGGTTGACATAACTTAAGTTCTGAAGACTTTCCATAACATCAAAGGACAAACAATTTTGTCTTTTAATACAAAGGGACCTTTTAGGGTGTCCTATCTAGGCTCTCTATTTAAAGTGGGGAATAAAAATATTTCTCCACACTGATCCCTAGCAGGAGCAAACCAGACTTCTAGAAGCTTCTAGGAGGAATTGCATACAGTTCTGTCTGTGGACAATTCTCAGTTCTGATACATGCTACTGAGAAGCCATCGATATCTAGAAGTCTGTCTTTTCTCATGTCTAAAAGAAGTCTGTCTTATTTCATGTCTCAAAGCACCTACTTATATCAATACCTCCCATTGTGCCATTATCCAACTATCATTAGATATCATTAGGGTGTTTTTAGATGATAGTTGGATAATGGCTTAATGGAAGGTATTGATATAAGTAGGTGCTTTGGCTCCACAGCTGACAAAACATCTTGGAAGTTACTGTGTATATTCTGTTTAAACATTATCTGACACATTCACCAATTTTCTTTCAGAAGTTTACAACTTTGTTAACATGGACATTCCTGTCATTCACCTGCCCAAGTACATCACCTCTTCCTTGTCTAAACTTCAGATTCCAATTCTCCAGTGATTCGTGGTACTGACAAGAATTACATGTCCCTTTTTTACCTCCTTTTACTCCATGCCTCAAATAAAAAAGTTTTCTGCTACATGCCTCTATAGCCTGTGTTCATCTGTGTTTTGAAAATGGAACTTGGTGTTCCATTTCATTCCTCTAGAGCAGCTTGTTCTGTAATTGATAAACTCTTTTGAAACCAAATTATATCAGGATCAATTTTATGTTTAAAGAGGGATTGAAATGAATTCCAGCTGGTGTTTGCCAATGATATTAACTGAAATCTGATTCTCTGGATATTGGAATGTGAGCCCTGAGATGACTCAGATGTATGAAAAGATTATGTCTGTGTTTCAATATGTAATACATGGTTCTAAAATTTATGTACATGCATCATAAATCCTAATATTTAAAAATAATCATTATTTTTCAAATATGAAAAAAATATAAGGAATGTTGCAAGAGTCTTATTGTCTGGTGGAGGTATTTTGGCTTAGAATTGAGACTGAGTTCATCCTTCAGGATGTCCAGCTGCTTATTAGTTGTGGGACTTTGATCACAGGAGGAAACAGATATCATAGCCTGGCCTAAGGTCTAAGGCTAAACTTCCAATGCAAAGTTCACTTTAAATGCAGTAGAGTTAAGGATGTGGACATATTGAAGGGTATGTGTCCCCCACATTTGGGACCCCATCTACGTTTGTTTGCTCTCTGATATCTGCATGGAAAAGAACCATGACCAACATCTTCTGCCCTCTATGGCGTCTGCCCCTATGTAGTCCTGGCTGGCTGCCCAAGTGCTTCCAATGCTTACCCAGAAGGATGTTGACCCCCTGAGCATAACCATCCTCTGGACTGGTTGATACTAGAGAATGGGGGATGCTCCACCTTTATCCTCACCTTCTACATCTCACCATGTCTCCTTATCCATTCACTCTCATCCTCTAATATTCCTACTGACTTACTGGGTCTCTTTTCCTGGACCTAACCCCCCAAAACTTATTCATTTGTGGAAAAAGACCTGGTCTCAATATACTTTAATAACAACTATGAATGGCCATTTAAAGGCACTCTAGATCCAAGTATTATTAGAGATATTTTCAACTATTGTGAGCACTGGGAAAATGGAAATTGATATCATATGTTCAGATCTTCTCCTCTATTCTAAGCCCTCTCTGCAACTTTTGATCTCCCACACAAGTCCTCTTAGCTCTCACATTCCATTTCTTTCTAATGAAGCTGCCACAGCACTGTTCCCTTGACCCCTGTGCCCTTCTCTTCTCCTGCCCCATGTTCACAGGCTGCTGCTGCCCCACCCTTATCTCTGTATCCCTCTCAAGGTGGCTGGAAACAATGGTGTAATCTCGGTTCATATACCTTTCTCTTTGTTAGATCTTCCACAGATAGAAAAGAGGCTTAGGCTTAGGTCCTAAACTTAAAGTCCCACCACATATATGCCCTTATGATCTTGCCTAACACCCGCCTGTCCAAGGAGCACAGGCAAGTTTTGGAGCAAACTAGAAATTATGCTGATGAGGTACAAAGAGATCACTCTGAAGCCAAACCTGATTGAAACCCTAACTGGAATTACAATTTGCTTGGAGTAGTAACTAGTAAAAACCTAATTCATTAGTTGCCTCATGGTAGGACTTAGAAAGAAAGCCCATAAGGCTATCAATTATGAAAATCTCCAGGAAGTATTCAAGATAAAAATGAAAACACTTCAGCATTTTTAGGTCACCTAATGAAGGCTTTATTTCAATATACTAATCTGGACCCCAAGACTCCAGATGCAAGACAATTAATAATGACCTACATTTTCTCGCAGAGTATCCCCAATATTAAGGCCAAACAAAGGTACCTCAAAAAGGGGTCCCTAACTCCCCAAGCTGAGGTTCTCAGAGTGGCTTTTAATGTTTATAACAGGAGAGATGAGAAGGCCCAGAATTAAAACTATCAAATGCTCATTCAAGCCATCCAGCCAGCCTTAGCATCTGTCCTGGTTCCACTAGTCCATGGAAGAGTCCCTTAGGATTTCCTGGACCCTGTTTTAAATGTGGTCAGATGGGTCACTGGGCTCATACATGTCCTAAGCCTTGGAAGCCTCCAAGACCTTGTCTTAAATGCCATCAGAAGAGACACTGCACCATTTACTCTCCCCAAGTTCATTGAGGCCCCCAGCCATCCAGCCCTTGTAAATATCTAGCTTTGCTTATGCCTTTGGCTCTCTAATTTTCACCCATGCCTTTTGGTCTTTCCACAGTACCTGTTCCCCTTACAGGTAGGGATATCCTCAAAAAGTTGAATGCTATGCTTTCCTTCTCCCCTCATATATACTTCCATCCAGACTTGCCTGCAGCTCCCCTGATCCTCACCCTTGCCTTAGGACCATCCCATATTCTGTCTGCCAGTGACTTCCCATTACCCACTTCTGAGGTGGTCCCTACTTATCTGGGATGTTTCAAGTTCTTCTATTGCTTCACACCATGAGCCCATTCACATTCATCTCAAAACATTTTGCAGAGCATCCTTGATTATGTTCTCCCATCAGTCTTGCTCTCCCCTCTGGGGATATGAGCTGCTTTGAGATCCTGGCCTCAGGGCCCAGGATAATTACCCTTCTTCCATTCACCTAGCACTATTTTTCACACTCCGCCTCATTTGGTTACAACTCTCCTCTCTAGAACTTAGCTCTTGGCCCAGCACCAAGGTTGTCACCCATTCCTTCTGTTGGGTGTGTGGTAGACACCCTGCTGATGTTTCCATTATGTGAGAACATCACGGAATCTCTTATATCTCCCTCTCCTCTCTGAAGGGCACCAAGCTGAAGAATGCCAAATTTAAGTTTTCTTGACCAATCCCCGCAGGACACAGTGAACACTTGGTGTTCCTGGGTCACCCTGCCAATCCGCGCCTGCCATACCACCTATGCAATCTTCTTAAGCTGAAGATTGCAAGCTCACACTCTGCCCTCACACTCTTCTCTCTTCCTCTTCCTTCTATTCTCCCTCTACTCTCTTTCTGTTTCTTTCAGTTCTCTTCCTCTACTCTCTTTCTCTCTGCCCTCCTCCTCTCCTCTCTCTGCTCTGTCTCTCTCTCTCCTTTTTCTTCCCTTCAGGCAGCCCCCCAATAAAATCTCTTGGTTGAATCTTGGGTGAGCCACTTGCTTTTCACCTTCCCCTTGTCTAGTTTACTCTTTGGTCTTGGTTTTTAGCTGCTCAGTAGAGCTCAAGAAAGCCCTGGCCAGGCAACTAAGACTCTATACAGGCAAAGCCTGCAGCAGGTGACTCCCTCTCTCAGTCCCAGATACTGGGTCTTGAGGGGATTGGTGAAAAAACCATTGAATTTGTCATGCTCTTTTGCTTGGAGCCCTTCAGAGAGGAGTGGGAGGAGTAAGGGATTCTGTGATATTTTCCTAGAAGGAAACTTAACTTCAGCAAAAAGCCTCCCACACACACACAACAATGGGTAACTCTCAAATCCCACCTGATTCATGGCTACTTTCTTTTCCACTTAGCTCCACTCCATTTGGCTCCTGATCTAAAGGTCCATTGACCAATTCAGCCTTCCAATCTTTATAACTTTTTCTCACACTCAGAAAAATGGAAGAAAAACCCTTATGTTCAGGATTTCTCCTTTCTCCATTCAAAGCCTTCCTTTGCTTCTCTTACTTCCCTCCTCAGCTTCTACCTGCCACTAAAACTCTAGATTCCTCCAGAGACCCTATTTCTAGACAAACAAAGGACCTAGAATTCACCTACATGGTAAAGTCCTAGGCACAATATCCCTGGCCAAGGGCACACTGAAGCTAACATTGAAATACAAAGGACAAACTCAGTAGGCTCAATAGGAGGTCTAATGGGGAAAAAAATTGTTTAACTCTACCCTTGCCTACCAATGTTGGCCACAGCCTCTCTACTCATTAACAAGTCAAAGAAACTCACCTTTGAGGCCCCACTCACCATCCTGGTTCACCATCACCTAAAGGACTGCTCACCTACAAGGTTTTATATTCCTCAGCCCCTGTTGCCTTTTATCTCTATAGGTTTCTCTAGTGGAATATCCCAGTCTTACTTTCCAAACGTGTTCACCTTTAAACTCTGCTGCTCCCTTCCCCACTACTCAGGACTCTTCCACCTCTTCTCCTCTTACACATTCATGCATTGAAATTCTGGAGGAGTTTCTTACACATTTCTCCCACATATAGCAAGGCCCCTTGCTCCAGGCAACATACACAAGGTTCACAGATGGCTTCTCCTTCCTTCAGGAGGAAGTTCATTGGGCAGGTGTGCTATAGTCTCTCTAATCTTGGTTGGTTGTGGAAGCAGCTCCCCCCCCAATAATACATCCAATCAGCAGACTGAAGTTGTTGCCCTCATCAGAGCCTTCACTTGGGCAAAGGGAGACTGCCTCATTGTCTACACTCACTCTAAGTCCACTTTCCACATATTTCTCTCCCATATTGCTATTTGAAAGTAGCACAAATTCCTTACCACCAAGGGAACTTCCATTACTAATGCCCCTTTATCTCTGATCTCCTTCAGGCCTCCAAGCTTCCCACTGCCATTGGAACGAAAGGATGGCAGGTAAGTAACCCCCTTCTCTAGTGAGCACTTCTTTCCTGACTTCTCTCCTTTTCATAGGTTTTTTACCAAGGCTTGCCCCTGCATCATTAGATTCATTCAAAACCAGATTCAAAGAATCTCTAACCAAATCATGAACCAACTTCTCTTACAGAACTTCAACACCTCAAAAATGTCAAGCTGTCCAATTTCAGCATTGCCCAGCACCACCTGACCATCACTATTGCCTCAATGACACCCTGCACGTGTAACAAGGGTTTAGATGCTGGCCCCTCTCAGCAGGAAGAAGATACAGAATGTTGATCTATGACCCTGTCCCTTATGGGGCCCAAAAACAAACAAAAAAGTTGAGAATGTAAGGTTCTTGCTAAAATTTATATGGCCATCTTAAGTAACAGCTGTCATCTGAATAAAAATTTTCACTTTCCACCCAAAGGCCTTTTTGAGAAAGGCTTACAACTCCCTCAAACCAACCCTACCCTTAACTGTCCACATTAGGACCCACCTGGCTCTAACCCCTGAGCCACCCCCTTAAACTCCCTAACTCTAAGCCTGTGTTTCCTCTCTCCCTCTATGGAGAGATGGACTTTATTTTTCAGCTCTGAAAATAAACTGTGTATATCTCTGCCTGATCTTCACCTTTCATTTTTCCTAGCCTGACTCCCCATTCCTCACTTTCATTTCAGTATCAATGTATTCTCAGATGATTTTATTTGCACAATATATAATTTCTAAATGGAACAGAGACTGCCAGC
Source organism: Ictidomys tridecemlineatus (assembly GCF_052094955.1). Lineage (NCBI taxonomy): Eukaryota > Metazoa > Chordata > Mammalia > Rodentia > Sciuridae > Ictidomys > Ictidomys tridecemlineatus. The sequence goes on from NC_135477.1 coordinate 198,114,945, forward strand.
TATATTCTTTCATCCTGGGCATACTACTGAATTATATTTATCAAGCTGCCTTGAAGTTAGCTCTGATCATAACATTAAGCTTTCTAAAACTGGAAATGACTGGAAGTAACATGTGCCACTGCCAAGAATATGCATACAATAATTCTATTGTTTCCATGCTATTTTCTTTTCTAGATTTTTTGGATGATTTAACTCAAGGTTGCCAACATATCATAATTCTCATTGTGACAAAAATTTCTTCTATTACAGTCTATGAATTATGAGTTAAACCATGGAAAAGACATACCATTTCTACCTGCTTCTATGTTCTAAATTTTGACTTAAGAGATTCCACATATTAGTGACTATTCTCTCAGTTGCTGCTATAAAGTCATTGTGTATATTTCTTTTGTAGATGCAAATAATCTCACTAGGTATATAAGAGGTGAACAATTATGGTAGATGCAAATATTTATCTTTTTCCTGGCCTACTTAAGTGTTTTTATGTGTTTGTATCTACATGGATGTGATTAGGTATATGTTCTTGGTATGTCTCAGTTTATACTCAGTAGCATCTTGAGCATCTTGAATATGTATTGATTTTATTGAAGGTGCTGAAGATAGCTTTGATCTCCATGCCTCTCCAAGTGACCATTAGGAAACAAACAAGTCCAAAGTATCATTGAAAATATCAGATCATCCTCAAAAGTTTTTGAAGGAAATATCAGATTGTTTTCAGAAATATGGCTACAATTTTGCATGTTGTGGTTGGCTAAAATCTTTCTTCTACCACCACTGAAGAGTAATACATAAGTGTGATTTGTTTAAACTTAATCTGTATAATTACCACCATTATCTCATTTCCCTTAAAAAGCCAAATCTTATTTCAATTTATCCATTATAGCTAAAAGTGTTTGTCTCTTTTTTCTTTACATTTCATATAGGTTCTCCAGGTTTCTATCTTAGAGTCTGTAACAAAATAGTTTTTACTCCTGAGTATATAAAGTTTATATAATTTCATATACATCCCTGCCTGGCCAGTTTTAAATTGTTTAAATTTCCTTCAGGACTTTCCTCATCCATATGAGCCACTTTCAACTTCACTAAAAGAAAAAAATACTATTAGAAAATATATAAAATTATTTTCACTCAGTTTAATTAGGAAGAGTCTAACAAAAGAACATTTGACAGATATACTCTGACTTTGTTTAGGTGACCTGGATCCAAAGTTCCAGACACAAAACCTGGATCATTAAATGTTTCCTTTACTATCAAAAACATTGGCCCTGGGCTGGGGTTGTGGCTCAGCAGTAGCACACTTGCCTAACATGTGTAAGGCACTGCGTTCAATTCTGAGTATACATATAAATAAATAAAATAAAGATCTATTAACAACTTAAAAATTTTTGAAAATAAAAAAAAACATTGGCCCTCAGGATAATCTCAGACAGTAGAATAATACTGCTTTCTTCTTTCTTTCCTCTTTCAGTCTCTTCTTTTGCTCTTTCAATCTCTCTCTCAACTCCTCCTTTTCTACTGACTAAAAATGCTCTTTCTCCTTTTTAAAATGCAGTTGATGTGGCATCTATACACAATGGAGTACTATGCAGCAATAAAAAATGACAAAATCATAGAATTTGCAGGGAAATGGATGGCACTAGAGCAGATTATGCTTAGTGAAGCTAGTCAATCCCTAAAAAACAAATACCAAATGTCTTCTTTGATATAATGAGAGAAACTATGAACAGAGCAAGGAGGAAGAGCAGGAAGAAAAGACTAACATTTAACAGAGTCATGAGATGGGAGGGAAAGGGAGAGAAAAGGGAAATTGCATGAAAATGAAGGGAGACTCTCATTGCTATACAAAATTACATATAAGAGGTTGTGAGGGGAATGGGAAAATAAACAAGGAGAGTAATGAATTATAGTAGATGGGGTAGAGAGAGAAGAAGGGAGGGGAGGGAAAGGGAGGGGGGATAGTACGGGATAGGAAAGGCAGCAGAATACAACAATTACTAATTGGGCATTATGTAAAATTGTGGATGTATAACCGACATGATTCTGCAATCTGCATTTGGGGTAAAATTGGGAGTTCATAACCCACTTCAATCTAATGTATGAAATATGATATGTCAAGAGCTTTGTAATGTTGTGAACAACCAATAAATAAAAAAAAGAAAAAAAAAGAATAAAATGCAGTTGCTGATTATAATAGGTCCAGAGAATATGCCAAAACATACCCCTTGATCATTAGCAGCCTAGGGAATGAGTATCTTTTCAGATGTCAGATGTTACCTCTTTTGCCTTCTTTTCATGGTTCAACTCTTTGGAAGTTTACTCAGATCAGGTCAATTTCTCTCAGAAGCTCAATTCTCCAAAATTTAGCTGATGAATGAAATCTATACCTAAAAGAAAAAAATGCAGTGATGCTATGTGTTCACTAAATTTTTGTACTGAGCAGAGCCCAACACAACATCTGGTTTGTTATGAGACCAGCTAACACTAAGGCCTCAACAATGTATTGTGACCTATTGATGACATCACACAGTCCAAAAACCCAGCCAATATTTATAGTACCACAGCATTGATAAAGCTCATCAGCTAATGTGGTACACTTTATATAGGGAAAACCCTGTCATTAAGTTGAACATTCATTCTTTGCACTTGATATCAAAAACAGAAGTGACATGAATTAAACAAAGTAAATCCTTTGTATCTTTTGGCCACTTAATTGTTCAATCTTTCCAGTGGTGTGAATATGACTGTACACAAGAGGGTCTGGTTTAGCACCATGTTAGAAAAGTAAAGGCTGTATTTCATATGTACAATCTTTAAAAACCTAGGTGACAGGCATGCTGGAATATAGTGTGATTCTGAGAATATCTCATCTGTCCATAAACTACCCCCAGATTCATGGAAAATTGGATTTCAATTGTATCAGTTTCCTACTGCTTTCATAGAAATTTATCAAAATTTTATCACTTAAAATATAAACATATCATCTTCTAGTCCTGAGGTCAAAAGGCTAGGGACTTGAGGCCTAAAATCAAGGTTTGAGCATGGCTGCTACTATCTGGTGTGTCAACTTGAAAAGCTTTACATCACCTGTCACCCCCACCCTTCCTCCACAGGTTTGAAAACTGCCTGCAATACTTAGCTCTTGTTCTTGTTCTTCAACAGGCATTAGTCTAATATCTGCTTCCATGGTTACACGTCCACTCTGATTGTACCTCCTAAGCTGCTTTTTATAAAGGACATTGTGATGGCCCTGGCTGTATGCAGATGATCTAGGAATATCTTCTCTTAAAATTTATGACTTCATCTCATCTGTTAAGTCTCTTTGACCATGCAAGGTCACATATTCATAGTTTTCATGAATTAGGAGGTGGAAATTTCCAGGGCAAATGTTGAAAGAAAGGGTTCTTTCTTTATCCTGCTATACCAAAATATAATCACAGAGTTTCAGAGAGAATTCACCTATATTCAAATATAGTAGTATGAAAATGGAAACTTGAATTTAATAAAACCATGTAATGAGTGACACAGCAATGATATAAACATATTGAATAAAAAGGCAGAATACAAAGAAACAAAATGAATTTGAAAACTAAAATTAACAAGAGGAATAAAATGACAATCACAAAAAAATTGTTTCATGCTATAAACTTAGGCAAACATTTAACTTAAAATTCAAAGACAGATAATGGGTCAATGTATATAAAAGAATATAGAGTTTTGATCTCTGGAAAAGAGAGCTGCTAAACAAGTCCCTAACTGAATATAAATACTAATTAGAATCTGAAAGATAGAAGGGAGCATAAAGTCTAATATTTGGTAAATAAACTAACATAAAGTGAGGTGAAAAAAGAAACAAAAATATAATTAATTTGAAGAAAGCTTTATATATATATATTAGTATTAAGAATTGAACCTAAGGGAACTTAAACACAGAACTCCATCCTCAACAATTTTTATATTTTATTTAGAGACAGAGTCTTGCTAAATTGCTTAGGGTCTTGCTAAAATGCTGAGTCTGAATTTGAACATGTGATCCTCCTCCCTTAGCCTTCTGGGACCCCATGTTGGGGTTACCAACAGGCACCATTTTGTCTGACCAAAAAGGAAAAAAAAATTAAAAACACAAGTCAAGGAATGGAACAAAGTAATAATTATTGGTTTTGATCAAAATAGGTTAAAAACTCAACTGTGTAATATAGGGAACTCAAAAATAAATGGAAATGTCAAGAAAGAACGTGAGTTCAATCAACCTAACAAAAGAGGTGAAAGATTTATACAATGAAAACTACAGATCCCTAAAAAGAGAAGTAGAAGAAGATCTTAGAAGATGGAAAGATATACCCTGTTCATGGATAGGCAGAACTAACATCATAAAAATGGCGATATTACCAAAAGTCCTCTATAGGTTTAATGCAATGCCAATCAAAATTCCAATGGCATTGCTTGTAGAAATAGATAAAGCAATCATGAAATTCATATGGAAAAATAAAAGACCCAGAATAGCAAAAGCAATTCTAAGCAGGAAGTGTGAATCAGGTGGTATAGCAATACCAGATTTCAAACTATACTACAGAGCAATAGTAACAAAAACAGCATGGTACTGGTACCAAAACAGGCGGGTAGACCAATGGTACAGAATAGAGGATACAGAGACTAATCCACAAAGTTACAACTATCTTATATTCGATAAAGGGGCTAAAAGCATGCAATGGAGGAAGGATAGCATTTTCAACAAATGGTGTTGGGAAAACTGGAAATCCATATGCAACAAAATGAAACTGAATCCCCTCCTCTCACCATGCACAAAAATTAGCTCAAAATGGATCAAGGACCTTGATATCAAATCAGAGACTCTGCGTATGATAGAAGAAAAAGTTGGCTACGATCTACATATTGTGGGATCAGGCTCCAAATTCCTTAACAGGACACCCATAGCACAAGAGTTAATAGCAAGAATCAACAAATGGGACTTACTTAAACTAAAAAGTTTTTTCACAGCAAGAGAAACAATAAGAGAAGTAAATCGGGAGCCTACATCATGGGAACAAATTTTTACCCCCCACACTTCAGATAGAGCCTTAATATCCAGAGTTTACAAAGAACTCAAAAAATTGGACAATAAGACAACAAATAACCCAATCAACAAATGGGCCAAGGACCTGAACAGACACTTCTCAGAGGAGGACATACAATCAATCAACAGATACATGAAAAAATGCTCATCATCTCTAGCAGTCAGAGAAATGCAAATCAAAACCACCCTAAGATACCATCTCACTCCAGTAAGATTGGCAGCCATTATGAAGTCAAATAATAACAAGTGCTGGCGAGGATGTGGGGAAAAGGGTACTCTAATACATTGCTGGTGGGACTGCAAATTGGTTCGGCCAATTTGGAAAGCAGTATGGAGATTCCTGGGAAAGCTAGGAATGGAACCACCATTTGACCCAGTTATTGCCCTTCTTGGGCTATTCCCTGAAGACCTTAAAAGAGCGTACTACAGGGATACGGCCACATCGATGTTCATAGCAGCACAATTCACAATAGCTAGACTGTGGAACCAACCCAGATGCCCTTCAATGGATGAATGGATTAAAAAAATGTGGCATTTATACACTATGGAGTATTACACAGCACTAAAAAATGACAAAATCATGGAATTTGCAGGGAAATGGATGGCATTAGAGCAGATTATGCTCAGTGAAGCTAGCCAATCCCTAAAAAACAAATACCAAATGTCTTCTTTGATATAATGAGAGCAACTAAGAATAGAGTAGGGAGGAAGAGCAGGAAGAAAAGATTGACATTAAACAGAGGCACGAGATGGGAGGGAAAGAGAGAGAAAAGTGGAATTGCATGGAAATGGAAAGAGACCCTCATTGTTATAAAAAACTACATAAAAGAGGTTGTGAGGGGAATTGGAAGAAAAATAAGGAGAGAAATGAATTACAGTAGATGGGATAGAAAGAAAAGATGGGGGGGAGGGGGATAGTAGAGGATAGGAAAGGTAGCAGAATACATCAGTCACTAGTATGGCATTATGTAAAAATGTGAATGTGTAACCTATGTGATTCTGCAATCTGTATTTGGGGTAAAAATGGGAGTTCATAACTCACCTGAAACTATTGTTCGAAGTATGATATGTCAAGAGCTTTGTAATGTTGTGAACAACCAATAAAAAAAAAAAAAAAGAGAACTAGAATTATCATGGAATGTAGGTAGAAATGGTACAGGGTGGAGTTGATTTCTCCAATTGTAATATACTTTTCTAGGAATAGTGTTCCAACTTCAGGTTCTTTAAGCCCTGGTCAGACATGACCCCTGTAGACTCATCTTCCATCCTGGTCTGTCTTACAAGGTACTCCAGAACTATGCCAATTCAAATGTTATATCCACATGATGTCTCTTGGCTTTTATTTTATTGTTCCTCCTGTGTTGAAAACTCACATAAAATCCTGGGATCCAATACTATTTTGTTGGGTGAGTGTATAATTGCTTGTTCAACTTAAAAGTGTTTCTGGTCAGAAATTTGGAGAAATGTATCTGTGTATATCTGATCTCACATGATACTGGGTTCCCAGTTTTTTTCCAACCCAAAAGCCATACATGGATAATTATAAGACTTTAAGAGATGACACAATTATCAATACTTTAATGTCTATGCACTGTATTTGAAAATACATCTAAAATAATCAACTTGATCATGAAATCTCATAAATTAAGAAATGACTTTAAAAATTTACTATATAAGTATGATAAAGGACTGAGAAGATTACTAAATACATTTATATTTTAAAAATGAGAGGGGAGTATGGAAATTATAAATAGAGAAGAAAATGTAAATTTTCAAAGGTTTTAAAAAATAAAAATAGCTACAAAATGCTGGTGTTGTGCACAGAGGAGGAGGTTAAGATATGTTAATATCTTCATTGCAAATCTCAGGATTTAGTTTATGCTTCCTTGAATGATATAAACCCACCCTTTTCAATATCTTAAACCTTTTCATCTTAATTACATGGAGGATTATTAATACACTTGTGTTTATTGTTAGATTTTTTCCAGTTCCATTTTTTCCAACAAAATCAAGAATTATTAAATTCAATTTGTAATTTAAAATACTTTCATTCAATTTTGGAAAATAAATTCTGTTTTACTTTGCATCATCTCTTTTTCTCATATGCATTTAAGAACTTTATTGATGTATAATTTATATGCATTAAAGAATCATATTTAATTATATAACTGAATGAGTCTGATTCATCTACCCATTTTGCCTTCTACTTATAGGTAGGGATAGATACAATATTCCTTTGTGATAACATCTAACTCTTGTTGAGCATGGTTACATTTGAGTAGTGAACTCAATACCAACTTGAAAGCCAGCCTCAGCAACTTATGGAGGCTTAAGAAACTTAGTGTGACCCTGTCTCTAAATAAAATATTTAAAATGTTGGGATGTGTTTCAGTGCACTCTGAGTTGAATCCCTGGGGGGAAAAGAAAAAAAAAATTCTTTGAATTATATTTTTATTTCTTTTCTTCATCTTATTTTTATAACTTTATTTACTAAATATTAAATTTTATGCCCCCTTCTATTTTTAAAAATTTATTTTTATTTTAATTTGTTATATATGAAAACATAATGCATTACAATTTATATTACACATATAGAAGGCAATTTTTTTTTGTATCTCTGTTTGTACACAAAGTAAAGTCACATCCTTCATACATGTACTTAGGGTTATGATGACCATTGCATTCCACTGTCTTTTCTACCCCTATGTCTCCTCCCTTCCCCTCCCTCCCTATTTCTCCTCTAGATAGGGCAAAGGAGAAAAGGGCTCCCTTCTCTTTCTTTCAAATTTTAATTAGGCTATTTATTCAGTTATGCACTTGTTTAGTATCAGAGCTCTAAAGTCTGCAATTTTTTAATTTTTTTTTACATAGATCTGCCATCTTGTCTTTGAGTTTTTTATTAAAGTTTTTGCAAGACTTGTATGGCTCAAAACATTATTTTGTAATTGCAATTTCATTCCTTCTGTTAATGTTTAATTTTCAAGTGACTTATTGTTTCTTTTATTTTTCTTTGTTTTATTCATTATGTTTACATTGCTGTGTCAATTCATTCCAAACTTTTGCTCAATTTCAGGTTTTTGCTATCAAAATATTATATTTTACTTGAGGTGAATTTTCTCTGAAACACTGCAATTTTATCTCAGCATAGCAGGATGAAGATAAAACCCTCTACTATGACAGCTACTCTTAGAACCCATGCATTGTGGACTGGCATGGCAGAAGAGACTTTGCTACCATTGGTCAACAAATCTATTTTGGTGCCAATACCATGCTGTTTTTTGTTACTAATCGCTGTAGTATAGTGATACCACCTGCTTCATTTTTCTTGCTAAGGATTGCTTTAACTATTCTGGGTCTCTTAATTTTCTAGATTAATTTCATGAATGCTTTTTTCTACTTCTATTAGGAATATCATAGGGATTTTGATTGAAAATGCATGAAATCTGTATAGTGTTTTGGTAATATGGTCATGTTGACAATTTTAATTCTGCCTGTCCAAAAACAAGGTAGATCTTTCCATCTTCTAAGGTCTTCTTTAATTTCTTTTTTTAGCATTCTGAGGTTTTTATTATAGAGGTCTTTTATCTCTTTCATTAAGTTGATTCCCAAGTATTTTATTTATTTTTGATGCTATTGTAAATAGTGTATTTTTCCTAGTTTCCTTTTGGAGAATTTTTCACTGATATGCAGAAATGTCTTTATTTAATTTTGTTGATTTTGTTACTTTGCAGAATTTATTTACTAGTTCTAGAAGTTTTCTTATGGAATTTTTTGGGTCTTCTAGATACATAATTATATCATTAGAAAATAGTGCTAATTTGAGTTTTTATTCACCTATATATATCCTTTTAATTTCTTTAATCTAATTGCTCTAAACAGTATTTTAAGAACTATGAAAAATAGAAATGTTGAAAGAGGGCATTACTGTCTTGTTCCAGTTTTAAGTGGAAATATTTTCAATTTTTCTCCATTTAGAATGATGTTGGCCTGGGACTTAGCATAGTTATCTTTAAGTTGATTGATGTGATGAATTACATATTAAAAATAAACAAAAAAATTACACATAGTAAATAAATAAATAAATGTATGTATCTATCTACAACTAAAAATAGTTTTTTAGAAAGAATGTTTGCATTAAATCTAAAGTCAAATTTGATCATGTATATTATTTCTCTTCTTCATTGTTATTTGTTACCTTAATAGTGAACATTATACCTTCAATACATTTGAATGTATTCTAATGTTCTAAAACATCAATTGGAATCATTCTTCATCTCTTTGTTTTCCCCTTCCTAGATTATACTTGCTCTTCTTAACTCCTAGTCTCTCTTTTACATTACATTATCTACTGCTAGTTCAAGTATATCTCTTATTTTTTTCCCTTTCATCTTGGTGTATATTATTTCTTACCTTCTTTTCTTTTTTCTTTTTTTCTTTTCTTTCTTTTACCCAATTCTTCTTTTTCTCCTTTAAGTCCTTGTTTAATGTTTTAGCAGTTTATTATATTTAATAACTAATCTTTCAATTTGTTTCAGAACTCTACTACAAAATTATACCTGGATTACAGGAACATTGAAGAACAATATCAACAAGTTTTTCATTTTTATTAAGGAGGAAATAAATAGGGTTCAATGACTTTCCTCAAATGGTACTATTACAGGCATCATAAAAGATCACACATTGAATTTATTTGTTCAACCCAGAGCACTAAAGATAAAGCTCACAAAGTAATCTCTTCCTTAATTGAAGAAGCAATAACCATCTCAATAGGGTAGACATGGAAGGAATATGAAGAAGACTTTAAATGATCTATAGTACTTCAGCAACTTCTCCATTGAATAATGGCTGAGAAAATTTTAGAGAAAAATATTGAGAAATTCGTAGTTAAATTTTTTCAATGAGATAAAAAAAGATGTAAGGAGTAAAATTAAAAAACACAAAAAGTGTCAGATCATTACAATAGAGATGGAGATTTGAAAAAAAATAGAATTCAAGCCAAAATTCTTCAAAGAGACATAGAAAATCACCTCATATTGGTTGAGGGTATCATCCAACAACAACATATACCAATTATAAATATTTATATTTTATGTACATAAAAAACTCTTCTTGATATTAAGAATCAAATAGACCACAATTCAATAATACTAGGTGAAGTTAGCACAACTCTCTCACCACTGGATTGATAATACAGACATAAACTTAGGGAAGATTGTACAGAAATAAAAAATACTCTGAACCAAATGAATCTAACAGACATCTATGGAATATTTAATTAATCGATGATTGAATTCACTTTCTCAATAGTACATAAAATATTTAATCATATTTTACATCACAAATCAAACTACAACAAACATAAAACTGAAGAGAATTTCTTGCAAACTATCAGACCATAAGCAATAAATTAGAAATCCATGACAAAATAAAAAAAAAAAACAGCCTCTCTAATACTTGAAGATAAATTCACCTTTGAATAATAAATAAAGATGAAATCAGGGAACAAATAAAAATTCTTAAAAACAAGTAAGACTTAGCAAGGAAAGTAAACTTGAAGTAAATACCTTTGATGAACACAAATGCACAAATTCTTAATATAATATTGGCAGACTGCATACAAAAACACATCAAAATGTTAGTGCATGCCTGGGGCAGTAGCTCAGTTGCAGAGTGCTTGTCTAGCATGTGTGAGGCATTGGGTTCGATCCTTAGCATCACATAAAAATAAATGAAATAATGGTACTTGGTCCATCTGCAACTAAAAAACATTATTTTGTTGTTGTTGTAGTTATAGATGAACAGAATGTCTTTATTTTATTTATTTGTATGTGATGCTAAGGATCACACCCAGTGCCTCTTCCATGCTAGGCAAGCCCTCTACCACTGAGCCACAACCTTGACCTCAACACAAATATGTTTTTTAAAAATAGTAGTGCATTATGATTAAGTGGATTTCAGTCTAGATATGCAAGGAAGGTTCAACATATACAAATCAGTAATTGTAATTTACTACATAAATAAATTTATGAACAAAAATCAAATGATTGTCTTAATAGATCCAGAAAAAGTGTTTGAAAAACTACATCTACCATTTATATTTAAAACATTAGAAAACTAAGAATATAAGAAAATTACAGCAAAATTGTGAAGCTTACATTATACTAAACGGAGAATAACTGAAAGCATTTCCTGTAAAAACAGAAACAATGAAAGGATGTCCAAACTTACCAGTACTATTGGTACTATTTAGTCCTTAAAACTCTATCCAGAGAAATTAGGCAAGAGAAGAAAATTAAGGGAAAATTATAGGAAAAGAAGAAATTAAATAGTCTGTTTGCTGATGACATGATTCTAAATTTAGAAGACCCAAAATATTCCACAAGAAGATATCTAGAATGATCAATTTAGTAAAGTATCAGGATACAAGAACAACATAATAAATCAATCACTTTTGGACACTACTGTGAAAAATATCACATTCTATCAATCAGAAATATTTTGGAATTAGTCTACTGAAGTATATGAAGAAACTCTATAAAGAAAACTCCAGAAGACTGAAGAAAAAAATTGAAAAAGACCTTAAAAGATGAAAAGATAGGCAGAATAACATTATCAAAATGTTCGTCCTCTCAAAAGCATAATTCAGGCTCAATGCAATCTCCATCAAAATACAAGTGACATTCTTCAAAGAATTAGAAATATCAGTTCTAAAATTCACGGAAAAAAAGAAAACCAGAATACCAAAAGTATCCCAAGCAAAAAGAGCAATGTTGGAGTCATCACAATACTGAATCTAAAATCATACTAAAGGGCTATAAAAATAAAAACAACATGGTACTGGCACCAAAATAGGCATGAAGACCAGTGGGATACAATAAAAAACACCGACAGAAATCCGTAGTTATCTGTTTCTAGACTAAGGTGCCAAAAACACACATTGGAGAAAAAATAGCCCCTTAAACAAATGGTACTGGGAAAACCGAAAATCCATGTATAGTACAATGGAATTAACCCCTCTTACCCTGCACAAAATTCAAATTAAATCAAATACCTAGGAATGGGAACAGAAATTCAGCAACTGCAAGAAGAAAATGTAGGCCCAACACTCCAATATGTCAACACAGGATACAACTTTCCTAACAACACTCCTAAAGAGATAGAAATAAAGTTAAATTCATTAGGTGGATGGCATCAAATTAAAAAGCTTCTGCACAGGACTGAGGTTGTCGCTCAGCTGTAGAGTGCTTGCCTAGCATGTGGGAGGCCCTGGGTTCAATCCTCAGCACCACATAAAAATAAATAAATAAAATAAAGATATTGCATCCAATTTATATATATATATCTTCACACAGAATATAGAACAGAAAAAACTTGATAGCTAAAAACAAATGACCCATGGCTGGGATTGTAGCTCAGTGGTAGAGCACTCACCTAGCATGCGTGAGGCACTGGGTTTGATCATTAGCACCGCATAAATATACAATAAAAATATTGTATCCACCTATAACTAAAAAAATAAATATTAAAAAGGACCCAATTTATAAATGGGCAAAAGAACTAAACAGACACTTATCAAAAAAAGAAATGCAGAAAACATATGCATGAAAAAAAATTAAACATCTCTAAGAATTAGACAAATCCAAATCCAAACTACACTGAGATATTTTACTCCCATTAGAAGTGTAATTATTAAAAATACTAGCAAAAATAAATGTTGACCAGGATGTGGGGGAAATGATACACTCATACATTGCTGATGGGACTGAAAACTGGTGCAACCCCTATGAAAAGCAGTATGAAGATTTCCTCAGAAAACTTTAAATAGAATAACCATTTGATTCAGTTATCTCACTCCTTGATTTATATACAAAGGACATAAAATCAGCATACTAAAGTGATGCAGCAACATCAATGTTTATAGCAGCTCAATTTAAAATAGCTAAACTTTGAAGCCAACCTAAGTGCCGTTCAACAGATGAAAATGTTAAGAAAATTATATATATATATATATATACAGAATGGAATGTTACTCAGCTTTAAAGAAGAATGAAATTATAGCATTTTTCAGTAATAGGATAGAGATCTATCTATCATGCTAACTGAAATAAGCCCATCCCAAAAAACCAAAGGCCGAATATTTTCTCTGATATGCTAATGAACTCTCAATAAGGAGGGGGATAGAAGTAATTGAGATTAAACAAAGGGAATTAAGAGAAGGGAGGGGGAATGGAAATAGGAAATATAGCAGATTTACATTACTATCCTATGTGCATTTGTGCATATGTCATTACATGACCGATGTAATTCTACATCATGTACAACCAGAAGAATAAGGGATTATACTCCATACATGTATAATATGTACAAATACATTATACTATCATGTATAACTCATAACACATAAAAAAATAGAAAATACATTGATATTTGGGCTGAGGTTTTGTTTCAGTGGTAGAGTGCTTGTCTACCATGTGTGAAGCACTGGGTTTGATCCTCAGCACCACATAAATAAATAAATAAATAAATAAATAAAATAATTAAAAATACATTTATATCAATTCATTAATATATACTTATTGATACCATTTTATCATATAAACTTTGATATAGATTAATAAATATTAATTGATATTGATTCATCAGTATCATTTCATTGATATAGATTGATTCAGACTTGATATATATTAGTTAAATTCATTGATATAGATTCACCAATATTCAATTTCATTACTATGTATTCATCAATATCAATTTATCCATATAGGTTCATTGATAGATTTTTCAATATACATTGATATAGTTTCATTAATATCAAATACATCTGTATTGATTGATCAGAAGAGATTCATTGATTTAGATACATCAACATGTATACATCAATATACATATATTGGTATTATTACATTGATATATATTCATCAATATAGATTTGCCAATATTAATTCATTGTTATTGTTTGGATGTGAGCATCCCCCAAGTCTCACATGTGAGACAATGCAAGAAGGTTCAGAGGAGAAATGATTGGGTTGTGAGGGTCTTAAGCCAATCAGTGGTTTAATTCCCTGATAGAGATTAACTAAATGATAACTGAAGTGGTAGGGTGTGGCTGGAGAAGGTGGGAATTGGGGTGTGGCTTTGGGATATATATTTTGTACCTCCTTATCTGCTTTCTGAACATGGTAATATGAGCTTCTTCCCTTTGCTACCCTCTCCTGCCATGATCTTCAGCCTCACCTAAAGCCCCAAGGAATGGAAACAGCCTTCTATGGACTAAGACCTCTGAAACTGTGAACCCTCAAATAAGCTTTTCCTTCTATACAATTGTTCTGGTGATCCTTTAGTCACAGCGGCAAAAAAGCTGACTAAAACATCTCATTGATACCAATTCATTGATATCTATTCATTGATATCAATTAATTGATAGAGAATCATTGATAGTAATATGTCAATACAGATTCATTGGTATCAATTCATCAATTTAGATTCATTGTTGTCAATTCATAAATATAAATTCATAGATGTAGATTCATTGATACTGATTCATTAATATGGATCCATCAAACATAATTTATCAATATCATTTTATTGATATAGCATTCTCCATGCAGATTCATCAACAGATACATGACTTAGATTTATTGATACAGATTTATGGATATAGATTCATTAATGTTAATTCATCAATATAGATTCATCAATACAGATTTATTAGTATAAATATATTGGTATTGATTCATCAATATCAATTTGTTGATATAGATTCATTGATATTGATTCTTCAATACATCCTTTCAATTTAGATTCATTGATATGAATCTTTTATATAGATTCTATATAATATTTTATACAGATTAATCAGCATAGTATGGTTTCCTAATATTGTTTCATCAATATAGACAAATTAATGTAGATTCCACTAGATCTATTCACTGATTTGATTCATCAATAACAATTCATCATATCAATTAATGTAGATTGATATCAATTTGTCTATATAGATTCATTGATATATATATTAATCAATATATTTTAGAGATGTAAATACACTGATATTGATGTATTGATTTAGATTCATCAATATGGATTATTGATATAGATACATTAATGAAGATTTATCAATACTGACTTTTTTAAAAAAAAAATTTATTTTAGTTCTTGATGGACCTTTATTTTATTTATTTATATATGGTGCTGAGAATCAAACCCAGTGCTTCACACATGCTACGCAAGTGTTCTTCCACTGAGCTACAACCCCAGCCCAATATTGACTCTTTGAGATCAATGAATTGATAATGATTCATTCATAATAATTAATCATATAACATTTGATATTGATATTTTAATATCATTGGTACAGATGCATCAATATTAAGTGATATCTATTCTTTGATGGAGATACATTGATATCATTTCTTTGATATAGTTTCATTCATATAGTCATCAATATTGATAAAATAAATTTCAATTTATTAATATAAATTCATTGATATGACATATCTATATACATTTAGTGATATTGATTCATCGATTATATTCATTGTTGTAGATTCATTTATATCAATTCTTCAATATCTCATTTCATTGATATAGATTCAATGATAACTATGCATTGATATAGATTCATCAATGTCAAATCTTCAATTTAGATTTATCAATATAGAATCATGGATGTAGATGCCATGCGGTTTGCATGGTGATTGCTGAAAAGAGATGCTCCGCCAATGGCAGCTCATCATGATCATGGGGGTGCTGTATGAATACAATGAATGAATCTTTAAAAAGTACACAGCAGGGGGCCTGGCACTTAGGTGGCACTCTCTGGGTGGCTGTTATAACAGTATTGAGTCCGAGCTTCTTCTGTTAAACTCATTTTTTAACCCTCTGCAGACATGTTGATCCCATTTGATGGACAGTGTCCTGCACCTCCATTTGGGTAAGTGATCATACACTGAGCAGTGAGATGCTCTTAAGAAAGCAGACAGATGTCCTCCCTGACAAGGGTAGGCTCTTGGAGCCATGCCCCTTACTTTCCTGGCTTTCATTCATGGCCAAGCACCACCTAAGGCTTGGAGTAGGCTTGAGAGTCAGGGATTACGTCTCTTGGGTTAGTCTACACTTTCACTCATGATGTTCTTTAATGGCCAATTAGGATCAAGGTCTTGTTTGCCCACCTCACCCAGTGTTACAGAACCACTAGCTTGGCCATTGCTGACCAGCATCAGGCTTTGAACCCTCCCAGCCTCCCCCTATGGTAACAGGTCTCTCAAGTAACCCGGGCTCCATACCTAGACTGTTTTGCCCCAGTGTTGAATATGCTCCACCTGTGAGAGTGAAGTTCCCCAGGATACGGAGCTGGCTTCTGTTCCATTTCCCAAAACCTGGGTTCCTACCCCTAAGATTGCCATGCATTATGATCCTCACTGGTGAGCCTGCTAATCAGTGAAGGCCAGATCCCCTGGAGCTCTTCCCAGGTAATGCTTCCTGCAGATTTTCATCCAACCAATAATTTCCTCACCCTTGTTGAAAGAAAGGCTGAATACTGGATGCTTATTTGGGGTACATTCATGTTTTTCTCCTGGGAATCATGTGACCAGAAAAACATGCCAGCTGTGAGCACTCATACTCCTTGGCACTTTCCATTCTAGGCATGTTTTTTATTTGCAGCTCCCCACCTCATAGGAAAACCTTCACCTGAAAGGTTTTCTGGCCACTAGTCTCCCTTCTTCCCATCAGTGAGGCATGTTGGAAGTGTGAGGAAATCAGCATCTCACTGGAGCATTCCTAAGCCAATGACTGACAGGTTTGGTGCATAAATACCCAGCTCCCTTGCACCTCAGGTGAGCAAGCTCTGAAATGTGCATGCTTTACACAGTCCCTCAGGGGTCCTCAAGAAGATTAGGCACAGTTGCCTCTTATGGAAACCTACTTGGTAATAGCCCCTTACTCTTGATCTTTATTACCGTGTCTCACTTGAACTCCCTGATACCCATGCTTCTTAGGAGCACCTCCCAAATTATCAACTTACATTGTGATCCTTATCTGAGGAAACTCTGATGAAGCAGTGTATTTAGGACAGGGTTTCTCCAACTTAGTTTTTCTGTATGATGGCTGGAAGCATCCTTTATAGGATGGGGTTGTCCTGTTCATGGGAGGATGCCTGAGCACTGTACCAGGGCTCCACCCCTTCTGGCCAAGCTTTCATGTTCCTCCAAGTTGTGACAACAAGAAATGTCTCTAAACATTGCCAAGAGTTCTCTTGGTGGGCATAGAGTTTGCCAAATTCCACCTGCTTGAGAACCAGTGATTTAAAAATAAAACCATCACTGTATTCTGTTCTATCACTGCAGGACACCCCCATGATCCTTCCTGTTCAAGTCTCCTTTCCTACTCTGAAGAACAGGGTAACAACACTCCACACTCATGTTGAATTCTGAGGGGCCAGAGCAATGATTGTGAAACACCTTTCACCAGGTGTAGGTCCTTGCTGGGTTTCTGTTCTAATGACTAAAAGGCTCAGGGGTCACTCCAGGAAAATTATGCTAACTGGGCTGTGCAAAATAACCACACAAGAGACACAAACACCTTTTTCTTTGGGGTCGCAGTAATGGCTCCTCTGATTTTAAGGGTATGCAGGAAGAGAGAGAGAGAGCATGTGTTGACCCTTTTTATTGAGGAGAAGATATTCAAATGAGGCAAGGGGTTAGGTTTCATGGGGCTGAGTCTATCTTCATGATGTCCACTATCAGCAGGTTGACTGACATCTTGGTAGACCACACCCAAAGTCATAGAAAGAAAAGGGGACACACAAGGCACTTCCATGGATGATTCTACCTAAAAAGGGCAAGGGGTTATATTATAAAGGAACAGGTGACCATAGCTTCACTCTTGGGCCTGTAGCAAGACAAGCCTGGGAAGAAAGACACAAGTCACTCGAACCCTAGAAGAGTGGGGCAGTCTAGCAGCATGTGTGCCTGATGCCACATCAACCAGCAGGAGAGTTAACTTAGTCACATGAGAGGTTGATCTCCTACAGGCCCTATCTTTGGCAGATGCTCAGGTCACAGTAGTAGGTTTCCAGTCCAAACACCCACTTCTGCATTCTCTGTATTAATTAATTTAATCCCCAACACAGCCTCTGAGGCAGGATGTCATCACCATCCCTTGTTATGCAGAGGAGAAGATTGAGGCATGGAAATGTAAAGTAATTGATTCAAGGTCACACAGCTGGTTTTTGTCATGGCTGGGCTTTGAACACAGATGGGCTGGCTCCCAAGCCTGTGCCTCTACCACCAGTCCAAGGCACAATGGTTTGATGGTGAGGTAGAGGACAAAGTGGTTTCACCCTCTTCATCATCAAGTCAGAGGCAGCCCTCAAAAATGGTGACCTCATCCCCATCCTTCTTGAAAATTTTCAGGGGCCTTAGCCACACAGGATTTACCAATAATGATAATAATAATAATAATAATAATAATAATAAAGCAAATAAAAAACCCAGAATTTGACAAACTCCTTCCCATGGGCCACCTTTTGCAAATAAATATTTATTGGATCCCAGTCACATTTGTTCATTTACATATTGACTGGCTAATTCCATGCCTTAATAGCAGAGTTCTATAATCGTGACTGAGATCATGTTGCCCACAAAGCCAGAAATATTTATTTTCTGGCACTTTGTCAAGAAAGCATGCAGACACTTGCCTTAAATGACAAGATAATTATTTTACCATGAACCATGGCCATATAAAGTTACTATTCAAGGAAATAAAGCCACTTATTATTCTACTCATAATATCAGTTTAAATATTATTGCAAACATAAATTTAAAACAATGAACTCATGAATGAATTCTAGTTTTTTTACCAGTCCATAGCATAATGTCTTATCTAAACCCAATGATGAATTAATATTCCTTAGTCACAAATGTTTTCTGGATACTCTTATAGCCACTATTATTGCTCTCACTGTTGCAGCAGCAATTGTCCTACAGCTGCCAGTATGTTAGCCACTTTCTTCCAAACAGCTTATAAATTGAATACTTATATGCAACAAATTACATCAATCACAATTACGAGAAGATGCATATTGATATAGAAATATTAAAAAGATTATTATCAAGGGAAGTTAAGATAAAGAAAGCAAGGAATGTAGGAAGGAAGAAATAAATAGCTTTATTTTGGAAAATATGGCAACAATATGAGAGAATGAAATCTTCAATATTTGTGGCAAATACTTGGTATCATTAATGTATAAAGATTTCTTAAAGATATTTAAAAAAGAAGACAAATACCACAATATAACATGGGCAAAAATTGAACAGGCAATTCAAAAAGGGGGAAAATTCAAATGACTTGATTATCAGCCTTTAAAGCTTCAACCTCACTAATGAAATAGATATATGAACTGGGCATGAGGGTGCACATCTGTAGTAACAGTGACTCTGGAGGTTAAGGCAGGAGGATAGCAAATTCAAGCCCAGCCTGGGCAATTTATCAAGACTCTGACTCTCAAATGCTTTTATCTAATTCTGAAGACAGGGTAAACCAGTGTGAGAGAACTGGGATAAAACCGACTTTTTTTCATTGTTTACACCTGGAATATGGGCTCTGTTAACTTCAGAAATCTCTGAACTCTCAGGCAATTTACACATGTGGTTTGTGTTTATGGGCTTCTTTTTTATTTCTTTCCTTTTTTCGGGCGGGGGGGGGAGTTAAACTGTAGGTTTCCAAAGGGGTTTAAGATTCATGATTATAAAATTATTTAAGGGGTATGGAAAAGTTGAATAAACCCATGTCAGTTGAAGCTTGAGGGTCATGAAATTGAAGATTTGCCTTTGAAGTATTTTTCTTTGGAAGAGAATCAAGTCAGGTCTGACTGGAGAGTTATAGCAAAACTAGACAGGAAAACTGGAGAATAGCTGAGAATTGGATTCAGACAGGCCCATTGTATAAAATAGGGTAACATTCAATTATATAGAATATCTAAAAACATTAAAAGTGACTTGGCAGAAAAAAAGTTCATTTCTCATTCACATAAAGATCAGTTTGGAAATTTCTAGTCAGTAAGCAGTCTTATCTGCCATCATTCAGAGAACCAGGCTCCTTGCATCCTGCCCCTGTCTTCTTGTATGGCCTTGGTTCTGTTAGAACCCTGTATCTAGACAATCCATAGAGGAAGAGAGAGAAGGTGTGGGGCCAAAAAAAAGAAGGACATCATTTCTGCCCACATTCCTTTAGTTGGATTCCAGTGACATGACCAAATCTAACTGTAATGAAAGTTAGAACATGCAGTCTAACTCTACACTCACAAGGCAGAAGAAATGAGTTTTTCTTAACACATAGCATCTCTACCCACTTAAATAAAACAACAGTATCAGGAAGCAGCTTGAGGTAAAAAAAAAAAGAAAAAGAAAAAAGAAACACTGCTTTAAACACCAAGATAAAGTCCAATGCCATAGACAGACAAGATAGTCCACAGAATAGGCAAAGTAGGCAGGCTTATAGAAAAAGGAAAGTGTACAAAGGACAGGATGGTCACAGTGATATTAAAACCTATGAGCAAAGTGCTCAGAGTTTCAGGCATGAAGTAAAAAGGAGTTTGGGGAATCAATCATTTCAAGTGGAGTCGAAGTGACCCAATAGGTAATTAGGAAGATTAGGACTAGGAATGGGGAATAGGAACAGAGTAAAGCAGGAACTGGGATGGAATAACCAAGCTCTGGGAAGATCACAGACATGGGGAACAGAGCACAAGCGTAGATAGTCAGGACAGGTTATCTGTGAGATGGCTTATTCATAAATAGCATGTCAGACAAGAGCTGGTCAAGTTCATTTTGCCCAGGAACAGCATCATTCCTGGAATAATACACAGCCTCTTGACAAGAGTCAGCTGTGAGAGAAAGCATCAGGGAACAGGTAAGACCTGATATAATCCATCAAGTTTTACAGTAAGTTTTCTTAGCTTCTTGGTCACCAAAAACAGCCCTAAATATCACTAACTTCCTCCCAAATATCCTGGGATGAAAAAGCATTATACAGTCAGTTCAAACCCTCTAAAGCAGAAATCAAATGCCAATTAAGAGGATGGAGGACCTGAGGTGGTTTCTTTTCTTAAAAGAAACAATAATAAAAATGATGTTCAATATGTGCAAGGCATAATTCTTAGGCTTTTGACATGCTTAAGCATTTAAATTATGATTAAGGTTCCTTTATTACCCCAATATTACAGATTAAACACTGAGCAATGGAGGTTTAAGTGGCTTATCAAAGCAAGTATTAGAGCTGGGATTCAAAGAGAACTGACTCCAGAGTGGATGATCTTAGAAAGGCCACATTTAAGTTTCATGGAAACTTTTACTCACTCAGTGGATGAAGATGCACCCTGAAAATCTTTCCCAAATATCTGATGTAACATTTTGTGGTCAGAAACCTACCCCATCCTTGTGCAATGAAGACTGAGTCTCCCACCTCCAAGAAGAAGACATTAACAGTTCCCTAGTGAGGCAATATTCTCAAATAATGTAAGCTATCTGCACTCAAAAGTTCTGAAGTAAAATATGTCACAAAGAATGATAGCAGAAAGTCAGGGTTAGAATGAATTTCAGACTTATCTACTTGCACTAGGAAACCACGTTACTCAGCATAACTGAGTCAAGAGGATTATGACTCAGAAACTTCTGACAGTGATACAACTGCTCTAGTTCTTAAATGGCTAAGGGACAATGATAAAAGGGCTCAATTTCATAGAATTTCATTTTTATGAATTGAGTAGTCAAGTATCTTGTCTAGCTAATCAAGAATTATATAGTAATCTATCATTTATCTGTCCATGTGTTTATTCATTTGAGAAAATATTCACTCATTCAAAAATATCTACTGAAACAAATCTTGTACTAAATCCTATGAGTTTCTAATTCTTTCAAATGGGATTCTTCCTTATACCTTGTTTTTGAGATTTTGATAAGCTCATAGCTGGGATACCATCATATGTTAATAAAATTTATATTATTTTTCAGGAATCATAATCAGGTCATTAATTATGGCACAGTGTGAAGGTTCCTGCCAAAAAATCCAAAGTAAAGAATTCACTTTTTACTTTGGAATTCTAAGAGGATTTTTTAGAACCTAATTACAATCCAAGGTTTCTTTTCCATGCCATATGCTTAGTCTCGAGGCAAACATGAACAAGGTTCAATCAACAGTATGTTGTTTTCAAAACCAAATAAGTACTCAGGTTTCTTTCTTGTTTTTAAGTTTTCTTTTTCTTATCTTTATTATTTTATTTCCTTATTTTTGTGTGGTGTTAAGGATCAAATCCAGTACCTCACATGTGTGAGACAATGCTCTTTCACTGAACTACAGCCCCAGTCCCAGTACTCAGTTTTCTACAAACAGGGTCTACAAGAGTTGTAAGGTTCTTTTGGTCCTCAGTGAAAAGTGCATCACCCATGACAAAGACATGTATTCTGAGTTAACACCCTAGGCTTGCAGGAGAACAGGAACAAGGCCTAGAGAATGTCTCATGGCCTGGAATACTGACTGGCTTGAAAGACTTTTTACTATCTTGTCCTCAAAGTTATATGCATAGCCATGAAGAACTCACTTGACTAGCAGCATGTCAATCATTTAAAGACTGGATAAACAGAATTTCAGAATGCTATTTCCATTTTGGTTTTCCAAGTCATATGGTTCTAACAGATCATCTTCTAATGTTACATGATTTACTTGTTTTCCTCTGGACACAATTCATATCACAGTGTTGATGCACTGTGGAGGAAGCTTATTTTTATT
The DNA here is from genome assembly GCF_052094955.1 of Ictidomys tridecemlineatus. Classification (NCBI taxonomy): domain Eukaryota; kingdom Metazoa; phylum Chordata; class Mammalia; order Rodentia; family Sciuridae; genus Ictidomys; species Ictidomys tridecemlineatus. The sequence goes on from NC_135477.1 coordinate 198,137,803, forward strand.
TGGGCTATAATTGATGGAAAAATAAAAGTTTTCCAGCAGGTTATAAAAGAGTCAACTCATTGCTCTCGACTAGATTATTTAAACAATCAAAGCAGGTTATGACTCTTCTTGTTAGGTACTAGAGGCAGGGTCAGTTGAAATGTGTTTGTTTTTATTATAGTATATACCTAATTAGAATCTTGAAATTGAACTCAGACTTTCTCCTCAGGTGCAAGAACACTGTAAGACAAAACTGGCTGAAAAGAGGCAAGACAATTTCTCTAGGCCTTTTTCCTGATCCTGCTAGCCTAGGGTGGTAAAGAGGCAAAGACATCAAGTTAATTCTGCAGAGGGGCTCTAGGTCAGTGTTTTTGTGGGGACAATACTGCCCTCCAGGGAGAGCTTGGAAACTTGCAGGAGCAGTTTTTTGGTTATCATAATATCTGAGGTTGCCAAAGGAACATACTGCTGAATTGTTTTTTTTTTTTTTTTTTTGGTACAAGAGATTGAACCAAGGGTCTTTTAACTACTGAGTCACATTCCCAGTCCTTTTTATTTTACTTTTTTTTTATTTTGAGACACAGTCTTGGTAAGTTGCTTATGGCCTGGTTAATTTGCTAAAGCTAGCATGAACTTGAGATTCTCCTGCCTTAACCTCCTGCACCACCATATCTGGTTGATATTTATGTAGGTGAAAGCATTAGATTTTTATCATTTTCTGAGTCTAGATAACAACTCTGACTTACACATTAAGAATCATTTGCATGGTGTAGTCATACATTGAGTATACTAGCTTTAGTTCTATCATCCACTGGCACCCTTCCTTATATTTTGTCTTTTGTAGATGGAATAGCTTCTAACATTCTTACTTGTCTCACATCCAATATTTTCATTATCTGAGTAAGCATCTGACAATTTTTATATCTTTTCTTATGAAGATGTGCATGATTGTTATATTGAAAGTCATATTATTAAAAATTGTTTTCTTTTTATTTCTCCAGCCTCAAGCTAGTCTCTGAAGCAGGATTTAACTGTCCTAAAATAATCTTTCTGCTCAGTCCTCCTGCCCATACCTGTTGTTTATTTTTAAAAATATTATTAAATTCTGAGAAATACTAGCATTGTTATTGTGTAACAGGTAGCTTACAAACATCTATCTGAGCTTAAAGGAATAAAACAATTTAGTAATATTAATGAGGTAAAATTAAATTTGAAACCATAATATATAAAAACTGTATATTCATTTTATATAAAGTATCCAAGGATAATTTCTTTCAGAGGGACCTTAAATTTATATTTCTTCAAACAATTTGGAAAATCATTGTTATTCTGATCTCACTCTGAAGTTTAATCTATATAAAATAGCAAATTTATTTTAGTTAATGTGCATATTATTTGTCTAAAAGTTTTGCTTAATTTCTGATTAAATTTAGTTTAATGGGCATAGTCCCTATTAGAACTACATTTTTTAAAAAAGATTATGAAAGCAGGGTGGATGGAAAAAAACTCTAAAATATCTAAAATGAGCCATAGAAGGATACAATCAAGACTTGTAAGCATCTTAATATTGATTTCAATTATGCAGATAATTTACACAATAAACGTTTTTTGGCCTTTGTCTTGTACTTTTGCCTAATCGTGTTATTCAAGTAGAAAAATAATTATTGTTATGTAAGATGTAGAAAACTTGCACATATTCTGAAATGAATTTGTGAGAAATTTTTGGCTATGATTTGAAAGACTTTTACTAGCTACCTGTGCCCTTCCTTTTATTCAGCAAGTCTATTCATCTAAAGTCACCCTCACACAATATCTTGAAAATACATGTTCAAGTTTTTTCATTGTAACTTTGTTTATAATAAAAGAAAATTGTTAAAAAAATGAACCTAGCCTCAATTATATATAATTAAGGCATGCATATTATTTAGTTTCAATCTTAAGTTTTTACCCTACTCAAGTAATTGTCCTCAAGGCCTTCTCCCCATGCAGTGCCTCGGAGGGAATGTGAGCCAGGTCAGCAAAGCCACACACACCAACAGTTTGACCCAGGACTCAGGTGTCTGAATCTTTTAATCTTCAGAAAAGCAGGCTTTTAGAAATCTTTCCTCCCATCTTATCTTAATGAGAAAGATTTTCTTGAGCTTATTCCTGCCTTAAATATCATCTGGAACTTTTTTTTATGCCATGTATTCACAGAGAGTATAGCATACATCAGGCCCTAATTCTTACATGTGTGTACTAATTCTATTTCAGAGACATCCAGGTCCTAGTATAAGCTCATATAGAGAAAAAACTTGTGTGGTGACCTAGTTTTAATTATACCAGGTGTTGAACAGAGGCTGTGAAATTCCTTGCCAGGTTTGCATTCTGGGAAAGCAAAGTGGTCACCTGTGGCAGTTTCCCTGAATGGTGATATCAACTTGTACAGCTTGGTTCTATATCCCAGCAAGCTCAGATTAAGGGTTAAGTTAGTAGAGGAAAATTCAAGGCATGGTGGAAATATGGAAATATTCAGAGGCAGCCATAGTAATTAGCCAGTCTCCTTGTCCCTTCAGCTTCAGCTTCTAGCCAGTTTCATTTCAGCCCCTCCTCACATCCATTTCCATAGGCTCTTTTTTTATTGTTGGTTGTTCAAAACATTACATAGTTTTTGTTATATCATATTTCACACTTTGATTAAAGTGGCTTATAAACTCCCATTTTTACCCCATATACAAATTGCAGAATCACATCAGTTACACTTCCATTGATTTACATATTGCCATACTAGTGTCTGTTGTATTCTGCTGCCTTTCCTATTCTCTACTATCCCCCTCCCCTCCCCTCTCCTCCCCTCTTCTCTCTCTACCCCCTCTACTGTAATTCATTTCTCCCCCTTGTATTATTTTTTCCTTTCCCTTCACTTCCTCTTGTATGTAGTTTTGTATAACCCTGAGGGTCTCCTTCCATTTCCATGCATTTTCCCTTCTCTCTTCCTTTCCCTCCCACCTTTCATCCCTGTTTAATGTTAATCTTCTTCTCATGCTCTTCATCCCTACTCTGTTCTTAGTTACTCTCCTTATATAAAAGAAGACATTTGGCATTTGTTTTTTTAGGGATTGGCTAGCTTCAATTAGCATAATCTGCTCTAATGCCATCCATTTCCCTCCAAATTCTATGATCTTGTCATTTTTTAATGCAGAGTAATACTCCATTGTGTATAAATGCCACATTTTTTTATCCATTTGTCTATAGAAGGGCATCTAGGTTGGTTCCACAGTCTTGCTATTGTGTTCATAGGCTCTTTTTATATGCAGTTGAAACAAAGAAGGAAAACTGCCAACAGGTTACATGGGGTGGGCAGGGGATGCTTCCAAGTTCATGTTTATGACCTTGAGTCTATATGGTGAATTACTGTGTTTCTGACCTTGACTAACCGTAAGAGCCAGTTCCTACCTCTGGATATATAACATAGCCCACCAGAATTCTCAGTGAGGCAGCCTAAATATAGTCATTTCTGGCTTGCCCCCAAATCTACCTCTTTAAGATTCCTTACTGTATAATCTACACATCTGAAGTCTTCTGCAATGATCCCTTTGCAAGGAGAGAAGAGCCCTGTATTCATAACAACATGAGCTGCAACAATACACAACTAAAAGAAAAGCCCCATCCCTTATGATTACTAAAAGTAATTGTCAATTTTATCCTATACTTAGATGGCAATTAAAGTCTTTCCAGCCATGTTCAATTGTTCAGGAATAGACTTGATTAACCAGGGTTGTTCAGCAAAGCTTACAAGCATTTCAGTGCATACCCAGAAAGAATGTCTGGTATAGGTGTGTGTACAGTTCACAATGATGTTGGTGAGGACACACCTACAGATGAAAGAACAAAGCAGTTACAAGTATTAGCACAGGCAAATCACATGCATTTGGGGAAATTCATGGCAGCTTTCAGTCCTGGGAAAGCACAGTGGCTGCCTGTGGCAGCTTCCCTTATGGTGATATCACAGTTGTACAGCTTGGTCCTGTACCCCAGCAAGTTCAGTGTGCACCAGCACCAGGCAACTTACAATGGGTCAAAAGGTAAAAACAAATGTGCACTTTAGAATTTGTGTCCCATCTGTGGTACCTGGGCCTAGTCATCCAGGGGGAGGAGCTTCATTATTATCCATGGCATTACAAAAATATCACACTCCAAACATGTTCCCTGTGGGGCTAACCGGGCTACCCAGTGAATGTGGGAGAACTTTTCTGTCCAGAGTCATGTCCAATCCACAGTCTACCCCCTAGTCATTCCAGTGGTAGCAGGCAATAGAACATTCCTTCATTTCCCAAACCCAGTCTTAAGTTCAGCATCCTTTGTTTTCACCTGGATGCATATTGGTGTTGCTATGTGACACAGCAAAGCTTCCACAATAGCTGTTTTTCCTCACTGGGGACCCATATTCAGAGCTTTCACAGCTACCATAGGCACTGTGCCCACCCTCTTTGTGGAAGGTGTGTTGGCTGCAGACCTAAGTCCTTGCTTAAGCAACCCATTATATCTCTCTATCGTGCCTGCAGCCTGTAGGTAACATAGAACACACAGCTTCCATTGAATCTGAATTGCTGATAACTATACATCCTGACCTGTAAAATGTGTTCCTTAGTCACTTTCTATTGTGATGTGCTGGTTATTCAAGGCTGATAACACAGGGTGAAATAATAGTGAATTGAGTTGTTTGACCACTGGTTCAGGCAAACAACAAGCCTGTGGTCATATCCACTGCTGTCAAGGTGAACAATACAGGGTGATTGTCAACCTACAATTGTGTCAAAATGATGTGTCTCCACATTACCTGGCAATCTGGAAATTCAAAACATGGTGGGTGTGTACACTCTAGAGCCCAAACCACACATGCCTGGTAAGCCTCTACCAGGGCATCCCATATTAAAGTCAAACCACACTCTTTGACTACATTACACATCATCTTCATACCTGCAATTTGAAGGCAGCAGTGCAACTAAGCCACAACTTTGGTGGGAGGCACCCACTCTAATTACTGCACCCTAGCCAAAGCATCTGCTTCATCATTCCCTGGGCTAGTCATGGGGGGCAATGGTCCATAACATGTTCCACAGTTACCTGTTCTTGGATGCTTAGCTCCCAAGGCTCTTGACACAGAACTTGTCCCAATACACAGCACAATTATCAGACATATCACTATGGGGAATTCTTCATTTGCTATCACCATTTAGTTCAGCTAACTGGCTTTCTTGTCTTATACCTATATCAAACCAAACAGTGCTTGTTTCTGACTTCAGAGCCACTGCCAGCCACATGGGCAATTGTCCACTACTGGAATCATTAGTGTAACAAACACTGAAGAGTATGGATGCCTTACTTCTGAGGTATGGGCTTGTTTCTGGTTCACCTACATAGGTAATAGGCCCTAGCACCTCTCTCTTTTTTGGCTCATGCCAGCTCCTAATACACTTGGGCTCTCTTGGCACTGGCTGGCTCCTGACACCTTTGGGTTCTCTGGTGCCTGCCAGCTTCTAGTATACAGTACTCTTCTGGCTCCTGCTGGCCTCCAGTACATCTAAGTCAGAAGTTTGTGCAGGATCCATAACATGTAGCACATGGGGTGTCTTGCCTCTCTTGGCCAGCAGAACCTTTAAATCTCACATACATAACAACAAATTGGCCAGGGGCTCTCTTGGCCTCTGTCCAAATTATTTTCTCAAGTCTACCATTTCCAACTCTACTACAGGTGGAATAAGGTGAACTTGACTACTGGGCCAGCCCTGCTGGCAGCTGCCCATCAGAGCCATCGGCTGAACTGTTTGATTTTTCTCCTTGACCACTGGCTGGGCTTGCAGGCATTAGTTAACCTTCCTACTTTTACTGGGACTCCATCAGCATGATGGGGAAAGCTGAGGGGTATTTTCAAGGTATGCAGATCCTCTTCTGGCAACCATACTCTTGTTCTCAAGGCTTCTTCCTTATCTTGTGACTTCTTCTTGGCAGTCTCTGGTAAAGCTGCATCAGTGTTTGCTCTCAGAGTTGTAAGACACAGTTACCCCATGGCCCCAGAAGCTGTGCATGCAGCTCCTTAGTGTGTTACTCTGTCTCACTGGCACCACCACTGCCATCTTTGTCCTTGGCCATGGGCTGGCACCTGGGTACCACTGTTCAGTTCACAGTCTGCTCCAGAAGGTCCACATTCACTTCAGGGTAATCAGAAGTCTTCTCTATGCTCACAAGGGACCTATTCACCATATCCCAACTCTACACAAGAATTTGTGCTAATAGGACCATGGCAACTGAGTGCTACAAGGTGTTCATTAGCCACAGGTCTCTCCTGTCCACCAGGGTTAAAGCATCTCTCACTTGTGGAACATCCTGCCAACTATGCCAATTATCATGCGGGGGCTCAGACCCAGGAAACAGATTTAGCAGGTAGAAGATGTAAGACATGGTGGGAATATTGGTCATCCTTTATTCAAAGGCAGCCACAGCCATTAGCCAGCTTCAGCTTCAGCCCCTAGCCAGTTCCATTTTAGCCCCTCCTCACAACCATTTCCATAGGCCCTTTTTATATGGACTTCAAACAAAGTAGTCACACTGCCAACAGGTTACATAAGGGGTGGGGGGTACATGTGTTGCTCCCTGCAACAAGGGTACATGGGAGACAGGCAAGACAACCCTGTCATCTCCAAGGGTTTGAGCGACAGGGTAAGGGTTGCAGCCCAGTCCCCACCCCAAGATTGGGAAGAAACCACACTGAGCCAGGAGTTATTTCTGCCATGAAGGCGCAGCAAATCTCAAGTTTATTGTGTCAGGGACAAGGTTATATAGTGATAGAAAAAGAGAAAGTATCAAGAACAAATAGGGGCAGCAGTTAGGTTAGTAACACTAGAGGCATAGGCAGATTTCAGGTTAAACAGGTTGGGCTAAGGTCAAAAGCCCGCACGTGCGGGCTAAAAGCCTGTGTTCGCCAATCCAGCTAGGTCACTTATAGGAAAATGCTCTGGAGGAACCCATGAGTTCACCTCAGCCAACACCCAATAATGGCCACAGTCCCAAAGGAGGTGAAAGGTTCCAACATACATGCTCACAAGTTCATGTTTATGACCTTGAGCCTATACCCTAAATCTGTTTCCTGGGTCAGAGTCCCTGCACAACAGCAGGGCACATCTAAAAACACGACTGTCTGCTTTGCAGCTTCATTACCTAGCTGGTGAACTGTCTGTTGTGACAGTACAGGAAAGAGGTTTGGTCCGAACTGACTAAGATCAGACACTGGTGTTTTAATTTCTGTTTTACTTTTGTCTTTTTAAAGTTAATAAGACGTTTCTGTACCTAAAGTATAGGTATGGGAGTGGCTTCATAGAAATATTTTATGTAATCCCCTGGACACACACACATGCATACTTGACTAGTTTGGTGATAAGCATCAGTAATTTCTACCCATCCTCACTGACCTGAGCATAATAAAGACATGAAAAATCCTCACTTGTCTCTTACAAAGAAGATCTAGTTCTGTTTGGCAACTGTGCACTAAATCATTTATCTACCATTGATCATTTTGGTATTTCAAAATTTAACTCTGGCTCCTAATATTATGAGCCAGGCTATCTGGGCAATGACCAAACAGACTCCATCTTGCCCTGAGATGCCACATCATGTAAGAAATGCTTTTCCCATGGAAAGCCCACTTCTGTACCCATCAACAGTGTCTGAGCATAGCCTATTTGGCAACACAAAATGGAAATTCTTATACAGTGTAAAAGTGTTCTCTCTTTGGTTTCTATTTTTTCTTGGACAATGTCTGAGATTGATTGTGTAGATGTTAGTAACCATTCTTTAAATTGTACTCACCTAGGGATGTTTTTGCCCACTCCTTTTTCTGCTTATGATTTTAGATCTCATGACATTTGTTTATGGTTTTGGATCATAGCAACAGCCACTTATGCCTTAATATGGTTTTGGTCTATAAAATAGTGTACTAAAACCCTGGGAAGGGGTCAAATTGTGTAGACATGCAGCCTACCTTTTGGCCCACCAGATGGTGGATCCCGAATGCTGGCTGGTGAATAAAGTTTCCATCTTCTGGTTTAAGATTTACTCAGTGATTTATTGTAATCTCTCCTTAACACTAATGACTTTTGAGAGGCTGTATAGCTGCTAGAAGTTAAAAAATTCAACAGTTCAGTAATGTTCTCTGAAGCTTAGCAGTTGAGTGTTTTTTTCTATGAGTAATACACTTATATGTGAAAACAGTTTTTAATTATTATACTATTACTAAATAATTAATTGATCATACAGCCATTGTAAAAACAAAGAGTAGAGATTCATTTTAGCCCCAAAAAGAAAAAAGAAAATAGAAACTTTGTGTGTGTGTGTGTGTGTGTGTGTGTGCGTGCGCAGAGATGTAGCTCAGTGGCAGAGTGCTTGCCTATCATGCAAGAGGTTCTGTGTTCAATCCCAGCAGCAAGAGTGAAAACAGTGAGTGGTGAACAAAACACCTGTGTAATGAGCACAACAAGCATGTTTTTAAGGTTGTAAGTGTTCTGTATATGCTGCTGAATTTAATTGAAAAATCTTTAAGTGCAAGAGAAAAGCAATTATTTATAAATAAATTGCTTGAGTTGTATTGGACTTACACAGCTTGTGAGCTCAAAAAATAGTTGTGAGAATCTGGATATGCAGGTCCACATACCTATAGTCTCAGTTACTTTAGAAGTTGAGGCATGAGGATCACTTGAGTTTAGGAGTTGGAGGCAAGTCTGAGCAATAAACTGAGACCCTCTTTCAAGGATATACTTTTAAAAAGACATTCATGTAAAACATTGGAGATGTGTGATTTTGCCTTGGTCCCCCTTCCTCTCAGCTGGGTGACCATGGGAGTATATATGATCAGCATGGATATAGCCACTCTGCACTTGATTCTTTCCTTAAAAGCACATGCTTAATTTCAAAATCCTTAGCCCACTTACCCCCGATTATTTCAACCAGTTGGTGAAAGTGTCATGGATGATTAACCCTTAAATCCCCCAGGTAAGAATCAGAAAGCTGAGGCACAGGAGGATTACATCTTTAACCTGGGCCTACTGATATTTTCATCATTTTACATTTATTGCTAAAATGTAAATAAAATTTTCAAGAAATCCTTTAAAGGCAAAATTAAGCAACATTATCTGTTGAACAAATATGAAGGAAACACCAGATCCAGACAGGGTGCTAGGTCCATTTCACTAAAATGGTGAGTTGAAAATAAGTTTAGTCTCTCATCATTTACAGTCTAGTTGAGGAAACATCTAGATCAGCTGTCAAATGAGATTATCAGCATTGGGTAATACACTTATATGGGTATTACAAATTAGAATCCCATCATTCATTGAATGCATATTATTTCACAGGAGCACTGTCTAAAAATGAAATGAGAAAAAAGATTGACAAAATACAGCACACCTTCATATTCAAAATGCTAGAAAACCCAGGGATAGTAGGAACACACTTCAACATTGTAAAAGCTATATATGCTAAACCCAAGACCAACATCATTCTAAATGGAGAAAAATTGAAAATATTCCTGCTAAAAACTGGAACAAGAATGTTCTATTTTACCACTTCTATTCAATATCATCTTTGAAACTCTAGCCAGAGCAATTAACAAAAGAGATAAATTGAAGGGATACAAATAGAAAAAAAAGAACTCAAACTATCACTATTTGCTGATAACATGATTCTATATCTAGAAGATCCAAAAAATTCCTACAGACAACTGCTAGAACTAATAAATGAATTCAGCCAAGTAGCAGGATATCAAATCAACACCCATAAATCAAATGCATTGTTATATGTCAACAATGAGTTCACTAAAGAAAAAATTAGAAAAACTACTCCATTTCACAATAGTCTCAAAAAATAAAATACCTGGGAATCAATCTAACGAAAGAGGTTAAAGACCTCTGCAATGAAAACTACAAAACACTAAAGAAAGAAATTGAAGAAAATCTCAGAAGATGGAAAGATCTCCCATGCTTCTGTATAGGCAGAATTAATATTGTCAAAATGGCCATACTACCAAAAATGTTATACAGATTTAATGCAATTCTTATAAAAATCTCAATGACATTCTTCATAGAAATAGAAAAAGCAATCATAAAATTTATTTAGAAAAATGAGAGACAAAGAATAGATAAAGCAATCCTTAGCAATAAAAATGAAGTAGGAGGCATACAATACCAGACTTTAAACTATACTACAGAGCTTTAGTACTTAAAATGGCATGGTATTAGCACAAGAATAAACTTGTAGATCAATGGTACACAATAGAGGACACAGAGACAAACCCACATAAATACAGTTATCACATACTAGACAAGGGTGCCAAAAACATTCACTGGAGAAAAGATAGCCTATTCAACAAATGATGCTACACCCAAGTAAAATCTTACTCCACCACACTGTCCACCCACATGTCCCTTTTCAACTTTTATTACACTATTCTCTGACCCCCCTAGATTCTTACCTCCACAGGCATCCAACCCGGCCCATATCCCTGACCCCACTGGCCTTCCACATCTCCTTCACAAGTCCTCCCACTTGACTTCTCTCTCTAGACCTGCCCTTGGTCTCCTCTGTCCCTCTTCGGCTGTTTGCCCATCCCTACCCACCAAAAGCAGCTCTTTTCACGGTGGGCCCTTGGGACTGTGTGGATACGTCTAGGTATAGTCCAGGAATGCCATGTGCCTACTGTGCATGATGAAAACCATGCAGGTGTCAGCATGGCACCAAAGTAGAGGCACAGGCACAGGAGGAGAAGCAGAAAGAGAAAGATGTTTTGGTGCCCAAAACAAATATTCACCCACCTGCAGTGGTGGTCGAACTCCTAGGGGAGAGGAGGCAGGACTGAGGATTTGTCTGGATTGGCCTTCATCACCCCCTAATTTTTAGGCATATGCCAAATCAACCCTCTAGGCCACCTGCTCTGGGGCCTATACACAGGTTCCAATCTCAGGGAGAACCTGGCATTTCCATGATTAGAGCACAGTTAGCCTCATAGCTCATCAGTTCACCTGTCCTGAGTGAGGTCTTTAGAGACAAGACCTGCCTGGTATCACTTGGAGCAGGATAGAACATCTCTGGGCCTCCGTTTTCTCAGACACTGGATAAGGATGAAAAAACACCCTTGCCCAACCAGTCATCTGCACTTGTGAAACCGTGCAGGGTGTGCACATCAGAGAAAGGCACTCATATTCCAGGGAACCCTCCAACTGTGACACCCAGACCAAGAAAGGCAAAGATCCCCAGGACATGGCAGCAATAGGCTAAAGGGCTGAAGATCTACTATCAAAAAGCCAGGGGAGGGGACAGTCACTGCTTTTTCTCTCCCTGACTTCACAAGGCCCAGCCCAGTTGTGATGCCCTTCGCATATCAACACATGTGCAAACAATGCCAGCTTCCCTGGACAGGTGCACACACAGAGGTGATGACATATATAAGTGCCCAACAGTGGCTGAGAGCCACTTGAAGCACTCTGGGAACATGGTTTGCCACCCTCACCTGGCCTACTCATGATGTGAGGTTCCTGGTCTTGGTCAGGTGCCAGGAGATAGGTTTTTGAGTGGACAGGGAGGAGTAGGAATCACCTCCACACAGATGTCACAGCTTTTGTAGTGGGCAGGTGGTGAAAAATAACAGGTGGGACACCACGGTATTTTGTATAACCTGCCATTCACTCGTGCCATGTAGGGAGACTCAGAATCCTGCTCAAAGGCGCCTGGTAGGGAAAGAGGTTTGGGCAGTGGAGGAGGCCATTGTATCACTCTGCTGCTCATGGCAACCCATAGTATCACTGGGCAATAAGAAGATGGGGAGGAGGTGGGCAGGGGAATCCTGGACCATGTTGAGCAAACTGACAACTCAGATTAACGGGCAGTCAGAGAGAAGGACTTTCCAGCCAAAAGATATCTACATGGAGCTCCCCCCTTTCGAATAGTGACCAGTGCTTGGAGTCATGTGTGAAATAGGAATGAGGAAGAGTGAAGTTCATGGTTTTGGAATAGCCTGTTGGCCTCTTGTGCTAGTCTGCCCAGGCCTCTCTTCTAAGGCAACTGGGAAACCTCCAGTGTTTTGTTTTTTTTCACAATACAGTGGCTTGGTAAATGAAGTGCCACGGCCCAAGTAATGATGACAGGGTAAGAAGAGACCCTGAGGCCAAGGAAGTCTCAGACCTTAATAAATGACCCCTGTAGGCACCAGCCCTTGGGGTGCCACCTCCCTCTCCCACAGATCTTAGCCTTACCTCTGTGTAAGATGCCTGGGTCTGAAGCATTTATACAAATGAGGCTGCACATAGTGAAGAGGCAGAGAAGCCCCATGGCCACCGGAAAGACCCACTCTCCATCTTGGGCCAGTTCGTGGCATCTTAAATCAGGGTCAGACTCAGGTCTAGTCTGGGGCAACACAGAGCCCCCATGAGGCCCGGCTCACCTGAAATCAGACTTACTCAGCTAAATAGCAGATCTGAATATCCAGGCTAGAGACAGACCCCATTCCCTCCACTAAATGTCACAGGATTATCAGACTCCCATATCAGTGCTTCTCACTAAATATCCCCCTTCCCCTCCTGACCTCCCTCCACTTCCCTGGCTCTGCACTCTCACTGTCTATTTCCCATCTGTCTCTTGGAGAGAAAACCGACAGCTAGCATGGACACTCATGGAAACGTAAAGAACACTAGGCTTAGAGAAACCAGTGCTGCCATAGTTCAACAAGCCCAAATGCTCGAGAAAAGCCAGGATCTGGCTGGGGGTCTTGGTGGGGACCAGAAAGCATTTGAGATAGTCATGCTTAGCTGCCTTCTTTCAAACAAATGAGAGCTCCTTCTCCTGGCTTGGTATCCAGAGTACCATGACTACAAGTGTGATATAAGAGAGGATTTGGAATGGGGGCTCTAGCTGCTTCCAGTGCCCTCTGAGAGCAACCCTCCCCTGCCCTCACATACACACTACTAGACTGGGACATCCTGCTCTTACAATGGTGGCTTTGTTGGGGGTGGTGAGGATGGGATATGATTTGTCCCTCAAAGGTTCATAGGCTGGAGGCTTGGTTTTGGTGTGGCACTGTTGAGCTGGTAGCACCTGCAAGAGGTGGGGCCTAGAGGGAAGTAATTGTGCCACTGAAATTCTCATGGGCCCTCATTAGTTTCTGTGAGAGAGGCTTCTTCTAAAAAGAACAAGACTCATCCTCCTCAGTTTCTGGCCATAAGTCTCAACCCCTTGCATGTCCTCCCATCATGATGCCATTCACCATTTTGTGAGCACTCTCACCAAAGGTTAGTCACAGGGACTGCCAAATGTTGGACTTCAGCTAAATACACCTCATCTCTTAATAAAGTAACCAATCTTGGGTAATTTGTTAGAGCCAGAGAAATCAGGCTAATAAAGAGACCATATAATATGGTTCCTGAGGAGATGGCATGGGGAGAAGTTTGGTGATTGTTATCCACTCTCAGGCCCAGTGCTAATTGAACCAGGCAGTGCTGGTTTCTTATTCTATCTCTATTTCTTTCTCTTTCTGTAAAGAGAGAGAAAAAAATAGTATCACTGGGTAACAGAAAGGTGGAAAGGAGGTGGACAATCTACAGAACTAAATAATCTCCCAGTTTCCCTCATTAACAGGGCAGGCTTTATGGCACAATTCTGTCTCAAAATAAAAAAATAAAATATGTTTGGGTTGTGACTCAATGGTTAAGCAACCCTGGGATCAATCCCTGATGATGATGACAATGATGATGATGATGATGATGATGATAACTTGTACATGATTATGGCATACAACATATCTTGAAACATATTCACTGAAGAATGGCTGAGTCAAGCTATTGAACATATACACTCTTTCATTACTTTTTTTGTAATGAGAACCCGTAAAATTGACTGAGTCATTTTCAAGTGTATAAAACATTACCAACTGTAGTCATTCTGTTGTATGTTGTTAACTGTAGTAATTATATTGGATAGTAGACTGTTTTAACTCAACCCTCCCATCTAAGTGTAATTTGGTCTCCTGTGACCAGCACCTTACCAGTCCACAGCCCAACCACCCCTGGGCCCCTGGCAGTCATTATTCTGCTATTTTTTTCTGATTTTTTAAATTAATTACTGCAGAATACTTTATAATTACATTACACATATAGAGTACAATTTTTATACCTCTGGTTGTATAGAAAGTATGTTTACACCAATTCGTATCTTCATACATGTACTTTGGATAATGATGTTCATCACATTCCACCATCATTTCTAACCCCCTGCCTGCTCTCTTCCCATCCCACTACTCTGCCTTATCTAGAGTTTGTCTATTTCTCCCATGCTCCCCCACTCCCATCCCACTATAAATCAGTCACCTTATATCAGAAAAAACATTTGGCATTTGTTTTTTGGGAATTGGCTTACTTAGTAATATTTCTTTTTCTCCAACTCCATTTATTTACTCAAATGCCAAGATTTTATTCTCTTTTATTGCTGATTAATATTCAATTTTGTATAAGCCACATTTAATTTTTTGTCCATTCATCTACTGAAGGGCATCTAGATTAGTTCCATAGTTTAGCTATTTTGAATAGTCTGGCTAACCTTGATCCCAGTGGACAGTGCAGGACAGTATCCATTTGTCAAAGTCCTTGACCATAAATGAAAAAGGGTAAATTATACTGTGTGTAAATTATTCCTCAAGTAACAACTTAAAAAAACTTCTCCCATTGCTCCCAGCTTTTTACTGCATCTAAACTGAATTCCACTCTTGACTTTCTGGACCTTTTTAATCCTGACCCCCAGGGGGTCAACTTCACTGCCTATGCCACCTTGGGTTTCAGTTAGAGCCATATCCCCATCATTCCCTTAACATTCTACTTTTGGGATTCTGTGCCTTTTAGCACTGGCGTGTCTCTCACAGGCCATGCACTCCGTCCTCTGCCTCTCCGCAATCACACCTAGGATAGGAAGTACGGCCTCGCCACGCTCTCAGCTCCTTTCACTCGGCTGCACCACTGAGGAACAACCCTGCTCACAGTGTTCCTGGGTGTCTCCGGTGTTATTGTGATTGCAGGTTGCTCATCAACAAAAGTGCACCATGTACTTACTCACAACTCTACCCATCGCTCAAATAACCCACAGCCTAGCACACCTAGCACACAGTAGGCTCTGGAAGAAATGCACCCAGGAGGGAAAAGGACCATCGAGCTCCAAGTGGATGAGAGGTCTGAGCTGCATCTGAAGAGGTAGGTGTGGAAGGACTAATGAGGCCAAGGGAAGTGGAGAAAGCATAGAAAGTAGCGGGTGGCAGAAGTGCAACTTCACTCTGCACAGCCAGGTATCCTGACATCGTCCCTGTGCCCCACTTATATGTCCCTCTGAGGCGCTTGGTGGTGCTCACAGCTACAGCCTGGATCAACAGCCTCCAAATGAATGGCAGCAGGGTGGCTGTGGCGGGTACAGCTCCTAGGAATCTGTGCGGAAGCTAAGAAGCCAACCCTGGGACAGTTGCTCACTGGCCCCGCCCCTTGATGAGACTCTGCCCTCCATGGCCCTTCCCTCATATGGCCCCACCCACCTACTCTACCTCCCTGCACTGGACAGTTACTCCAGTACACCAACGGAAACCTCACTGTACCACACTGTCTTCCTACCTCTCCCTTTCTTACCTTCATTACCGATCTCTCTGGCCACCTAGATTCTAAACTCCACAATATATCCTACCCTACCTAGCTCCCTGACTCCACTTACCTTCAACTCCTCCTGCACAAGTCCTCCCAAGGGACTTTTCCCTCTAGACCCGCCCACATCAGTCCAGCCCTCTGTTATCCAACCCCTTGGCTTCCTGCCCCTCCCTCCACAAACTGCTGCTGTTTCCAATGTGGGTCCTGGGGAGTGCATGGACAAGTCATGGCCTTGTCCAAGGACAACGGCATATCTCTGGGATGCAAGAGGAATATGATACATGTCACCAGCAGGGCACCCAGGTACAGACAAAGAAACCCAAGCAGCAGCAGGATCTGCCTGATGTTACCATGCCACATGCAGTTGTTCACCCACCTACAGTGGTGGTCAGACTTCTCTGGGGAGAGGAGGCAGACTTCGAGGTTCTATCTAGCCTGGCCTCCATCACCCTCAAATGATCAGGCCTTGCCCAACCAGACCCTCTAGGCTGCCTGTTCTTGGCCCCACATATGGGCTCCCATCTCAGGGAAAACCTGGCATTTCCACTGTTAGAGCACAGTTAGGATGCCATGGCTCATCAGGTCACCCGTCATGGGTGAGGTCTGGTGTCACATGGAACAGGATATACAAAAACTCTGGGCCTATGTTTTCTCAGATACAAGATAAGGACATAAAAATCACCCTTCCTCAGCCAGGCTTCTGCACTTGGAAAACTGTGCAAGGTGTGCTTATGAGAGAAGAGAACTCAGAACCCAGGAAACCCTCCCACTTGGACACCCAGACGAGGACAGGAAAGGATCCCCAGAAGAGGGCAGCTGGCCTAAGGGTCTAGGTATCTAGTATCAACAACCTAGGGGATGAGACAGGTGCTGCCTTTCCTCTCTGATTCCACCTGGCTCAGCACAGATGTGATGCCCACTGCATGTCAGTTTCTGTGTAAAGGGCCACCCTCTCAGGACAAGTGCAGACACAGAGGCAATAAGAAATGTAAGTGATCAAGAGTGGCTGGAATCCACTTTTAAGTAGTGTGGGAAGATAGTCTCATACCCACTCCTTATGCTGTGAGGTTCCTGGTCCTGGCCAGGTGCCCAGTGATGGATTGGTGAGGAGACAGGAAAAAGGGGTGCTCAGCTCCACACAAATATTATAATATTCACAGTGGAAGATCCTGGGTGGGTGGTGGAAGAAGCAATGGGAGCACTTGTGTATTTTAAATACCCTTCGATACATCCAAGTGATGTATGCTGCCTCAGGATCCTGCTCAAAGTAGCCTGGCATGGGAAGAGGTTTGGGAAGTGACAGGAGGCGTTCCATCATGTGGCTGCCAGAGGCAGCCCCATAGCTTTTCTGGGGCAACAAGAAGGATTGGAAAGAGGCGGGCAGAGAAATCCTGGCCCTTGTTGAGCAAGCTGACCACTCTGATGGGTTGGCAGTCTAAGAGAAGGGGGTTTCCAGGCACAAGAGCTCTGTATGGAGCTCTCCCCTTTGGAATAGTGACCAGTTCTTGAAGTCATGTGTGAAATGGGAAGAGGCAAGTGTGGAAGGACTAATGTGGTTTGGAAGAGCCTGCTGGTCCCTCTGTCCAGACTGCCCATTCCTCCCTTGCAAAGTAACTAGAAACCCTACAGGATTCTATTTTTACACACCTCATTACCTTGGGAAACAAAATGCCACAACCTAAGTAATGATGACATGGGGAGAATGGACCCTGAACCATAGGTGGGGTTAGCATTTTAGAAATTACTCCTGTGGGCATCAGCCCTTGTGATGCCACCTCCTTTTCTCAGTGGTCTGAGACCTCACCTCAATGTAAGATGCCAGTGTCAGAGAATTTGAGAGACACCAGGCTGCTGAAGGTTACCAGAAAGAGGAGGCCAGTAACCAGGGTAAAGTCCCACTCCCCACTCAGGGCAAGCCACCTGCACATGAAACCAGAGCCAGATTCAGTTGTAATCTAGAGCAACCAAGAGCTCTCTATGAGGCCTGGCTTACCTGAGGTCAGATTCACAGACCTTAAGGACAGATCTAAATATCCAGGCAAGAGACAGATCACAGAGACTCCACCAAATGTTGCCAGCATTACCAGCCTCCCACAGTTCCATAAATGCATCAGGTACTCTAAACCTCTGTGCTTCTTACTATAGATCCTTGTCCCCACTCCTGACCATGTCCACTTTCCTGCTTCTGCATTACCTCTTTTTTTATGTCTTTGTAAGCAACTTGACAGCTTGCACAGAGACTCAGAGGAAGGCAAAAAACACTCCACTGACATTCAACAGCAGCACCACATTGAACATGGCAGGAAGACTGGGTATGAACCAAGCATATCCAACTGAATGTTGGGTTTGGGACTTCAAGTAATTGAAGAACTCCATGGCTTGGCCTCCTTTTCCCAGCAAAATAAAGCCACCAGTGACTTCTTCTGAGTTGCCACTCAGAGTACTGTGACAACAGCAGGAAAGGAAAAAAGTATCAAAGGAACATCACAGAGTTTCCAGAATGGGGGCTCTGGCTGCTTCCTGTGCCCTCTGATATCAACCCTCCCCTGCCCTCACATACACACTTGTAGACTTGGACATCCTGTGCTCACAATGGTGGTTTTGTTGCAGCTTGTGAGGATGTGATGTGGTTTATCTCACAAAGGTTCATAGGCTGGAGGCTTGGTTCTCAGTGTGGCAGTGTTGAGGGGGTAGAATCTGCAAGAGGTGGGGCGTACTAGGAGGTAATTGTGCCACTGGGGATGAGGCCCTTGGAGGGAGTAATGGACTTCTCATGGGCCCCCATTAGTTCCTGTGAGAGAGGGTTGTTCTAAAAAGAAAAAGACTCATCCTCCCCAGTTTCTGGCTATGCAGTCCTCCCACCATGTTGCCATTCACCACGTTGTGATGATCCTCATCAAAGTTCAGTTGCAGGGGCTGCCAAATGTTGGATTCTGAGCTAAATAAACCTCATCTCTTTACAGAATACCCATGCCTGGTTATTTTGTTAGAGCAATAGGAAGCTGACTAATACAGAATCTCTGGATTCTGTATGGATGTCATGGAGAGGAGTCAGCTGATTCTTATCCCCCTTTTGTGCCCAGTGCTAATTGAAGCAGGCAGTGCTCATTGCTCATCCTATCTCCCCTTCTTCCTTTTTGTTCTGACAGAGTTCCAGTTTGGGGAAGGAGGTAGCAATCTACCAACTAAATATCTTAGTTTCCCTCATTTATGGGGTGGAAAACTCTCACAATTTCAGAATTTCACAATTCTGGTGAAAAGGATGTGTGCAAATGTCTATTGAGGATTTCTGGAGAAGCTTTTGCATTTTCAATAAAAGGGAAGATGATGCAGTTGGCAGAGATGTGCCCCCCTTCCTTCTGTCTTGAGGCTAGACCTGCTGACTGGAGTGCCACTTGGAAGTGCCACCAAGAGTGCCATCCTTGAGGCAACAAGTCATGCTACCCAGACACTCCTTGGGATATTGTTGAGTCCCTGTCCTGTTCCTCAACTTCCTTCCCATGAGCTACATATTATGAGAAAATAATTGTGTTTCTTTTATACTGACATGTGTCATTGTATTGGCCACGGAGCACCTAAACCTCTGTGTTTGGCAGATTCTTCCCACCATAAGACTTGGTGAGGAAAAGAAATCATCTTCCCATCCCAACTGGAGCTGAAAATGGCCATATATTTCTGGTTTCCTTCTCACAATGATTACAGAAACCTGTGATCAAGGTGACATCAATTTCACTCTAGAACTGATACCACCAACTGACTGAGAAGTCTGTGCTGAGATGCAGCAACTGCACAGTTGTCTAAAGCCCATATGTAGTGACCCCCTTTTTCTGGACCCAGGGGCACTGAGCTACATCTGCAGCCCTTCATATTTTGAGACAGGGTCTCAAAACATTGCTGAAGCTGGCTTTCAACTTCCAATCCTCCTGCCTCAGCCTCCCAAGCCTGTGGGTTTAGAGGGATATGCCACCACCGTGCCTGGACAAGAAAAATTAAATTGATGAAAGATAGAGCAGTGCTGGTGGCATTGAGACCAGAGCAAAAGGACAGTCAGTGTAGATAAAGAAGGATTGGGTCAGAAAGATGGAGACTCTTTCAAAAGGAAATAAAATGCAAATATCTCCAGAGCACTTCCCCCTTCTCCAACCTGTTGCCAAAGTTACCTGCATCCAGGGAATTGTTTATCCCAGAAAGGAGTTGTTAATGAGTACCCGCTCAGTTGTTCCTTTCCTGACATATGTAAAACAGTTAGGAGGTACCAGCTGGATGGCTCCCTTCCCACCTTTTGGCCACATAGGCAGGATGGAAGTAGAGAGATTTGACAAGAAAGAAAAATCTGGAATCTATTAAAGGTGCAAGACATCCCCACTCCCTTGAGTACCAGCTCTGGATCCCCTCCTCTCCAGAAAACTCAATCTCTCTCTCTCTCTCTCTCTCTCTCTCTCTCTCTCTCTCTCTCTCTCTCTCTCTCTCTCTCTCATGTGTGTGTGTGTGTGGGGGGGGTGTTCTATTTTTTAAATAAAACTTTTTACTCTTGTCTTAGTGTTTCTTGGGTGTTAATCTTCAACCCTGCGAGGAACAGAACTTGATCCTGATTTTCTGGTTCCACATTGGCACTCTGCAGGGATTATCACCAGGATAACCTCCTTCTCACAATAATGGGCACCTGTCAGCTAATTAAATGCAGTTATTGCAAGCCACAGTTCTACCAGACTCAGGTGAAAAGATTCATGACCTATGTGGCTCCTAACAACCTGTCCTGTCAGGCATGTTGGCTTATGGCAAAGCCATTTCTCATCATTGTACCCAGGCTTGTAGCATGTGTGGTATGAGTATACAGTGTCTCTTATCCCATCTGCTTTTGGATTTTGTGGAGCTGAACAAAGAGCTGGTGTAAGCAAAAATAACAAAACGGTTTGCCACTTTAATTAAAGCACAAATTACTGGGGTGGGCACAGACTTCATGGATTAGCTATGCCTTTTATTCAGTAGCAGAGTCAGGCATCAGAGAAGCCCAATTTCTGAGTAGAAAATGGAACCTCAGTTACAGTAGGAATGTGGGATTTTTGTATGTTACACTGACAAATGACTTATCTTTTCAACAGAATGTGTCACTTTGGGCATTCAGAAAAGAGATTGAAAAAATTTAAAATTTGTTTTTATTGGGCAAGGGGGAGAGGCCCAGAGTTGTTCTTTTCCCCCAGGGGATCACTGTACTGTCACTGGGAAAGGATTCATATCTGGCTTATTTCTCTGAGGCCTATTGTTAACTCAGAGCTTCACTATTTGTTTTTCTCCTTCACAAATAGGACTCATCAGCAATAAGAAAGGGTGAAAGTATTGAGGGCTGCTGCACCCTGGTGGCGGCTGCTCCAGGACTCCCACATCCTCCTCCGTGGTGTCCCCGCCTTCCCTCTCGGTGGCCCACCCGTCTCCACTTCCCTCCGCAGCCCCAGCGGCAGTGGCCTTTTTGCCCGGTTCAGTGCCGCCTGCCAGCGGGCAGGGAATCCAGGCTGCCCACTACGCCTCCTCTGTGGCCGGGCTGAGGCAAGAGGGGGCCTTGTCCACAGGTGGTGGAGCAAGGAGCAAACCACTCTGAGGAGGCAAGATAGAGGGGCCAGGCTCCACCTGCTTAGCTGATTGGCTCCTCTGAGGTGATCTTCATTGGGCTGTTTCCCTGCCCTTTCAGACCACGGAGCTGCTCATTGGGGGACTCTTTTGGCTCCGCCCACACGACCCAGCCAATCTGCCTCAAGAGGGGGAAAATTGAAAATGACCTAAGAGTTCCCATTGAGTGTGCTCGCTGGAAGTGCCGCAGGTGGTGGTTGGGCTCTCGGGAATTCCTGCAGAGTTCCCGTGGTTTGGCGTGGGTGCTAAAAATAAAGTTCGTTCCTGATTGACAAGTGGCTTGTAAATTGTGCCCAGCCAGACTGTGGCAGTCCAGAGTGGTGTCACATATCCACCTCCTCTCTTCAAGACCCATTGTCACTGGGAAGGGATGAATGTTTTGCTTACTTCCAAAGTTATGGGCCAGGCTATATGGGCTGTGACCAAACAGACTCCATTTTACCCTGAGACTCTATGTCATGAAAGAAGTGCTTCTCCCATGAGAAAACTCTACCTCTGCTATCTAGATCCTGTAGCATATCTTGCTTAGAAACACAAATATTTCTGTTCTTAGGCAATGTCAAATTGTTCTCCTTTGGGTTTTTTTGTGGACAATCTACCCTCTCAGAGAATGCTTGTCTAGACATTAGTAACCATTTTTCACTTGTACCCAACCAGGGTCCCCTTCTACTTATGCTTTTAGATATCATGATGTTTGTTTATGATTTTGAATCATAGCTACAGCCACTTATGATTAATGTACTGGCCTGGTATATTTATGGTTTTAAAAGTATGCTCAAACCCCTGGAGGGGGTCAAAGGGTATAGAATTGCAATGTGGCTTTTCACCCAGCACTGGTAGATCCAGACAGCCAGTTGATGAATAAAGATGTTTTAAGATCCATTCAGTAATTTATTTCAATCTCTCTACAACACCTCCCTCTTTCCTCCCAGGTCACATTGTCTTGGGGGCTGTCATTTTCTGTATCTTTCAGTTGGGACAAATGCGAGATTCTGGCTAGGGTCACTTCCCAGTAAAACTAAAAGGTTTCTCCCCCAGTTCATGTCCCAATCCTATTTTGGGGTATCCTGTGGCGACTAATGGATGAAAAGATGCTCTGAAAAAGCCCCAGTGACACAGTTCAGAATGAGCCAAACTCTACTCTCCCACATTCATTTCTCTTGAGCATTCCTCTTCCCTCTCTGACCAAACTCTACCCATTGAGAGAGGGGCATTACCTGGAGTGGTTCCTCAGGAAATGGCTGGGTTCCCTTTGTTTGCTTATGAAGCCTTCATAAACCTGTAAGGATTCTACCTACTGTTGTTTCTGTGCTCCATTGAGTTTCTTTGACTGCACAAGGGAGGCATTTTCAATTAACCCCTTCTGCAAATGTTAAGCATCTAACAACCATTAGCTGTCCTCCTTACCCTCCAGAGATTCTTTTGGCTAACAGAGTAGAGAAATATGTACCACAAGGGTCATTTTTTCCAGTGGATTATCACATTTGGACATTTGTAGTGACAGGAGAGGTCAGTCATGCCTCTAAGTCTGAACTCTCCAGGGTCTTGGCATTAGGCAAAAACCTAAAAAGACCCTTGTTCATTGGGCCAAATGATGCCAGCAATAGATTTGATAGAACCAAGTGGTGAGAGACAGTTTTGCTGCCCATCAGAAGCTCATAGGGAGATGTTTTTAAAGAAAAAACATGACTTTTCTCTGGCCTGGGCGCCCGAGTTATGTTTCCTCCAAAAGCAGGTTTGGAAACTGCTGGACACTAGAGGCTCTGGGAGCTGGATGATCAACAAGTCCTCATTTTATTCTGCTGCCAGGCGCAGGAAATGACCTAATTTTCACATTTGGATAAAGGAAATGTCTCACATTTAACCTCACCTGATTACCAACTGGAGTAATGAAAATTGGTCTCCAAAAGGAAACAGAAACTATAGGACCACACCTTAAGAGTGGAGGCAGAGTGAAGATGCTTATGTTTAGATAAAATAGCAACAATCTTTGGTTTTCTTCAATTTTATTAGAATTTTCATAGAAACCAAGAAGGTGGTTCTTTCTTTCTCTCCCAGCTTCTTCAGTAGCCACACTGACTCTCCCCTGCCCAGGCCTGGCCCTTGGCTCTAATCACTCCACCTCCTGATTCCTAGATAAGGGAGAAGACATGGGACACTCATCTCCTCCTCATCCCCATGTATGCTCCTGTGCATTCTCTATGCCCTCATTCTTTCTGCAAAACATGCTGTTTGGATAAAGGACTGGAGGAGGCAAGCAAAGCACTTGTAGCTCAGTGGTAGAGTGCTTGCCTACCACGTGTGAGGCACTGGGTTTGATCCTTAGCACCACGTATAAATTAATAAAATAAAGATCCATTGACAACTAAAAAAAAAAAAAAGTTTTGAAAAAAGTCTTTTTATAAAAAAGCATGAAAGAACATAATTCTCAATGTATTCTTTAAATATAGTATTTTTAATTGAAGTTAATTGTAAAAATTATCAGCATTTTAAATAAGGCAGCATCCAATTATGCATGTACACAGCCCTCTCTCCACCCCGATGATTGTAGCTCTACCTGAGTACTTACTGAGTGCTTCTAACTAGTAGATGATCTTGATTGTGCATTCATAGCTACATCTGAAACAGTTTTACCAAACAATATTTATCATTACTATTTATCCTATATAGTTTCCAGTATCCCTCCCCAATCCCCAATTCTGGGGGCAACTCACTATGTGGATGCCATGAACAATTAATTAGTGAATACCTGTAATTTTAAGAAAACACCAGTAGAGGGATCCACAGTTCTATCCTTAACTTGATACTTGGCAAAACAAAAGTAAATCCCCAAATTCCAGATAAGTAGGTGATATAATCCAGAAGCATGACTAGTGGATTATAATTGGGGGATATTATATGACTATCAAAAAAAAAACCTATGTCATTTAATCATCCAATGTGACTCCAGATTTCTCCTTTTTAGGGAAGTGTAATGAAATGTGCTTATTTAAATGTATCTCTAGCTCCTCTATGTAAATGCACTCAAATTTAGGTCTCTTATTCTAGTCTGAATACACAGTCTGATGTGTATTAGGAAACTGGACTACTGTTCTAACTAAATAATCAGTCCAAGATTCAAAATACCCCATAAAACTGATGAGTTTAAGTTTTGAACATAACTGATAAAATTCCTCTAAGAAGCTACAGCAAAAATCGGTCATTATGCCTTTTACTTTTGCTTTTTAAATCCCATAGTAGGGTGATTCTTGGTTCTTGTCCAGGAATGGCTAGTGAAGAAAGATTAAATTATCTGTAAATTATTTATGTTATCAGTTTCTACATTCTATTCTTCCCTACCTTCTTGTGGTGATATATTCCTGACTAAAGCAATTTGTTCCTGTTAAAAGCAGTCCAGAAGCCAAACTGCTGTCACAAATCATTCAGCGTTGACTGGAAAACTTGTAATTTCAACTCCATGAATTTTTTCTCAGTAAATCCATTGATACTGGGAAGTGTGAATAACTACTATTTAGTAGTAATTACTTATTCTATCTGCCTAAGAAGGGAGAAACCAACCTGAAGATCAAATTTAAAAACCACATTTTAAGTGTGGAAAAGTTCTGTATCCAGTTGTTATACCATTTATTAATTCAAATTTGAAGTCTTCCAATTTGTTGGCTCCTCTAGAGAAGATAAAATTTTACTCAATTTCTGTCTTTGGGTGTTTGATGACTGTGACTAGCCATGACTGGCTGAGGTCATAGGCAAAGATGAAGGATTTTTCACACAAACACACACAAACACACACACACACACACACACACACACACACACACTACCACTACAGAGAATTAATTCTTGATCAATGTTGGCCCAAAGACTAAATTAAAATTTTGTGTGAATGCTGGGCAAAGGGAAAACTTGGGTTCTGTTGCCATCTCTCTGTTGGCAACTTGAGACCTACTCTGTCAATTCGGTGACAAGATCCCCAGCTACATAAACTAGTTTATGTGTTTGGTCAGAGTTAAGCAGGAGTGCACAATTCTGTTCATTGGTGTGAAGGAATAAAGGCAGGAAACAGCCAAATGAACAAATAGACATAAGACCGAATATTTAGTTTTTAAAAAAAAATTATAGAGTGTCAATGTATTTTAAAGGAGTTATGTTAAAACCCATTTAAAATTCTCAGGACCTAGTTTGTGCAGACATATAAAACAGGTCTCAGTAAGTTCAGACTCTTGCTTTTTTCCATGGCTTCTGAGTCAGCACTCTTGAGAAAGTTGTCTTGCTGATGGGACTGCTTGTAAATGCCATTCTTGTCTTGTCAGTGTTTTTCTTGGCCCCTTAGGAAACAAAGGTCTCCTTTGGCAGGTTCCTTCCTTGTGTGTACTGCACGCCAGGCACTGTTTCAAGTACTTCACATCCCTGGTAATTCTTCAAGCCTCCCAACAAATTATGAGGGAGAAATGATCTCCCTGTTTTACAGAAGAAATGGAAACACAAAGATACCTGATTATCCATGTCACCTCCATCAGTTTGAGACCCTATGGCAGTTCAGAGCAGAAAACTGCTCCCATCAGTCCCCAAGGTGCTCACTGGCCTTCCTGGCACTGCTCCTCCTGCAGTTCCCATCAGGATGGGAAGGCAGGGAAGTGGGTGGGGCAGTGTCAAGAGCCCAGATCCTTAAAGTCAAAGAATTTCCCTCTCTGTCTAAAGTTTGCATTCATTTATGCTTTACCACTGCCTCATTTTGTTAGCACCTGTCTTCATTTTCTTCATAATGTATCCTTTTCCTAATCCTCTACCTTAACATTTTTAAGTAACTCCACTTAATAAAAGCAACTCTATAAAGTTTTCCCGAGGGAGAAAGTTAGATGACCCAGGAAAAGGACCTAGAGTGGAACTTGCTGCTGCTCTCAGGCATGAGGGGAGTTAGGAGAAAGAGAAGGAAGAGGAGGAGGAGAGAAAGGCATAGCATAAACCATAGCCTATCTATCAGAGAGTGTGTCTTAAAAGAAAATTTATCTTAATAAATTTATATGCTGCCGTACAGTTAGAGACATGTCTCTTCCTACCAAAGAAAAATTTGCTTTATTAGAAAGCAAAATTAAAACTTAAAATCTATGTTGCATCCTTTTTTTTTTTTTTTTTTTTTGGAACTGAGGATTGAACTCAGAGGTGCTTAACCACTGAGCCACATCCCTAGCTATTTTTTATATTTTATTTAGGGATAGGGTTTCACTGAGTTTTTTAGGACCTCGCTAAATTGCTGAGGTTGTTGTTGAACTTAAGATCCTCCTGCCTCAGCCTCCAGAGCCACTGGGATTATAGATATGTGCCAGGTGCCAGACATGATTGCTTTCATAGAGCACCGCAACATAATTTTTCAATCCTTCCATTTTTATTGTAGATCCCACACAGGGGCATGATTCAGCACTCAGTATTATTTACTTTCAGTGCAAAGTGTAGAGTTTATTGCCTCAAAGTATAAAACATTATTTGCCCATCGAATCATAAAAAGTACTAATTTATAATTTATATCTACAACTTGTTATAAAACCACCAGCATTAATCAATACTCATGTAATTCATTGTTGAATAGAGAACAAATCTCATCTGCTTCTTTGCTCCATCCACTTCAAATATCAATCCTGAGCAGAAGCAGCCTATATTTGGATTACTGAATATATTGTATGCTCAAATGCCCACACAAGTTTATCTTCCTCTCAGGTACTACTCACTTAAGTTCCCATGTCCAAATTGTGCCTGCAAAAATACATAGGACCCCACTCCAATTACTTGTGGACTAATAGTCACACATTCAAAATTTAAAACCCACATAATCTTACATATAATAAATCAACCACATAAATAAACACTCTCAGAGTAAGTCAGGAGATTGTTGAAAGGATGTTGGGCTTTTTGTGGAAGAGAAGACAAACAGCGTATAGATGAGAGCTGCGGACAACCAGAATGACCCAGAAGGCTCCTCCTGAGGCCCACACATGTACTCACACACAGGGAAGTGAAAGAAAAGGGAGGACCCTTTGCCCATCTGGAAACATTTTCTAGAGGAAACTGGATCCCCAGGGAAAGCCTTAAAGGATATAAACAGAGTAGTATGTTTTATGTTTCCGAACAAAGTGTTTCTGGTGAAAGAAATAGAGTATAGCTGGGCATGGTGGCACATGTGTATAATTCCAGCAACTCTGGAGGCTGAGACAGGAAGATCATAATTGAAACCCAGGCTCAGCAACTTAGTCAGGTCCTCAGCAACTTAATGAGACCCACCCAGACTCAATAAAAAATAAATAGGACTGGGGACAAATCTCAGTGATAAATCATCTCCTGGTTAAATCCCTAGTACATACCCCCCCAAAATTGTTTTATAGGTGATAGTCTGAGACATTATCACCAAACTGGGAACTGGGGAGATGGCCAAGACTGACTTCAACATCATGGAGGATCACCTAGGTGGTGCTCTTGCAATGAATGCAAGATAAATGTCAGACCATGTCTCATCAGATCATTATAAGAATTGACAATATTGGTAATCACACTTATTATTGGGGAAAAAAGCATTCGAGACATTATAACTCATGCTGGGGTGGAAGACTTTGAAAACAGAAATAAGAGAGTTTCCATACAAAAGAGTTGAAGTTTGCTAGTAGTTTACCCTGAAATTTGGTATATCATTTTCCTAAGCTGAAAATGGTTTCATGCAGCTAACTACTATGTGTTGAAAGATTTTATATTATAATGCTCATTCTTATCACTTACTATGTAGATAGTTTATACAGTAATTTTCCCCCAGTTTCTTGAACATAGTATCTTTGTTTCTTGGATCTGATCTGTCAAGCTATTAATTATTAAACACAAAAACTTGAAGAAATTGTCAATTATGTAGTACACCACATTAATAGTGGAGAAAAAATATCATACATGATCATTTGGTACAAAAAAAGCATTTGACAAAATCTAATACATTTCATAATTTAAAAAGTCACACAAACACACACACACACACACACAGATAAAAGGTAACTTCCTCAAACTTATAAAGGACATTTATGAAAAATATTTCATTATATTTATTAAAAGTTATAGCCACAGAAATTAGGCAAGAAAAATATTAATATCCAGGTGAGAAAGAAAGAAGAAAAACTATATGTTTTCAGGTGGCAAGATCTTGCACATAGAAAACTCTAAGAGACTCATGGCAGGTAACTCCTGTAACTTGGGAGCCTATGGGGAAGGCTGAGACAGGGGACCACAAGTTGGAGACCAGCCTGGCCAATTTAGTGAGAGCATGTCTGAAAATGAAAAAGGGCTCGGGATGTACCTCAGTAGTGAAGCACTTGCCTACCATGCATAAAGCCCTGGGTTTGATTTGATCCCCAGTACCACACACAGTCTCTCTCTCTCTCTCTCTCTCTCTCTCTCTCTCTCTCTCTCTCTCTCTTTTCAAACACACACACACACACACACACACACACACACACTCCTAAAGAGTACACACATGTGCACACACATTGGAGCTACTAATAGATAAGTTCCATTTCTATTTTGTGGAGTAGTAGTTTGTGGTGAACTGGTATTTTACAGGTTGGTCAGTTTTCTCTTCTCTCATCTCCAGCCCTTGCCAGGAAGCCAGACAGTTTAGTCACTGTGATTATTACTGTTGCCATATTTTAAGAATGAGAGAAATGCTAAGTGTCTTCCCAAGGTCAAAAATCCAGACAGTGTTGGTTTCTGAGCTTGGGTCTCCAAAGAGCAAGATCTTCCCTTCCAGGAGGGCTCTGTCCAGCCCCTTACCCACAGGAAACTTGCTTCTCCAAACATAGAACAAACAGAGAGAAGTGATAAAAACCAACAAAAAATATATTCTATAAGGCTTAGATAACTGTGGGGGCCATGGCAGCCCCAACAGGGGATTTAGTGAGGGCTCAGGCCCAAAAGACCTTGATGTAGGGCTCACATCCTGGCATCACCGAATGGATGCACTGGCCTGATGGAAAGATAAACACAGAGTCAGGACATGGGGGCTCTCCCTAATATCCACCCCACTGCTCACAGTCAAGTTCCTCATCTTTTGAAGGCAAAAAAAAGAGAGGGCTGGCACCACAAGTCATTGCAAGGGCCCTTGGGGGGCACTGGGTGTTACCAACCCCACTGCACTCCTAATACTCCACTCCATCTGATTCATATGGGAATGAGTAAAAATTTCCAATTAAAAAAAAATTACTTTTAAACATTAGAAATTACTGGACTAATCTCAGACCTCATTAGTGGCTGAGGAGGGTAAGGGACTGTCCCAGGCTAACCAGCTAGTTAGCAGTGCAGTCTTTTCTCTTTGTCTATCCAGGGGCAACTGGGTGTGCTCTGAAGCCCTGTGACCTGGACCCTATATCCTCCAGGTCCATAATCCCACTCCTTAGGCTCCAAGGGCTTCAGCTTAAGGGCCATCCTGACATCGGGGGCTTCCCCCAAAATATGTGCAACCACAGACTCCCATGTTTCAAAGCTCAACCGATACTCCTTACCTTCTCTAAGGGTACAGACTTGCCACACCTTGGGAGGGCCTGAGTTGCAGACTTGGGCCCAAGGAAATCTTTTAAGATGTAATGTTGGCCCCCAGGTGGTGCCCTGCTTTACCTGAAGGCACAGAGCCTCTGACATGTACCTGGGAAGCAACACACCGAATGCAAGAAGTCACTACCCACCTTGGTCTGGTCTCGCTGACCACTCTCACTCCTCAGCTGGGAAAGCACAGAGCCCAGGGCTCTCATTCAGGAGCCTTATCCAGGCTGCCATTCCCATCTACCACATTTCTTTGGGAAAGAATCTTAAACACCAAGGAAGAATGAAATTCCCAGAAACTCCCAGAGTGCCCTGGAGAAAAGCCAAAAGCAAAGGAACAGGAAGTGTTAAGGCCTGGGAGCTGGGGAGAGGGACCAGGGAAATAGACCCAGTGTCATACCATACCACCAGCCCCACTTGAGCCCTTGGATTACCAACTCACTTGGGTCCCAAGGGTGTGCAGAGAATGATGAAACATTTTCTTCTGCAGCCTGCATTATATGGGTTATCATGCTGCAGGGAGATGAGGAAAGGAAGAGCAGCTCAGACACAGCAGGACTGGGTGAGGCCATCTCCAAGTGACCCTCGCTAAGTTGGTCTGTTAAGCCAGGGCTCAACATGGCAAGGCTCAAAGAGTGACCAGGGCCTTCTGCCTTTCCAGGCTCCAAGGAAGAGTTACTTCCTTCAACGCACTTGTGAGCAGCTCTCCCGAGACAGTGGTGACTCAGCACCCACCTCTCCTGCCTTCTCAGGATTCCTCATCCCCTTGTGCTTCCCTTTGCAGAATCCTTGCTCTGTCTCCATTGGCCACACCTGTCCTCTCATCTCATCCTTCCAGGTACCTTTTAAGATCTTTCTAGTGCTGTTTTGCTCAACTGATCCAAAAATGGTTTCACCACCCTGCTTCCAATTTACTCTTTTATCTCAATTTTTTTCTAAAAATCTACTTCATTGAATTTAACTATCTGGGAGACTAGTAGCAGAAGGGAATGCCCAGACATATTTCCCTAATCAAAAATCAAATTTTCCAGGCAAATATGAGCTGAAGACCTTCAGTACACAAAGCAGGAAAGGTCAAGCTCAAAGGTCATGTCCTTCCCTGGATACTGACTGTCTTCTCCTCTCCCTTATTCTACTTTCTCTTTTCCCTGATTTCATCCATCACCCTCGAGCCCTCCTTCTTCCAGACAAAGTGGAGTTTCAATCCAACTTCATGAGCTTTAGGTAGCAAATACTCTGTTATAATGGCAGGTGGGCCAGCAGCACTTCTATCCACTTCTATCCAGCACCTCTATCCAACACTCTTCTCCACTAAAGGAAATATGATTCCACATCAGAATAGCTCTGGAATATGTCCAAAAAGCAATATGAATCATTGTCCTCTATGATGTTCTTCCTCCTAAATGGTATTCATAGCACTTAAGAAATGAATATACCACCAGGTGCAATGGTGCAAACAGAATCCCAGAGACTTGGGATTCTGAGGCTGAAGGATCGCAAGTTCAACGCCAGCCTCAACAACTTAGCATGGCCCTCAACAATTTAGTGACACTCTATCTCAAAACAAAATATACTAAGAATTAGGGATGCAGCTTTGGTGGTAAAGCACCCCTGGGTTCAATCCCTAGTACAAGAAGAAATGAATTAATGTCAGAGTATTAAAAAGTTGCAGAATTTTTAAATTTAGAGAAAGAATGTTTGATTAGATATATATCATGCATAGGAAATATTGGTTGTACATAAGGCATACAAAATGCTTAAGGGTGCCAACATGGCGGCAGGTGGAGAGGCAGCGCTTTCAGTACCTCCTCAATAACAGGGTCAGAAAGTCGCATTAATATGTTCAGATTCTACCTGCTAAGAAACTTCTAGCAAAATTCCGCTGAAGTGAGACCTGTTAGTGAATTTGTAGGATTATTAGAGGTGAAGTTTGCCCCAGACGAGTGAATCTCTGCCGTCCGGCATGGAGGTTCATACCCACCACCCACCGCTGCTGCCCAGGGACCAGCCTCTGGGGCAGTTCAACAGTCGCAGCGCCGAGACCCTATGAAGATGTCTCGAACCAAGCCTTCATGAAATAGCAAACCTGGAACCAAAACCAACTAAGACTGAGTCAGACCAGAGACAGGCCAGACCCACCCCTTCCTTTGGATACTCAGGCAAGGAGCCTGGGGCCCGTCATGGCAGAGAGGTGATGTCACCAGAATTCAGCTGATGGGATTCCTTCCCAGCTGAATCGGCTTTAGCAGGTGTGTGTCTCCCACCCCCACCCTCACCAGATACATACAGCCGGGAAAACTCAACCCAGAGCCCTGTGGGCGTGGCTGTGGGGGCTGAGGGAAGCAGAGGAGACTCCCAATACCCAACTCCCCCTACCGCCAGGGGTGGACTTGTCTGTAGGGGCCGAGGGAAGCAGAGGGGATTCTCGATCCCCA
Source organism: Ictidomys tridecemlineatus (assembly GCF_052094955.1). Classification (NCBI taxonomy): domain Eukaryota; kingdom Metazoa; phylum Chordata; class Mammalia; order Rodentia; family Sciuridae; genus Ictidomys; species Ictidomys tridecemlineatus. The sequence goes on from NC_135477.1 coordinate 198,170,099, forward strand.
ACTCCCCTTACCACCAGTGACAACACCCAAGGTCTTAGACACCAGTTCCCGGGGGCATGCCCACCAAAGGGGTCCGGAAAAATCAAACTGTAAGTTCCCAGATCACCGCTCCACAGCACTGGAGCTTGTATGAGTGACAGAGAGAGTGCTCAGTTGTTCGGGAAATAGGGCATTCAGTGGGGCTGCAAGTGTAACCAGATCCTTAGAAAGCACCTCTGGTGAGCGGGCTGGGCTGACTGGCAGGAGGAATGGGGGGAGGGGCTGGTGAAGAGAAATGGCTCTGTACTAACAGGATTGAGAGAATCCCAGGAGCTGCCTTACAGGGATTGCTGCCGGCACAGAGGGCAGAAGCACTGCTCAGAGGGCACAGCTCCGCCTACTGGAAGAGAAAAAAATGAATCTCTAAGACTTCATTTCTTTTAAAATTTCTATTTTATTAGTTTTTCTCCCCTTTTCTTTCCTTTTTTTCCCTTTTCAAGTTTTATTGTTCTTTCCGTTCTCCTCTATTCTATCTATCTCTCTCTCACACTCTTTCTTTTTAAGAGCACCTTTCTTTAAACTTCCCCTCAACTTTCATCCCAATTACATGTAATTGTCTAAATGCAAATAGGTGATTGTTTCGAGGCTGTCTATAGGGCTCCTAAATACCTAGATATTACCAAACACCATGATCCAATCGCCTGGTAATATCCCCCTTCAGTAGAGCAATCTTCCAAAGTAACCAAGACATACTAACCTTCATACCATCATAGCAACTAACCTAAACATAAAGTCCTAAGACCAAAATGCTTAAGGAATGATAATTAATAAATTTCTAAGGACTGAGCAGTAAATTTGAATACCTTCCTCTCCCCACATGGAACCCTATCACACACAACTGGAATCCAACAGCTCTGAGGCACCCAGACAAGCCTCTCCCGCTGGCTCCACTCCTGGGACTCCTGTTCCAATTGTGTGTCTCAAACACCCTCACACTCCACAGGACCAAAATCCAGCGGAATCATCTTCTTGCCCCATCTTCTGACCAACTTCCTGCTGCCTCTTCTTCTTCCCCTTATCCTGGGGGATCAGGGCACCAGGCCTCTCTCTGTTTCTTTCTCTCTTTTTTTTCTATTCCCAAATGTTGATTCTTATGTATGTAGCTTCACTCATTGATACAGAGGTCTTCTCAATCTGTGCTGGGGATTGAAGAATTCAGGGCCTTGCACATGCTAAGCACACACTCTACCACTAGGATGCACCCGCATCAGAAATATTTCAGGGCCTCAAAAATGCTTCTGTCCGACTTCGTAATGGCTGCCAATCTTACAGGAGTGAAATGGTATCTTAGGGTGGTTTTGATTTGCATTTCTCTGATTGCTAGAGATGTTGAGCATTTTCTCATGTGCTTGTGGATTGATTGTATGTCCTCCTCTGAGAAGTGTCTGTCCAGGTCCTTGGCCCATTTGTTGATTGGATTATTTGTTATCTTATTGTTTAATTTTTTGAGTTCTTTGTACATTCTGGATATTAGGGCTCTGTCTGAGGTGTGAGGGGTAAAAATTTGTTCCCAGGATGTAGGCTCTCTATTTACCTCTTTTACTGTTTCTCTTGCTGAGAAAAAACTTTTTAGTTTAAGTAGGTCCCATTTGTTTATTCTTGTCATTAACTCTTGGGCTACGGGCGTTCTATTAAGGAATTTGGAGCCCGACCCCACAATATGTAGATCGTAGCCAACTTTTCCTTCTATCAGACGCAGTGTCTCTGTTTTTATATCTAGCTCCTTGATCCATTTTGAGTTAACTTTTGTGGCTGGCAAGAGAAAGGGATTCAATTTCATTTTGTTGCATATGGATTTCCAATTTTCCCAGCACCATTTGTTGAAGATGCTATCCTTCCTCCATTGCATGTTTTTAGCCCCTTTATCAAATATAAGATAGTTGTAACTTTGTGGATTAGTGTTGGCGAGGATGTGGGGAAAAGGGCACACTTGTTCACTGCTGGTGGGACTGCAAAATGGTGAGGCCAATTTGGAAAGCAGTATGGAGATTCCTGGGAAAGCTGGGAATGGATCCACCATTTGACCCAGCTATTGCCCTTCTTGGACTATTCCCTGAGGACCTTAAAAGAGCACACTATACGGATACGGCCACATCAATGATTATAGCAGCACAATTCACAATAGCTAGACTGTGGAACCAACCTAGATGCCCTTCAATAGATGAGTGGATAAAAAAATTGTGGCAGCTATACACAATGGAGTATTATGCAGCACTAAGAAACGACAAAATCATAGAATTTGCAGGGAAATGGATGGCATTAGAACAGATTATGCTAAGTGAAGCTAGCCAAGCCCTAAAAAACAAATGTCAAATGTCTTCTTTGATATAAAGAGAGCCACTAAGAATAGAACAGGAAGGAAGAGCATGAGGAAAAGACTAACAGTAAACTAAGACGAATGGGGGGAGAGAAAGGAAGAGAGAAGGGAAAACATATGGAAATGGTAGGAGACCTTCAGTGATACACAAAATAATAAGGGGTTATGAGGGGCAAGGGGGTGGGGGAAAAAAGGGGAGAGAATTGAACAACAGCAGAGAAGGTAGAGAGGGATGTTGGGAGGGGAGGGGAGGGGAGGGGGGATAGTAGGGGATAGGAAAGGTAGCAGAATACAACAGTCACTAATATGCCATTATGTAAAAATGTGAGTATGTAACAGAAGTGAGTCTGTATTATGTATTTGGGGAGTTCAAAACCCAATTGAGTCGAATGTATGAAAGATGATATGTCTTGAGCTCTGTAATGTTTTGAACAACCAATAAAAAAAAAATGCTTCTGTCCAACCAGGCATGGTGGCACACACCTGTAATCGCAGTGACTTGGGACACTGAGGCAGGTTTGAGACCAGCCTCAGCAAATTAGCAACACCCTGATTTATAATAAAAAGTAGCAGGGACTGGGGATGTAGCTCAGTGGTAAAGTGCCCCAGGGTTCATTACATAGTAGCAAAAAAACAAAACCCAGTCACTGCACTAGGGATGTAAAGCACCCTGCATAGAGCATGGCCAGCCTCCTTTCAGTGGTGAGGGCAGCTGCAACACAAGGCCCTGAGCAACATGGAGAGTGCCCAGGGTAGAGCAGAGAGAGGGTATCATGGGAACCATGTAGGCAACCCAGCTCACAGCTCATGAATTAATCCATAATTTCCTGATTTACAGCTAGGAAAATTGAGTGACTAGGGGCTAAGTAGCATACCCAAGGTATCCCTGATGGTCAGTTTTACAGCTGGGATTTGAACTTATGTTCTCTTTTCCAGAGTCTTTGCCACCAACCACAAAACAAGTGACTCCAGAAGGAGTTGCAGTCAGGGAATTGAGTATGGTGGGTGTAAAAGTTGGAGCATGAGATGAATGCCTGAAATGGGTGCTGCAAGTAATGGAAAGAAGCCCTGTCTGAAGAATCCCAGAGTGCATTTAGGTTCCTTGAGCCTTGGGGACCCTGAACTTGGAGGGCCTCACTCTGAGCAGATGAGGAAGGGCAATGGCGTATGGCCTAACCTGGGGCTGGAAGAAACACAGGATGGGGGAAGGGTAAAATCTGCCAGGAAAATTCAATGGTGATACTAGTAGCTGGAGAGAGGAGAAGAAAGGCAGACAACAGGGCTGAGGAATAAGGGTCAAGCACAGGAGTAACAGGTGGGAGGGAACCACATATGGCAGTGGTGGGCTAGTGACTAAAAGGATGGGAGGTGATGAGCAGACAGGCTCCTCTGTCTGTTCAGCTGTCTTGGGGTCTTCAGCTTCTCCTCCCTCACTGATGCTGCCCACCAGTCTTCCTGAAAGAGCCTTTAGTCAAGTGATTGCCATACTAAAGGAATTCCATGGCAGAGATGCCCACTCATCATTCCTAGTCAAAGCTCAAAGAAAAAGCAATAAAGACACACAGATGGGGAAGAAAGCAATGAAAATGTTCCTCACAAAGGACATGAGGTTCCATTAAAAATGAACAACAAGGAATGCTGTTGAAGAATCACAGTGGTCCAGCACCCAGTCTCAATCCCCAGTGCTGGAAAAACAGCAACACTAAGGACTCCTGCTCTTTGGAAGATGCTATGAAGAAAATGAAATTACAAGCCATAAATTGCAAGAAAAGGTTTGCAAAACATAGATCTGATTTCAGTATACAGAACTCCTGAAACCCAATAAGAAAACAACATGAAAATATGCTGAACATCATTAGTCATTAGGAAAATACAGACTGGAGCCCTAGTGAGGTACCATTACTCATTTATTGGACAGGCTACAATTTGAAAACAAGAAAGAATAGTAACAAATGATAGTGTCAAAAACTAGTGAGGTTGTGGAGATACTGGAATTCGCATTCATTGCTGGTAGAAAGTAGAAATGGTACAGTTGTTTTTCCCAGAAAGTCCCACATATGTTGACCTTATGACTCAGCAATGCCACCCTTAACAATTTATCTAACAGAAATATAAACTTATGTCCGCATGTCTGTGCACCAATAGATATTGTAGCAGCTTTATTTGTATCTGCCCAAAACTGGCTGGGCACAGTGGCCTGTGCCTGTACTTTCAGTGGCTTGGGAGGCAAAGGCAAGATGGTGGCAAGTTCAAAGCCTCAGAAACTTAGTAACTTAACAAGACCTTAAGCAACATAGTAAGACCCTTTCTCAGAATTTTAAAAATTTTTCAAAAAGAAAACATAAGGGTGCAGGGTGTGGTGGGGGGTGGAGGGGTCTGGGAATTTTGCTCAGTGGTTAAGCACATCTGGATTCAATCGTTTGTACAAAAACAAAACAAAATAGACCACAAAAACACTGCCAAAAACTAGATGCAAAGTAAAAATTTCTTCAGTTTGTAAATGTATAAATAATCTGTAGGGAAACACAATACTACACAGAAACAAAAGAAAATAAACTACTGATATGAGCAACTACATAGATGAATCTCAAATGTGTTGTGCTCAGTGAATGAAGCCACATTATAAAGCCCACAACACTATTTATGCATGATTCTGGAAAGAGAAACACCACAAGGACTTGGGGAGAGAATGTGACAACAAGAGATTAAAGGATTTTCTGGGGTAATGAAACTGGTTAACCTTGATCTTGGTGGAGAGTACATGATGACATTAGTCAAAATCCCTAACTATAGATTAAAATGTGTGAATTTTACTGTTTGTAATTACCCTCAATAATTGACATTTTTATAAAATTTTACCATGGCTCCCAGGTTTCCACTACTTGAAAACTACATTCCACACTTGAGGTTCTGGGTCTTTTTAATCTTGACCCCCTTGGGGTCAATGTCATGCCACCTTGTGCTTGAACTAGATCCGTTTCTTCATCATTCTGTTAATACCCTACTTTCAGTTTTCTGGGCCTTTCTGAAAAATTGTACCTCTCACAGTAAATGCCCTCCTGTCTCCTCTCCAAAAGCATTCAGGACACAGAGTGTGGCATGTTTACTCTACAGCGTTGGCTTCGTCAAACTCCCAGTCTCTTCCAGCCTGTTACACCACTCAGGACTGACCCCTCTTTTCATAGTGTTCCTGGGTGTCTCCCGGTGTTATTCTGATTGCCGGTTACTGATCAACAAAAGTGCATGACATAATTACTCATCTCTACACCTATCCCTCAAATAACTGCCACCTAGCACACAGTAGGCTTCAATGCAATGCACCCAGGAGGGAGAATGGCCACCAAGCTCCAGGGTATAGAGATATCTGAGTTGCATCTTCAGAGGTGTGTCTGGAAGGACTCATGAAGCAACATCAGGGCAAAGGGCAGTGGAGAAAGCAGACAAAGTGCCTAATTGCAGAGGTGCAAGATGCCTCCACACAGTCAGGGACACACACACACAGACCAATTACCTGTTCCTTGTAGGGTCACCTGGCAGTGCCCACAAACACTCCCTTGATGAACAATTACAGGATGAGGGGTAGTAGGAGGGCCCCAGCAGGTACAGCAACTAGGATGCTGTTCACAGATTAAAAAGTGAAACCATTAAATAGCTCTTCCCTGGCCCCGCTTTTTTACCAAACACCTCCCTCACTCCTCCCACCCCAGCTAGCACTGCCCAAACACTCTCCCTTCCTGAACTGGACAGTTAGTCCAGTACACCCAAGTGAAACCTCACTCCATCAAACTGTCTGCCTACATGTCCCTTTTCAAATTTCATTACCCTATTCTGTAGCCCCCCTAGATTCTTAACTCCACAGGCATCCAACCCAGCCCATGTCACTGACCCCACTGGACTTCCACATCTCTTTCACATGTCCTCCCAAGTGGCTTTTCCCTCTAGCCCTTCCCTTGGTATCCTCTGTCCCTTCTTGGCTGTTTGCCCCTCCCTCCCCACCAGAAGCAGCTCTTCTTAGGGTGGGCCATTGGGACTGTGTGGATACATCATAGTATAATCCAGGAATGCCATGTGCCACCTGTGTATGATGAAACCTTGCAGGTGGTCAGCATGGCACCCAGGTAGAGGCACAGGCACAGGAAGAGTAGCAGGAAGAACAAGATGTTTCAGTGCCCCACACAGTTATTCACCCACCTGAAATAGTGGTTGAACTCTAAAGGAAGAAGAAGTAGGACTGCAGATATTTTCAGATTGGCCTCCATCACCCCCTAATCCTGAAGCATCCCACAATTCAGTCCTCTAGGCTGCCTTCTCTTGGCCCTACACACAGGTTCCAGTCTCAAGGAGAACCTGGCATTTCCATGGTTAGAGCACAGTGAGCCCAATAGCTCATCAGTTCACCTGTCCTGAGAGAGGTCTTTAGAGACAAGACCTGCCTGGTATCACTTGGAGCACGATAGAACATCTCTGAGCCTCCGTTTTTTCAGACATTGGATGAGGATGAAAAAACACCCTTCACCAACCTGCCGTCTGCACTTGTGAACCCGAGTAGGGTGTGCACATCAGAGAAAGGCTCTCAGAATCCAGGAAACCCTCCAACTGGGACATCCAGACAAAGACAGGCAAAGATCCCCAGGACATGGTAGCAGTCAGCCTAAAGGGCTGGGGATCTACTATCAACAAGCCAGGGGAGGGGACAGTCACTGATTTTCCTCCCACTGACTCCACAGGCTCAGCACAGTTGTGAAGACCTTTGCATATCAACACCTGTGCACACAATGCCAGCCTCCCTGGACAGGTGCACACAAAGAGGTGATGACATATATAAGTGACCAGCAGTAGCTGAGAGCCACTTGAAGCACTCTAGGAGCATGGTCTGATACCCCCACCTGGCCTACTCCTGATGTGAGGTTTCTGGTCCTGGCCAGGTGCCCGGAGATAGGTTGGTGAGTGGACAGAAAGGAGGAGCATTCACCTCCACACAGATGTCATATTTTTTGCAGTGGATGGTTCGGTGCAGGCGGTGAAAATAACAGGTGGGTCACCATGGCATTTTGTATAACCTGCCATTCACTTGTGCCATGTAGGAAGCCTCAGGGTCCTGCTTGAAGGCGCCCGGCAGGGGAAGAGGTTTGGGCAGTTGAAGAGGCTCTTTTATCACTCTGCTGCTCAGGGCAACCCATAGTCTCACTGGGCAACAAGAAGATGGGGAGGAGGTGGGAAGGGGAATCCTGGTCCCTGTTGAGCAAACTGACCTCTTAGATGTATGGGCAGTCAGAGAAGGACTTTCCAGCCACAAGAGATCTTTCCAGCCAAAAAGCTCCCCGCTTTGGAACAGTGATCAGTGCTTGGAGTCATGTGTGAAATGGGAAGGAAAAAGAGTGAACTGCGTGGTTTTGGAAGAGCCTGTTGGCCTCTCGTGCAAGTCTGCTCAGGCCTCTCTTCTAAAGCAACTGGGAAACCTCCAGGATTCTGTCTTTTCACAATTCAGTGGCTTGGGAAATGAAGTGCCAGGGCCCAAATAATGATGACAGAGTAAGAAGGGATCATGAGGCAACAGGGGACATCAGCCCTTTAGAAATGACCCCTGTAGGCACCAGCCCTTGGAGTGCCACCTTCCTCTCCCACAGGTCTGAGACCTTACCTCTGTGTAGGATGCCTGAGTCTGAAGCATTCATACAAATGAGGCTGTACATAGTGAGGAGGCAGAGAAGCCTTGTGGCCATGGGAAAGCCCACACTCCATCCTGGGCCAGTGCTCGGCATTTGAAATCAGGGCCAGACTCTGTTCTTCTCTGGGGCAACCCAGAGCGCCGATGAGGCCCAGCTAACCTGAGATCAGACTTACCCAAATTAAGGGAAGATCTGAATATCCAGGGTAGAGACAGACCCCATTCCCTCCACCAAATGTCACCACGATTACCAGCCTCCCATAGTTCCTGGATAGGCTCCCCACATCTCTGTGCTTCTCACTAAATATCCTCCATCCCCTCCTGGCCTCCCTCCACTTCCCTGCCTCTGCACTCTCCCTGTCTTTTTCCCATCTGTCTCTTGGAGAGAAACCCAACTGCTGGCATGGAGACTCACAGAAATGTGAAGAACACTAGGCTTAGAGAGACCAGTGCTGCCGTAGTCAAACAAGTCCAAAGGCTCGAGAAAATCCAGGATCTGGCTGGGGGTCTGGGTGGGGACCAGAAAGCATTTGAGATACTCATGCTGAGCCTGCTCTCAAACAAATGAGAGCCAACCCCTCCTTCTCCTGGCTTGGCACCCAGAGTACCATGACTACAAGTGTGACATCAGAGAGGTCCCAGAATGGGGGCTCTTGCTGCTTCCAGTGCCCTCTGAGAGCAACCCTCCCCTGCCCTCACATACATACCTATAGACTGGGACATCCTACTCTTACAATGGTGGCTTTGTTGTAACTGGTGAGGATGAGATGTGGTTTGTCCCTCAAAGGTTCATAGGCTGGAGGCTTGGTCCTGGGTGTGGCACTGTTGAACTGGTAGCACCTGTAGGAGGTGGGGCCTAGAGGGAAGTAATTGTGCCAGTGGGGATGAGGCCCTTGGAAGAGAGTAATGAAATTCTTAATGGCCCCCATTAGTTCCTGTGAGAGAGGCTTGTTCTAAAACAAACAAGACCCATCCTCCCCAGTTTCTGCCATGAAGTCTGTACCCCTTTCATGTCCTCCCACCATGTTTCCATTCACCATTTTGTGAGCACTCTCACTGAAGTTCAGTCACAGGTGCTGCCAAATGTTGGACTCTGATCTAAATAAACCTCATCTCATAATTAAGTACCCATTCTTGGGTAATTTGTTAGAGTCAGAGAAATCAGGCTAATACAGAGACAATATAATATGGTTCCTGGGGAGATGGCATGGGGAGAAGATTGGTGATGGTTATCAACTCTCAGGCCCAGTGTGAATTGAACCAGGCAATGCAGGGTGCTCATCCTATCTCTATTTTTTTCTCTTTCTGTTAACAGAGTTCCAGTTTGGGGAAGGAGGTAGCAATCTACATAACTAAATAATCTCCCAGCTTCCCTCATTAACAGGATAGGCATTATGACAGAATTCTGATCAAAATAAAAAATAAAGTATGTTGGAGATGTGACTCAATGGTTAAGCAACCCTGGGATCAATCCCTGATGATGATGACAATGATGATGATGATGATAAATTGAACATGATTATGGCATACAACATATCTTGAAACATATTCACTGAAGAATGGCTGAGTCAAGCTATTGAACATATACACTCTTTCATTACTTTTTCGTGATGAGAACCCTTAAAATCAACTCTCTGATTCATTTTCAAGTGTATATAACATTACCAACTGTAGTCATTCTGTTGTATGTTGTTAACTGTAGTCATTATATTGGATAGTACACCCTTTAAACTCAACCCTCTCATCTAAGTGTAATTTGGTCTCCTGTGACCAGCACCTTAACAGTCCACAGCCCAACCACCCCTGGGCCCCTGGCAGTCATTATTCTGCTATTTTTTTTCTGATTTTTTTAAATAAATTACTACAGAATACATTACAATTATATTACACATATAGAGCACAATTTTTATACCTCTGATTGTATAGAAAGTATGTTCACACCAATTCGTATTTTCATACATGTACTTTGGATAATGATGTCCATCACATTCCACCATCAATTCTAACCCCCTGCCTCTTCTCTTCCCATCCCACTACTCTGTCTTAGAGTTTGTCTATTCCTCCCATGCTCCCCCACTCCCACCCCACTATGAGTCAGTCACTTTATATCAAAGAAAACATTTGGCATTTGTTTTTTGGGAATTGGCTTACGTCACTTAGTATTATCTTCTCCAACTCCATTAATTTACCTCAAATGCAAAGATTTTATCCTCTTTTATTGCTGAGTAATATTCAATTGTGTATAAGACACATTTTTTTGTCCATTCATCTACTGAAGGGCATCTAGGTTGGTTTCACAGTTTAGTTATTGTGAATTGTGCTAGTACTTTTAGCACAATTCACAATAGTACTTCTATCCTAAGTACCAATTATTATGCATGGGCTTATTGCAGAAAGGCAATAAGCATTCAATGAATTGATTTAATAGTAATTCTAGGTTGGGAAATAAATCAAGGCTGTGGTATTGATTTTGGCTGAATCTGTTAAAGATGTAACTTTTGAAAGAGGATTATTGGAAGTGAATTTTCAAGGGTGTGTAGAATTGGAGAGATGTGAAAGACAGTAATATAATACTGACCTTACTCAGGGATCAAAAAAATTTTCTGAAAAGGGCCAGATCATTAATACATTTTTGTTTGTGTGTGTGTGCCTCTGTGTGTGTGTGTGTGTGTGTGTATGCCCAGTAATTAAACTCAGTGGCACTTAACTACTAAGCCACATCCCCAGCCCCCCCCCTTTTTATTTTATCTAGACACAGGGTCTCACAGAGTTGCTTAAAACCTTAGTAAGTTGCTGAGGCTAGTTCTGAATTGGCAATCCTCCTGCCTCAGACTTCCAAGCTGCTGGGATTACAGGTGTGCACCACCTTGCCAGGCAGGGCTGGTAAATACTTCAGGCTTATGCATCACATGGTTTCATCACAATTACTCAACTGTGTCCTGGTAGCACAAAATCAGTCATAGACAACAGGAAAACAGTGTCCATGGCTGTTCCCATAAAACTTTGTTTATGATCAATGAAATTTAAATTTCATTTACTTTTTATGTGTCACAAAATAGTATTCATGTTCTGAATTTTTCAACCACTTAAAATGCAAATACTATTTTCAGCTGTGGACCATAAAAAACCAGCATTTGATCTGAAAGTTACATTTGTTGAGACATGATAGGAAAAAAAAAACAACAGAAAGAAAGCGGGAGTGATTTGAGTGCTGCAAAGGGCAAAAACAAAGCTTGGAAAAAGAAAAAAGAAAATGGAAAAATCAGATGACATTAGAGAGATAAATAATGAGAAATAGGGCTGTATAAGATTCTATAGGGGGACTGGGGGTGTGGTTCAAGCAGTAGCGCACTCGCCTGGCATGCGTGTGTCCCAGGTTTGATCCTCAGCACCACATACAAACAAAGATGTTGTGTCTGCTGAAAACTAAAAAATAAATATCAAAAAATTCTCTCTCTCTCTCTCTCTCTCTCAAAAAAAAAAAAGATTCTATAGGTTTTTTTTTTTTTTCTTGAGAACTCGGCTTTATCAAAATAGTGAATCATTAAAAAGTTTTAAGTTTGAACAGAGAAATGCCCTGATTTGATTTAAAGTCTGTAGAGGATCATGAAGTTCAAGTTTAAGCTGGTTTTGGAATAGGAAGTAGTTAAACTTTAATTAATTAATTTATGAGTGAAAAACCTAAGGGAGATTCTCTTCTGATACAAAAATCAATTTTATCCCCGTTGTGTGTGCTCAAATAATTTATGGTTTGGGTAAATCACAGGGGGCGGGGCGCAGTAAGGAGGTGGCACTTTCAGAGACTGTCCTTATAGCTTTCAGCCAGAATGAATTTAATTCCCTCCAATTTGGAAAGAGTTTTCTCTATTGAATTCAATGCATAACAGGAAGGCATTTGAATCCCATTCAATCCTGACTGATCAGGAACCGGCTGCAAAGTCTGAATACTCATGCTGAAAAAACTAGTTTTTTTCTCTGGAACCAGTTTGGGTAAATTCAGCAATGGAAGTTCTTTTTTATCACAAACTCTATAGAGGCAAAGCACTAAGGTTTATATTTCTGTATTAGTCTCCACTTCCCTTAACAGAATGTTGGTGCAGAGATAAGGCCTGAATAAATAACCTCAGTGACTCACTGCAATTGCCTTGTGCACCCTACATCAAAGCATGACTGTTAGGAGTCAGTGAGGCTTACATCCAGGTGAGGAACCTGGCAGATGCTGATTCAGTGTCCCTCCTGCTGCTGTGTTACTTGAAAGCCAGATCACCAGATTGGAAGAAAGGAGGCCTTGGCCAATGGCTTTTGTGATCACTGGCTCCCACAGCTCTGGCTCTTTGTTTCTGGATCAAGCTGTGTGTTAAGTCAATTATCCAGAAGTTATCTGCCTGTTTGCTCAAGAAGTATAGAACTCTATCACATTAGTTCTCACTGCCAGGAATAAAAAGTTGAGCACCTCCAAAGAGGTCTCTTTCTAGTGTCACTAGATTTACTCTCCCAGGCTTATCCTTCATTTGAGCCTGGTAGTTACATCTGAAATACATATGCCTAGAGAATGTCCAGACAACAAAATGATGGCACTTTTTAATCAAAACAGAAGTTACACTTTAGAGTCCCCTGTGCAGAATAAATAAATGAAGTTCATAGAATAGCACCTGGCTTAGTGTCAATTTTCTCTCATAATGTTCCTTTCTCCAAAATAAGAAATGCTTTAGGTTCAGACCTTCAGACAGAGAAATGGAAAACCTCTGTGTGTTATAGAGGGTCCTTGGAAAATTGTGCATAAATTCTTGACCTTTCTTTCTGGAAGGAAAAGAAAAATCTTGGATGGAACCAAATTTCCTCATTTTAAACCTGTGTGAGAAGAGCTGACACTGAACTGGGGGACCTGCTGTGGTCCAATTCCACCATCTAGCGAACATGAAGAGAAATGCCAAATTTAGAGTAAAATTGGCAAACATGTCATAATTTTGTTTTCAAAATCTGTAATTCACCAAATATGTGTTTTCTGATCCAGATAACTGAAATTCTATGTTATGTTTGCTCACGAAGGTATTTCACTTTTGAACCTAAATAACAATCAGAGATTCTCTAATGATTAATAAAGTTTACTGAAGAAAAGCAGACCTATTCCAGGGGAAACTATGGGTGTATTCAAAGAGATTGAGGCAAGAGGAAGTTTTTTTTTTTTTAATAAATAAGATATTTTGAAACAATAATATTTAGATGCAAGGATCAATGAAAGGGTGGTGTCAGTCCAAAATAAACAGAGTTTACACAATTTTCTGTGTAAGGTTGTGGTGGCCTTTGTGTGAGGTTTGGGTTCTGGCACAGTCTTTTCTGAATAATAGTTCTTGTGACCATCACACATGTATGAGACCCCTTCTTTATAACTGCCTCGCATGGTTATATTCTTATTGTTAGGGATTGACAAAAAGACTCCATTTTTATTCTGAAAATTTTTACATATTCAATTTTTTAAACAAAAATGACTACTAGGTTTTAAATGCTAAGCCCTCCCCCCAAATGATTTCCTAAATTATTTTCTGTGATTGCCTCTGAGGGAAGAACAGGGCTTCCCATCACTCACATGGATTTTCCCCCAACCTTTCCCATTCCTCTTATCCTTTTGTCCCAACATACTGTATTTATTCTGGTGCATAGACTGGGAGTGGCTCAGAGGCCAGGATTATATCCTCCCAGCATACCAGGGGGCTTTGGCTGGAACCAGAGTCTTTCTGTTTACTTTCCAAGAATGCAGCTATCACTTGTAACCAAAGGAAATGCTTGGCATGGGCTTGTGTCCTCTGCTTGGTTTCATGTGTGTTTTTCCTCTCCTTTTATTATTCAACCTGTTCACAAACATAATCTGCTTCCATTCTGAAGTTTTTATGAAAGTTTTCTTTTTGCTTGGGATGATGCAAAAAATGGCAACCAAATCTTCTCCAAAGCTATCACAGAGAGTTATCCAGAGTTGTTTTGAGACTCACCAGTTAGAATCATTGTGATTACTATTAACAATAATCATAGCATGTGCCATTTTTTAGTTAACATCAATTCAAAAGAATTGTACATTAGATATATTTTTTCCTATTCCTCACACTAACCCTACAAAATAGGCAGTGTCAGCCCCATTTTAGAAATAAGGAAACATGGACTGGGATTTTGGCTCAGTAGTAGAGCACTTGCCTAGCACATGTGAGGCCCTCAGTTTGATCCTAAGTTCCACATAAAGATAAATAAATAGATATTGTGTATATCTACAAATAAAAAAAAGAAATAAGGAAAGTGTATATAGTGTCAAAGGAGCATACCCTAAATCACAGCTTGTGATGGCAGAGGCAGAAACACACTCAGGTCTGGCTGGCACCAAAGCCCCTTATTCCACCAGTGGGCAATGGGGAGTGGGAAGTGGGCCTCTTCTCTGTTCATTCACACTCATGCCCATGACTGGCCAGACCCTGAGTCTGAGATTCTGTGTTGTTGACTCTGTGCCAGCTCTTTAGAATCTAAGACTCAATACCAAAAACTCAGGTCTGCAGGGCCCAGGGCCATGAACCAGGAATAAATTAAATGTACAAGTGATTTAAACTAGAGCAGAAGGCAGCCCTGGAAGCTGAGACTAGAAAGGTCAAAGTAAGGAAGGAACATAGTCTAGGGGCCAGGACCCACAGCCCCTAACCCCAATTTGTGCACTGAGAAATCCCCACAGGTCAATTACCATAGCTGGCTGAATGCTTGTGAGCCGAACCTTCCTCCCCATAAACCAGACTTTGCCCCCAGGATCTTCTCCAAGGTTTGCAGATTCTAAGAATTCCAAGTTTCTTACAGGAGCCATCAGGATAGAGAGTAAATAGGGCATTGTCTCTGCTGCCCAGAGCCCAGGGCCATAGGAAAAGACACCCAGAGCAGCTGCAGTTTGGGACTCACCCTTGAAGAACTCTGGTGACCCCTCACACATGCCCACAGAGCTTCACCTGCTTCGCCTCTAGAGTAGAGCAGAACACATGGGGATGCGGTGGGAAGGACAGATGAGGCCATCACACTAAGGGTAAATATCATCCAGGAAGCTGTTGGTTTAATTTCATAAATGTACTTATAAGTATACACTGTGTTATGGTGTAAAGTTTTGCATCTCCCTTTAGGGAGAAAGAAAATTCAGTTCTACAAAAACTGAGGTTCTTGTGGGTGCCCCAGTTGTCCCCATCCTCACCTGAGGCACTAGGAGCTGAGGGAACCCAGTTCCTCCATTACTATCCAACATTGGTCTACTTTCTCTCTCCTGTCACAGGCAGCACTGACACTGGGAGGTGGGATCTGGGTCTTGATGGAGCTCAGAGTATCCTTTCTTTCTCCAGGCTAAGACAAACCTTGGAGTGGGGGCAGGGTGGCCTAGATGACCCCTTACATGGTTCAGTCAAGTGTCTGAGACCATCTTGTGTCCTGACCTGCAGCCCCACCCCTCCCTCTTCCCTGTAGGGCTAAGCAGAAGAGTGGGACAGCAGCCCCAGCTCCAGGTGATCACCTCAGCTCAAGGTGCCAGCTGCCTGCAGGCCTCTCAGTTCCCATCCTGCTCACCTGGGCTGTGGAAGATCCAGGCTAAGCCAGGCCTCAGAGCCAGGCCAGGATCACCACCAAAGCCTCCCAGCAGGGAGCTCTGTGGTCCCTGAAAACCCCTGCAATGTCTGGGACACTGAGGCTATTGAACCCTGGAGGCTCAGCCCCTCTGGTTCCCGCAGGGGGTGATACAGGACACAGATCCCTCCATCCCTCCAAGCCTCCCTTGCAGACCTCTCAGGAAAACAGTCGTTTTACTCTTCTCACTATTTGCTGCTGGAGTAAGGGACCACTGAACTGGATGATAGCCCAGAAAAGAAGTCTCATGGGGTTTCCTGCAGAGTCTTATCTGGAGAATGAAGGTAGGGCACATCCCTGAGCCAGGTCCCTGCTGCCAACTACCCTTCACCCTCTATATGTGTATGTATTTGTTATCCACATCTATAAATATAGTAAGTTCATTAATAAAAATGATTAGTTTCAGTAATAAATTCCCTGATCCTTAGTAGCTTAAAACACTAAATGCTTATTATCACAGTTTCTCTTACAACTCAATCATAGGAAAACAAAATAGCCCAATTTAAAAGAAACAAAAGATTTAAACAGACATTTCTTCAAAGATATTTGAATGGCCTATAAGCAGAAAGATACTCATTATTGATCATTAGGAAAATACACATTTAAAAGAGTAGTATAAGGAGATACAACTACAGACTCACTGGGATGGCTATAATAGAAAAGACAGACAACAGCACGTGCTAACAAGAAGACAGAGAAATTGGAGTGCTACACTTTGCTGGAGGGAATACAAAATGGTTCTGCTACTTTGAAAAATAGTTTGGCTGTTTCTTGGAATATCAAGCAAGGAGTTACACTGTGGCCCAGCAATTTTATTCCCAGGTGTATATCTGAGAGAAATGAAAAATATGTCTACACAAAAATTTGTATTTAAATATCTAGAGTGGCCTTATTTATAATAGCCCAAGTGTGAAGGTAACCAAAATTTTTATCAATGGATAAATTTGGTATACCCACATAATGGAATACTGTTCAGTCACCAAAAAAATGAAGCATTCAAGAAATATTGTATTGTATATCATTCAACTACATGAAATATGTTTTATATTGTGTTGAATGTATTGTGTTATATGTATTATATATTTTATGTACATACACATTTTGTATTATTCAACTATATTAAAAGTTAAGAATAGGCAAACCTGTACAGACAGTACAGAAGTGGTTGCCTAGGGATCAGGATAGAAATGTATGATTTCAAACAGGTATCAGTTGTCTTTGCAAATGATAGAAATGTTCTAAAATTAGAACATTAGTGATGTATGCATAGCTCTGTACATATACTGAAAACCATTGGATCATTTACTTAAATTGGATGAATTTTATGGAAGGTCAATAATATTTCAATAAGGGCTGTTTCCTTTTTTTAATATTTACTTTTTCAGTGTAGTTGAATACATTTATTTTACTTATTTATTTTTATGTGGTGCTGAGGATTTAACCCAGAGCCTCACACGTAGTAGGTAAGTGCTCCACTGCTGAGCCACAACTCAGCCCTGTTTTCTATTTTTAAAGAAAAGAAATTAGTGTTTTGATACAAACAATAATGATAAATCTCAAAATAATTGCTGAGTGAAAGAAGCTAGAGGAGGTGAAAGGCATATGTTTACAATTACATTTATACTAGAAAATGCAAACTGATCTGTACTGACAGAAAGCAGATCCCTGGCTGCCTGTATACAGGAATGGAGGAAAGGATGTGTTAGCAGGAGGGTTTGTAAAGAGGCAGGAGGAAACTTTTGGACTGGACCATTTCATTACCATGTTTGTGATAATGGTTTCAGATATATGAGGACATGTACTTTAAGTGCAGTTTATGGTATGTCAATTATACTCCCATAAAGACTTTCTAAGAAATTATTTAATGGTAATAATGCTCTGATTTGGCATTGAAACCAAGTTATATTCAGAAAAGCATAGAAATAGAGCAATGGTTCCTGGAGAGATGGCATGGGGAGAAGTTTGGTGATGGTTATTCACTCTCAGGCCCAGTGCTCACTGCTCATCCTATCTCTGTTTCTTTCTCTTTCTTTTAATGGAGTTCCAGTTTGGGAAAGGAGGTAGCAATCTACACAACTAAATAACTTCCCAGTTTCCCTCAATAACAGGGTGGGCTTTATAACACAATTCTGTCTGAAAATAAAACAAAAAATATGTTTGGGATGTGACTCAATGGTTAAGCAACCCTGGGATTAATCTCTGATGATGATGATGATGATGATGATGATGATGATTATGATGATAACTTGTACATGATTACGGCATACACCATATCTTGAAACATATTCACTGAAGAATGGCTGAGACAAGCTATTGAACAGATACATTCTTTCATATAATTATTTGTGATGAGAACCCTTATAATTGAGTCTCTGAGTCATTTTCAAGTGTATATAACATTGCCAACTGTAGTCATTCTTTTGTATGTTGTTATTAACATTATTCATTATATTGCACAGTAGATCCCTTAATCGTCTTTTTCCCATCTAAGTATAATTTTATCTCCTGTGACCAGCATCTCCCCAGTCCAAGGCCAGCCACTCCTGGGCCCTGGCAGTCATTATTCTGATCTCTATTTTTTTCTTTCTTTTTTAATTTTTAAAAATAAATTACAGCAAAATGCATTATAATTAATATTACACATATAGAGCACAATTTTTCATACCTCTGGTTCTATATATACCATGTTCACACCGAATCATGACTTCATATATACACATTAGATAATGATGTCCACCACATTTCATGATCATTGCTAACCTCCACCCACTCTCTTCCTGTCCCACCCCTCTGCCTTATCTAAAGTTTGTCTCTTCCTCCCATGTTCCCCCTCCCTATGCAACTATGAGTCAGCCTCCTTATATCATAGAAAACATTCACCATTTGTTTTTTTTTTTGGGGGGGGGGGATTGGCTCACTTCTCTTAGCATTATCTTCTCCAATTCCACACATTTATCTGCAAATGCCATAATTTTAATCGCTTCTATTGTTGAGTAATATTCAATTGGGTATATTTGCCATATTTTTTTATCTATTCTTTTCTGAAGAGCATCTAGGTTGGTTCCACAGTTTAGTTATTGTGAATTGTGCTGTTGTAAACATTGATGTCGCTGTGACCCTGTAGTATGCTTTTTTTTTTAAGTTCTATGAGTTCAGCTTTTCTAGATCCCACATGTAGCTGAGTTCATGGGATATTTTCCCTGTGCTTGCCTTATATCACCTAGTAAAATGTTATTTGGGCTCATTCATTTAAAACAAATGACAGGAGTTCCTTATTTGTTTAAAGACTGAGTAGTGTTACCTTATGTTTCTAAACCATATTTTCGGTGTCCATTCATCCAAGACAGCTTTTTCCATATCTTGGTTATGAGAATAGTGTTGAAATGAACATGGGGTACAGATGTCTTTTAACACACTGATGCCATTTCTTTGGATATATACCAAGTAGAGAGATTTCTGCACCATAGGGTAGTTGGGTTTTTTTTTGTTTTGTTTTGTTTTGTTTTGTTTTTTGTTTTTTGTTTTGTTTTGTATTTGTGCTAGGGATCAAACCAAGGGCCTTGTGCATGCAAGGCAAGCACTCTAACATCTGAGCTCTATTTGTAATTTTTAAAGAAACTTCCCATACTGATTTTCATAATGGTTGTGTTAATTTACATTCCCTCAAACATTGTACATGAATTCCAATTTCTCCACATCCTGACCAGACCTCAATATTCTTTTGTCTTTCTTTCTTTTTCTTTTATATTTACTGGGAGTTTAACCCAGGGGTACTTTACCCCTGTGATACATCTGTAACCCTTTTTATTTTTTTTTATTCTGAGACCAGGTCTCACTAAGTTGCTGAGGTTTACCTTGAATTTGTAATCCTTTTGCCTCAGCCTCCTGAGTTA
Source organism: Ictidomys tridecemlineatus (assembly GCF_052094955.1). Taxonomy (NCBI): domain Eukaryota; kingdom Metazoa; phylum Chordata; class Mammalia; order Rodentia; family Sciuridae; genus Ictidomys; species Ictidomys tridecemlineatus. Next base: position 198,189,648 of record NC_135477.1, read on the forward strand.
CTGGGATTAAAGGCATGTGCCACCAAGCCTGCTTCCTTTGTCCATTTAATAATATACATTCTAATAGGTATGCGATGGTGTCTCATTTGGGGTTTAATTCTCATTTCTGTAATGATTAGGAATTTTGAGCCTCTTTTTCAAATTTCTGTTGGCCAGTTGGGTTTCTACTAAGATGCAGTAATGTTTAGGCCATAGTCTACCATCAATTTTTATGTTGATTTCTGTTATAGCACAGGAAGGAAGAATCATATGCATTGGGTCATGAAAGAAGGTCAGAAGTGGTACTAGAATCATACTAACCAGTTTTATTGAGCTTTGGGGCACATCATGCAAGCCTTAGTTTTCTTTTTAATTAGGTATATAAGACAGCAGAATGCATTTTAATTAATCATGCACAATTGTAGCACAACTTTACATTTCTATGGTTGTACACGATATAACATCGCACCATATGTGCAGTCATACATCTCCTTATGGTAATGATTTCCATCTCATTGCACCATCATTTTTAAAAATATGCCCCATCCCCACCTCTGCCTCCACTTTGCCCCACTAAAGTGCCTCCAATTATCCTATGACCCCACCCTCATTATGGATAATTGTCTAATTATAAGAGAGAGAACATTCAACCTTTGGTGTTGGGGATGGGCTTACTTCACTTAGCATAATATTCTCTAATTCCATCCATTTATCTGCACATGTCATAATTTTATTCTTTTTTAATGCTGAGAATAATTTTATTCTCTTTTAATGATGAAGGACATCCAGACTGTTTTCACAGTTTAGTTATTGTGAATTGAGCTGCTATAAATATTGATGTAGCTGTGTCCCTGTAGTATGCTACTTTTAAGTACTTTGGGTATAGACCAAGCAATGAAATAGCGGCGTCAAGGGGTGGCTCCATTCCAAGTTTTTTAAAAATTCTCCATACTGCTTTCCAGATTGGTTGCACCAATTTGAAGTCCCATCTGTAATGAATGAGTGTGTCTTTCCCCCGATATCCTCACCAACATTGTCTGTATTCTTGATAACTACCATTCTGACTGGCGTGTGATGAAATCTTAGAGTATGTTTGATTTGCATTTATCTAATTACAACAGATGTTGAACATTTCTTCAATATTTGTTGCTTGAATGTATCAAAATCAAATTTATTTCTACATCTCAATGATGAATCCCCTGAAAGAGAATTAGTAAAACTCCCCCATTCACAATAGCCTCAAATAAAATAAAATACTTGGGAATCAACTTTATAAAAGAGATGAAAGACCTCTAAAATAAAAACTATGAAACACTAAAGAAAGAAATTGAATAAGACTTTAGAAGATGGACAGATCTCCCATGCTCTTGGATAGGCAAAATGAATAATGTCAAAATGGTGATACTACTTAAAGTGCTACAGAGATTCAAAGCAAATCCAATTGAAATTCCATCATCATTTATTTTAGTAATAGAAAACACAATAATGAAATTCATTTGGATAAATAAGAGACTCAGAATAGCAAAAGCAATCCTTAGCAACAAGAGTGAAGCAGGAGGTATCACAATACCAGACCTTCAACTATACAACAAAGCTACAGGAACAAAAATGGCATGGTATTGGCACCAAAATAGACATGTGGACCAATGGTACAGAACAGAAGAAGCAGACAAACCCACATAAATACAGTAATCTCATAGTAGACAAAGGTGCCAAAAACATACTTTGCAGAAAGGATTGCCTATTCAACAAATGGTGCTGGGTGAACTGGATATCCATATGCAACAAAATGAAAATAAACCCCTCTTTCTCACCATGCACAGTACTCAATTCAAAGTGGATCAAGGACCTATGAATTAGACCAGAGCCACTGCACCTAATAGAGAAAAACTTGGCCCAAATCTCTGTCATGCGAATTAGGCCTCGGCTTTCTTAACAAGACTCCTAAAGTGAAAGAAAGAAATTCAATGAATGATAAATGGGAGGGTCTCAAACTAAAAAGCTTCTTCTCAGCAAAAGAAACATCAATGAGGTGAAGAGGGAACCTACAATTTGAGAGCCAATTTTTACCACACACATGTCAGATAGAGCAATAATCTCCAGGATATGTAATGAACTCAAAAAACTTAACACTAAAAAGACAAACGGCATGAGGTTTCATTGGACCAAAAACTTCCTACCACTACAATTTTTTTAATTTATTCATTTGTTTATTTTGTCTGTCTCAAGAGAAATCCTTCCTTGAATGTGGGAGTCCATTCCATACGGTTATCCCCTTCTTTCCTTCTATAAGGCTTATGGCAACTCTGGACTCTGGCCCAGCCAGTGTACCCTCCCTGACATTTTGATAATAGTATAATTATTTCTAAATATTACAAATATTACTAATGTTCGCAAGTTGGCACATGATACAAGCAGAGCCAAACTGTTTACACAAAATAATCTCATTGAGCTGATTTGGTAGCCCCTTTACCATAAGACAGGGGAAGTCTACTGGAGGATAAAATCATAGAAGGGGAAAGCAGGTGAGGAGAAGATGAGGATAAATAAATGTGTTGTTGATGGTGTCCTTTGGACCCTTGAATCCAATCAAGTCTTCAACCAGTTGCACCCTTCCAGATTTTCTAGTTATAGGAGTCAGCTAGTTATTAATTTACTAGTTATGAGAATTGATATACCCCTTTCTCACTGGACATGTTAGTTTGATTTTCTATGATTTGCAATTGCAAGGATACTGACAACAAATGCACTGGGTGGGATATGGGGAAAGATGATGGGGCTGACCTCTATGTAAACTCATGGCCAGCACATGGCCAGCACAGGGCCCACCATGCCCCCAGCATGCTGCTGAGTGGACTTGAAGAAACACCTACACAGTGAAGCTGGCTGGTAATACAGAATCACAGAGGCTGGTCTGACCCTTTATCCATGGGTGGGAAGCAGGGTCTGCCTGGGTGACCTGGCAGCATCCCCTCTCTGCCTGCTTTAGGATGTAGAGCATTTCTTTTTAACTTGCAGAGCCAGCTCATCAGGACAGCTTTGAGATGAAGGGGCAAACCCAACACCACATCTGGAAAAGCACCTACTTCCCCATTCTTCCCAGGCCCTGAGCCTTGGGGAGGTGGACTCCCAACTTCAGCCCCAGCCAACCCTTTAAGAGTTCCCTAAGTTCCAGAAACTATTTTTAATAATTAACTGAGATGACACAAACACACACAAAAAAAATCACAGGATATCATATGATAGGGCCTTAGAAAGCATCTAGCTGGGGAAGTGTCCTAGCTCTAGTTGCCATAACAAAGTGCCACCAGCGGGGTTTATTAAACCACAGAAGCTTAACAAATAATCAGATTGACAGGGTTAAACATGAGGGGGATTTCTTTCTTTTTTTTTTTTTTTTTTTTTTTTTTTTGCAGAAATGAAGGGTGAAAGTCTGAGGTCAAGGGACCTGAGGCCTCTACTCAGCTTGAGATGGGCTTTTTTCTCCCTAGGTTGTGAGGACACAGGCCCATGTGTCCATGTTCCCTCTTCTTATCAGGGATGATCATATTGGATTTTATACATGATCATTTTTCTGCAGGCCATTTTTCCTATGACCAACCCAAAATGTACATGGTTGGACAGGCCAATCCTTAGACCCCTGCAGGTTCTGGCATTAGAATGGGGTGTGACACCAACTCTGGGTAAGTTTCATGGCAATAAACCCAATTCATCTCAGCTGGACACCCCAGTAAGGTGAGAGTGGCCCATACTTTCCTTTCCAAGAAGCAGGAAATGGACACCAACATGCAATAAGTGAGGTAGGACTGGGCACCAGCCCTCAGGGGTGGAAGGCATTAAAGAAATCATACATTCAACAGAATGATTTTGTTTTGTTAAGTTTTAGCAGCTGTAAAACTGAAGCAAGCCCTCTCACAGAGCTTTTACCTAACAGAAAATAAGAAATTTCCAGCAAAGACAAAGAGAGACTCAAGAAGCCATAATTTCAATTCTGGGCACTCTGAAATCCAGAGGCTAATTTCCCTCAACACAGACATCTCTTTGGCAAGGGTAGGGATAAAGCAAAATAGAAGCAAGAGTCCTATAATTGGGGATGAAGAGAGCTGGGTGTGAAGCTGAACCTGGCCTCCCCATCTCCCTGGCCTCTATTCTGCCAAACTGTGAAATGAGTGCACCAGACCTATGAGCACTGATTTCCCCAGCTCCAAGATTCCATGACTTTTCCCAGGGACAGGCCCTTCTCTCTTACTCTTTGGTTCCAGAACAAACAGCAAGCTTCTCAGCCAGTTCTCACCCCTGAGCCTGAAAAGAATGCTTATCTTAGAGTCTGAACTTAGCTCATTGTACCATATCGCCAGCTTGTGACCATGAAGAGTGTCCATCTCCACCAAGAACTCCTAGCCCCAAGTGAGCTCCAGCTCCTGCTGTCCAGGTTGCCCAGTAAAGACCACCATCCAACCCCAACATTCTAAAATACAAAATTCAAAACACAAAAGACTTTATAAAGTCTGTTTCAAGATAATTCATATACAACCTGGAAAATTACCCCAACTGTGTAAAGCTCTGAAGCATCTCATCTGGAAATAACAAGATCTACAACAAAGTTGTGGCAACAGGTCAGAGGTCCTTGTGTTGTTCATCAGCTGCCACAACCTTGCCACATCTTCCCTGATCACACACTTCTCAAACCAAGAGGCTGCTGCAGGGATAGGCTGTTAGCCACTCATTCTGTTCCAGCGTCCAGCCCAGGGTACCACAACATTCTGCAACCTCCATTTTGACTGTCACTTCTGTTTTGTTCAGTCCCAGCATGAATCTCAGCCCTAGCTGTTTGCACAAATCACCTAGGAAGTCTTAGAAAGGCACCAAGTTCAGGGCCACAAAGCCAGTCACATGAGAGTTCCTGCTGGAGGCAGGACTGGCACCTGAAGCTCTGGAAATTCTGATGCACAGCCATTTAGTATTGAGCTATGCTGCCCTCAGAATGCCAGCAGGTGTCCATTCCACCAAGCTCTTGATGTGGACATGTGTCTATTTCTAAATTAACTTTAAATGACACATGAATCTTCAATACATTCCTCACACAGTGCTCACTAGTGCTCTATCTCTATTTAATCAAATTAGAACATTACTACTAAAAGTTAAGTCCTTTTAATTAATCCCTCAATTATATTCTCTCAACTCTTCTCTGGAGAAACTCATCTTTCTGTCTTTGGCCTGTACCCTTACAGCCTTTTTGCTCTAATTTTTCTTTTTGTTGTTGTTTTTTGTTTGTTATTTATATATAACAGCAGAGTGCATTATAATTCTTATTACATATATACAGCACAATTTTTCATATCTCTGGTTGTATACATAGTATACTCACACCTGTCTTCATACATGTACTTTGGATAATACTGATCATCACATTCAACCATCATTAATTACCCCATGCCTCCTCCTTTCCCCTCCCACCCCTCTTCCCTATCTAGAGTTTCTCTATTCCTCTCATGCTCCCGCTCCCTATCCCACACTGAAGCAGCCTTCTTATGTCAAAGAAAACATTCAGCATTTGGTTTTTTGGGATTGACTAACTTCACTTAGCATTATCTTCTCCAACTCCATCCATTTACCTGAAAATGCCATGATTTTATTGTCTTTTATTGCTGAGTAAAACTCCATTGTGTATATATCCCACATTTGTATTATCCATTCATCTATTGAAGGACATCTAGGTCCTGTAAATTGTGCTGCTATGAACACTGATGTGGTTGTGTCCCTGCAGTATGCTGCTTTTTAAGTCTTTTGGGTATAGACAGAGGAGAGGGATAGCTGGGGCAAATGGTAGTGCCATTCCCAATTTTCCAAGAAATCTCCATACTGCTTTACATATTGGCTTCACCAACTTGCAGTCTCATCAGCAGTATAGTAGTGTACCTTTTTCCCATAGTGGGAAGGGTCTGAGGAATGGTGCTGGGTGGGTGGGTGCCAGGACCCTAGCAAGGAGCCCAGGCTAGGGACTTAGGGAAGAGACCATGCCAAGGGACATCAGGGAAGGGCAGGGATGGGGAGACTGGTGTCACTAGTGGACTGCAGTGCAGGGACACCAAGGGGAACAGAGAAATGGCCAAAGAAAGGGGACCACAGTCAATACACAGGGACATGCTGGGCAACAAGGGCTACCAGAGGCTCAAGATAGGAGCCCAGCCACAGAATGGAGAGAGAAGAGTGTGTCTAGGAAAGAGGACTGAGGACTGAGGACAGTGCTGGGGAGAGAAGGCAGGGGATTCAGCAAGAAGAAGGCAAACTTGAGACCCAGTGCCACTACCAGGTATCAGAGTTCAGTGTTAAGCACCAAGGGCCCAGAAAGAGCAAGGGGCCTAGGCAAGGGGCAGGGCTCTATTTCCAATAAGGCACCCTGGTTCAGATGAAAATCCTTGGCAAGGGCCTTGGAAAAGGGTGCCTGGCAAGGAACGGGGACCAGGAGGAGGAGGAGGATGAGACGGCATGGCACGGGGTCATGGTGAGTATGGAGAGGGCTGGGAGCCAGGACCCAAGCAAGGAGCCCAGGCACATGACCCGAGGTGCATGAGGCCTACCAGTGGCCACTCCCACAGGGAAAGTGCTAAAGGAAGGGGAGGAAGAAACAGAGCTAGGATAAGGAGACAGAGGGTACCATAAAGGGTTTTGAGAGGAGGACCCTAGGGGGCCAAAGCAAGGGACCCCCAGGTAAGACCCAAAAAAAAGAAACACCATGCGAAGCCACACGTCACAAGGAACTGAGCCAGGGGATCCAGTGGGCAGCCAGGCCCCACGACTGGAGGGCGAAGAGTCAGGTTTCAGGAGGGCTGAGTTGGGGTAAGGGCAGCATGAAAGGCTAGAATACAGGGGATGAAAGAAAGGGGATCGCCATGGGCAAGGTGACGCTAGGCCCATGTCCACTGCCAGGTGTCAAGTTTGGGCAGTGAAGGGGGTCCAGGCCAGGGGCATAGTTGTGTTTCCTCTAGAAAGGGTTCAGGGCACAGAGACAGCCAATTCCAGTCTTCTATCCCAAGTGAGTAGGTCCTCAGAGAGAGAGAAGGACCAAAGGAGGGGATACTTTTGGTCCTGGATTGGGAAGGGTCATTGGGCAGCCAGGACCCAATCTAGGAGCCCAGGCTAGAAACAAGCAAGGGGAAGGGAGGGTCTGGAAAGTGCCAGGATATCACAATAGAAGGAAAACAGAGGGTAGGAAGGGGGGGCGAAAAAGGGGCTTGAAATCAAGGGACAGGGACAGGGTCCTTGAGAAAGAATGCCTGGGGCCTCCAGCAAGGAGCAAGGCCCAAGAATGGAGAGCCAAGTGCCAGGACTCCTGGGTCCCATAAATTAAACAGGACTGGGGAGAGAAGGGAATGTAGAAATGAGAGTGGTTGGTACAGGGAGAGGTCTCATGGCCCAGGTTCACTGCTGTGCATCAGGTTTGGAGTGCAGGACCTGGGCTGAAAAAGGCCAAAGATCCCAGGCAAGAGCCAGGGCTACCTTTTTTCAAAGCAAGCCCGCAAGGCCAAATGTCCAGGTTCAGTCCCTTGACCCTGGTGAGCATCCTGACAAATTGATCTGGAAAGGGGGCCCAGCAGGGACAGGGATGACAGGAGGGCCAAAAGAGGGCACAGCATGAAGGGCCCAGGAAGAGTGTTGGTGGGGTGTGGGCCGGGACCCCAGAAAGGAGCCCAGGCTAGAAACCTAGAGGAGGGCCCAGGAAAAGGGAGAGCAAGGAAGGGCGGGCCGGTACATGAGAGGCACTAGGGTTCTGAGGTGCAGGGAAGCCAAGGGGAGTGAAAAAGTAACTAAGGCTAGGGGCTTGCAGTCCAAGCTCGAGATAGCACAGAGCAAGAAAGGGCCCCAGAGGCTCAAGCATGGAGTGAGGCTAGAGAATGGAGAGCCTAAGACAAGTGCTGGGGCAGGGGTTCAGAAAAGTAGACTGGGCTGGGGTGGAAAGGCAGGAGATCCAGCAGGGGGAGGCAGGCTTGAGGCCCAGCACCACTGTCAGGTGTCAGGGTTCTGGGTGCTGGACCAAGGGCCCAGAAATAGCAAGGTGCCCAAGTGTGGGGAATGGCTTTGTTTCCCATAGAAAGTCTACAGGGAACCTAGGCCTGTCAATGACATTCCTCTGACCCAGGGGCTAGATCAGCAGAGAGAGTCATGGACAACATGAGGGCCAAAGGAGGGCATTGTGAGGGGATACCTTAGGGCAAGGATGGTGGGGTGAGTGTGCAGCCAGGACCCATTCGAGGAACCTAGGCTATTGGCCTTAGCATGGGGCCTGAAATCAAGGGACAGGGTTAGGGTCCTTGAGAAGGATGGCTGGGGACTCCAGCAAGGAGCCAGGACCAAGAATAGAGAGCCAAGTGACAGGAACCTCTCCTGGGTCCCATGAAAAGAGACAGGGTTGTTGATGGGTATGAGGAAAGAAAGGGGAACAAGTGGCACAGGGAGAGGAGAGCTCAAGGCCCAGGTTCACTGTTGGGTGTCAGAATTAAGGAGCAGGGCCCCAGCTGAGGAAGGCTAAAGGGTCCATTCAAGGGGCAGGGCTACCTTTTCCAAAGGGGAGCCTGCAGGGATAAATGCCCAGTTCCAGTCCCCTGGCTCTGGTGAGCATCCTTGAAAAGATATCTGGAAAAAGGACCCAGCAGGCACAGGGATGACAGGAGGGCTGAAGGAGGGACCAGCAAGAAGGGCCACAGGAAGGGTGTTGATGGGGTGTGAGCCAAAACCCCAGGAATGAGCCCAGGCTAGAAACCTAGAGGAGGGCCCAGGCAAAAGGAGAGCAGGGAAGAAAGGGGCCTGAAAAAGGGCAGGAGGGTGACACTAGTGCTCTGCACTACAGGAAACCCAAAGGGAGCAGGGAAGTGGCCCCAACAAGGGCCCCACAATCAAAGCCCATGGAAGCCAGGAGCAAGAATGGCTCCCAGAGGCTCAAGTGAGGAGCCAGGACAGGGAATGGAAAGCCAAGGGCCAGCACTGGGAAGGGGACTCAGGACAGTGGACAAGGTTAGGGAGGGAAGACAGGGAATCCAGACAGGGGGAGGCAGACTCTAGGCCCAGAGGCACTGCCAGGTGTCAGGGTTCCGGGTTCAGGGAGAGCAAGGGCATAGGCGAGGGGCAGGACACTGATTCCCATAAGGTAACCTTTCCCAGATGAGAATCAAGGGCCACGACCAGGCCAAGGGTTCCTGGCCAGGGACATGGGCCAGGAGAGGTGTGACAGGAGGGCATGGTGGGTGCAGAGAGGACCAAGAGCCAAGACCCAATCAAGGAGCTCAGTCAAGAGACTGACCACTCCAAAAGATATTAGGGATCAAATAAGCAAGAGGCACGTGCACCAGCAAAATGCACTAGGGGAAGGAGAGAAAAGAACAGAGCAAGCTAGGATGAGGAGACAGAGGTCCATGCAAAGGGAACAGAATGGAGCATGCTAGCAGGCTAGAGCAAAGGCTCCCAGTTCAGACACTACATGATGGAATACCATGCAAAGCAATGCCACACGAAGAATGTAGCAAGGGGCTCAGGCCAGCAACCTGGCCTGGGGATTGCAGGGCAAAGGGTCAGGGTGAGGGAGGGCTGGGTTGGCTTAGGGGGTCATCTCTAGTGTCATGTCCACTGCCAGGTGTCAAGGTTGGAAAGTGAAGGGTCCCAGTCGAGGGGCAGGGCTGTGTTTCTCATAGGGAGACTTCAGGGCCCAGAATCCAGCCAATTCCACTCCTCTGCCACAGGTGAGTAGATCCTCAGAGAGAGACCAGGACCAAAGAAGTGCCCAAGGAAGGCACTTTGAGGCATAATTTGGTACAAGATTGGGGAAGTGTCAGTGGGGAACCATCACCCATTGAAGGAACCCAGGCTAGGGAGAAGCAGAGGGAAGGGAGGGTCTAGGCAATGCCAGAAAGACACGTGCAATGGGAAGAGAGGGAAGGCATAGGAACGGCAGGCTCAAGGGGCCAAAAATCAATGGACAGTGACAAGGTCCTCGAGAAGGGCAGCCCGGAGGTTCCAGCAAGGAGCCAGGTGCAAGAATGGAAAGCCAAATGTAAGGGCCTGGGCCTAGGCTCATAAAAACAAACAGGGTTGGGGAGGGGATGAAGCTGAGGGAGGGGAGAAAGGGGAGCCAGTGGCTCAGTGGGAAGAAGGTTAAAAGCCCAGGTCCCTAGCCAGATGTCAGGGTTCTGGAGCAGGGGCCAGGTTGAGGGAAGGCAAAGGACCCAGGGAATGGGCAGGGCTACATTTTCTCAAAGGGAGCCCACAGAGCCAAGTGCCCAGGTCCAGTTCCCTGGCCTGAATAAGCATCTTAGGAAGGGGTTCAGAAAAAAGGGATCAGCAGATACAGGGAAACACAGGAGGGCCCAAGTAAGACACAGACTGAAGGGTCAGAGGCCAGGTGTGGGTGGAGTGGGGGCCAGAAACCCAGCAAGGAGCCCTGGTTAGGGACCTAGAGGAGCGCCCATGCCTTAGGAGAGCAGGGAAGGGCGGGGCCCAGAAGGTGGCCTGGCACTAGAATTCTGCACTACAAGGAAACCAAGGGGAGCAGGGAAGTGGCCGAGCAAGGGGCCCGCAGTCAAAGCCCAGGGACTCAAGGAGCAAGAAGGGACACAGAGGCTTAATCCAGGAGCCAGGCCAGGGAATGGAGTGCCAAATTCCAGGACTGGGGCAGCGGCTCAGGAAAGTGGACAAGCCTGGGGAGGGAAGGCAGGGTGTCCAGCAGTGGGCAGCTAGCATTCAGGCCCAAGGCCACTGCCAGGTGACAAGGTTCCCACTGCAGGACCAAGGGCTCAAGGAGAGCACAGGGCCCAGATGAAGGGCAGGGCTCTGTTTCTCACCAGGCGACCTGGCCCAGGTAAGAATCCAGGGCCAGGGATGGGCAAAGGAGGCCTGGCCAGAAAAGGAGGTCTGGAGTAGGGTGATGAGAGGCCATAGCAAGGGGTCAGTGTGGGTGCAGAGATGGGTGAGAGACAGGACCTAAGCCAGGAGCCCAGGTAAGGGACCCATCTGACACATCTAAGCTGAGGGACTCAAGGAGCAGGAGACTGGGGAGCGCCAGGGTAAAGCGAGAGAGGAAGGGGAGGAGGGGGCTGCATTAGGACCAGGAGGTAAAAGAAGGTGAAAGGTCACCTGAGGAATCACTCTAGGTAAGCCCAGCAAGGACCCCCAGTCAAACAAAACACAAAGCACCCCAAGATGTGCCACACAACAGAAAAAACTGGGTCATGGCCTCAGGAGAGTGGCAAGGCCTGGGGACAAGAGCTGGAAGGGCCAAGGTTAGAAAGGGCTGGGTTGAAGAAGTGTCAGCATGCAAGGCCAGAGGGCAGAGGAGGGAAGGGAGGGGATCGCTCAGGGCTAGGTAAGTAGAATTCCCACCTCCACTGCCAGGAATCAAGGATTCAGGGGCCTAGGGGACACATGCCAGGGGCAGGGCTGTGTTTCCCATAGAGAGCATTGAGGGTGCAAAGGCCAGCCAATTCCACTCCTCTGCCCCAGGCGAGTAGATTCTCAGAGAGGAACCTGGACCAAAGGAGAGCCAAAAGAGGAAACCGTGAGGGGCTACCTGGCATGCAAGGGGGCGGAAGGTCAGTGGGGAGCAAGAACCCATTTGAGGAGCCCAGGCTAAGGAGAGGCAGAGGTAGCAGAGGGTCCAGGCCATGCCAGGATACTAAAGCACAAGGAAAAGAGAGTGGAGGCAGAGGAAGGGCAAAAGAATGGGCCTGAAATCAAGGGATAGGAACAGGATCCTGGAGAAGGGCGGCCGGAGGCTCAAGCAAAGCGCCATGCCAAGGAATGTAGAGCCAATTGAATACAGAGCCAATGTGAGGGCCTGAGCCAAGATGCATGTAAAGGGACAGGCGGGGAGGGGAGGGAGGGGAGAAAGGAGAGCAGGTGGCTCAGAGGGAGGAAGACTCAAGGCCCAGGTCCATTGCTGGATATCAGGGATCAGGAGCAGGGCCCAGGCTGAGAGAGGCCAAAGGGCCCAGGCAAGGGGCAGGGCTCCATTTCCTCAAAGAGAGCCCACATGACCAATAGGCCAGGTCCAATCCCCTGGCCCAGGTAAGCATCCTGGCAAGGAGTTCCAGAAAAGGGGCCTAGCAGAGAGAGGAACACACAGGAGGGCCCAAGCAGGGCACAGCCAGAAAAGCCAGAGGCCCCTGTGGGAGGGGTGGGAGCCAAGAACCCAGCAAGGAGCCCAGGTTAGTGACCTAGAGGAAGGCCCATGCCTGGGGAGAGCAGGGAAGGGCAGGGCCCAGCAGTGGCCTGACACTAGTGTTCTGCACTCCAGATAAGCCAAGGGGAGCAGGAAAGCGGCCCCAGCAAGGGGCCTGCAATCAAAGCCCAGAGACTCAAGGAGCAAAAATGGCCACCAGAGGTTCAAGTGAGGAGCTAGGCCAGGGAATGGAGAGCCAAGGGCCAGGGCTGGGCCAAGGGCCTCAGGAAAGTGGACAAGGCTAGAGAGGGAAGGCAGGGGATCCAGTAGTGGGAGCTAGCGTCCATGTCCAAGGCCATTGCCAATATTCAGGGTTCCTGGTGCAGGATCAAGGGCCCAGGGAGACCAAGGGACCCAGGCAAAAGACAGGGCTCTATTTCTCCCAAGGCATCCTTTCCCAGGTGAGAATCCAGGAACCCAGCAAGGAGCCCAGGTTAGGAACCTAGAGGAGGGCCCATGCCTGTGGGGTACAGGAAAGGGCATGGCCCAGAAGGTGGCCTGGCACTAGTGTTCTCCATTCTAGCTAAGCCAAGAGGAGCAGGGAAGCAGCCACAGTAAGGGGCCAGAAGTCAAAGCCCAGGGACTCAATGAGCAAGAAAGGACACCAGAGGCTCAAGAGAGAAACCAGACAAGGAAATAGAGAGCCAAGGGCCAGGGCTAGGTCTGGGGGCTCAGAAATGTGGTCAAGGCTGGAGAAGGAAAGTAGGGGACCCAGCAGGGGAGAGCTAGCTTCCAGGCCCAGGGCCACGGCCAGGTGACAGGGTTCCCAGTGCAGGACCAAGGGCCCAGGAAAGGCAAGGAGCCAAGGTGAAGGGCATGGCTCTATTTCTCACAGAGCAACCTGGCGCAGGTGATAATCCAGGACCAGGGACCCATAAATGAGTACTGGCAAGATAAAGGGGTTTAGGAGTAGGGCATCAGGAGGGCACGGCAAGCAGTCAGGGTAGGTGCAGAGAGAGGCAAGAGCCAGGACCCAAGCCAGTAACCCCGGCAAGGGATCCATGTGACCCACCTAGGATGAAGGACCCAAGGAGCAGGAGACTGGCGAGTGCCAGGTGAAAGCGCGAGAGAAAGGGGAGGAGGGGGCTGGATGAGGACTGGGAGAAAAAAGGAGGTGCAAAGGTCACTGGGGGAATAGCGGTACAGGGCCCCAGCTAAGGGCAACCAGGTCAGGACAAAGACAATGTGACCCCATGCTCTGCCACATGATATTAGGATTGCGGTCATGGCCTCAGGCAAAAGGCCAGGCCTGAGGACTAGACCTGAAATGGTCAGGGTTAGAAAGGGCTGGGTTGAAAGAGGGACAGCATGCAAGGCCAGATGGCAGAGGAGGAAATGAAAGGGATCACTCAGGGCTAGGTCAGAACAAGTCCCACCTCTACTTGTAGGCTTCAAGTTTCCAGTGGCCTAGGGGACCCAGGCCAGGGACAGGACTGGGTTTCCCATAGGGAGAATGGAGGGCGCAAAGGCCAGCCAATTCCACTACTTTGCACCAGGGGATCAAGTCCTCAGAGAGGAACCTGGACCAAAGGAGGGCCAAAAGAGAGCACTGTGAGGGGCTACCTGGCATGGAGAGGTGAGGGGGAGGTTGGTGGAGAGACAGAACCCATTGTAGTAGCCCAGGCTAAGGAGATGCATGGGTAGTGGGGGGCCCAGGCAGTGCAGGGATACCACAGCACAAAGAGAAAAGAGTGGAGGCAGAGGAGGGGAAGATAAAAGAGCCTGAAATCAAAGAACAGGGACAGGGTCATTGAGAAAGGCAGACGGGGGCTCAATCAAGGAGCCATGCCCAGGAATGGAGAGCCAAGCATGAGGGTCTGGGCCAAGGTGCATGAAAAGGGCCAGGGCTGGGGAGGGGAGAGAGTGAAGAAAGGGGAGTGGGTGGTGCAGAGAGAGGAAGACTCAAAGGCCAGGTCCAGTGCTGGGTGTCAGGGTTCGGGAGCAGAGCCCGGGCTGAGGGAGGCCAAAGGGCCCAGGCAAGGGGCAGGGCTCCTTTTTCTTAAAGGGAGCCCACAGCACCAAGAGCCCAGGTCCAGTACCCTGTCCCAGGTAAGCCTCCTGGCAAGGGTTTGGGAAAAGGGGCCCGGCACACACAGGGACACACAGGAGAGCCCAAGAAGGGCACAGCCTGAAGGGCCAGATGCCTCTGTGTGTGGGATGGGGACCAGGAACCCAGCAAGGAGCCCAGGTTTGGGACCTAGAGGAGGGCCCATGCCTGGGGAAAGCAGAGAAGGGCGGGACCAGGATGGAGGCCTGGCACTAGTGTTCTGCACTCCAGGGAAGCCAAGGGGAGCAGGGATGTAGCCTCATCAAGGGGCCCAAAGTCAAATTGCAGGGACTCAAGGAGCAAAAATGCCTACCAGAGGCTCAAACGTGGAGCCATGCCAGGGACTGGAGAGCCAACAGCCAGGGCTGTGCCAGGGGGCTCAGCAAAGTTGACACGCTGGAGAGGGAAGGCAGGGGATCCAGCACGGGGGAGCTAGACTTCATGCCGAAAGCCACTGCCAAGTGTCAGGGTTCCTGGTGCAGGACCAAGGGCCCAGGGAGAGCAAGGGGCCCAGTAGAAGGGAAGGGCTCTGTTTCTCCCAAGGCATCCAGCCCAGGTGAGAATCTTGGATCAGGGACCTGGTAAAGGGGGCCTGGCAAGAAAAGAGGCTCAGGAGTAAGGCAATGTGATGTCACGGCAGGGTGTCGGGGTGGGTGCAGAGAGAGGTGAGAGCCAGGATCCAAGCCAGAAACCTAGCCAAGGGACCTATCTGACCTACCTAGGATAAGGATCTAAGGAGCAGGAGACTAGCCAGCGACAGGGGAAAGTGCGAGAGGAAGAGGAGGAAGGGGCTGCATGAGGACCAGGAGGAAGAAGGAGGTACAAAGGTAAGAAAGAGGATTGTCCTAGGGGACCCTAGCAAAGTGCCCCCAGGTCAATCCCAATACAAAAAACCCCAATCTGTGCCACGCTACAGGGGGAACGCGGTCTGGGACTCAGGTGAGCAGAGAAGCCTGGGGTCTAGAGCTGGTAGGGTCAGGGTTTGAAAAGGCTGGGTTGAAAGAGGGGCAGAATGCAAGGCCAAAGGGCACAGGATGGAAGGGAGGGGATTGCACAGGGCTAGGTCTACCCAGGACCCACTTTCACTGCCAGCCATCAAGGTTCCAGCAGCCTAGGGACCCAGGCCAGGGGCAGGGCTGTGTTTCCCATAGGAAGCATTCAGTGCCAAAGCCCAGCTAATTCCACTCCTCTGCCTCAGGCGAGCGGGTCCTAGAAAGGAGCCTGTACCAAAGGAGGGCCAAAAGAGGGCATTTTGAGGGGCTACGTGGCATGCAGTGGGGGAAGGGCAGGTCGGTGGGGAGCCAGAACCCACTGGAGGAGCCCAGGGTAAGAAAAGGCAGGTGTAGTGGAGGGTCCAGGTACTGCCAGGATACCACAGTACAAGGGGAACAGAAGGAAGGCAGAGGAGGGGCCGGAAATATGGGCCTGAAATCAAGGTATAGGGATGGAATCCTGGAGAAGGGCAGCTGGAGGCTCAAGCAAGGAGCCATGGCCAGGAATGGAGAGCCAAGTATGAGGGTCTGGGCCAAAGTGCATGAAAAGGGCCAGGGCTGGGGAGGGGAGAGAGGGGAGAGAGAGGAGAAAGGGGAACGGTTGGTCGCAGAGGGAGGAAGACTCAAAGTACAGGTCTCCTGTTGGGTGTTAGGGTTGAGGAGCAGGGCTTGGGTGAGGAAGACCAAATGGCTCATGAAAAGGGCAGGGTTATGTTTTCTCAAAGGGAGCCCCCAGGGCCAAGAGCACAGGTCTAGTGCTCTGGCCCAGGTAAGCATCCTGGCAAGGGGTTCCAGAAAAGAGGCCCAACAGAGACATGGACACACAGAAGGGCCCAAGAAGGGCACAGCCAGGAAGGCCAGAGGCCCCTGTGGGAGAGGTGGGAGCCAGGAACCCAGCAAGGAGCCCAGGTTAGGGACTAGAGGAGGGCCCATGCCCAGGGTAGGGCCCGGAATGTGGCCTGGCACTAATGTTCTGCACTCCAGGGAAGCCAAGGAGAGCAGGGAAGCAGCCCCAGCAAGGGGCCTGCACTCAAAGCCCAGGGACTCAAGGAGTAAGTATGTCCACCAGAGGCTCAAGTGAGGAGCTAGGCCAGAAAATGGAAAGCCAAGGGTCATGTCTGAGCATGGGGGCTCAGGAAAGTGGACAAGCCTGGAGAGGGAAGGCAGGGGATCTGGCAGGGGGAGCCAGCCTTCAGTCCCAGGGCCCCTGCTAGGTGTCAGGGTTCCCAGTGCATGACCAAGGGCCCAGGGAGAGCACGGGGCACAGGCAGAGGGCAGGGCTCTGTTTCTCACATGGCAAACTGGCCTAGGTGAGAATCCAGGACCAGAGATCAGGCAAAGGAGGCCTAGCAAGAAAAGGGGGCCAGGAGGAGGGCAACAGGAGGGTATGGCTGGGGTTTGCGGTGGGTTCAGAGAGGGGCGAGGGCCAGAACCCAAGCCAGGAGTCCAGGCAAGGGACATACTGACAAACTGAGATATGGGACCAAAGAGCAGAAGGTTTGTGAGTGCTAGAGGAAAGGTCAGTGGGAAGGGGTGAAAGGGGCTGCATGAGGAGCAGGAGACAGAGGCCGGTGCAAAGGTCATGGAGGGAAGCATGACCATGGACCCAAGCAAGGGGCCCTCAGGTCAGACCAGACACACAGTGACACCACACTATGCCACTCGTCATGAGGAAAGTAGTCTGGGGCTCAGGCAAGAGGCCAGGACCGGGGACTGGAGTGCAATGGCTCAGGGTTAGGGACAGCTGTATTGGTGTAGAGACAGCATGCATGGCGAGAGAGTAGGGGAAAAATGGATGGGATTCCTCAGGGCTAGGTTGATGCAAGTCCCATGTCCACTGCCAGGTATTAAGGTTCCAGCAAGGAAGGGATCAAAGAGAGGGGCAGGGCTGGTGTATCCCATAGGGGATAAAAATGAAAATCCCCTTCTGCACTTTCCTCATTCAACTCCCTTACTGAGTTAACCTAATATTAATAGTCTGGGTATCATAATGAGTTATTAATGAGTGGTATACATGCATATATAAATAAATACAAGGCACAGTCTGTGGTGATGTTATTTGGCATAAGACTAATGGCTATATGTGCTTTTCTGCAATTATTACTTTCTCTTAACAAAACATTTGTCCCTATCAGCACACCAGACCTACCCCACTGTTTTCACTTTTACATAATGCTCTAGAGCATGTGGCATATCCGTGACCTATTACTGTGTAACAAATTTCACCTCAAAAGTCAGCAGCTGAAAACAACAAAAAAGTATTATCTCACACCATTTCTGAACCCATAACCTGAAGCAGCTTGTCCCTGTGGTTCTGGATCAGGGCCTTTGGTGAGGTTGCAGCTGAGCTGTGGGATGGAGCTGGAGTCTTCTGAAGAGGCTCCAGTCACTGTGAGGCTTGTTTAGAACTTTGGCTCCCATGTGGCTCATTCCCATAGCTGGTGGCAGGTGGACTCTGCTCTGTCCACATGGGCTCACTCCAGTACTGCTCATGATAAGGCAGCTTCCCCAGAGCAAGTGATCAGAGAGAAAGGAGGATAAAAATATCCCAAGATGGAAGCCCTTGTCTTGACAATGTGATCTGCCTTTCCTTTTGCCATTTGCTATTGATTATTTAGATTGGCGCTGGTTTACCACCTGGGGCAATACCAGAGGTGAGGGTGGCTAGGCACCAACTTGGAGGATGGCTACCACTCAGGTCACCATGGTTCGTTGCTCTTATCCTGGGTGGTCTTCAGTTTTTCCTGCTATCATTCAGAGCTGCTGTGTGCATCCTTGGGCATGCTCCTTGATGCCTGGGTACTTTCCGTCTAGGCAGAAAAATGACTTTTCCAAGGACATACTGCTAATCTTCTATAAGATCATATTTCCTACATTAATCATGTGACTTCCAGTTCTCTCCAATTCCAGACCATTATGTGAGAAAGGCAAATAGGGGCTGAAATTTCAACAAGTATACCAGAGAAGACTGGCTGGAATAGCCAACAATTTCCAGAATACCAACAAACACATAATGGCTTGTCATACCTGGTAAGTGCTAAACAAATATCACTGTGTTTGAAGGCTAGATTCAAGGCCTTATCTTTCTTGATTAAAAGGAAACTGGCAGAAACAAGAACCCCTTTCCATGCCATGATTTGCAGAAACACATGATGCAGATGAACCCAGATGCACATGAGTTGCAATCCTGGCTCGAGCTCTGTGATGTGGGCAAGACACATAAAGGCTGAGATGCTCTTTCTTCATCTGCAAATTGGGTTTCTGAGGATTTCATGTGATGTAGGTGGTGTATTCAGCACAGAGTCTGGCCACAGGAATGCTGCAGTTTGATTTCCTCCAGTTGACCTAATTCGGTTTACCCTCCTGAATGAACTCTGTTTTCTAGAGCTCATTGTATCCTATTTTCCCACATCTCAGCTTCATGCTGTTTCTACTGACCATTGTTTTGTGACCCATGTTTCCTGTTGCAACTGTCCACATTTTGACCAATGAGGCAATGTGTGGACCTGACATCCTGACAGTGCCTAGTGAAAGCTGCCCTCGGCCCCCCTCCTCCCACTGGCAGGAGTGTCAGTCACATGGAAACAGAGCCTGTAGCCAAAACCTGAATCCTCCCTCCTTCTGTGACGTAACTCGCACACAGAGCCCAGTACTTCCAAAGTACCTGAGAGTAATCAATATAAGTAAATCAAGTAAACTAGGTTAGTTACAAAGGAAGTCTTTGGGACATCAGATTATTGCCTGATGCTGTAATTAAAGAAGTGTCCCTCAAAGGCCCATGTGGAAAAGAACTGGTACCCAGTTTGGCATTATTGAGAGGTGATGGAAACTAGAGGAGGTAGGGACTAGTGGGAGGTGTTAGGTTTTGGGGGATTTGCCCAAGAATGGAATTAGGACCCCAGTCTCTTCCTCTTACAGTCTTATTTTTTGCTTCTGGGCTCAAGAGATTTTGCGAAGTTTGTCATTACCATCAGTGCCCTCACCAGAGGCACTGAATAATGGGGCCACCTGACCATGTACTAGAACCTCCCAAACCAGAAGCCACAATGACTTTGTTCTCTTTATAGGTTAATTGCTCCTGAATTTCACTACAGGGACAGAAAGTTGATGAATACACCTAGATTCTGATTTAATGTCAAGAGGATGCGATGTTTTGATTATTTATGTTGCTCTAAAATTCCTTTGTGGAAATCTAATTCCTATTGCTGTGATACAAAGAAGTAGAGTTCTTGGAAGGCAATTAGGCCACAAGAGCATATTTGTGCCTATGTAATGCAGGCCCAAGGGAGTGTATTCACCCTGCAAGCACATGAATATATGCTTTGAAGGTGCCATTTATGAGTCAGAGACGGGCTCACCAAACAGTGAGCCTATTGACACTTTGATCTTGGACTTCTAGACACTGGAACTGTGAATAAAAATTCCCAGCCTGAGGTATCTTGTTAAAGCACTGAGCACATTAAGATAGATGAAGTGTGGAATGACTCAGAGTGCTCAGGCAGCCAGCAGAAGGCAGAGGGTGAAGCAGCAAGAGAAAAGGGGTCATTTGCAGTCAGTTTTCTGTGGGAGAGATTCAGAGTCCATTGGGCCTGCCAGGATATACATCCTGTCTAAAACTAAAGACAGAAACCCATTTTTCTGAACTAGCTGATGAGAAAGTGGGTTTTGCCCAAAGCCCTGGCTTCTCTGAGCTTTAGGAAAGGCTTCCAGGGACCTTACTGCTCTTCAGAAACTAAGGTCCAAGCAGGACCTGGAGAAAGAGGATGCAGCAAATGACCCAGAAAGGGGATGTTCAATGTCCAGATTCTTTCTCTTTTAGGACTGTCAATGGTCTGGTGACATACCATAAATAACACCTGAGTCTGGTGACCTCACACACTGCCACCCCCATACCACCTGTCAGCCTTTAGGAAGAATTGAGCTTCCTGAAAGGTGGCTAGCTTGCTGGCCTCAGTGGTGAAGACCATTTCCTTGTCTACTCAGTAAGCCCCAAAGAGGTTGGCCAAGGCCATCAGTTTCCCTTGCTGGTATAGAGGAAAATAGAGCCTCCAAGGCTCCATTGCCCTCTGGGGGAGAAACACATGGCGCCAGGGTGACCATGCAGTGGGAAGGGCCCACAGCTTCTCAGGGAACCTAATAAGTTCCTGAACCTCTCTATTTAAGCAGGCCTAGGGTCTTATATTCCCAGAAGCATAGAACAATCACAGAGACACATCAAAAAACCATTTCTCCTTCAGGGTAACATCCCATTGGTGGTAAGGAAAGGCAATCACTTTAGGTTAGGTAAATCCATGCCTTACTGGCATTGTTACTGGGACTTTAGAACAGAACAGGCCACAAGTTTGCTTATGTGACTTGTGAAGAAGAGCTATTCCAAGGTCTTGAAAAACCCTTCTCAGATCCTATTAGGAGATACAGTGACATGGAGGACTAAAGGGACTGCTGAAGATCATCCAAAATGAATCTCCAACTGGGAGTGTGTGCCTTTCCCTTTGTGCGAAACTTGGTCTCCTCATCTGAGACAAGAAAAAATGAAAAATTTGAAAAGATGATCTTGTAAGACTGTCCTTGCCATGAAAGTGCCCTAAACTTATCTGAAACCTACCACCTCAACCCATAGGATAGAGGATGCTGAGCTGTGGCTGGGATCCTGAGGACACAGCCACCTGCACCCATCTTCCAGGGCATTACAGGCAGCTGGCCTTTGGAATACAAATGTGAACAGATGCACAAACAGACTGACCCATGAAGACCAAGCACTGACTCTTCTCCAATGTAGCCCTCAGCCTGTCTCCTCTGCTGGTCCACAAGCTCCCTGGGACAAGAGATAGACCTTTATTTCCCCAAAACTTTCATTCTCAGTCAGAATGCTCTGGGGTGTCCAGGCTGTTGTTGAAGTACTGAAGTAAACTTGTTTGACCATATCTGCAGGTTTGGTATCCATACTTTCAATCAAATATGAATCACATGCCTTTGAGAAAAATAATTTTGTGGATCATACATATGTATAATTTTTTTCCTAATTATTATTCCTAAAAAACACAGTACAACAACTGTTTATATAACATTTATATTGTATGAGGTATTATAAATCACCTAGAGTTTATTTAACCTGTATGTGAAGTTTTTTGTGGTTTATATTTAAATATTTCACCATTTTATGTAAAGGTCTTGAGTAGCTAGAGATTTGGGTATCTTTGGGAATACTAGAACCAATCCCCCATGAATTCTGAGAAACATTACCTCTGTACAGTTGTAGCCTGAGCCCCAGGAGACCCCCACCAGGTCACTGTATAACCCACAGTCAGCCCTCTCCCAATGCACACCTGCCTCTCCTTGTCTCCTAGATAATTGCAGCCTCTCCACTCCCTGGGGAGCCCTGCCCATGGGAGTCAAAATCTATTCTGTGAAAGATGCACCCAGGGAGGTCTGTATGATGGTGTGCTGGGGAGTATGAGCGTGACCGATCACATTTATTGGGTTTCATTCAGTCCCCTCCTCCCTCTGGAGCCACACAGCTTCTGACATGCACCTGCTGAGTGACAGGTCAGAACCAAGGGGTCAATACCCACCTTGGCCTGGACTCCCTGACCACCCTCACCCCTCAGCCTGGAAGACACAGTGCCCAGGGCTCCCAGCCAGGAGCCTCAGCCAGGCTTTCCCTTACATCATTTCTTGGGGCAAGAACAAAGAAAGGGAAGAAAAAGGAAATTCCCAGAGGGTCGTGGAGGGCCCTAGAAAAAAAACTCAAAAAAGGAACAGTTGAGTGTCAGGGCCTGGAAGCAGGGGCAAGGAAGCATGGAAAATGACCAGCTTTACCCCCACACTTCCAGCCCCAGGGTCCACCTCTTGAGCCTCTGGCTTACCAACTCACTTGGATCCCAGTAGTATGCAGGGGTTCACATAGCAATTACTGACATATCCCTGGTCAAAGGGGTTATGTCCTGAAGAAAATGATCCTAGAGGGACATGGGGAATGGAAGGGGACCTCAAGAAAAATAGCACTGGGTAAGGAAATTTTTTAGTGACCATCCCTAAGTTGGCCAGCTAAGCCAGGACTCAACTTACACCTGAAGCATGACTCCAAGGCCATGGAAGCCCATGAGTGACCCAGGGCATCCTAGCTTCACGGGATCTTAGGAAGAGTGACCTCCCTGACACACTCATGGGCAGCTCTCCCCAGACATGGCTGACATGGCAACCACTCCTCCTACCTTCTCAAGGCACCTCATTTCCTTGTGCCTCCCTGTGCAGCATCCTTGCTCTGTCTCCATTGGCCACACCTGTCCTCCTTCCAGATACTTTATCAGCTCTTCCTTGGCGTGCATAACTACCCTAAAGACAGTGTCACCACCCCACTCCTACCTCACTTTCTCACCTCTCACATTTTTCTAAACCTGCACCTTCATTGAATTTCACTACCTGGGAGAGTAGGGGCAGCAGCAATGCCCCATGATAATTTTCTAGTCAAACCAACAACAACAGAAAAAACAACAACAAAAAAACAAAAAAAACATGACCCAAGAACATCTGGGCTGAAGTAAACAAAGCAGTAAAAGTCAAGGCTAAAGATCAAGTCCTACCCTAAACACTGACTGGTTTCTTCTCTCCCATATTTCATTTTCTCCTTCCCACAACCTCATCCATCAGCTTCACCACTCTCTTCTCCCAAGACCAGGCTGCATCTCACCCACTTCATAAGCTTTAGCTAGCCATATTTTGTCACAATGGGAAGTGGCCCAGCAGCAACTGTGTCCACCCCCAACTCTCCCATAACCCACACATGAAGACTTAGATCTTCAACACTGTTCTCCACTAAAAGGAACTAGCATTACCACTCAGGACAGCTCTGGAGTAATCCCACCATGATCAGAGATCATGAGGGAACACTTTAACAAAGACATGCCGATGGCCAAGAAGACATGCAAATATGCACAGCATCATACACAACCTGGATTCTTCATGAGATACCACTACTCATTTATTAAACAGGCTCCAATAAAAAGACAATACAAAAGAACAAATGACAATGTCAAAAGTTGGTGAGGATGTGGAGCAATTGGAATCCTCATACTTGGCTTGTAGTAAATAAGAAGGGTACAGTGGTTTTGGAAGACAAATTTGACAATTTTGAGTAAAGTTCCACACATGGTTACTTTATGACTCAGCAATGCTACCCCTAACAATTTACTCAACAGAAATAAAAGCTTATGTCCATGTGCCTGTATACCGATGTTTGCAGAAGTTTTAATTATAAGTTTAAAACACTATTTGGGCACAATGGCCCATGTCTGAATACTAGCAGCTTGAGAAGCTTAAAATGTAAGATTGCAAGTTCAAAGCAAGACTCAACAACTTAGCAAGGCCCTAAGCACCTTAGTAAGACCCTGACTTAAAAACAGCAACAAAAAAAAATAAGGGAAAAAATGAAGGGCAGAGGAGCTAGGGATGTAGCTCAGTTGTTAAGCTCCTCTGGTTTCAATCCCTGGTACAAACAAAATAATACAAAACAAAAACACTGTGGAAAAACAGATAAATGAATTATCCTTCAATGGGTGAATGTATAAATAATGTGCAGGGCATCCATACTATATGACACAACAATAAAAGGAAATAAAATACTAATAGGAGCAACACAGGGATGGATCTCAAATGCATTGTACAAAATGAGTGAAGCCAAACTTAAAAGGCAAAGACTCCATTTATATGTGATTCTCAAAAAAAAAAAAAAAAAAAAAACAGAAGGATATAGGGAGTGAAGCTGATAACAGAAGATGATGAAGGGACTTTCTGGTCTATCCTTATCACGTTGGAGAGTGCATCCACTTTTCAAAATCCTTAATTGTAGATGAAAAAGGGCGAATTTTACTGTGTGTAAATTAATCCTCAAGAAACAACTTCAAAAAAAAATTCTAATATGGCTGCCAGGTTTTTTTCTATATCCAAACTTAATTCTACACTTGAGTTTCTGGATCCTTTTAATCCTGAGCCTCAGAGGGTCAACTTCACTTCCCATGCCGTATCCTAGAGCTATATCTTCATCATTCCTTAAACATCCTACTTTTGGAATCCTGTGCCTTTTTCCACTACTGTGCCCTACACAGGTCATGCCCTCCTGTCCATACCTATGTCGGGAGAGGCAGCACTCCTGAATCTACAATGCGATCTCTCCACACTCTCAGTTCCTTTCATTGGGCTGCACCACTCAGGACCAATACTGCTAAGAGTGTTCCTGGGTGTCTCCTGTGTCATTGTCTTTGCAGGTTGCTCATCAACACAAGTGCACGATGTACTTACTCATCCCTGTACCCATGCCCCAAATAACCAACAGCCTAGCACACCTAGTGCACAGTAGGGTCTGGAAGCAATGCACCCAAGAGGGAGTAGAACCAGCGAGCTCCAGGAGAAGGAGATATCTGAGCTGCATCTGAAGAGGTGGGTGTGGAAGGACTAATGAGGCACCATCAGGGCCAAGGACATTGGAGCAAGCACAGAGAGTGGCGGGAAGAAGAGGTACAAGTTGACTCTGCACAGCCGTGTATCCTGACACAGGCCCCAAGCCCCACTTACATATCCCTGGGGCGCCTGGCAGTGCTCACCTCTAGAGTCTGGATCTACACCCCAAGAAGAATTACAGTAAGGCAGCTGTGGAAGGTATAGCCACTAGGAAGCTGTGCGCGTGCTAAGAAGCCAACCCTGGGGACAGTTGCTCACTGGCCCCGCCCCTGGGCTCAACTCTGCCCTCCGTGACCCCTCCCCCAAGTAGCCCCGCCAACCCACTCTTCCTCCTTGGACTGGACAGTTAGACCAGTACTCCCAAGGGAAACTTCCCTCCACCAAGCTGTGTTGTCCTCCTGCTCTCCCTGTTTTACTTTCATTACCCCTCTCTCTGGCCCAGCTGGAATCTCTGTTCCACAGTGTATGTAGCCTACCCCATCTAGCTCCCTGACCCCACAAAACTTGAACATGTCTCTGACAGGTTCTTCCAAGGGGCTTTGCCCTAGACCTGCCCTCCATTACCCCATCTCTTGGCTCTCCACCCCTCCACCCACACAACCCTGCTGTTTCCAGTGTGGACCCTGGGGACTGCATGGACCCGCCATGGTCTTGTCTAAGGAGAACAGCATCTCTCTAGTACACAAAAGGAAGATGACACATGTCACCAGCTGGGCATCCAGGTACAGGCAAAGGGTACCAAGAAGCAGCAAGAACAGCTTGATATTACAGTGCTCCACACAGTTCTTTACCCACCTACAGTGGTTCTCAGACTCCTGTGGGAGAGGTGGCAGGCTTTGAGATTATATCTATCCTGGTCTCCATCATCCCCAAATAATAAGGCCTCCCCCAAAGCTGTCCTCTAGGCATCCTTCTCTTGGCCCTACACACAGGCTCCCATCTCATGGAGAACCTAGCATATCCATTGTTAGAGCACAGTTAGGACTCCATGGCTCATCAGGTCACTGGTCATGAGTGAGGTCTTTAGAGACTAGACCAGTCTGGTGTTACCTGGAGCATGATATGCAATAACTCTGGGCCTCTATTTACTCAGATGCTGGTTAAGGATGTAAAGAACACCCTTCCCATTCATGCTTCTGCCCTTGGAGAACCCTGCAGGGTGTGCACATGAGAGAGCATTCAGAACCCAGCAAACCCTCCAACTGGGACACCCAGATCGAGACAGGCAAAGACCTCCAGAAGATGGAAGCAGCCGGCCTGCAGATCAGGTATTTAGTACCAATAAGCCAAGGGATGGGACAGTCACTGCCTTTCCTCCGCCTGACTCCACCAGGCTTAGCACAGATGGGATGCCCTTTGCATGTCATCATCTATGCAAGCAAGGCCAGCCTCTCAGAACACATACTGACACAGAGGCCATAACAGATCTAAGTGACCAAGTGTGGCTGGGAGCCACTCTTAAGAGTCTGGGAGGATAGTCTTGTACCCACCTCCGGCTCACTTATGCTGTGAGGTTCCTGGTCCTGATCAGGTGCCTAGGAATGAGTTGGTGATTGGACAGAGAGGAGGAGTACTCACCTTCACACAGATGCTACAACAGGGACAGTGGAAAGTCCTGGGTGGACAGTGGGAAGAGCAATGTGGGCATCAGGGCATTAAAAGGCTTTTGATACATTAAGGCCATGTATGCTGCCTTAGGGTTCCACTTGTAGGAGTCTGGCATGGGAAGAGGTTTGGGCAGTGACAAGAGACCGTTTCTATCACTCTGCTGCTCAGGGCAGCCCCATAGCTGGAAAGCAGGCAGTGTTGTTAGAGAAGAACCTAACTTTGCACTGTCTTCCTGCAATTATGCCACTAAGCCTTGCTTCAGCAAAACATCAAGAAGGGTATTGAAATTTATTTCTGAATACTTTGCCTGATCTTAAAACAAAATCATAATTTTAGCAGCAGGACGAACTCTGGTATGCCTTGTGCTATTTGGCTTCAAGAAAAGTGTGTAAATTTTCAAGAACATTTTACTTTTAATTGATATTCTTTCCTGGGTAAATATAAAAACTTACTAGTTGGTGCCATAGAGATGTTGTCAAGAGTAAAATTATGTAATTTTGCTGTTGTCTGGGATAGAATGTTGGATGAATTATCTTCTATGTCAAAATAGATACATATATTTACATTGTAACAAAGATTCTCAAATGAAACAATAAAATGATGAAATTGAAGGCACAATTCACATCCTTGGATAGTGAGCTACAAATATTTCACCCCTTTGGAGTTGGAAAAAAATTTTAGTGTAGCAGTACTGACTTTTCCAGATGAAACTGGCTTATACAAACCAAATGTAAATATATGTGATTTCACTCACACCAATTCTCCTAGCTCAGAGCCCTGATACAAAACCCAACCAACTAAAGCAAATGCATAATCCTTTTCTTGGATTGCTTAAAGAAAAAGCGAGGCCAGATTTTTTTTTCATGCACCAAGATTCTCTGTGCAGAATTTGAACTTTACTGTTCTTCATTGAGTGGGAGGAATGCAGTGGGGGAAGTTTAGAAGGTCCTTTGAAGGAGAAGCCAAGTTACTAGAGAAAGCACCAGTTTCTTTCAGACTCACCTTCCTGTCCTTCACTGGTCACAGTCAGTACTCCCACTGCCTGTCCAGCTGGGAGGAAGGCAAAGCATGGAGGGATGGTAGAGGAGGGAGAAAGGCAGCTAAGCATTGGACATACGTCTTTGAGATGGGTGTGTCTGGGTTTATGATTGGCAGATGAGTAAGAGACTGATAACATTTCTTTGACTTTGAAAATGACTTTGACTCCTGCTACACTAAAATGTGCTTTAGACAAATATGACTATTTGTAGTGTTCTAAGTAAGCCGTACACCACTCCCACAGGCAAGTTCACAGGCAGTCTTGTTTTTTTCAGGACTTCTCACTGTGTTTGCCCAAGAATCTCTCCAGCTCTCCCAGTCTGAAGGAGCTTGGTGCTGGAAAAGAGGGCAAGGAACAAAACCTCAGGGTCCCACCTGAGCAGACCCCATGCTTCATCTCAGTCTTCCATGTCAACCACTAGGGGGAGTCCACACTTGGGGAAGACTAAGTTCTTTTGTTTTCTGACTGCTTATGCTGCTCCTCCTGGCCTCTCTATGGGACCTTTTAGGGAGGTGGAAGGATCTACGTGGAGTACTTTCCTGCCAGCTGACCCCAGACCCGGTCAACTCAGCCCACCAGAGAACTAATATGTGAAATTTTCAAATTAAAGGAAATAGGATTGCTTTTGCAAATTTGTCCCTGGCTTCTGCAAATTTGCTAACCCTGTCTCCCAGGTAGGGCAGTGGGGTGAAGGAGGGACACACTCACACCTGGTTAGGAAAATCTCCAAATCTGTAAACAATCATAGGTGTAACTCTTGTCCTTTGCTATGGAGAATTCTGTCTATGGTAGAAAGCTTTCACAAGTCAAAGGGGACCTGTGATGTTTCACTGTGTTTTGTCACTTCCCAGAGATTTTGAGGCTTGAGCCAAGGGCTAGTAAGCTGCAAGGAAATTTACCTTGACCTCAGAGAGCTGCCCCAAATAGAAGAGACATGTGGTAGAAGTAATGTTAGTTTTAGAGTCTGTGTGCTTAGTTATGTGAAACTAACTCTACATATAATAGTATGGACTTAGAATACACTCTTACATTTTAAATAAAAAAAAAATAACTCTTAAGTTGATGCTAAAAATTTAAGATTTAGAGCAAAGGCCACATGGTACACACAGGAAACAAAGAGCAAAATATGAGGCTTAAATCCAAATATATCAACATTACACTGAACAGAATGAATTAAAACCCCAGTTAAAAGGCAGATATTATCAGAATGGGTTAAAAAATCAAGATCTAATCATGTCTACAAGTGATGTGCTTTAAATGTAAAGATACAGATATATTGAAAATTAAGAATCAGGAAAATAATAATGAAAAACTAAAGAATGAAAAGTTGTAAATGCTGAATTAATATCAGACAAAATAAACTTGAAAAGTATTATCATAAATAGAAATTCTGAAGACAGATATGACAATAATTAATGTTCCTGTACCCATTAACAGAAATTTAAAATATATAAAGCAAAAATTAACAGAATGAAAGGGAGAAACATACAGTTACCAACCATCATGGGAGATTTTGATATCTGTCTCTCAGTAAATACATTAATTTGGCAAAAATATTAATAAAGACATAGAAGTTTTGAGCAAGAGAATCAAATACCTTAGCCTAAATGACTTTATAGAATACAACACCCAACAACTACAGAACTCCTGTTCCCTTTAGGGCACATAATACTTTCAGTAACAGGTCATATTCTGGGCTATAAAACAATATTCCTTACCAATAATGGGATAGATTCAAAGTCAGAAACTTTTTCTCAGAAATAGGAATGATCAATAATGTAAAGAGAGAGCCCACAGAGTGTCAGATCATTTTTACTACATGCACATCAAATAAAGCACTAATTTCCAAAATATATGAAGATCTCAAAAATCTTAACACCCCAAAACCAAATAACCCAATCAATAAATTGACTAAGGAACTGAACACAGAATTCTCAGAAGATATATGTTCATCAACCAATATGTGAAAAAATGTTCAACATCTCTAGCAATTAAAGAAATACAAATCAAAACTATCAGATTTGATCTCACTTCAGTCAGAATGGCAATTATCACGAAGACAAGTAAGAAGAAATGTTGGTGAGATTGTGGGAAAAAGACACACTCATAGATTGCTGGTGGGACTCGAAAATGGTGCAACCATTATGGAAAGCAGTATGGATATTCCTTAGAAAACTTAGAATAAAACCACAATTTGACCCAGTTATCCCACTTCTTTATTCCCAACAAACATAAAATCAGCACACAACAGTGACGTGGCCACATCAATGTTATAAAGCAGCTCAACTCACAATAGTTTAACTATGGAACAAACCTAGGAGTCCTTCAACAGATGAAGAAAATGTGGTCTCTATGCATAATGGAATATTACACAGTTTTAAAGAAAAATGCAGTGATGGCATCTGCCAGTAAATGGGTGGAAGTGGAGAATATCATACTAAGCAAAATAAGCCAATTCCTAAAACCAAAGTCTAAATGTTTTCTCTGATATATTGACACTAATTCACAATAAGGAGCATGGCTATCGAAAAATAGAATTATTTGTATCAGGCAGAGGGGAGTGAAAGGAGGGAAGCCAGGTATGAGGGTAGGAAGAAGAGTAGAATGAATCGGACATTATTACCCTATGTGCATGTGTGACTACATGACTGATGTGATTCTGCATCATGTACAACTAGAAAAATAAGAAGTTATACACCATTTGTGTATGATGTGTCAAAGTGCATTCTACTGTCATGTATTGCCATTGTGCGACTGGGCAAAATAACTGGGAGATGACAAGCAACTTGAAGATTGAAGTGGAAACTACTTTATTGAGAGTGAACTCAGTGGGAACTGAGTGGGAACTCAAAGTAGCGGGTACCCTAGGTAGCAGGCACCACCTCTCTGCCGGACTGCAGAGGTACATATACCCAACTAATTACACACAGCTTAACTTAATTAACATAAACTAGATACAGCAGTCAGTCATTAAGGAATCCTTATAATCTTAATGGCTCCCTGGCATTGGCTCAGAAACCACTCCTCCTAGCAAATTGCCAGGTGCCATCTTAAGTTGGTTGTGGCCCTCATCAATGTATAACTAATTAGAACAAATAAAAGAAAAAAAAAGACTGGTGGCAGCCAAGGGGTGGAGGAGGAGGAATGGGAGTTTTACTTACATGGTGGCAGAGCTTCTGTTTGGAGTGACAAAACTGTTCTGGAAGCAGAAGCTTGTACAATATTGTGAGTGTAATTAATGCATTTGAGTTGGTCACTTACCATGGCTAAAATGGCAAATTTTATGTTACAAGTCTTTTACAATAATGAACACTTTATTATAGTTTTAAAATTTTTTTCTTTCAGAAAATGAAAGAATAGGATGCCATGTTAGTAGCTATTCTTGAGAACCACATTGGCCTCCAGGATGTGTGGAGTTAAACTTGCTAGCACTTTTGCCAAGTTCAGGAATGGGTGCTGCAAAAGAGAGAAAACAAAAAGTGTATAATTTAAAAGCAAAACATGTTCTTTCAACTAAGGCCTGAAGACTACTTATGAATACAATTGATTTAAGCAACCCATATTTTAATACCTGCCCAAATGTCTCATAATCACAACCATAACTTTCATAAACTGTTTTGAAAACAGAGTTTTTTAAATTGTTCTAATTTCTAAAAATCAACAGTTAAACAGCCCATTAATACACTCATGCCAGCATTGAATGGATACGATATTTAATAATATACCAAAACAAACTCTCACGAAATTAAACTTTTACTCCTGGCAGATGAAGTCCTAAAATATAGCAGCTGCCTTATTGGTAGTGATCAATGAATAGTGAAGTGGAAACTTTCTGTGGGTTATTCAGAAAGAGTCAATATTTTATCCAACTCACATTATTTCAAAATTTAACTCTAACAATACCTTGGTTGAACCCCTTTTCTCCACATCCACTTCCAAACACTTATGTAAGAAATCGTGAAATACCGGGAAAAGTTTGTCTGGATTTGGAAGTTCTGGAGTTCCATTTGTTGCAATCAGGTGTAAGGCCTAAAAACAGAAAAACATCTCTGACATTGTTTTTTTTTTTGGGGGGGGGTGGCTGAAATACTGAGGGTTGAACAGAGGTGGCATTGCCAGTCAGCTACATTCTTAATCCTCATTTTTATTTTTGAGATAGGGTCTCACCATATACTTGAGGCTGGCCTTGAACTTGTGATCCTCCTTTTTTTTTTTTTTTGCCTCCTGAGTCACTGAGATTACAGGTGTGCAACCATTGGGTATAGTACTTGTGACATTCTTAAGGTAGCTCAACAAAGTTATAATATATAAAGTTTATGGATTGTTATGGTTTTTTTTAAGGAATTGAACCCCAAAACATGCTAAACAAATAAGCGCTCCACTGCTGAGCTATACACCAGGCCTCTTTTCATTTATTTTGAGACAGAGTATCTCTAAATTGCCCAGGAGGGCTCAAATATGAGATCCTCCTGCCTGAGCCTCTCTAGAAGCTGAGACTACAGGTGTGCGCCCCCAGGCCTGGCAGCTTTATTTTTTCTGAGTTGAAGTATAACTACATACACTTGCTCAAAGAAAATAAAATAAACAACAGCAAAAACCCCACCTGGGTTGCATAAATATATAAAGAAAAATGATGACAATCCTACTACCAATGTGGACTACCCTGTTAAACCTTTGTAAAAGTCACATTTCAAAACTATTTGGATCTGCTGAAACTCTTTCCTTCAAAAGCTATATGCCAGCTTCATTATTCCTAATAACTGACCATAAAATGATTTTAATGGCTAAATTAAATAGTGCCTTAACATGGGTCTTTTCATAATTTAAACAATCTCCTTTAGAATATCTTTGTATTGTTTAATTTTGATTATTACCTTTAAATTTCTAAAAGTAAAATTATTTCTAATTAATGGGTTTTTTAAGTAGAAGTTTTAAGTTTTATGATTAAGCAGACAGTAGAAACCCTCGTTAAGTTGCCTGTGAGACAGGAGGAACACTTTAAGGGATCTGGCTGACCTTCTTCAAACTGAAAAGACAACTAGATAACCTTGCAAATGCAATTTCTAAATGCATACTGGGTCTTAAAATGGGGATCCTGAAATGTTCCCATGTTGGCCTCTCATGCTCTTATTATTAATATCTTGCATAACAATAATTAATATCTTGCATAACAATACAGTGCAATTATAATATTGATATTCGTGTATCAATTTTATAATTTTTTTATATTTATCAATATTTTATATTGATAAATATAAAATATTTATATTTTATATCTAAATATAAATGTATTTTGATATTTTTTTGGCTGGCACTTGAAATCTGGGGAAGTTGTGAATGCTATGCAAAAACTCTAAACAAACAAACAAAGATGGATATACTTCTATTAATCCAAAGTTTACAACTTTAAATTAGAGTGAGTTTGGTATTGTATTGTATAATCTCTTATTAGGTATTATTATATAATTGTGCACTGTATTATTTTATTCTGTGGGTTTTTAAAAAATCAATATTGTCATGTATCCACCATTATAACATCAACTTAATAAATTCACTGCACTAAACACTACTCAACTGCCGCAGTTCGGCTGCAGCAAAATAACAGGGGGGGGGTGACGAGAAACTTGTGTAGATTGATACAGCAGGAGTGGGAGCCGTTTATTGTAGGACCAGAGGATATATATACATTTCACACAGCTTATCTTAATTAACATAAACTAGATACAGCAGTCAACCAATAAGGAATCTCCACACTTAATGGCTTGCTGGAATTACTTCACAAACCACTCCCTCTGCAAAACGCCAGGCACCATCTTGACTTGTTTATAGACTCTAACACTCAACCTCTTCACATTTCTGAATCCCTGCAATTATTGAGTTTTTAAAACTTTTCCTGCTTGAGATGTCCTCTACTTAGATGCTGGGCAAGTGCCCTAGCATGGATGAGCACTTCTAGCCCACACATTCAACTTGCAATTGGAGAGCATCTAGCCCCTTTAAAGTGAAAGACATCATTATTAAGCACTATTCTCTTAAACATCTTTTAGAATATAATATGCCCACACTATATTTTCCATGTTAGTTCCCTATAATAAGCAAATAGATAAAGTTCTGTCATGTCTATTGTTGTAATGATATCTCAATTTTTATCCATGAGTACTATTTTATAGTATTGATATAACATATACATTTGATTTCTTTTATTCATTTTGTGGTATTGGGGATGGAACCCAGGGCCGCAGCATTCGAGGTATGTGCTCTACCACTGAGTTGTGCAAAGACCTCACATTCACTTTTTGAAATACATCTTGGTTGTACATTCTGTGTCAAAGGAACTGCTTAGCTAGAGCCAGTCTTGGTTCCAAGTTTGGCAAACACAAATAAAGATGCTATAAAATTCTTCATAGGTTTTTTGTGTGGACATGTTTCAATGCCTGGGGGTAAATACCTAGGAACACATTATTCTAATGGCTAAGTTGAATAGTGCCTTAATATGGCTGTTTTCATTATTTAACAAACAGATTGCTGAGTTATGTAGTAAGGTCATGTTTTGTGGGAACCTGAAAAAATTCTCTTCTAGAGGAAGCCTCCCACTAGCAATGCAGGAGCATTCCTATTACTCCATCTCTCTTCCAGCATTTCTCACTTTTTATTATTCTCATTTCTTAGAGATTAGGTACAACTCTCTCTTATTATTGAATGTTTGCATTTTTCAGTGAGCACACTTGACCATCATGTGACACACAATGTCGCATAGGACAAGAAACTTAGAGTTGTTGTTCTTGGCCCTGAGGGTTTTGTTGTCATTTTACACAAGCATATCTTCTGCCTCCACTGTTATTATTTTTATTTAAATGGTTTTATCTTTTAAAGATACTTATATAGAAAAAAATCATATACTTATTCAGGTAGTTAGAAGTAGTTTCAATTTACTGCATTTGAGAAAGCTGTTATTTAGCTTTTGGGAGATAGATTTCTGGGTTGATTTTTTTCTTTCAGAACTTCATTACACATCATGAAAACACTTGAAACTGTCTCAAAGCTCACTGATGCTATTTCATTGAAAAGTTGTTTTCACATCTCTCCCTATGTTTCACTGTGGTAGTTTCCATTACTGCAATAATCTATCATTAATCCAGTCTCACATATTATAGTTTCCATAATGTGTTAGCCAATTGTTTCACTGTGACCAAAGTACCTGACACAACAAAGTTAGAGGAACAGGTATCTTGGCTCACAGTTTCAGAGGTTTAGTCCATGGTGCACTTACTCCACCGCTCTGGGCTCAAGGTGAAACAGAACATCTTGGAGGAAGGGCACGGTGCAGGAGAGCTGCTCTGCTCAAGGATGCCAGGAACATAGAAGCAGAGAAGGGGAAAAGGGGTACTGCAGAAAAAACCTTTTGAGGGCACCTTCCAGTTTCCCATATGCTCCAGCCACACTCCTATAGTGACCAACTCTCCATTCTAACTAGGAGAGAGTGATTAGGTTATGGCTGTAACAATCCTATCATTTCTCTTACAAATATCTTTGCATTAACACTGGAGCTTTTCAGGGACACGTCATATCCAAATCACTATATGTAACTAAGTTTGGTTTGCATCATTTAAAAATTTGCCTTTGTTTTAAACCCTGGAACATAATTATAAAGATTATTTTTATGACCCTGTGTGATAATTCTTTTATCTGAGTCAAGTATGGGATGGTTCCATCTGAATATTTTCTCCTCATGATGGACTGTATTTTCCTACCCTTTTGTCTTTTTGTTAAAGCTTTGACTGGAGGTCTGGGTGCCTGTTTCATGCTGACCACTTCTGGATTCCTATCAATATTCTATGACATTTTCCAAATCAGATCAAGGCTTCTTTTATTTGAAGGGAAGATCTGTGTTAACTCTAGAGGCACAATGAAGGTAGAGCTTTATTTCTGGGCTTCATCCTCTTTGGAAAGTCTTGATGATCTCCTCCTCCTTTCTTGGCCTGGAGGTGCTCTTCACATAGGTGGTCCTCACCAAGGTCAGTAAGGATTCTCATAGGTCTTATCTGCCTTCAGCTTGTGGACATGTTCCATGAGAATCTGTTTTGTTTGGGGCCATGTTCCTTCATCTCCAGTACAGGCTCTGATCAAGTGGCAATCTTTTTAGATTCATGGTATCTTATAAGAACCTGGTATACAGCTCTCACTCTCTCCTCCAGGTTACCTATTCTAACTATGCCCATGTGACTGCTTTACCTGTAGGCCAATGTGTTTTTCCATATTGAGCCCAGGGAATGGAAAGTAGCAAGCTCATGGATGACCAGCCCATCTTTAATCACCTCTTATCTACTGATAGTTGATGACATATAGGATTAAGCCAGATTCACTAGGGTCTAATCAGATCCACAGCAGAGGACACTGAGGACAAGCCTCTTCTGAGGCATAAGTAGAACCATGGTTGTCATTGTGTCCCTATAAATATTCTTGAGCTTTGTTCTGGGATACAGTTTTAAGCTATTTGTGTCTCATTTGTAAGATTTGTTAGGTGGAATTGAAACAGTGTTTAAGGATAATTATTTCCTATCATTTAGATAAGACAATTATGACTCTTCTCAATATCTTGTGAGTGATAAGGTTTTTTTTATGGTAGCTGATAGAAACAGGCACTCCTCCAAACCCTACACACGTGGCAGACACTATTCTTTCTGATCTTGTTCTTCTGAGCTTGGGGGTCTCACCATGTTGCCCAGACTTGAGCTCAAGTGATCCTCAGTGTTCCAACTACCTGGGACTATAGGCGTGAACCATCACACCCAGCCCCAGGGTTTGTTCCTACTGATGGAGGTTGAACCAAGAGCCTTGTGCATGCTAGGCAAGCACTCTGTCACTGAACTACACCTCAGCCCAGTTCTTGCCAATCTC
Source organism: Ictidomys tridecemlineatus (assembly GCF_052094955.1). NCBI lineage: Eukaryota > Metazoa > Chordata > Mammalia > Rodentia > Sciuridae > Ictidomys > Ictidomys tridecemlineatus. The sequence goes on from NC_135477.1 coordinate 198,225,875, forward strand.
ATCAGACAATTATATCTCAGTCTTTACAGTGGCTCTTCGCATGAATTCATAAGTGGCTTTTTGTTGAATTCATAAGGGGGGCTCTCCCCAGAGCTCGAGAGTGTCCATATTTTCTATTTTCTCAGCTTCTCCAGCAATGTCCCATCTGTGTTATGCCTCTCTGCACATGGCCTAGAAATTGGGGCAGTTGTAGGGTTCATTTCAGTTGTTACTTTCTGACATCACTAACTTTCATTCAATGTCTGACACAGCATCTTGAAAACCACTGTTTCCTATAATCTAGTTTCTTGAGGTCATTTTCAGCAAGAAGGACTAAAATGGTCCTAGTTACTTTATGTTCCCATTCTTTAAGTTTTCACCAACACTATATCTTAATTGATCAAGTCTCAGTCTTCATCTTTATTGATATAACTGTGGTTTCTGCCAAGCAGATCTCTCCGTCACTTTTTGCCTATAGATTTCAGGGCATATCTTTTTCCCTGTCTTTACTTCAATTCTTTCTTGGTCTCCTTGCTGGTATGCCTCATAAACTCTTAGTTATGAACTGTGTCAGGGTGCAAAGTAAATTTCTGTCCATTTATTCCCACTTGACTCTGTGACCTCATCTTGGCTTGCAGCTTTAGGAAACATCTGTAGCTAAAAAGCTTCAATTTTATCTCTCTAACTTGGATCCTAGGCTTGCATACCCAACAGCCTCATCAATATATCCACTTGAACATCTTACTAGGTGTCCTAACTTTAAAATGTCTAAAACACATTAAAATGCTCACTACTAAACTCCCAATTACCACCCCAACCCCTCTACCCATCTTGAAGTCCTTCCCATCTCAACTAAGGGACACTTCAATTTCATCATTCCCATTCTTAGGCCATAACTCTTAGAACTACCCTCAACTCTTCTTTACATAGATGCTCCTTTCAAAATACATCCAGAATCTGATTATTGTTTTTTTGTATCACTTCTATTGATACCATTCTTGTCTACATTTCTGTCATTTCTCACCTGAATTATTGCAACAGCATTCTAATTGGTCTTCGTGCTTCTACCTTGGCCTTCCTTGAGAATCTCTTCTGAATAAATTGACCAGAGAGAGCTTCTTAATATTTAAGTAAGACCATTTTATACCTCTGCTCAAAACTTTCAACTGGTTTCCCCATCTTAGAGTTAAAGCCAGAAGCCCTAAAAAGCACTACATAGGGCCTCACTCACTGACCCTCACCACCTACTGCTTGCTCAGTGCACTGTGACTCTGCTAAAGCCCTTCAAGATCTTTCACTGCACTAGGAACATTCCTTCCTCAGGGCTTTCCATGCTTGTTATGCTTTTCTGCTTGCCATGCTCTTCCCTAGGTAAGGAACCCTTTGAAAACAACCCTCTGACTCTCACTCTCCTGCCAGTCCATCACCTAAAGAGTCTGTTGCTTAAGGTATTATTCTTATTTCCTTTATAGTTTCTCTCCTTCTAGTAGAATGTAGGTTCTACAGGTCAGGAATTTTTATGGGTTCTCTAGGCAGCAAATTGAATAGTGCCTTGCACAAGGCAAGGACTAAATTCAATATTGGCTAAATGAATATATAAAACAAAAGTGTTTCGAAAATGGCTCTGGAAAGTGTTCTAAATAGATCTACTGTCAAAACTACTTTAACTGCTTACTTAAACTGGAATCAGGCAATGGGGCAAAAAGCATCAGAGAAAGCATAGGCAAATCCAATTCCCTTTGCTCTTTCACCTGTTTTCCTTAGTAGAACACATTCAAGGGTCATTGGTGTACATGTATTAGAACTTCCTTCCCTTTTATGGCCAAATAATATTCCACTTTTCATCAGATGAAAGGTAATTGCATTGTTTCCAATTTTTGTTATTTTAAATAACACTGCTATGAACACATTGTATATGTTGTGTGTGAATATGTGCTTTTATTGCCTTTTTTTCTTTTGTCAGTGCTGTGAACTGACCCAGGACCTGCTAGGCACTCTACCATTGAGCTACATCTCCCACCCCATTGACATATGCTTTTTATTAATTTATTTATTTTTATTTAATTTTCTGCTTTGATGTGGTGCTGAGATTGGAAACCAGTGCCCCACACATGCAAGGCAAGTATGCTTCTACTTATCCACAACTCTTGCCCTTGACATATGCTTCTAATTCTCTTGGATATATATCTAGTAGTAGTAGTGCTAGTTTATACGGTAACTCAATATTAGCTTTCTGAAGAACTTTTTCTGACCTCCTCTTTCTAAGAGAGTGAATAATACAAAATCATATAAAATACTAAGTATAACCAGAAAAGTGAAAAAATGCATAAAGAACAAATGCAAAATGGAGAAAGCAGATATAAATACATTAAATACTACTCCAACTCTACCAATAATCACTTTAAATGTGACTAGTCTAAAATGACAATTAAAGAAAAAGTTTCAAACTGAATAAAGAAACAAGACGCTACCATATATTGTCCATAAGAAACCACTTTTATTAAGAAGATTCAGATACAATTACAGCCAAAAGATGAACAGAGATGCACTATAGGAACTAATCAATGGGAAATCTGCAATAGCTTTATTAATTTTATATAAAGTACATTTCAGAATATGGAACATTATCAGGGATAAAGTGGGACAAACTCCAAGAAGACATAACAATTCTAAATATGTAAGCATTTAACTAAATACATCTAAATATGTGACACTAAAACTGATGTAACTCAAGGAGAAATTGCCAAAATTTACTCCTAAAGTTGCAGACTTCCAAACACATCTTTCAGGGCTTAATAGATGAAGGAAGCAGAAAATCAATAAGGATATAGTTGACCTGAGTGGCGCTGTCAATAAACTTGATCTTATTGGCATTTCTAAAATAATCTACTCCAAAAGAATAGAGTACACATTCTTTTCAAGTTTACATAAAATTCTGAAAGGTCCACCATGTCCTGTGCCATAAAAGAGTCATCAATAAATTTAAGACATTAGAAATAAAATAAAACATATTTTTATATCACAATGAAATTAAGCTAAAAATCACTAATAGAAGGAGAACTGAAAAATTTTCAAATATTTGGGAATTCAATAATACATTTATAAATAACGCATGAGTAAAAATAGTCTCGAGGGAATTTTTTAAATATTTTGAATTGAAATGAAAAAAATACAATGTATTTTAATTTCACAATTTATCCAAAGCACTGTGTAAGCATTTAGAGCACTTGGGGGAATTTATAACATTAAATACACAGATGAGAGAAGAAAAGGGAGCTAAATTCAGTAATCTAGCTTTTAGAGGCCAAAGCCAAAAGAACAATTTAAGTTAAATGAAGCAAATAAAAAAAAAAGAAGAAAAAAAGGAGACAGAAAGAAAGAAAAAGAAAAATCAATGAAATTTAAAACTATATGCCAGCTATATGCCAGCTTCATCATTCCTAATATCTGATCATAACATTATTCTAATGGCTCAATTGATAGTGCCTTAATATGGGTGTTTTCATAATTTAATAAATACCTTTTTTAAAAAATTTTTATTATTGTTTGTTCAAAATATTACATAGTTCTTGATATATCATATTTCACACTTTGATTCAAGTGGCTTATAAACTCTCATTCTTACCCCATGTACAGATTGCAGAATCACATCGGTTACACATCCATTGATTTACATATTGCCATACTAGCGTCTGTTGTATTCTGCTGCCTTTCCTATCCTCTACTATCCCCCCTCCCCTCCCCTCTCCTCCCCTCTTCTCTCTCTACCCCCTCTACTGTAATTCATTTCTCTCCCTTGTATTTTTTCCCTTTCCCCTCACTTCCTCTTGTATGTAATTTTGTATACCTCTGAGGGTCTCCTTCCATTTCCATTCAATTTCCCTTCTCTCTCTCCCTTTCCCTCCCACCTCTCATGCTGTTTAATGTTAATCTTCTTCTCATGCTCTTCATCCCTACTCTGTTCTTAGTTACTCTCCTTATATCAAAGAAGACATTTGGCATTTGTTTTTTAGGGATTGGCTAGCTTCACTTAGCATAATCTGCTCTAATGCCATACATTTCCCTCCAAATTATATGATTTTGTCATTTTGTAATGCAGAGTAATATTCCATTGTGTATAAATGCCACATTTTTTTATCCATTCGTCTATTGAAGGGCATCTAGGTTGGTTCCACAGTCTTGCTATTGTCAATTGTGCTGCTATGAACATTGATGTAGCAGTGTCCCTGTAGTACGCTTTTTTTTTAGGTCTTTAGGGAATAGACCAAGAAGGGGAATAGCTAGAGGTAAATAGGGAGCCTACATTTTGGGAACAAATCTTTACTCCTCACACTTCAGATAGAGCCCTAATATCCAGAGTATACAAAGAACTCAAAAAATTAGACAATAAAATAACAAATAACCCAATCAACAAATGGGCCAAGGACCTGAACAGACACTTCTCAGAGGAGGACATACAATCAATCAACAAGTACATTAAAAAATTCTAACCATCTCTAGCAGTCAGAGAAATGCAAATCAAAACCACCCTAAGATACCATCTCACTCCAGTAAGACTGGCAGCCATTAGGAAGTCAAACAACAACAAGTGTTTACGAGGATGTGGGGAAAAGGGTACACTTGTACATTGCTGGTGGGACTGCAAATTGTTGCGCCCAATTTGAAAAGCAGTATGGAGATTTTTTGGAAAGCTGGAAATGGAACCACCATTTGACCTAACCAATACCCTTTAAAAAATCTTTGTAGACTTTAATTTTTGGTTATTACCTTTAAGTTTCTAGAAATAAAATTATATCTAATTAATGGATTTTTTAGTATAAATTTTAGGTTTTAAAATTGAGCAGACAATAGAGATCCTCACTGAGTTGCCTGTGACACAGGAAGAACACTTTAAGGGATCTTGCTGACCTTCTTCAAAACTGAAAAGACAACTAGAGAGCCTTGCAATATTTTTTTTATTTCAATGTCTATGCAGTTATAAAGCAAAACCTCCTTCTATGCCACTGACAATAAACTTATTTCCAGCATAAACATGTCTATAAATTGAACTTTTTCCTTCTAAACTGAAAATCATTTAAGGCAGTAAGAAGAGAAAACACCCCAAGTAAATACAACAACTTGGAACAAGTGTCAGTCCCACTACCATGTTTAATTATAATGTATAAGAAATATGGAATAATATAAAACATCCAATTTAATTTCTAACAAAACTATGAGATCAAAGTAATCCTCAGGTTCCATAAGATGTTCAAGAGCCATTCAGACAGTTGACAAAAAGCAATTTCTATGTAGGAGAAAGTAGGGACAATATAGCTTAGCCTTTTATTTTTCCAGAAATGATCTTTTCATCTATCAGTGCTTCACAAGTTTCCATGTGATTCAGTGTTTTACCACTGTCTGATGTCTTACCAGGGGGAGTAAAGCTTAGATGTTTCTGCTTCACTTTGTTGAAGTCATGCCCACTGCTCTGGCATGCCCTAACAAAGAGAAATTCAGAAATTAGTTGTGGTTTCAATTGCTCTAATAAATCAGTTTTCAGAGATTAATGTCAAGCATACATAAAACAAACCAATACACATAATTTTAGATTTGACTAAATTCTAAATGGTCTAGCTTTCTAGAATTCTATGTTTCCATATCTATTTTGCAAATGAATAGGAATGTTCAAAACGGAGTACTAGAAATGGAGTGCTGGGTTTTTTTGGGGAGAGAGACAGAAGTGTCAAACTTGTATTTCCTCCTGTTAATCACCCACCAGAGTAGCTCATAATTTAAAAGACTTAAGCTAAGAGCAAAAGTCAGGGGACAGCAAACAGGAAGAAAGATGCTTGCTTACGTCTGGTTCTGGTATAGGCTTTAGACCAATACAGAACACAGGGTAGCAGTCCCATTCCAACTTCAGCATTTCAGGAAATAAAAATTTAGGGTTTCTAAACCAGGAAGCCACCTTATACAGTGTTTACTGTTTCATATCTTTTTTGGGGGGAGAGAGGGGAAGGGGTACCAGGGATTGAACTCAGGGGCACTCAACCACCAAGCCACATCCTCAGCCTTTATATTTTTTTAAGACAGGGTCTCACTAAATTGCTTAGTTCCTCCCTTAGTTGCTGAGTCTGGCTTTGAATTTGCAAACCTCTTAAGTCAGCTTCACAAGCTGCTGGAATTATAGTCATGCTCCACTGATCCCAGCAATACATGACAGTTTTTTACTCTTAAATTCATTTAAAATAACTAAGAAGTACATTAAATGGTCATGCCACATTTTAACCAATTTACCACTAATAATATTTGAGTTGAGTTTTTGCTACATTTTGCTATCTAAATAATGGGACAAAACTCTTAATATATGCTGTTCTATTGTTTCCGTAGGACACATATGCTAAAAATTACATTTCTGGGTCAAAAGGTATACAGGCGAAACTAACATTTTTATTTGTGATTTGGGAAATATACATAAAGTTTTTAAATTTTTTTTATTGTTTTCTTGGTGTTTGAGATTAAACCAGGGCCTCAAGCTGCTAAGTGTAAGCTAAACACACTACAAGTTACACATCTAGTCCCAATATTTTAACGTTATGGAGTCATTTCCTCCCCCATCTCCTGGACTGAATCCAGGGGTGCTTTACCACTGAGCTTCATCCCCATCCCACAACCCTTTTTTAAATTTGGAGACAAGAGTCTTGTTAAGATCCCAACACCTGCATCTTTCTACCTAAACCTCTGGAGATTCTGGGATTACAGGCGTGAACACAGTGCTTGGCTTCACAAATTATTATTATTATTATTATTTTTAGTGTGTTTTTTTTCTTGAGACATAAGGTCTCACTGTTTTTCACAGGCTTATCTCAAAATCATGGACTCAAGTGATCTTTGTGTATGGGTCTGCAGAGTAGCTGGAACTACAGGCATGTGTCACCAAGCCCAGCTTTAAAGTTTATTCTTTTCTTTTTTTAAAAAAAATATTTAGTTATAGATGGACACAATACCCTTGTTTTACTTATTTTTATGTGGTACTGAGGATAGAACCCAGGGCTTTGTGCATGCTAGGAAAGTATTCTACCATTGAGCCACAACTCTAATGTTTTTATTCTTTGTTTTTGGCAGTACAAGATATTGAAGCCAGGATCATTATACCACTGAGCTACATTTACAACCCTTTTGACTTTGAGATAGAGTCTTGCTAAACTGCCCAGGCTGGTCTCAAACTTAAGTTCCTTCTGCCTCAGGCTCCTGAGCTGCTTGGATGATAGGCTTATGACACTATGCCCAGTCATCTTAAGTTGCTGTTTTTTATTCTGGGTTTCCTGTCACATGTAAAAGGTCTTATCAATATGAAATTATACAGCCAGGTATGGTGGTATGTACCTGTTGTCCCACCTGATCAGAAAGAAGCAGCAGGAGAATCACTTGAACCTACAAATTTGGGACCAGTCTGAGCATCACAGAAAGCCCCACAAGACCCCCCCCAAAAAATGGCAAAAAAAGATAAAAGTGGGGTGCTTCAATAACTAACAGGGAGAAAATAACCTAAATTTAAATGTAAGGTCTCTGGTGTGACTCAATGCCTAGCATGATCAAGGACAAGAGTTTCCATGCTTATTCATATTAGCCCCAAAGCAGAAATCTAAACTCTCCAAATCCTTCTATATGATAGAATATGTATGTATGTATGTATGCATGTATGTATGTATATCCCTCCCCCAGAACTGGGGCATTGACCCCAAGGACATCCTACTACTTAGCTTTATCCCTAGCTCTTCTTATTTTGGGATACAGTCTTGCTAAATTGCAGAGGCTGGCCTAAAGCATGTGATCCTGCTGCTTCAATTTCCTGAGTTGCTAGAATTAGTCATGTGCCACCAAACCCAGTTTACAATCTCTTTTCTAGCCAGTCCAGTGGTGCACACCTGCCTTCCAGCACTCAGCACATTGACATAGGTGCACTCAGCACATTGACCTCAGGAGTTCAGGACTGGCCTGGCCAATATACTGGGACTCCACCTCAAAAAAACATAAAAACCACGAAACTGATTGTCAATTTTTCTTTTCTTCTCCACCTCTGTGGATTGAATCCAGGAGTGTGTTACCATTGACCTACAGTCCTATGATTTTTAGTTGTTTTTATTTTTTATTTTGAGACATAAAACAATTATCTTTCAGTTACTGATCCTTGACTTGTGATCCTCCTGCCTAGGCCTCTTGAGTAGCTGAACTTATAGATGTGCACCCCTGTACGCAACTCTATTATTAGTTTTCAAGTATGCAGTAAATTAACTGCAACAACCATATTGACCACTATATCTCCAAAACTTACTCATGTTTAACTGAAACTTTGCAATTTATGACTAATATACTAGCCTATTAGGACTAATAATAAACAAGTTCCCATCCTATTTTATGAAATAGTTTGAGGTGCACTTAGTATTATCCAGGCTGGTAGGCATCTGCCCCTCTTCAGCCCTTGCCAGGAAGCCAGCCAGGTCTATGATTGTTACTGTTGTCACATTTTTAGAGTGAGAGACATGCTGAATGTTTGCCCAAGGACAAAGAATCAGGCAGTGTTGAGCTTGAGTTCCTGAGCTTGAGTCTCCAGAGTGCAAGGATCTTTCCTTCCAGGAGGGAGCTATCCCAGCCCCTCTGAGCTTCCACTCATGCCCAGAAAACCCACTTCTCTGAACCTAGGACAGACAGCACAGCAGCCATAAGAAGCAGAAAAAAATATGAGTATATAACAGGTGTGGGGGTCTTAGCACTCTTTTCAGGAGAGTCAGTGAGGGCTCAGGCACAAATCCCCCACATGTGGCTCAGGAGATGAACTTCTGTGTGTGTCCTGGCATTGCTGAGTGTGAAGGGAAAATGGGAGGCCAAGCCTCCCCTGAAAGCCTCCCAATACACCACTGAGCTAATGGTAAGCTAAACACAGAGTCAGTACATAGGGGCTCTCCCTAATCTTCATCCCACAGATCACATTCAAGTCTCTGGGTGCCTAGAGGCAGGACAAGAAAGGGCTGGAACCACATCACTGCAAGAGACCATGGGGGGCACTGTTGGTGACCCATCCCATTGCACTTCTAATGCTCCACTCTAAATGTTTCATATCATATGTGAAAAAAATTCCAATAAAATGTAAATCTGGGGGTGCTGGGGTTGTGGCCCAGTGGTAGAGTGCTAGCCTAGCATGCATGAGGAACTAGGTTCAATTCTTGGCACCATATAAAAACAAACAAATAAAATAAATATATGTGTCTATCTACAACTAATACACACACACACACACACACACACACACACATACACACACAAACACACACACACACATACATAAATATAAAAAAACAGAATTTTCTTTAAAACAAACTATTGGAGTAGTCTCAGTCCTCATTAATAGCTGAGGAAACTGGGAACCAAAAATGTAAGGACTGGCCCAAAGCCAATTAGAAAGTTAGTGTTTCAGTCTTTTCTCTCTTTCCAGGGTCACCTTAGTGTGCTCTGAAGCCCTGTGACCTGGACCCTGCATCTTCCAGGTCCATAATCCCACTGTTATGCCTCAAGTGCTTCAGCTTCAGGGCCAGCCTGACATCAGGGGCTTCCCCCAACACATGTGCCACACACAGACCCCCATGTTTCAAAGCACACCCAATACTCCTCACCTCCTATAAGGGTGCAGACTTGCCCCTCTTTGAGGAGACCTGAATTGCAGACCTGGGCCCAGGAAGTTCTGTAAGATGGTGTGCTGAGTAGTGCACATCCATTGGCCCCCAGTTGGTACCCTGCTTCACTTGAAGGCATACAGCCTCCAACATGTACCTGCGAAGCAACAGACCAAATGCAAGGAGTAACTACCCACCTTGGCCTGGTCTCCTTGAACACTCTCTCCCCTCAGCTAGAAAAGCACAGAGCCAAGGGCTCTCATCCAGGAGCCTTATCTAGGCTGTTATTCCCCTCTACCACATTTCTTGGGGCAAGAACCTACAACGACAAAGAAGAGTGAAATTCCCAGAAACTTCTAGAGCACCCTGCAGAAAACACCAAAGGATAGGAACAGTGAGTGTTAGGGCCTGGGAGCTGGGGTCAGAGACCAGGTAAAAAGATCTAGCTTCACCCCACCCCACCAGGCCCAGGCAGGGTCCACCACTTGAGCCCTTGGTTTACCAACTCACTTGGGTCACAGGGGAGCACATATCATGATGGAACAGTTCCTGGTAAAGCCCTGGTCAAATGGATTATCATTATGGAGGGAGATGAGGAAGGGAAGAGGAGCTCAGAATCAGAAGGACTACATAAGATTATCTCCCAGTGACTCTCCCTAAGTTGGTCAGGTAAGCCAGGGCTCAACCTGGGCCTGAGGCCAGGCTCTAGGTACAGGGGTGCCCAAGAGTGAGTGACCCAGGCCCTCCTGCATTCTGAGGCTCCTAGGAAGAGTGACCTCCCTAGACCCACTTTTAAGTAGCTCTCCCCATACAGTTCTGACCCAGCACCCACCTCTCCTGCCTTCTCAGGGTTCCTCATCCCCTTGTGCCTCCCTTTGCAGGATCCTTACTCTGTCTCCATTGGCCACAACTGTCCTCTCACCATGTTCTTCCATGTACCTATTAAGATCTTTCTAGTGCTGTTCTGCTCAACTGATCCAAAGATGGTGTCACCACCCTGATCCTCCTTTAGTCTCTGAATCTTGATTTTTTTTTAAAAATCTACATTAACTTAATTTCACCATCTGGGAGAGCAGTGGCAGTGGAGGATACCCAGACATATTTTCCTAGTAAAAAAAATCAGATTTTCCAGGAAAACATGGGCTGCAGGCCTTCAGTATACAAAGCAGGAAAGGTCAAGCTCAAAGGTCATTTCTTTCCCTGGACACTGACTGGCATCTTCTCTTTCTTATTCCACTTTCTTCTTCTGCTGAGTCCATCCATCAGCCTCAACCCCTCCTCCTTCCAGACCAGGTTGAGTTTCACCCCAACTTCAAGAGCTTCAGCTAGCAAACACTCTGTTATAATGGAAAGTGGCCCAGCAGCACCTCTATCCACCCCCAATTCTCCCATGGCAAACATATGAAGACTTTGATCTTCAATACTATTCTCCACCAGAAGGAAAGATGATTCCACATCAGAACAGTTCTGGAATATGTCCAAAAACATGAATCATGTCCTTTATGAGGTTCTGCCTCTTTTAAGGTGTTCACAGCACTTAAGAAATGAATATACCACCAGGTGCAGTGGCGCACACCTGTAATCCCAGTGACTTGGAGCATCACAAGTTCAATGCCAGGCTCAACAACTTAGAAAAGCCCTCAACAATTTAATGACACCCGATCAGAAAACAAAATATAGCAAGGTTGTGGATGCATCTTTGGTGGTAAAGCACCCCTGAGTTCAGTCCCTAGTACCAGAAGAAATAAATTAATAATGGCAAATTATTTTAAAAATTACAGAATTTTTAAACCTAGAGAAAAAATTTTGATTATAATATATATATAATGTATAGAGAATATTGATTGTACATAAGGTATAGAAAATGCTTCAAGGAATGATAATAAATTCTTAAGAACTAATCAGTAAATGTGAATACCTTCCTCCCCCCACATGAAACCCTATCACACAACTGGAATCCAACAGCTCTGAGGCACACAGACCAGCCTCTCTCACTGGCTCCACTCCTGGGACTCCTGCTTCAATTCTGTGTCTTAAACACCCTCACACTCCACAGGACCAAAATCCAGCAGCATCTTCTTCTTGCCCCATCTTCTGACCAACTTCCTGCTGTCTCTCCTTTTTCCTCTTATCCTGGGGGATCAGGGCATCAGGCTTCTCTGTTCCTTTCTCTCTTTCCTTCTATCCCCAAATGTTGATTCTTCTGTTTATTGGTTCACTCATTTATCCAGGTGTCTTTTCTTTGTGTGCTGGGATTGAAGAATTCTGGCCCTTACACATGCTAATCACAAACTCTACCACTGAGATGTACCCCATCAGAAGTATTTCAGAGCATCAAAAATACTTCTCTCAAACTGGGGACCATGGTGCACATCTATAATCCCAGTGACTTTAGTCAATGAGGCAGGTTTGAGACCAGCTCAGCAACTTAGTCAGACCCTGATTCACAATAAAAAATAGCAGGGACTGGGGATGTAGGTCACTGATAAAAAGCCCCTGGGTTCAATACCCCGTAGCAAAAAAAAAAAAACAAAAAAAACAAAAAAAACAAAAAAAAACAAAAAAAAAAAAAAAAACATCGTCCAGTCACTGCACGGGGGTGGAAAGCACCCTGCAAACAGCATGGCCAGCATACATTCAGAGCAGTGAGGTCAGCTGCAACACGAGGCCCTTAGAACCATGGGAAATGGCCAGGGTAGAGTAGAGAGAGAGAGTATCATGAGAACCATGTACGCAACGCAGCTCACAGCACCCAGGTACATTCAGAGGAGAAACCCAGAGAATTAAGTGCTGAGACAGCTACTTCTGGTTTCAGAGGCTGTGTCCAGTTCAGAAAGAATAGTCTGAAGAGGTATGTTGGATTTGACCTTTAATGAGAGCATCATTCTGACAGCAAGGGTTGGACTGACCCGGACCAGGAAGTGAAGGGTGAGCTAGTGAACAAGGGCAAGTCTTTCAGGGAATAAGACCCAGAAGGTACAACAGGTAAGGGTGGGACTTGTATGGCTTTTAAGATGAGGCACAAACATATGTAGATGACCATGGGAAGGAATGGTAGTGAGGTAATAGCAGCACATAGGGCACTTTCTGGTACCAGCCACTGTTCTATGTGATTTACCTGATTTAACCCACAATTTCCTCTTTTATTACAGATAGAAAAATTGAGTGACCAAGTGGCTAATTAGCATACCCAAGGTCTCCCTGCTGTTCAGTTCTAGAGCTGTAATTTGAACTTATGTGGTTTTTACCAGAGTCTTTGCCACCAACCACCAAACAAGTGACTACAGGAGGAGTTGCAGTCAGGGAATAGAGTATGGTGGGAATGAAAGTTGGAGCATGGGGTCAGTGCCTGAAATTAGTGCTGCCAATAATGGAAGGTAGCCCTGTTTGTTGAATGTCAGAGGGCAGACCACATTTAGGTCCCTTGAGACTTGAGGATCCTGGTCTTGGAGAGTCTCTCTCTGAGCAGAGGAAAAAGGCCAATGGCCTCTGGCCTGACCTGGGATGGAAGAAACACATGATAGAGAAAGGGAAAAGGCTGCCAGGCAAACTCAATGATATACAGAAGCTGGAGAGAGGAGAAGACAGGCAGACCACAGGGCTGAGAAAAAGGGTCAAGCATAAGAGTCACAGGTGGGAGAGGAGACCATAAATGACAGTGATGGGGTCCTGAATATAAGGATGGGAGGTGATAAACAGACAGCCTCCTCTGTCTGTTCAGCTGTCTCAGGGTCTTCAGCTTCCCCTCCCCCACTGATGCTTCCCACCAGTCTTCCTGAAAGAGCCTTTAGTCAAGTGATTTCCATACTAAAAGAATCCCATGGCAGAGATGCCCACTCCTATCATTCCTAGTTGAAGCTCAAAGAAAAATAAATAATACAGAAGGGGAAGAAAGTAATGAAACTGTTCCTCACACAGGACATGAGGTTACAATCAGAGGGAACAACAAGGAATGTTGGGGAAGAAGCTTAGTGGTCCTGCACCCCTGACTCAATCCCCAGTGCTGGAAAAACAGCAAAACTAAGGACTCCTGCTCTTTGAAAGATGCTATGAAGAAAATAAACCGACAAGCCATAAAATGCAAGAAAAGATTTGCAAAACATAGATCTGAAGCCAGTATAGAGAACTCCTGAAACCCAGTAAGAAAACAACACATTTTTTTTAAATGGACAAAAGATTGGAGCAAACACTTCACCAACAATATACTCATGGGTGAGAAGACATGAAAATATGTTCAACATCATAAGTCATTAGGAAAATACAGATTGGAGGTCTAATGAGATACCACTACTCATTTATTAGACTACAATTTGAAAACAAAAAGAATAGCAATAAATGACAGTGTCAAAATCTAGTGAGGATGTAAAGCAACTGGAAATCTCATTCATTGCTGGTAGAAAGTAGAAATGGTGCAGATGTTTCCTAAAAATTCTCACATATGTTTACCTTGTGACTCAGCAATGCCACTCTTAACAATTTATCCAACAGAAATGAAAACTTATGTCCACATGTCTCTTCACCAATGGTTGTTATAGCAGCTTTATTTATAACTGCCCAAAACTGGCTGGGCACAGTGGCCCGTGCCTGTAATCCCAGTGGAATAGAAGGATAAGACAAGAGGTTGGCAAGTTCAAAGCCTCAGTAACTTAGTAACTTAACAAGGCTTTAAGCAACTTAATAAGACCCTTTCTCAGAATTTTAAAATTTTTTCAGAAAGAAAATATAAGGGTCCTGATGATGGGGTGGGGTGAGGCTAGGAATGTTGCTCAGAGGTTAAGCACCTCTGGGTTTAATCCCTGGTACAAAACAAAACAAAATAAACAAAAAATAATACTACCAAAAACTAGATACAAAGTAAAAATTTTTCAATAGATGAATGTATAAATAATCTCTAGGGAAAAACAATACTATGCAGAAAGAAAAAACAATAAACTACTGATATGAGCAACTACATATATGGATCACAAATGTGTCATGCTCAATGGATGAAGCTAGACTAAAAAGCCTACAATGCCATTTATACATGATTCTGGAAAGAGAAAAACCACAAGAACTCAGAGATGAATGGATTCTCTGGGGTAATGGAACTGGTTAACCTTGATCTTGGAGGAGAGTATACAATGTCATTAGTCAAAATTCCTAACTATAGACAAAAAGAGTAAATTTTACTGTTTTTAATTATTCCACAATAAATGACAATTTTACAAAATGTTACCATGCTGCCCAGATTTCCACTTCTTCTAAACTACTTCCCATGCTTGATGATCTTTCTAATCTTGAGCCCCACAGGATCAAACTCATTGCCCATGCCACCTTGTGCTTGAACTAGATCCATTTCTTCATCATTCTGTTAACACCCTACTTTCAGGTTTCTGTGCCTTTCTGCAAAATTGTACCTCTCACAGTAAATGCCCTCCTGTCTCCTCTCCAAGTGCACAACAAGGACACAGAGAGGGACATGTTCTATTCTACAGCCTGGGTCTTGCCAAACTCCCAGTCTCTTTTAGTCTGCTATATCACTCAGGACTCACCCCTTGGCTCACAGCATTCCTGGGTATCTCCCAGTGTTATTCTGATTGCAGGTTGTTTATCAACACAAGTAAATGATGTACTTACTCACCTCTACACCCATCCCTCAAATAACTACCACCTAGCACACCCAGCACACAGTAGGCTTTCAATTCAATGCACCCAGGAGGGAGAATGTCCAGCAAGCTCCAGAGTATGGAGATATATAAGCTGAATCTTCATAGATGTGTCTGGAAGGACTCCTGAGGCACCATCAGGGCAAAGCCTGCAGATAAAGCACAGAAAATGCCTAATTGCAGAGGTGCAAGTTGCCTCCACACAGCCAAGGGCACAACACTCATACAACTTACCTGATTCTCATAGGGTCGCCTGGCATTGCCCACTGCCACAGCTTTGATGAACAGCTTCAGAATGAGGGGGAGAAGGAGGGCTCCCACGGGTACAGCCACTAGGATGCTTTGCACAGGGTAAGAAGTGAAGCCATGGAATAGCTCCTTTTTGGCCCAGCATTTCAACCCACATAATCCTCTCCATCCCTACCACCGCAGCTAGCACCACCCACCAACTCTCACTCCCTGGACTGGACAGTTAGTCCAGTAAAATGAAGTGAACCCTAACTTCACCACACTGTCCTCCCACCTGTTTCTTTTCAACTTATTTTATGCTACTCTGTGGTCCCCCTAGATTCTTAACTTCACAGGCATCCTAACCCTCCCATATCCCTGACTCCACTGGCCCTCCACATGTCCTTCAAAAGTCCTCCCAAGTGACTTCTCCCTCTAGCCCTGCCCTTGGTCTCCCCCATTCCTTTTTGGCTGTTCACCCCTACTTCCCCACCACACTAGCTCTTCACACTTTGGGCCTTTGGGACTGTGTGGATACATCATGGTATAGTCCAAGAATGCCATGTGCCTCCTGTGCATGATGAAAAGCACACAGGTGGCCAGCATGGCACCCAGGTAGAGGCACAGGGAGAGGAGGAGTAGCAGGTAGAGCTGGATGTTTGATGCCTCACACAGTTATTCAAACACCTGCAATGGTGATCAAACTTTTAGGGGAGAGGAGGCAGGATTGAGGATCCCTATGGAATGGCCTCCATCACCCCCTAATCCTGAGGCCTCCCCCAATTCAGCCCTCTAGGCCTCCTGCTCTTGTCCTACACACAGGTTCCATCTCAGAAAGAACCTGGCATTTCCAGAGTTAGAGCACAGTTAGGACCCCATGGCTCATCAGGTCACCTGCCCTGAGTGAGGTATATAGAGACAAAACCTGCCTGGTGTCACTTGGAGCAGGAAACAACATCTCTGGACCTCTGTTTTTACAGAAACTGAATCAAGATGAAAAAACATCCTCGCCCATCCAGACATCTGCATTTGTGAACCCAAGCAGGATGGGCACATCAGAGAAACACACTCAGACCCCAGAAAACTCTCCAACTGGGACACTCAGACCAAGACAGGCAAAGATCCCCAGGACATGGCAGCAGTCAGCTTAAATGGCTGAGGATCTAGTATCAGCAAGCCAGGAGAGAGGACAGTCACTACTTTTCCTCCCCAACTCCACCAGGCCCAGCACAGATGAGCTTCCCTCTTTGGCATATCAGCACATGTGCAAGCAAGGACAGCCTCCATGGACAGCTAGAGATACGGAGGTGATGACATATATAAGTGACCAACAGAGGCTGAGAGCCACTTGAAGCACTCTGGGAACATGGTCTGATACTCCCATCTGGCCTACTCATGATGTGAGGTTCCTGGTCCTGTTCAAGTGCCTAGGGACAGGTTGGTGAGTGGACAGAGAGGAGGAGCACTCACCTCCACACAGACGTCACAGCTTTTGCAGTGAAAGGTTCAGGGCATGAGTTCAAAATAACAGGCGGAACACCACGACATTTCCTATAACCTGCCATTCACTCATGCCATGTAGGGAGCCTCAGGGTCCTGCTCGAAGGTGCCAGGCAGGGAAAGAGGTTTTGGCAGTGGAGGAGGCCCTTGTATCACTCTGATGCTCAGGGCAACCCATAGCATCACTGGGCAACAAGAAGGTGGGGTGGAAGTAAACAGGGGAATCCTGGTCCTTGTTGAGCAAGCTGACAATTCAGATAGGTGGCAGTCAAAGAGAAGGGGCTGTCCAGCCTCAAGAGCTTTGTATGTTGCTCCCCCTTTTGGAATAGTAATCAATGCTTGGAATTGTGTGAAATGGGAAGGAGGAGAAGTGAACTACATGGTGTTTGAAGAATATGTAGGCCTCTCATGCCAGCCTGCCCAGGCCTCTCTTCTAAAGCACCTGGGAAACCTCCAGGGATTCTGTTTTTTTCACACTTCAGTGACTTGGGAAATGAAGTGTCAGGGCCCAAGTAATGATGACAAGATAAGAAGGAATCCTGAGGTCACAGGTGGGGTCAGCCCTTTAGAAATAACCCCTGTAGACACCAGCCCTTTGGGTGCCACATGCCTATCCCAGGGGTCTGAGGCCTTACCTCTGTGTAAGATGCCTGGGTCCGATATAGTCATAGAAATGAGGCTGTACATAGTGAGGAGGCAGAGAAGACCCATGGCCAATGAAAAAGCCCACTCTTTTTTGGGCTAGTGCTCAGCATCTAAAACCAGGGCCAGACTCAGTTCTAATCTGGGACAACCCGGAGCCCCCATGAGGCCCTGCTCACCTGAGGTCAGTCTCACACACCTTAAGGTCAGATCTGAATATCCAGGTAGAGACAGACCCCATTTCCTTCACCAAATATCACCAGCATTATCAGCCTTCCATACTTCTCTAAAAGCCTCAGGCTTCCCATGTCTCTGTGCTTGTAACTAAATATCCTCCTTCCCCTCCTGGCCTCCCTCCACTTCCCTGCCTCTGCATTCTCACTATTTCCTGTCTGTCTCTTGGTGAGAAACCTGAAAGCTGGCATGGAGACTCATGGAAAGGTGAAGAATATTGTGCTCAGAGAGACCAGTGCTGTCACAGTCAAACAAGCCCAATGTCTCAAGAAAAGCCAGGATCTGGCTTGGGGTGGGGGTGGGGACCAGAAAGCATTTGAGATACTCATGCTCTGATGCCTGCTCTCAAACAAATGAGAGCCAACCCCTCCTTTTCCTGGCTTGGCACCCAGAGTACCATAACTACAAGTGTGACATCAGAGCAGTTCCGGAATGGGGGCTGTAGCTGCTTCCAGTGCCCTTTGAGAGCAACCCTCTCCTGAATTCACATACACACCTGTATACTGGGAAATCCTGCTTTTACAATGGTGGGTTTGTTGGAGCTGGTGAGGATGGGATCTGGTTTGTCCTCCAAATGTTCAAAGGCTGGAGGCTTGGTCCTGGGTGTGGCAGTGTTGAGCTGTTAGCACCTGCAAAAGATGCGGCCTAGTGGGAGGTAATTGTGCCACTGAGGATGAGACCCTTGGAAGGGAGTAATAAACTTCTCATGGGCTCCCATTAGTTCCAGTGAGAGAGGCTTGTTATAAAAAGAACAAGACTCATGCTCCCCAGTTTCTCGTCATGCAGCCTGTACCCCTTGCATTTCCTTTCACCATGATGCCATTCACCATGTTGTAAGCACTCTCACCAAAGGTTAATCACAGGGGCTGCCAATTGTTGGACTCTGAGCTAAATAAACCTCAGCTCGTTATAAAGTACCCATTCTTGGGTCATTTGTTAGAGCCAGCAAAAGCAGGCTAATACAGAGACCATGTATTATGGTTCTTGGGGAGATGGCATGGGGAGAAGTTTGGTGAGGGTTATCCACTCTCAGGCCCAGTGCTAATTGAAGTAGGCAGTGCTCATTGTTCATCCTATCTCTTTTTCTTTCTTTTTCTTTAAACAGAGTTCCAGTTTCAGGAAGGAGTTATCAATCTAGAAAACTAAACAACTTCCCAGTTCCCCTCAAAATGAAAAATAATATGTGTTGGGGATGTGACTCAATGAATAAGCAACCCTGGGTTTAATCCCTGATGACGATGATGATGATGATGATGATGATGATGATGTTGATGATAATGAAACTTCTACATGTTTATGGCATACAGCATATTTTGAATCATGTATATACTGAAGAATGGCTGAGTCAAGCTATTGAAGATATACACTCTTTCATATACTTATTTGTAGTGAGAACCCTTAAAATCTACTGTCTCAGTCATTTTCATGTGTATATAACATTATCAATTGTAGTCATTCTGTTGTATGTTTTTATTAAGTGTAGTTATTATATTGTATATTAGATGCTTGAAACTCATCCCTCCCATCTAAGTGTAATTTGATCTTCTGTGACCAGGATCTCACCAGAGCAGAGCCAAGCCACCCTTGGGCCCCTGGCAGTCACTACTCTGCTATCTATTTCTTTTTTTTTATATTTTAAAATGAATGATAGCAGACTGCATTACAATTCCTATTACACATATAGCACACAATTTTTCATTCATTCAACTTGATGAGATTAAGACATACCAAAGATTAAGAGATTCTGAGTGTATCAGTGAGGGTGTGTTTAGGAATGATTGACATGTGGGATAACAACTGAAGTGGAGACCCTCCCTAAAGTGGGTCAAAACCATCCAATAGCATGGTGGCTTGGATGGAATAAAAAGTGGGAGGACAAGGAAGCAGTAGCAGATACAAGTGTGATTCTTTTAGGAAGGGTTCTTGATTGCTGCTGCCATCACTTGAGAATATCAGACTCTTGCTTCTTCACTCCTGCAAAGTGAGCTCTTCCAGTAATTGTCTAAGGAGTTTCTGGAAGCCTTCTGTTTCAGACTCTGAGAGTACTGTTGATTTCTCTTTTTTCGGGGGCTTCAGTCACTTGTGCAGCTACTGGTTCCTCTAGCTCTACAGCCTGCAGATGGCCATTGGGGACTATACAATTTCTGGTCAAGTAAACCAATCTAACCAATCCCTTTTTATAATCATACTTCCTGTTGATTCTGTTCCTCTGCAGAGCCCTGATTAATACACCTTCCTGTTCAATGTTTCTGCTTCATCACAGAAATTTTGGTATAATGTGTTCTCATGATTATTAGTTATCTATGTATTTTCTCCTCTATCTTATGCTTTTTTCCTTGATCAGAATATTATTTTATATGCTTTTTTGCTTTCAACAAATTTGTGAATTTTCACTTCCTTTTTATTATGGATTTCCAGCTTCCTTCTATTGAGGGTCTAGAAGATACTAATGTGTGTAAAATATTTTGCTGAAAAAATCTCCAGTATGGGACATAAATACATTTCATGGGGGATTATGGCCTCATTTACTCTAAAGAGCCCAAAGTTCTCCAATTATCATATTGGGGTTTCGTTTTTCAAGTTATGAATTGGATGGAGTTTGGGATGAGGTGATAGATCAATCCGATTATAGCACCAAATCTGAAACCCAAGACTCATTTGCCATTTTAAATTTCTTTTTGGAAGTATTCCTAGTCACAAGTATTCTACCACACAGGCAGAGTTCAGGAATGAAAAGGGTTACAACCAAATCAAGTTGTGATAGTCTAGGTATTGTGCTGACAACCCTGCTGAAGCCAGAAGAAAAATGTCCAGATTTAAGTGTCTTGTATGGAGCAAGACTTCTTATTAAATAGACTAACAGATAATTGTTGCTGTTGTTAATCTCATTAAGTGAGCTTTGTAATGGGATTTCCTTTTAGGATTAAAGCAAACACCACCCAGGTTCCCAGTGTGGTTGGACACTCACTGGAGGCCAGAGGAGTTTCAGAACACCAAAGCTGCTGCCTGCTGAGTCCCACATGCTTGGTGGTACCTGGTGTGAGGCCCACAATGCCATGGAGCAGCACTTTCCCTGCTGTGTGCTACAGGCTTCACATTCTGCAGACCAGGCACCTGGGCTACAGAGGCCTCCAACCCTGAGCTTAATATGTCCTGGGCCCTTGCCATTGCCCTTCTATATCCAACCGCCAGATACTTCCTATGACTACCAAGACTTGCACTGCAACCTGCATCCCACACCCCAAGCGCATCTTCCTTGGCATTGGTCATGAAAAGATGACTTTCCCTGGGCACACAGCACCTTGCGCCATGGCACAGAGCTTCCTGTCCTGGACTCTGTGTCTGCAATCCAGAAGAAGCCCCAGGCGCCCCCAGGAAAGTCAGGGGTCTTCATAATGTCTCGCCATCAACCATCTCCGGGGTTTTCTTGTGTTCCAGGTGTGTGGGTGAGGGATGTCTAGAGCCCAAGACCTCTTGTTGTTACCCTTGTAATATTCCTCTTCCCCCTGCTCCCATCAGCGTCCAGGAGTTAAGCCAAGGCTGCTGGGAGTGGATCCAGGGCCTTCTGCACAAGACTCCCTGAGGCTGCTTGAGTATGCAACCTTTGGGACCCAAGAGCACTGAGATTTCTCCTACAACCATGTTTGGAGGAGCGTTTTGGAAGGGATCATCTAGAAGTAACGCTTGTGTTTGCTTGTCCACCTTGGAGGCTTCAGAGCTCTTGTGCATTTTTCTTCTGTTTTCTCAATAAAATTGTGTCAATGCGATATTCTTGGTTGTAGTATACTCCTGTTGGGGATGAGGAGGCTCAGACCACTGGGTGGTGAGAGACCAGGTCTAGATCTAAGGGGTCAATTCTAAACCTAAGGGGGCCCTCCCTCATTGTTCTTTCTCTGCTTATTGGCAGCATGATTTGGTGGTGTCTCCAGGTATCCAGAGCACTGGTGTATTGGGTGTTTTACACACACTGCATCTCCTAGTAGATACACAGCAGCCTTGAGGACCCAGATGAGAAATGATCTTCCTGTGTTACCCGGCCATCTATTTCCCCCAAGACTATTTAAGAGGTGCTTTCACACCTTACAGTTGACTAACTGCTACCTCTGTCTGTCTTCCTTTCAAACCCACCTACAATCTTCTGCTTCTTGGGACTCACAGTCTGCCCAGGCAGTCAAGATTCAATGGAGTGGAGCTGGGGTTGTGGCTCAGTGGTAGAGCACTGGCCTAGCATATGTGAGGCTCTGGGTTTGATCCTCAGCACCACATATAAATGAATAAATAAATAAACAAACAAAGAAACAAACAAATAAATTAATAAATAAAATGTATTAAACAAAGATTCAAAGGACTCAAGAAGCCAGAGAAGAAGATCAAGTCTAGCCAGGGAAGGGCAGGCAATCTGCCCAGTCTGGGTCACATCTGCCACTATACCCTTGACTGCACTCACTGTGAGGCCATTCAACAGACCTCAATAGCTAGACCTCCAAACTCTAGGCCTTGGTATTCTCCCATTGGGATAGAATCCTCCAGAAGACTCCACCCAGATTGTTCTGCTGCCAGGGGTCCTGCAAAGTAAGCTACTAAAGATGGCCTTCTTGGACCCAACTTTGTCTAGCGTTTTTATAATTTGAACTTGAAATCATGGATCTTTAGTTTTTGACAACTTTACATGATGTATCTCTAATAATTTTTAGTTCTTGTTTTGAGACATGATCTAATAAAGTTGCTGAACAGTCTCTTGAATTTTTTTAAAGTATTTTTATTAGGTGTTTATAACTTTTTTATTTTATTTGTTTGTATGTGGTGCTGAGAACTAAACCTAGGGCCTCACACATGCTAGGCAAGCTCTCTATCACTGAGCCACAATCCCAGCTCTTTGAATTTTTTTTTTGCACCACAATTGAACTTAGGGGTACTCAACCACTGAGCCACATACCAAGCCCTATTTTGTTATTTTGCATTTTATTTACATACAGGGACTCACTGAGTTGTCTAGCACCTCATTGTTGCTGTGGCTGGCTTAGACATCACAATCCTCCTTTCTCAGCCTCTATAGCCACTGGGATTACAAGTGTGTGCCACCCTACCTGCCTTGTCTTGAATTTGTAGTCCTCTTGTGTCAGCCTTCTAGGTCACTAAGATTACAAGCGTGTACTATCCTTACCACCTGGCAAGATTTATCTTTACAATCAATTTATTATTCATGGAGCCAGAGAATTGTTACTCGGTGATATTTTACAAAATATCAAAATGTACCTACTTTTTTGCTCCAGTGAATTAACTGGAAAAAAAACAAAACAGTGCATAAATTAATTGTAATGAACATATACCAAATAATTCTGTTATGCTAGAATATGCTAAGGTCTTCTAGTATGTAATTCTGGGAAGAAAGTTGATTCAATATGTTGTGTATTTATACCATGTATTTGACTAAGAAGAAAAGTGAGGGATGACTTCAAATTGCATCAGAAACTTTACACCCCATGTATATAGGAGAATGAAGCAGTTTGGTTTTGAATGAACACATGAGATGGCAGTTCCCTAGGTTTTTAAGTCCAAGTATAAAAGGCTAATCCATTGGAGTGACAGTTATGTTTGTGTTTATTCTTGGTATTGGTCTCTTGGGGTGAAATTTCACCCTGAGTTTTTTGCATGCACTCTTAGTTTGGCATTCTTGTTTCAGACCAAAGCGCTTTCTTTCTGCAACCTTCTTTTTCCTTTCCCCTCCCTCCACGCACTCTTTCTTCTTTCTCCCCTCTCTCTATTTTTCAGATACTGCAAACAACTTTGATAGATCCCAAGCTCCAGGATGACCTCTGTGACTTCTATGGCCAATGCAGCTTCAGACACTGGCTTTTTCCTGGACCTTTAGGGAGTTTTTGTTCCTGAATCTTTTCTCCTGCTACCTCTTCTCCTGGAATTCTACAGCTCTATTCAATGATGTCCTCCCGCCCACCACGTTTCACCCAATCTGACTGCTAATGTGCTCTTACCTTAAAACTACATGAGTTTTTCTCCTGGAGCAAAAAGTAATGATTCTTGGGGGCAGTGTGAACCTGGAATCTGGAAAGGAGAGTTCTGATGACACTGGGTATCCAGAGTTCTTGGCTGTTATGGTGCAAAGTGGAGCCATGAAGAAATGTTTCAAGGTGAAGTGTTTGAAATCATAATTGAAGATTCAGCAAGAGAGCAAATTGGGATGAGTATTAGGGAGAAAAAAAATGGATGTGAATGAGGCAAAGAGGAAATAAAGTACATAAGATGGGATGCTTTAAGCTTTTGAAAGTACTAATTATTGACAATTACATATTATCAATGTCAGTCACTCCAAATCAATTAGAAAAGTGATGAAAATTATGGAACTCTTCAAATTCTCACAGACAAATACATAACATTACTAGCTTTTCAGTAGCAATGTTGAGCCTAGTCTCACCAATGTTAGACACCAGAAAATTAAAAGAAACACATATTTAAATGGCATATTAGAAAGAGTTAAATACTTTAATCACAGGGTCCAGGGATGTAGGTCAGTGGTGGAGCACTTGCCTAGCATGAATGAGTTCAAGAATTTGATTCCTGCTATATAAAAAAGGAGAAGGAGTGTCCATTATAATCCATGTTGTTAAAATGTTGGCAAAGGACTGGGTTGTGGTTCAGTGTCAGAGCACTTGTCTTGCACATGTGAAGCACAGGGTTCTGAAAATAAACAAAATAAAGATATTATGTCCTTGTGCAACTAAGAAAACCATTTTAAATAAACATTGTTAAATAATGTTGGCAGAAAGACGTTCCTCAATATTGGTGTTTGAATTAATTTGGTATGCAACATATCCATGTGTTTTAACAATTTTAAATATACTGTTTTGATATAGCAATTCCACTTTTAGGAATTTATTGTACAGATTTATTCACAGGAAAAAAAGAAACTCTATTAAGGAAAAAATAGTGTTCTTTCATAGTACAAGTAAAAATGATCCACTCAGAAATAAGGCAACCCTTAAAATCTCAAAGAGAATAGATAGCATAGAGGTTCTAGGACATATTAAATGCCCTTATAATTCTAAGAGGTAGAGAGCATTAAGGAATTTTATATATATCTAAATTTTTATGGTATTGAAAACATGGCTCCCTTTTGATATAGAATCACTTAGATTTTACATCTTTAAACAAAGATAATGATGCTACACAATTTTATACATTTTGTGTAGGACCTTTAATAAAAAAATATTTGATAAAATCATCCTCTAATTTTATATCTTCCACTTTCATTCTCTTTCCTGTACTACTGAAAATTATTCTAGTGAAATGAAATTTAAGTAATGAATATTTTAGCAAAGTATTTAGTAAGAGTCACAAAAACTACAAAAATATTATGAGATTTTTAGTTTGCAAAATGGATGCAAATGATATCAAAGATAATTATATAAGAACTTTATTAAATTATGAATGGATATAAAAGTTACTAAAGATTATTCAATGACAAACTTTTAAATAATACAAACGTTACTTAAGACAAGTAAATGTGTCATAGTACAGTTAAGTGGAGGTCAAGTCAGGAGATAACTCCTCTTCCTGGTGCATTCACCAGCTAAGACCAAAGCACTTGGCCTCCCTCTGTGCTACTTGTCAAATACTGAGCCTTCCTCAGCCTGGGGAATTCGAACACATACTGTGGCCCTCTGCCCCTAGCAGAAACCCACCTGATCCTTGGCATTCTTTTGCCTTAAGGCACTCATTCCTGAACTAAAAACTTAATAAATACATTAAATTAAAAATTGTTGTCAAACACTATGGTTTTATAAAATATGCTGATGTTATATAACAGGTGTTATATTATGCATGATAATTATTTTTTTCTTTCAGTTAAAAAAAAATTAAAACAATTTTGTAGGACCATAATGTATTTTAAGGCCCTAGTCACTTTGCACAATGGATGGGTGAGCCCTGCCTGGAATCTTCCTGATTTATGTTAGCAGCAGCTAAGGCTTCAACTCTAGAGGGCCAAGTTATAAACCCACTACAAAGCAGAGTTTGCTTGGCCCAAATGAATTGTTAAGAAGCAAGTTTGTGAAGGAGTCTATAGTTTTATGGATGCTCTTAGAGCTCCTAATGATAAAAACTACTTCTCCTTGAATCATTGTGACAAAAAATGTGACAGTAAAATCCACAATGTAACTTCTTTCTCTCAAACATATGCCACAGAGATTTTTTCATGGATCAGTTTTAATTCAAGATCATGAGACTTTGATTATATTTCAGAAAAATAATACCATATAGAAAATGAATGTGAACATAATCTGAGGAATTTCCTGCCCTAAATTAAAAAAAAAATCACCATTTATCTAAATGGAATAATTTGAAATAGTTAGTGATTGAGAAAGTCAGCCATAGAGGTAGTTGTGTACTACCTCTGTGCAATATTGATGTTGCCCATTATTAATAATTATATTTGATTATTAATGTTGCCCATTATCAACCTCTAAAATGTCTTTAATTCCAGCTACTCAGGAGGCTCAAGCAAGAGGATCATAAACACACAAGCAACATAGTGTGACTCTCTCTTCAAATATAAAAACAGCAGGAGATGTAGCTTGGTGTTAAAGTGCCCCAAGTTCAATCCCAAGTTGAAAGGAGGGGGGGAAATCTTTTAAATGTCAGGTTTTTTCTTCTTTTGTTATCTATTATTTTATTTTGCCCATATTAAAATTTGGATTCTGCAA
Source organism: Ictidomys tridecemlineatus (assembly GCF_052094955.1). NCBI lineage: Eukaryota > Metazoa > Chordata > Mammalia > Rodentia > Sciuridae > Ictidomys > Ictidomys tridecemlineatus. The sequence continues at coordinate 198,252,473 of NC_135477.1, forward strand.
TCTGAATACTCAGAAAATGAGAAGTTATATCCTATCTCATTCAAATTACGATATTTCAAAATCATTGTACTGTCATGTGTAACAAAAAAAAATTATAATGTGCTATGCTATGTAGTTCTTCTCATCATTTTCAATACTGAAAGCATAGTTGTATAAAGATTTTTAGAGACTTCTAATTTTGTTTTATGTAAATAAACCAAAAGAAAGTACATTATTAGAATACTCAATATTTTGGTAGGCATGGTGTATGTGTGTGTAAAGGAGTGAAAGGTTCTCAAAAATGAAGATGTCATTTAGTACTATTACATTTGTAAAATATATCATCTCACAAGGTCTGGAATCTTTTTTGCACAGTGACATATGTGGTTACGACACACTACAGATGGTTTTTTCCCCCTTGGTGGTGCAGGTGAGTGAACAAAGAGCTTCATACATCTCTATACACAACTACATCTCCAGTGTGTGTGTGTGTGTGTGTGTGTGTGTGTGAGAGAGAGAGAGAGAGAGAAGGACTTTTAATTTTTTTAAGAGAGTGAGAGAGAGAGAGAGAGAGAGAGAGAGAAAGAGAGAGAATTTTTAATATTTATTTTTCAGTTCTCGGCGGACACAACATCTTTGTTGGTATGTGGTGCTGAGGATCGAACCCGGGTCGCACGCATACCAGGCGAGCTATCGCTTGAGCCACATCCCCAGCCCCAAAAGACTTTTAATTTTGCTGTCGCTGGCCTTGAACTTATTTTCCTCCAGCTTCAGACTCCAAATCCCTGGGATTACAGGCCTTGGCCTCTGCACCTAGCTTCCTTTGTTTATTGTGGAGGCTAAACCTCTAGTTGTCACCAAGGTTCAAGAAAATTTATGAGAGAGGAAGAAATGCTGATTTAGATTTTAGCTTTTTAGGAAAAAGGATGATCCTATTGGAATCTTATCTCTATATCTGAACCACAAAAATACTCCAACTTCTCTTTGACCTCTAATCCCATTCCATTCCATAGACAATTGACACTAAATTTAGCTGATGAGAAAAGCAAGGCAAACAGGTCTGATCTCACTGTTCATTAAGACCTAGCACCTAGACCCCTCTAAATCCAAATCCCCTCAATCTAAAACCTATGGGGTTTCAGGGAACAGGAAAGTTTAAAAATCCATGTCCATGCTAATGAAGGCATTACATCCCATCAAGCTGAGCTCAATGTATAATTTATCTTTTTATTTTTTGAGACAGGATCTTGTTCTGTTCTCCAGGGAGGCTTCAAAGTCCTAGGCCCAAGCAATGCTCCTGCCTGAGCCTCCTGTATAACTTGGACTACTAGTAAACAACATGGCACCCTGCTGATGATAGTTTGATAAAGCTACCTGAGCCAACTTACATTAGGCATATGACCCCACCCAAAAGCCTTCAGTTTTGGTGGATCTTAAAAGAAAATCTGTAAAGTCTCTTAACCTAGACATAGCCCACCAGGGCAGGATTCTGTCACTGTCTGGACATGTCTGACCTAGAGCTGATGTCTTGGATCCCATGATTGTCAACTCAGAAGTCCCAAGACTAGAGATTTCATTTTGATGTCCTTCTTAGTTAATAAGAAATCAACTGTAGAGCATTTAAAAGATATTTATTGATGCTTATTCTCTCTCCTATTCCAGAAGGTCACATTCAGTTTTGAGGAGACACCATCAAGTGGCCACCCAACTATATATTCTGTTAGCACAATACCCTCATATCTCCAGAGATGGCATTGAGTTCAGCCACAGATCTGAGCTGGGTAATTGGCTCCTCCTGCCCCAGACCTACCTATACAGCTTCCTATCCTGACCCTTTACTCACCCCCTCCAGATCAATAGACAAGCAGTGAATACAGGAATGGCTCATCATGAAAAATTCAATCACATTAGAAACTAGAAGAATTCTCAGTTCATCTAAAAGAAGAGTTCTTTAACAAATTAATTACACAAAGAATTTTTTTTTATTCAAAAACCTTTAAATCATTTCAGAGAGAAAGAACAAAATGAGGGATGATCACCACAGCCAAGACTTCAAAGTGCCTAGGCATGCAGGGCATAGTCCCAGTGCATGAGTCCACAGGGGCAGTATGAGTGTCCCCAGTGGTGCATTTCATGTTCCTTCTAGGGCTTTGGCTGAAGGGCATTGTACTGCAAGGCATCCTCAAGATGAGATTCCTTTCCTTTCTGGGTTCCTCTGGGATGTGAGCCTCAGTTTTCCGCAGCTTCTGGGGATCTCCTGGGCTCCAAGAGAAGGCCTGAGTGTAGGTTTGTTCAATTGTCCAGGCACTGGCACCTCCTGGGAAGTTCAGGACCCATTGGTCTCACTGACCATAGTGTTTGCAGATATTTGAGGTGACTAGAGCTCCTGAGAGGTTTCAGCCATTGGCTGCTGGATGGTCTTGAACTCTGTGCTGGTCCATCTAAACTCCCTGCTCCTGTGTAACAACACATACTGTTAGTGCACGACCTCAGTTCCCCAAAGACAGCTCCCTGCTATTTGTAAGCCCAGTGAGGCAGTTGGCTTACTGGAAAATTTACATCTCTGCATCTCTGGAGGCACTGGGAGGAGTTGGCAGCTCAGTGAAGAAAAATTATCTGGGTTCAGGCCTAGGGGAATGTGGGGCTGTGGAAAAGATCTCATAAGAGTCAATGATCTCCAGGTTGACTGACAGACTGCCATAGCTTCAGCTTCCCTACCATGGCAAGGTGTGTTTTTACCTGGCCTAGGAAAAGAACCAACTCATTTAGTCTGGTATGGACTGAAGCTTTTCATAGTGTTCTGTCCAGTAGTTGACCTCAGAAGCAACACCCAATCATGTGGGAGGGACATTCATTTGCACCATACATTGATTGAAGAACCTCATAAGATTAAGGTGCAAGTGGACCAATCCTGAAGGCATTTTTGAAATTCCTTGGTTTTGATTGAATTAGGGAAAGGATGCGAGGATGAGGTAGGATAGAAGCGAGCCTCTAGTTCTTTCAAGTTTCAATTCACTCCAAAATTTTTTTCTCTATTTCAAATAAACATAGTCAAATTAACCAGGCATGGTGGTGCACCTCTGTAATCCCAGTGGCTTGGGAGGTCAAGCCAGGATAATTTTGAATTCAAAGCCAGCTTTAGCAAGGGCAAGGTGCAAAGAAACTCATTAAGACTCTGTCTCTAAATAAAATACATAAAAAAAATTCAAAATCACTAGTCTAATTCTGCACTTAATTTTTGTTTGTTTTTCAATAATTCTCGTGATTGAATATCAGGCTTTACCACTGATCTTCTTCTCAGGCCATTTTATCTTGTGTTTGAGACAAGATCTGGCTATATTGACTAGGATGAACTCAAACATCTGTATTTCTTCCCTCAGTCTCTTGCTTCTTTGGGATTGCCTGCAAGGGTCACTACACCTAGCTAGTTCTACACATATGGACTGGCTGGTTTCAGAGACCAGACTCAGTGGTGCTGGATCATACTCTTAAGACCATGGATATGCATACCCTTGATGGTCTTGACAGTTTTGCTGTGTTTCAAAAGTGAACACAAATATTTGAACCTCTTGATTTGCAAGATTTTGTGGAGCTTTTTATCAAGACAATAGTGAACCATTTTCACACATAACCTCTGACAAGTTATAGGAAGAGGATTGATTCATTCTTCAGGAGATTATATTTTTAATTGATGTTAAAATTTTCAGGGGACATACCCAATTGTATTTAGAAGAAGTTTTAACATTTCCTTTTTTTTTCTTTTTCTTTCTATTAACTATTTTTTATGTATCATTGGGTATTGACTCCAGGACTTCATGCATGCTGGCAAGCACTCTACAACTAATCTGCACTCAATGTCCCCATCTGCAAGTTATTAAGATCTTTTTATGTACATTTCATCTGCTGCTTCAAATTCTGACATAGTAGCCTCTGATGTGCCTTAGCACACCACAACTCTCCATTGTTATGCAGTGGACATTCATATTGCTGCTGTCCCCATAACCACACATAATTGTCTCTATGAACCTGTGGGAGAATTTCTCTAGAACAGGTGACAATGTATAAAACTGTTCCATAAAAAGTGTATGACCTTAATTTTACCAATAATTGACAGATTGTTCTTTAGGGTGCAGCATTTATTTTCCAATAGTGATGTGCAGTAATGCATGCACATATTCCCCCAAAACACTTGGAATGACCCAGTATTGTGACATTTTTCAGGGGCTTTGTGGCTCTGTAGAGGTTTGCTCTGGTGCTGATGGCTACCTGTCCAGTTTTTCTAATTTCTGAAACTCTCTCTATGGGCCAGTTGCTGTGCGATTTTTGAGAGACACTCTCTGATATTCAGTCTGAAATCTGCTTCTGCTTTTTGATCGGATTGCATAAACTGTGTGTGTTCAGTGTGGGTTCCTAAAGATTGAAGGAATACAATTGTGCTATTATATATGACTTTTTGCCTTGAGCTTATTATAATCTCTTTCATTTTTGACAACCCCAGAAGAATGGCTACATAAAATAATACATTTCCTGTTGGGCTGGGGTTGTGACTCAGAGATACGGTGCTCACATAACATGTGTGGGGCCCTGGGTTTGATTCTTAGCACCACATAAAGAGAAATAAAGAAAGGTATTGTGTCCATCTACAACTGAGAAAAAATATTTAAAAAATACATATTCTCCATAAAAAGAATATTTAAAATATTTTTTATTTTAGGATGTTTTTATAAGGATAGTTTTATATAATTTTTTCTTTGAGCAAATATACAGGTAAATGAAAACATGTCTTTCAAAATTTCATCTAGATACTTTATAGGTTTTCTTCGGTGTAAGCCTTTCCATCAAGAAATACATTGTTTAAATGGAGACATTTGTACATTTTCTATATAGGTTAACTCATTACCCCAGGGATCCAGGGACCAGAGGCAGACATTCTGCCTTCCAGGACCTCCTCTCCCTGGTTGGTATTAAACTGGATCTCAGTGACACCACTCAGAGATGCTAGTGTCTGAGAGAAGCTGTGCTGGTCAGGGACAGCCTTGTAGCTGTCATAGACACTGAAGACTCCAGGCCTTTCCTTAGGTAGATGCAGGATACAGATATTGTGCAAAGAGACACATTTCCCAGCTAAGGAGCTCCTACCATCCCATACTTTCTTTTCTATACTTGGATATATTTGTTTGAGGATAAAATTTGGGGATCCTTTGCATCGCCCTCTCTGGATACTATCCATACCTCTGTCCACCAAAGGAGACCATCTCTAAGGCTCCGATTTCCAGTCCACAGCACAGCTCAGAATCAGAGCTCTGTCTCCTACCACATGCAGCACTCATCCATCCTCTCTTCTCTCTTCATTCTGTCTCCTGTTGATCAAAAGGACCAAATATTCATGAGAGCCTGTACAACAACATCAATTGCCTATTAGAAAGTAAACAAGAAGACTTTGGTAAGTAATACATCTTACATTTTTCTGGAACAGAAGTAAAAACAAAATCTACCAATCTGAAAACTCAGTACTCCTAGAACTCAGTGGTCATGAATCAGGGTTAAAAGTTTCCATGTCTCTGGGGAGCCTTTCTCTAGGCCTATATGGATTTCACCAAGAGAAGTTTCCAGGTCAGGCGACTGTCTGGTTGCTTTGCAGCATGGCACTCTCCTGAGGATGAATTTGAGTTCTTTGGTGTCATGAGCATAGGGTTCTGGAAAGGCAGGCAGGTAGAACTAGCGATGGTTCTATGGTGTATGGGCGCTGGGCAAGTGTCTGGGTGGAAGGAGACCCAATATAGCAGCCCCCATGGCCTATATTTTAGGCTTTCCCACCTCGGTTCTCCCAGCTGAGGACAGAAAGGGGAACCACTTCCCAGAATCTTCTAAGCTCAGTGACAAAGGCAACTGGGATCTTACTGTCACTCTGTAGATTCCAGAGCCTGCTTGACACAGGAATGATTGGTCCATGACTTTGGCCTCTAGATCCGAAGAAGCAGTGGCAGGGCTGAAAGAGGAGGGAACAAATTGAGTGGCTGCTCAGCATTTGTTTTTTACTGATGGCCCGCTTGAATGAACAATTTCAAGGTAGAGTTCATTATGTTGGATGATGATGGTACTCTTGGCAGTAAATTGCTTCACAATGTTGGGTCTGATGAACTTCAGTAGAAAAGCAATCATCTTTACTGTCCTGTATATCTAGGATGAACAAATTTAAAAAAAAAAAGAAAAAAAAAGAGAAATCATTTTGGATGCAATTATATTAAATCTAATTGGTATGAGTAATTCATTAGATTAAGTAATTAATTAAATAGATTAAGCAGATTAAGGTGAAAATATTTCACAAAGGCTTACTCATTATGAAACACCAGATTCTCTTGTTTCCTTTGTGTATATGAAATCCCATGATCACAGCGCTTCTTCAGGGCATGTACCTTTGCTTCTACAAAGGCTTAATTCATTATCCCAAATCACACCAAAGGCAATGCTGCAACCGAGTCCTCTGTTACGAGAAAAGATGGAAATCAATTCTCCACTCTTGATTGGAATTCTCAGCTACCTGTTTTGTTTCTCTACTGATGAATTCCTAAATTATAAGGACTAAGGGGAATAGAGAGGTGGGGTGGGGGGATGGAAAGCTATACTCTTCAAATATCAAAAAACCAAATATGGTTCAGATTTAAATTTTTATCTCAACATTTAATAGATTTAAATGTGATTATAAATTTAAAAATTTTAAGTCACAGCTGGTGGACATTGTTCAATCTGTGAAGTGAGAACAAAATTCTTAATTTTGAAAATTATGTCTTAGGATTCTAAGAAACCATAGGTCAGTCCAGCATAGTTGTGTCAAACACTTGTCATCATAGCTACTAGGAAGCTGAGGTAGAAGGAATAAAAGTCTGAAGTCAGGTGAGCGACTAAAGGAGACTCTCTCTCAAAATTATAAAAAGCCTGGAAATGTAGCTTTGTTCTAGGGACCTTGCTTCAATTCCCAGTACTGAAGAAGAAAAAAGGAAATATGAACAAAGTAACAACAGTTCCTGAAACATAGTACAACAAATAACCTTTGTGAAGGTTTGATCATTCTTACATGATCATACTGCTTATTATCGTAGAAGCATAACCCCAATGTAGAAAAAAACTGTGGCCCTTTAAAACATCTCCCTAATGTAAAAGAATTTTTCACATTTCACTACCAGAGCCCTTTTATTGGTATTTTCTTTCAGCCACAGAGCCTTCCTAAATATCCCAGGCTTTCTAAAACTTTCAGTCCTCCCACCTCAGGCTCCTTAATAGGTGTGATTCAAGGTATGGCCCACTGTTGCAAGGTTACCAGAAATTGATTATTAAAAAATTATTAGAAGCACACATATATTTAAATCTTATAGAAACACTGGCCCCCCTGTTTCATGATCCCTTCAATGTCATCAACTCTGCATTATTATTCAATCCAGCATATTATTCAATCAAGCATATCTCAGCCAGTTGTTATGAAAAGAGCTACATGTATGGCATGTTCTCTCTCAAATGTAGAATTTTATAAACAAAAAGTTTACTTGAATGTAGAGTAAGGATTATTAGGGTCTAGGAAGGATTGAGGAGAAGATGAAAGACAAGTTGGTGTAAGTGACCAATGCCCTCGGTATGAATGAAGATATAACATGAACCCCTTCAATGTTTGTTGTATATATGTCAATAGATACATTTTTAAAGCAATATAAAAAATGAAGATGAATAAAACTAATTCTTTTCTCTCCTGTTGGAGCAGGTACAGAATTCTGTAGTCCTTGAGTTCTACCTGGAAAGGGACCACAATGTGGGGGGAAATTCCCCCACCTTGGGAAAGCCTTGAGAAAGCAAGAACCAATCCACTTACCTGAGGGTTGCTGAGCAGGATCCTTAAAGTCACAGAAATGACTTCCTTTATGGATAGGGTTGGAGGCTTCTGTATAAGCACCTATCAGGTCTTGGAATCCCCAAGCTACTGCAGATGAGGTCTTAGTCCCAAGAGATCAGTGCATGCAAAAGTACAGAAGGGAATATGAGCCTGTTTGACACCACATATGTCTCCCAGGGGCATTCCCACAGCTTTTTTGGTCTCTGAAACCCATTTCTATTTCAGATCCACTGCCCTGGGCCACCAGCCCCACACAGGAGCCCTGCAGATTCACACCTTCCTTGTTTGGGTTGGAAGGTACAAGGTGGAGTGGTGCCCAAACTGAACCTGGAATATCTAGCTATAGTAGTGTCTTTGTGCAGGCAAACTTTCCATCTGTGCCCTTTGTATTCTAGACCTTTAGGAAGATTTTCAGATTAAATCAGCCCTCTTTGGTCTATAATAACATAATGAGATTTGTATTAATGGATTATAGTAATTGTGAGGGATTTTCTAAAAATATTTATTTAGTTGTAGATGAACACACAGTATCTTTATGTATTTTTATGTGGTACAGAGGATTAAACCCAGTGCCTCACACGTGTGAAGCAAGCACTTTACCACTGAGGTATGGCTTCAGCCCAGGGAATTTTTCTAAATGACATTTTATCCCCTCTTTAAATAAAAGAAAAAAAGATAACATGAATTTAGTCAGTTAGTTGTAAAGCAGAAGAGCAAAACCCTCAGTGAATGGGAAAACAAAAGCCCCTTCTTTTAACATTTGCCTTTAGGTTATGCCCCAACTTTTGTCTTGCCATTTTCAAACTTAAGCTCTCACCAGCACCAGATTCTGACTTGGACCCTGGCTACTATGCTACTCCTATCATTCAGAATCCTATAAGTGAGTTATCATTAGGTCTATCATAGAAAGCATATCATATCTTATGAAAAATTGACATTTTCCCTTTTATCTTGTTTTATTCAGAGTGAGAAAACTAGAGGGAAATATGAAAGGCAAAGGGTAAAATATGAAAAAGATGGTCTCCTCTCAAGAATGAAGGAGCTGGCAGGGGTTGTAGTTCAGTGGTGGGGGGCTTGCCTACCATGTGTGAGGCACTGGGTTGGATCCTCAGCACCACATAAAAAATAAATGAATAAAATAAAGCTATTGTGTCCATCTGCAACTAAAAAATTTTTAAAAAGGAAGGAACTTAAATTTGATTAATTATTATAAGTGTTTGGATAAATGATCTGCACACTTTTTTTTACTGTCATTAGATATAAAAAGACAGACTCTTGATCTCCCATTGTTTATTAATGTTCTAGGTTTATGAAAAAGTTTTTAGAAAATAGAAAAAGTATCTTAACTCATTGCTTAAGAGATCCTGACAATGCGTAGAGTGTACTTATTAATCACTAAAGGCCACTGAAATGTAAACAATGTTACTGAGATGTAAAAAAATTTTCACTACCTAAAATAAAACTTTCTTTCCCAGCAACATCAATACCCCAGAGTATATCTTAACATTTGATAGGGTGGATGTTGGAGCATCAGGGTGCTGAAGACCAGTGTGCCTCACTGATCCAAAGCAGAATCAAGAGGCAGAGGTTGTGTAGTCTTTCCTGCCTAATGGCTCATTCCAACCACGCCTATTCACACCTCACCAAGCAAAGATCTTCACTTCTTTTCAGTGGTGGTAGGTGTGCTGCAGCAGCCAGCAACAGCATCCTGTTTGTGAATGAAAAACAGATAAGGCTGTCTTAGCCTTCCCACTTTCTGCCCTGTGGGCCTGGGTCCCATTGGTTGTGGATTGTAGACTACTGACTGCTGTGAGCTGTTCCCTGCTGGGAGGCTTTCACCTGAGAGCAGGCTGGAACTGCCCTCTCAGGCTCCCCACAGACCTACTGAATCAGAATCTCCTGTTAAATTATGAGCAGGTGATTCCTTTTGGCATTAGAGTTTGAGGAGCACTCTGGGAGTTAAAGATCGATTTTCTAAGGGTGTGGAAACCAGAATTAGACAGGCATCAGTATAGATAAGTAAATCAAGTCAGGTCACATCTAGGAGGCCAATTTTGAGTGAGTCTGGGAAGTGGGAGACTTTCTGTGAGGGAACTTATCAAGAACCTGCCCCTGCTCCAACCTGTTGTCAAAGTAACCAGTCTCAAAAAAATCTCTGCCCTACAAGGAGCTATAAGGTTGTTAGGGTGTTTTTCCTCTACTCTATCCTGCCCTTCCTCCTTCAGCCTACCTATTTCCCAACTTTTGGCCATCCCACCAAGCATTCCTGGGCCTAGTCATGACCACAGAAAGGGGAAAAATAAGGGGGGAAGGAGGACATCAAAGGAAGCCTAGGACATAGAAAAAGGACAGAACACCTGGCTTCTTGGGATACCAGGATAGCAGCTATACCCCCTTTCTCCCTCACAAGAGTAGTCTTTTAAATAAACCCTGCTTCATTTGCTTGCCTTGGCCTGCTTCTCTAATGTTCAAACTTCAACATGTGCAGAAGCAGCAGTCCTCACCAATAACCAGCAGTATCATATTTGGAGATTCATATTTTGAGGAGCTTACCTCTATACTGAGGTAAGCTCCTCTCCATACATCCCACATCAGCTTGAGGTACATCTTTTTTCCTCTTATTTTGGAGGATGATGGGTACCTGTCGGCTATTTAAATGCAGTTAGTGCAGCCACCACTCTTCAAGACTAGGGTGAAATGTTTCTTGCCTAGGCAGCTGTTAATCACCTGTTAAAAACAGAGCAGGCATGATGGGGTCTGCTGAAGCCTCTTCCTACTCTTCTGTCCAGGCTCAGAGAGCAATTGGCTTGAGTACACAGTGTCCCTAGTCCCGATCTTCCATGGATGTGTGGAAGTGAATGAAGGAGTATGGAACAACATGAGGAATTTCTGGCCTGAGATACACTCAGGCGAAAATCCTAAGGTTCCTTCTCTGAAAATTCCTCCCAGCTGCCATAAGAGGTATAAAAGGTGATCCATAGATGAATGACACTGAGGGAAAGCCCCAATTACATTTGCCTCCATTTGAGCCACACAACACTCCCAACCCCATGTCCATTCCCTCCTGGATGCTCCCTTCCTTTGCAAATCAGAAACACTGGCAAACACTGGAGGAGGAGGAAAGAGTGGAGTGCGGTGGGGGGGCACTAGGGGCACCAAGGGGAGCACGTGCAGTAGGGGGCCCAAGCAAGGGGCCTCGGTTTGACTCGACGACCCGGAGCGATGCCACCCGACACCATGGCACGCCACGCAACAGAACTACGGACTCGCGCTAAGGGGCCCGGCCCAAGAGCCAGGCCCCAGGACTGGAGCTTAAAGCTCCATGGTTAGGGAGGACTGGCTTGGGTTAGGGGCAGCAGGCAAGGCAAGAGGGCAGGGGAGGGAAGGGAGAGGAATGAGCAGGCCAAGGTCAGCGCAGCACCCACGTCCACTGCCAGGTGTCAGGCTGTGGGCAGCCAAGGGGGCCCAGGTGAGGGGCAGGCCTGTGTTTCCCCTAGGGAGCCTCCAGGGCACAGAGGCCAGCCCATTGCACTCCTCTGCAATCCAGGGGAGTAGATCCTCCAGGCAGGGACCTGGAACCAAGCAGGGCCAAACGAGGGCCCTGGGTGTGGAAAGGCTGCCAGCGCCAGCATGAAGCTGGGTGGCTGGCTGGGAGGGGTCCCAGGACCCACTGGAGGAGCCCTGGCTAGAGAGCCACGCCACCTAGGCCAAGGAGCAGGGAGAGAGCGCAAGGGGAGATAGGGAAAGGGAGGAAGGGGCGGTGAGAGGAGGAGGAGGAAAGAGTGGGTTGGGGTGAGGGTGCTTGAGGGGGAGCGTGCGCGAGAGGGGGCCCAAGCAAGGGGCCCCCCGGTTTGACCCGACAACGCCACCCGACGCCATGGCACGCCACGCAACACGACTAGGAACACGTGCTCAGGGGCCCAGTCCAGGAGCCAGGCCCCAGGACTACAACTTAAAGCTCCATGGTTAGGGAGGTCTGGCTTGGGTTAGGGGCAGCAGGCAAGGCGAGAGGGCAGGGGAGGGAAGGGAGGGGATCGCGCAGGCCAAGGTCAGCGCAGCGCCCACATCCACTGCCAGGTGTCAGGCTGTGGGCAGCCAAGGGGGCCCAGGTGAGGGGCAGGCCTGTGTTTCCCATAGGCAACCTTCAGTGTCTGAGGCCAGCCTATTGCCCTCCTCTGCAATCCAGGGAAGTAGAACCTAAAGATTGGGATGGGACCTGGACCACAGAAGGGCAAAAGGAGGGCCCTTCGTGTGGAAAGGCTGCCCGTGCCAGCATGAAGCTTGGTGTCTGGGTGGGAGGGAACCCGGGACCCATGGAGGAGCCCAGGCTTGGGAGAATCAGGTTGACCGGATGGTCCAGGTAGTGCAGGGATCCCACAGCACCAGGGCAACAGAGGGGAGGCTCAAGAGGAGGTGCCAGCAAGGGGCCTGAGATCCAGAGATGGGGACAGGGCCAGGGTACTGGAGATGAGTGATCTGGTACTACAGCAAAAAGCCAGGCCCAGGTCTGGAAAGCCAATTACCAGGGCCCCCATCAGGCCCAGGGGATGAGAGAAAGGGAGTGGAGACAGTGGAGCAGGTGGCACAGGGGGGAGGAAGGCTCAAGGCCCAGGTCCACCCAGGCACTGTCCCAGGACTATGTATCTAAGGAAAGGGTTTTTAAACCTAGACAAGTTTGGGAATCTATGGCCATAGAAGTTGTACACAATGACATCGTAATTTTGTGAGGCCAAGTTTTTAAGACCAGCCAGTAAACATGTGGGAATGGGATAATGGCACAGTACTGGTGCAGGGAATATTAAAAAGGAATTTAAACGGGTTTAAAGCAAGAAATCTAGGCAACTAGTGTAAGGAGCCAGTAACACCAAAAGGAATAGAAGCTGGGCATCGGGGGGGGGGGCTTATGGAATATCTATCTGCAGCTTCCCCCAAAAAAGGTCACAACTCTTGCATTGCCCAGTCACATCGCCATATCCGGTGCCCACACTGACACTGTTAAGCTGGATCTTATTTCCTGCACACATACCTACTGTGCACCTATGTCCTTTCCTCATAACCCTATTTCTCACACTTGCATGGTAGAGCTGAGAGGCCTGATTGGCTGTGATGTTTCCAGCTCTGCTGCTGTGTCCAGTGTTCAGCCCCAGGTGTGACAGGAGCCCAGCAGTCCCATGACAATCCAATCTCAGGAAACCAAAAGTTCTAGGCAACCCCCTACCCCCACCCCACCCCACCACTATATGAAGGAAGGAGACTTACCATCTGAAGCAGGGACTTCCGGCTTGGCCACCAGTATAGCCCCTCAAGATGGAAAGTGCTTCTTCTTCATCATTTCAGTCACATGATTCTCACACATCAGGTACTGGCTAGGAATGGGTCAAACTGGCCCTTCCTGGAAGTCTGACATAGGAGACTTTCAGGAGCAAGTCTTCTGCTCAAACCTCAGTTTGTTTGTGTGAAAATCATGCAAACCCATAAAAAATACTGAACTGTTGACAAAAGGTTTACCTCTGTGGTCCCAGTTACAGTCACATATGACATAACATTTCAGTCAATGAAGATTAGTTTATAAGTTTGTCCCATCAGACTAGATCGCCTAGTGATGTAGCCATCTTACTTTATGTGGGTACATACTCTGATGTTTGCATATGGACAAAATTACCTCAGGATGCATTTGTCAGAAAACATTTCATCATAGAGCAATACCTTAAGTGTGTGCCTGTGAACAAGCATCATTTTGTTCCTTTATATAAATTACTTTTACTATTATGCCTTACAATTAGAATTGTCCATTGTGCTCCAAAGAGAGGCTAAGGTAGAAAAGGTTCCTATAATTTTACAGCCTGCTGCCTAAAGCTAGGAGTGTCAATCAGTGATTGCTTCCCTAGCTTGTACCAGGCCCTGGTTTTTAATCACAAGAACAAAACAAGTCCTAGAGCCTTAGTCTTCTAATTCCACCAACAATATGGGGCCACCAAACCAGAACAAATTGAAGTGAATTTGCTCTTTCTCATCTCAGATGTGTATTTCTCTATGATAAACATGTCAATCCTGTGTTGAATTTATAGGATCAATTCCCCTGTTATAACCCTGCCCCTAATAACCGACCTCCCTCATGTTTGCTCTTTATTGAGTCTGGGTTTCTTCTGATACTCTACACACTTGTACAATACAGTCATGCAACAAATTACATCATGAAACTCAGTTATAACAACTACATTATGCTAAAATAGAACCAATTATAAAATCTGTTACTGTTCTTAATATGGAAAGCCCATGGTTAAGGCAACGCCACCATGTTCCAGAGGTGAATGTTCATGAGGGTTCTGACGTTACCAGTGGGTTAATCAATTAGTTGGATTAATAATTTGAAGGGACCACAGGGAGGTGGTGAAAAGTATAGGCATATGGGGCATGAATGGAGGAAGTAAGTCATTATGGGTTTGGCCTTGAGAACAGTATTTGTCCTTGGCCCCTTCCTCTTCTACCCTGCTTCCCCACTGCCAAGAGCTGAGCACCTTTCTCTACCATACCCTCTGCCATGATATTCTGCCTCATTTGGGTGCCAGATCAATGGTGCTAATTGACCATGACTGAGTCCACTGAAACCATGAACCAAAATAAGCTGTTCTTTCTCCAAGTTGTTCTTGTTTAGGTTATTTTGATCACAGCCATGAAAAACTGACATAGCATCTTTATATCTTTTTTAGAAATTTTTTTACTTGGCAATGGACCTTTATTTTAATTATTGATATGTGGTGCTGTGAATCAAACCCAGTGCCTAACATATGCTAAGGCAAGCACTCTGCCGCTGAGCCACAACCTCAGCCCTGAAGTTATTCTTAAAAATATTTATCAAATATATAAAACCTCAATCATATAACCACAAATATTGACTTAAGAAAATTATTAGTTAAAACACCAGAAATGTACCACTTGCCTGGGATTCTGTTCCTCACCATTAATATCCTGGAGGCATCAACCTATAGGAACTTGATGACAAGTACCAATACAAAAGTATTTTATTTTTTAAATACATGACTGAAATCACCATAAATTTTAAAATAAAAGCATTCGGCTTACTTTTCTATGAAATCTTTATACTGAAAATATAAATGTTCCTCCTGGTAAGAAAATGTCCACCAAATGGCTAAAAACATGAACCAATAACAAATGTATTCCTTAAGTACATCTTATCTTCATTTTCCTTGGAAAACTTATATTCAACCATTTGAGTTAATACTCAGTGGAAACTAAAGTTGATAATTCTCTTCCATCTTTTAAAAGATAACACTCAACTATTACTAACACTTAAGCATAAAAACCAAAGTTCCTAAGCACTATAACTATATGGAATACAACTATTTTACTTCATTTCGCAAATGTTGCTGGTACTTCATTACAAATAACTTCTACTGAATTTCCATTACAGTCCTCACATGGGTCCATTATTTCTATCATTTTTGAAAACAGACAAGTGACAAAAATTCTTATAACTCCCATATCAATATCATGTGGAAAATGCCCACAGGTCAAGTTCAAACTCCAAAGCAAGACAGATTACCAAGAAACCCACAAAGGGGTCGGATACAGGAAAGAGGGTCCACCTGGTTGCAGCTCGTTGGGCCAGGCACCCAACACCACTTCCCTTTCAATTCCCTCTTCCAGACCCTCTTTGCCCCCACCCACACAGCCCTGGGTGCATTTTCAGCAGCACTCACGCTAGAACTTTGTCCAGCAGTGCCGAAGTCTGGCTTGGCACAAATCAGGAGCCACTTGTCAAAAAGAAACTAACTTTATTTTTAGAACTACAAACGCCAAACAAAACAGCTCCAGGGAAAAACCCTCAGAGCCCAACTGCCACCACCAGCTTCCACAAGCCTCTCTCCCCCACACCAGCCTCTCAACCTCCCACAATCCTCCTGCTCTTGAGGCCGATTGGCTGGGTTGCGTGGGCAGAGCCAAAGAAGTCACCCAATGAGCATCTCCGTGGAGGAGCCAATCAGCTAGATGTTGCTGGGGCCGCTGTGAGCCAATCATCAGCTGGCAGTCTGAAGGGCAGGGAAACAGCCCAATGAACATCACCGCAGAGGAGCCAATCAGCTAGATGTTGCTGAGGCCACTGTGAGCCAATCATCAGCCGGCAACTGGAAGTTTGCTGGCAGCTGGATCATCAGCCGGCAGCTGGAAGTTTGCTGGGGCCCCTTTGGCTGTGGCTCTCAACATCTCCCCCTCTCTGTTTAAACAACAAGCATGTGGCTTATGGACCCTGCCTGCCTTAGGTTGTCCAATACTACATATGGTCCTTACCCATCTTCGGATGAGCTGACCTCAGGGCGTCAGCCTCCTGTCTTAGGTTGGTACCATTGTAATTGGATCTTACCCGTCATTGACTACCGGTCCAGTATACAGCCACACCTGTGGAGAGGTCTCAGCGGGGAAGGGGGTGAGGTTCTTTGCCTCACCTCTGTTGACCCCCAAATTTTAGCTGAATGATCATGACAAGCAGAAGGGAGGAAGATATACCAAGTCAATTGACGGCTCCTTTTGGGAAAATTGTACCACCGATGATATCATCAGCAAAAATACCCCAACACTACCACAAGTCGCTGCACCAACAGATAGTTCACAATGCATACAAGTGACACATAGTTCTGTAAGCAGTTCAGTGCAAGTTCTGTAAGCAGTTCAGTGATGGCTATTGCAGAAACTGTAGATTAGTTTTATCTTTGTCTTCACCGGCACAGGGATGAAGATAGGAATTCTGGCAATAATGGCTAAAGAAAAAATTAGGTAACATTCCAGAAGACACTAAAAGAAAACAATTTTCTTAACAATTTATATTATCTTCATCGGCACTGGGATGAAGATAGAAATTCTGGCAATAATGGCTAAAGAAAAAATTAGGTAACATTCCAGAAGACACTAAAAGAAAACAATTTTCTTAACAATTTACATTATAGTGAAGAGAATTATTAAATATAATGAAAACGAAAGGTGAGAGTAAACAAACAGATCTGTTAACCTCCTTTTTTGTTTACATATTAAAACAATTCTTAACAGTTATTTACCCAATTTAAATTAAACCATTTAAATCACGTGAATAAAAAAAAATATATTTGGATCCATCTTTTCATGAGCGCTCATCATATATGATATATGGAAATACGTACATTGGACATACATACATTCAAACATATAACACAAAACACAAGTGTGCACACATAATATAATACATACAACACATAACATAATAGTAAAGGCCTTATAAGTTTTTACAGGTAAAATCTCTATTGCAATGTTTAAAAACTATATAGTCAAAAAAAATAGAACTGATCAGCAAAACATTAACCTAGGTCTGTATGAGCTCAAAAAAATAAAATAGAACTTCATGATATGGGAAAGGGCAATAATAAAATAGATATTGAAAAAAGCATCCTGGTTCTGTCGCAGATGTAAGGATAGCCAAATTGGAGTTTTGGATATCAGCTATTATGGATTTGAGCTAAATCATCTTCTTTTTGGTCTGTAGAAATTGCTTTAGTTAATCTCTCTGGAATCCAAATCGGCTGCTGTTCTCCCTGTGGAAACACAAAAACAGACCCCCGACTCCAGACAATCACTGGGTCAGGATTTTAGTTAATCTCTCCGGAATCCAAATCAGCTGCCGTTCTCTCTGTGGAAACACACAAACAGGCCCCCGAATCCAGACAATCACTGGGTCAGAACCTTGGTTAATCTCTCTGGAATCCAAATCGGCTGCTGTTCTGGGTCAGAACCTTGGTTAATCTCTCTGGAATCCAAATCGGCTGCTGTTCTTCCTGTGGAAACACACAAACAGACCCCCGATTCCAGACAATCACTGGGTCAGGATTTTAGTTAATCTCTCCGGAATCCAAATCAGCTGCTGTTCTCCCTGTGGAAACACACAATTTTTTTTTTTCATTCTGTCATTTTTTTTTAATATTTATTTTTTTTTAGTTCTCGGCAGACACAACATCTTTGTTTGTACGTGGTGCTGAGGATCGAACCTGGGCCGCACACATGCCAGGCGAGCGCGCTACCGCTTGAGCCACATCCCCAGCCCCTTTTTTTTTTTTTAATATTTATTTTTTTTTCCCCTGATAGATTTTTCTGCTCTAAACTTCCTTCCTCTGTCTCACTATCTCGAAAGACCTTCTCTTTTACTTGAATCTTTTCCTCTTTCTGACTAACTTGAGAGACTTCCTCTTCTACTTGAATCAATATGTCTTCTTCTTCCTCTACCTCTGTCTGAACTGAAGGCTTTGGACTAAGCAAACCAGATACCAACGTCCACAATGACAATGTGCCAACTGGCAGAGTCCCTGGGTTGTTCTTTTCTATTCTTTTTAAATCTTCACCATGATGGTTCCATTGTGATATATCTAACAACTCCTCCTTAAAAAGCCATGGGCTATATTTTTGTATTATATCAACGTATGCCCTGACTGCTCTTGATTTTACTGGGAAGCTTCCTTCCTCTAACAATTTACTTAACACTCTTTCGGTTTGTTTTTTACTAATTGCTGATCCCATATTTCTACTATAATACAACCCAACAAGATGACGCCAAACAAAACCGAGATAGAATCCAATAAAAAGGGAACCACACAAAATCATTATAACAGCCTTTCTATCCTCCTGACATATGCATCCATCCTTTCTCCCTATCTGTTCCTCAGACGCAAATAGTTTTTCCTCAGATGTGAGTGGTTTTTCTTCCCTCTCACTCATCTCCAGGGACAGGCAACTTAAAACAAAAATGAAGCAAAACAAAAGAGGAATCTTACAATGGCTCCCCATTCTCTCGCCCTGCCCTCAGGGTCGAGCAGTTTACTTACCCTCAGTTGCTCCCCGTACGGGCCACCAAATGCCGAAGTCTGGCTTGGCACAAATCAGGAGCCACTTGTCAAAAAGAAACTAACTTTATTTTTAGAACTACAAACGCCAAAGAAAACAGCTCCAGGGAAAAACCCTCAGAGCCCAACTGCCACCACGGGCTTCCACAAGCCTCTCTCCTGAATCCAAATCAGCTGCTGTTCTCCCTGTGGAAACACACAAACAGGCCCCCGACTCCAGACAATCACTGGGTCAGAACCTTGGTTAATCTCTCTGGAATCCAAATCGGCTGCTGTTCTGGGTCAGAACCTTGGTTAATCTCTCTGGAATCCAAATCGGCTGCTGTTATTCCTGTGGAAACACACAAACAGACCCCCGATTCCAGACAATTACTGGGTCAGGACCTTTCCATTGTCCTGTTAGAATATCTTTCCAAAGTACCTTGGGCTTATGTACATTTTTTGGACACATATGCCTTTCTGCAGCACTAAGTCCTGATGAATCCAAATTTAAAAAGTTTAGAGTAAAAAGGGTTATTTTAAGTTTATCTTTGGGGAATATATACCCATTCCCAATTCCATCTTTTTGCTTTAATAAGTACATTTTAATAGTTTGATGAGCTCTTTCAACTATGCCTTGTCCCTGTGGATTGTATGGGATTCCTGTTATATGAGTAATGCCAAATGATGAGCAAAATTGTTTAAAAGAAGTAGACGTATAACCAGGGGCATTATCTGTTTTTAACTGTTTTGGAATGCCCACAGTGGCAAAATTTTGTAAGCAATGAGCTATAACATCTTTAGTTTTTCCACCGGCATGAAGGGAGCCCATCAAAAATCCAGAAGAAGTATCAACTGTAACATGCAAATATTTTAATTTTCCAAATTCTGGCAAGTGTGTGACGTCCATCTGCCAAATATGGTTAGGCATCAATCCTCTAGGATTTACTCCAAGATTAACTTGTGGTAAAAAGGTCACACAATTTTGACATTGTTTTATTATTTGTCTAGCTTGTTCCTTAGTTATTTTAAAACGCTTTTGAAAAGTATTAGCATTGACATGGAATCTTTCATGAAAATTTATAGCTTCTTCTAGTGTAGAGAAAATATGTATGTCATGTGTAGTTTTATCTGCTAATTCATTGCCCAAACTAAGGGCTCCAGGCAATCCTGTATGTGCCCTGATATGTCCTATAAAGAATGGATCTTTTCTGTCCCAGATTAAACTTTGTATAGTGGAAAACAAAGAGAAAACAGTAGAAGAAGGGGAAATCCTACCAGCATCTTCAAGGGATACTATAGCATTAACTATATACTGGCTATCAGAAAATAAATTAAATACAGAATCTTTAAACATCACAAAAGTTTGTAATACTGCATTAAGCTCTACCTTTTGAGCTGATTGTTTGGGTACTAAAAAAAAAATAATAAAATAAAATAGAACTTCATGATATGGGAAAGGGCAATAATAAAATAGATATTGAAAAAAGCATCCTGGTTCTGTTGCAGATGTAAGGATAGCCAAATTGGAGTTTTGGATATCAGCTATTATGGATTTGAGCTAAATCATCTTCTTTTTGGTCTGTAGAAATCGCTTTAGTTAATCTCTCTGGAATCCAAATCGGCTGCTGTTCTCCCTGTGGAAACACAAAAACAGACCCCCGACTCCAGACAATCATTGGGTCAGGATTTTAGTTAATCTCTCCGGAATCCAAATCACCTGCTGTTCTCCCTGTGGAAACACAAAAACAGACCCCCGACTCCAGACAATCACTGGGTCAGGATTTTAGTTAATCTCTCCGGAATCCAAATCAGCTGCTGTTCTCCCTGTGGAAACACAAAAACAGACCCCTGACTCCAGACAATCACTGGGTCAGGATTTTA
The DNA here is from genome assembly GCF_052094955.1 of Ictidomys tridecemlineatus. Taxonomy (NCBI): domain Eukaryota; kingdom Metazoa; phylum Chordata; class Mammalia; order Rodentia; family Sciuridae; genus Ictidomys; species Ictidomys tridecemlineatus. The sequence goes on from NC_135477.1 coordinate 198,273,077, forward strand.
GTTAATCTCTCCGGAATCCAAATCAGCTGCTGTTGATGTTGAGAGCCACAGCCAAAGGGGCCCCAGCAAACTTCCAGCTGCCGGCTGATGATCCAGCTGCCAGCAAACTTCCAGTTGCCGGCTGATGATTGGCTCACAGTGGCCCCAGCAACATCTAGCTGATTGGCTCCTCTGCGGTGATGTTCATTGGGCTGTTTCCCTGCCCTTCAGACTGCCAGCTGATGATTGGCTCACAGCGGCCCCAGCAACATCTAGCTGATTGGCTCCTCCACGGAGCTGCTCATTGGGTGACTTCTTTGGCTCTGCCCACGCAACCCAGCCAATCGGCCTCAAGAGCAGGAGGATTGTGGGAGGTTGAGAGGCTAGTGTGGGGGAGAGAGGCTTGTGGAAGCTGGTGGTGGCAGTTGGGCTCTGAGGGTTTTTCCCTGGAGCTGTTTTGTTTGGGTACTAAAAATGTAAAAGTTTGATCAGGTGTAACTATTGCTGCTGTACCATTATTTGACCCATCAGTGAATATATTTGGAGCATTCATGATAGGTGTTTTTCTTGTCATTTTTGGAAAAATTACAGGATGCAATGACCAAAAAGACAATAAAGGATTAGATGGTAAGTGGTTATCAAATGAAACATTAGATTTGCACATTATTATTGCCCAAGTATTTAACTCATTAGCTAATTCATCAATTTGATTCATAGTATATGGAGTAATAATTTTATGGGGAGAAATTCCAAACACTGCCTTTGCTGTTTTTATTCCTTTGAGTATTAATTGTCCTACAGCCTCAGGATACCTAGTAAGAATAGTGTTAGGAGAATAAGATAAATGTATCCATAATAATGGACCTTCTTGCCAAAATACTCCTGTAGGAATATTTTTTGTTGGTAGTACAATAAATAATAAAGGCAAACTTATATCAATTGTATCCAAATGCATATTTTCCATATATGTTTCAATAATTTTTAATGCCTTTCTTGCTTCAGGCGTTAACATTCGGGGTGAATTTGGATCTGATGGACCTTTTAGGATATCAAATAAAGGTCCCAATTCTCCTGTTGGAATACCTAGATAAGGCCTTATCCAATTTATGTCTCCTAATAACTTTTGAAAGTCATTAAGTGATTTGAGTTGATCTACTCGTATTTGAATTTTTGGTGGACGGACCATGGTTGAGGATAATAGAACTCCTAAATAATTAATTGGAAAATTTAATTGTACTTTATCTATTGCTATCTCTAGATTATAATTTTTTAATAAGTTTGTAAGTGTGGCATAACATTCTAGCAATGTGTTTTTAGCTTTGTGTGCTAATAATACATCATCCATATAATGAAATATTTGTAGTTCAGGATTTTGATTTCTAAGTGGCTGGATTACTTTGTTAACATAAATTTGACACATAGTTGGGCTGTTAGCCATCCCTTGAGGGAGTACTTTCCATTCATATCTCTGATCAGGACCTTCATGATTTAGTGCAGGGATAGTAAATGCAAAACGTGGACTATCCTCAGGATGAATTGGAATTGAAAAAAAACAATCTTTAATATCTATAACTAAAACATACCAAGTTTTTGGCAAAGCAGACAATTGAGGAATCCCCGATTGAGCAGGTCCCATAATGACCATTTCATTGTTAATGGCTCTTAAATCTTGCAGTAATCTCCATTTACCAGATTTCTTTTTGATGACAAAAATGGGAGTATTATGGGGAGATACAGAAGGTTGTATATGTCCTTCCGCTAATTGTTGTTTGACCAGATCATGGGCTACTTGTGTCTTTTCTTTAGTCAAGGGCCACTGAGGAACCCATACTGGTCTTTCTGATTTCCATGTAATTTTTATTGTCTCAGTGGCCCTTTGTGAAAATCCAACCCATGTCTGTCTGTTCCTTGATCTATTTGTATTGGTGCTGCTATACATTGTTCTTGTCTTTCTAATCTTTTTCCTTTCCTAAAACCTTGTCTAGCCATAATAGTGGGTGCATTTTGATTGATATTATTTGTTAATGTCAAACCTAATTGATCTAGGACATCTCGTCCCCATAAATTTACGGGAAGATGATCCAATACATATGGCTGTATAGTTCCTTCACATCCTTCAGGATCCTTCCAATCTAATAGCATTGCACTTCTATCGGGATTAGTCGCCACTCCTAGGCCTCGAAGCGATTGAGTGGCTTGTTGTAATGGCCAATGTTTTGGCCATTCTTGACGAGAGATGATGCTAAGGTCTGCACCTGTATCCAGTAGCCCATTAAATTCATGTCCTTGAATATTTAGTTTTAGCATGGGGCGAGAATCTAAATTTAAAGAAAGGATAGCCCAATCTACACCTGTGGAGCCTAATCCCTTGGAACCTCTTTCTACAGCATGATTGGAAAATTTATCATGTAGGCTTGGTATTATTAGTAACTGTGCTATTCTATCTCCTGGTGAAATTACTGATATACCCTTTGGAGAACTGGCTATAATTTTTATTTCACCTTCATAATCGGAATCAATTACCCCAGGACTTATAAAAAGTCCTTTTAGAGTAGAAGAGCTGCGTCCCAATAATAAGCCTACTGTTCCTTTGGGAAGAGGTCATTTTACCCCTTTGGGAATGATTTGAACTCCCATCTCTGGAGTTAGTACTGATTTGGTGGAGGCGCAGATGTCCAACCCTGCGCTCCCTCTGGTTTGTCTGATGAGGGATCTGATGTGCTGGGCACTACCTTGATGGGGTTGCTGGGGTTGCTGGGTTCCTCCAGTGCTCCGTATATTTGTGGTTTGGGGCCCCGGAGCATTGGGGCCCCCTGTCCATTTTTTGGCAACGGAGCCCGATGCCTTTGTCCACGATATTGTGGATAAACACCTTGTCCTTGTTCGTTTTTTGATAATGGAGTACCCTCTATGGTGGTTTGAGAACGGCATTCATTAGCCCAATGTCTCCCTCTACGGCATCGTGGGCAAATACCCGGTATTCTACTTGTTTGATACCTAGTTTTGTTAAACCCTCCTCCTATGGGGCAATTCCTTTTAAAATGTCCTGTTTGTTGACAATTGTAGCATGTTCTTGGCCTGGCATCTAAAGCCTGTTTTACTGCAGCTGCCACAATTTGCCCTTGTTCATTAATGTCTCTGGCATCTAAAACCTGTTTTACTGCAGCTGCTACATTTTGCCCTTGTTCATTAATGTCTCTGGCATCTAAAGCCTGTTTTACTGCAGCTGCCACAATTTGCCCTTGTTCATTAATGTCTCTGGCATCTAAAGCTTGTTTTACTGCAGCTGCCACAATTTGCCCTTGTTCATTAATGTCTCTACATAATTTAATATATGTGTTTAAATCTTCCTGTTTCCATGGTCTAATGATATCTCTACACCAACGATTCGCTTGGTCATAAGCCAGTTGTTTTATTAATGGCATTGCTTGTTCTGTATTCCCAAAAACTCTGGTAGCTGTTTGAATAAGCCTATCTACAAATTCAGCGTAAGGTTCATTAGCTCCTTGTATTATCTTAGATAATTGACCTTGTAAACCTCCATGTTCTTGTAAAGTCTTCCATGCCCTAACTGCATCTACAGCAATTTGTGAATATACACCAGGATCATATGCATTTTGTTGCTGCCGATCCTCATAAGGTCCCTTTCCTAACAACATATCTAGATTTCTCTGAGGATAATCAGCTGCTGCATTTCGACTAGCCGTCTCCTTGCAAAATTCCTCATTGGCAACCTTCCATAACAGGTATTGTCCTCCATTTAGCACAGCTTTACACATACTAGCCCAATCTGCTGGCGTCATGCTTAAGTTGGTAATGGATTCGACCAAGCTTACAGTGAAGGGTGCTTGAGGACCATAGGTTGTTACAGCCTCTTTTAGCTCCTTCACTGATTTGAAATTTAAACCCTGGTAAGTTCGCTGCCCTCCTACCTCAAATACAGGGCATACTTGAGATCCTGTCTCAGGATCCCAACTATCAACTGCGGGGGTTGGGAGTCTCCTAGCATATGGAGGTGGTGCTGTTGATTGGACACTTATGCCCTCTGGTGATAGAGTGCTGTTAGTAGCAGTCTCCAGTAGAGGTGGCGCTGTTGGTTGAACACTTACGCCCTCTGGTGATAGAATGCTGTTAGTAGCAGTCTCCTGTAGAGGCGGTGCTGTTGGACACTTACGCTCTCTAATAAAAAGGTCTTATTAGCAGTCTCCTGTTTTAACTTTTCCCCTTATAGATTTTTCTGCTCTAAACTTCCTTCCTCTGTCTCACTATCTCGAAAGACCTTCTCTTTTACTTGAATCTTTTCCTCTTTCTGACTAACTTGAGAGACTTCCTCTTCTACTTGAATCAATATGTCTTCTTCTTCCTCTACCTCTGTCTGAACTGAAGGCTTTGGACTAAGCAAACCAGATACCAACGTCCACAATGACAATGTGCCAACTGGCAGAGTCCCTGGGTTGTTCTTTTCTATTCTTTTTAAATCTTCACCATGATGGTTCCATTGTGATATATCTAACAACTCCTCCTTAAAAAGCCATGGGCTATATTCTTGTATTACATGAACGTATGCCCTGACTGTTCTTGATTTTACTGGGAAGCTTCCTTCCTCTAACAATTTACTTAACACTCTTTCGGTTTGTTTTTTACTAATTGCTGATCCTGTATTTCTACTATAATACAACCCAACAAGATGACTCCAAACAAAACAGCTCCAGGGAAAAACCCTCAGAGCCCAACTGCCACCACCAGCTTCCACAAGCCTCTCTCCCCCACACCAGCCTCTCAACCTCCCACAATCCTCCTGCTCTTGAGGCCGATTGGCTGGGTTGCGTGGGCAGAGCCAAAGAAGTCACCCAATGAGCAGCTCCGTGGAGGAGCCAATCAGCTAGATGTTGCTGGGGCCGCTGTGAGCCAATCATCAGCTGGCAGTCTGAAGGGCAGGGAAACAGCCCAATGAACATCACCGCAGAGGAGCCAATCAGCTAGATGTTGCTGGGGCCACTGTGAGCCAATCATCAGCCGGCAACTGGAAGTTTGCTGGCAGCTGGATCATCAGCCGGCAGCTGGAAGTTTGCTGGGGCCCCTTTGGCTGTGGCTCTCAACACAGCAGGTTCTTCACCTCAGTACTCACAGTTTGTAGAGACCAGGAAGGGCACTGGCTGCAGCTGGGGAGATGCAGGAGGGAGGTGTGAAAAGTCCAGTTTCACTTGAAGGGTCAAAGCTGAAGGACAAATGCAAGAGCTCATCGATGCCAGGCCTGGGAAGAACCTCAGTGTCTAATGTACCATCCACTGCTTCCTCTCAATCATCCACCAAAACTTTGTAACTTACTGCATAATCTACTAATTTCTTTCCTATTGCCAATCTCTCCCCCACTAAAACATACACCCTGTTAAGGGCAGCATTTTTCCTGGTAAGGAAAATACTGAAGCAAGGTCCCTGCAGTCTAATTGAAAAGGATCATGTTATGATTTGGACATAAAGTGAAAACTGTTAATGCAGAACGATTCAAAGTTGAAATGATTAGACTTAGAGCTGTGACCTAAATCAGTTCATCCTATTTTGAATAGAGTAATTGGGTGGTAATCATACACAGGTGGGGTATGATTGAAGGAAGTGGGTCACTGGGTACCTATCTGGAATGGGTCCATATTCCCTATGGCCTCTTCCCCTTCCCCTCTTTCCATCTCCTGGCAACATCAATGGGGAAGCACTCCTCCATCATGCCTTTCCGCCATGACATTCTGCCTCATTTTGGGCCCAGAGCAATGGAGTACGTCCACCATGGATTGAACCTCTGAAACTAGTTTTCTTATCATGTACTTTGTAGTTAGTGACAAAAACCTGACTAACACAGGCCACAAGCCTTGTCTAGGGGAGGTGAAGGATACATGAATGCACAGACTAGAAAATGCCTCCTTGGAGGGCCAACCAGTAAATAATTCTGCCTGTAGGTCATCCAGTGTGCTCCACTACTCAACTGTACTCCTGTGCCAAGAAAGCAGCCATGACTGTGTTCCAGTGAAACCTTACTTTGAAAAACATGTGGCAGGCCAAATTTGATGCACAAAAAAACCATTTCCTAAATGAAGTACAGTTCAAGTACACAGAAAAATGCCATGATTGGGTTGGGTGGATCGGTCAAACAGAAACAACAATGGCAGAGGTTTTAACAAGTCTAACAGTGACACAAATACCTGAAAATAATGCCCCAGGCTCGGAGTGGTAGCTCCTACCTGTAATTCCAGCAGCTCAGGAAGCTAAGACAGGGGGATTGTGAGTTCAATGCCAGCCTCAGCAACTTATCAAAGCCCTAAGCAATTTAATGAGACCCCTGTCTCTATGTAAAATACTAAAAAGTGTTGGGTAGGTGACTTGGTAGTTAAGCACCACTGGGTTCAATCCTCAGTACCTTAAAAAAAAAAATTAAAAGATACCACATTCTTAGCTAGAGACAGGACCACAAATGTAAACATTAAGAACCTGAATCTAACCTAAATCTAATATCGACCTCACAGCCTCAGGAACATATTTTGTAAGGTCAACACCCACTTGAATTTATAAGGTCAACACCCACTTAAGAGTTTAACAGAGGTACAACTGAATTTTATAACCAGCCTCATGGCGGAGCTAAAGGACACAAGCTTTCAGGGACCAGACAGGAGTACTGAAGAACATTTCTACTACCTGATGATACCTGCACCAATTACACAAAGTAGAAAATAAGAAAGAAAGAAAGAAAGAAAGAAAGAAAGAAAGAAAGAAAGAAAGAAAGAAAGAAAGAAAGAAAGAAAGAAAATGAAAATCCATCATTTCTCATTCTCATGAAAATCATTAGAAAAATCACTGAATCAGCAATAACCTCATATAAAAGTCCCTTTCAGGGCTGGGATGCAGCTCAGTTGATAGAGTGCTTACCTTGCATGCACACCATGTTGGGTTCAATTCCCAGCACCACCACAAAAAAAAAAAAAAGTCTCCCTTTCACAACAGACATAAAATATTTAAATCCTCAGGAACAAACAACATAAAAATCATGCAGCTCGGGGCTGGGATTGTGGCTCAGTAGTAGCGTGCTTGCCTAGCAGGAGCAGGACCCGGGTTCAATCCTCAGCACCACATAAAAAAATAAATAAATAAAAGCATTTTGTTGTATCCATCTACACCTAAAAAATAAATATTAAAAAAATATGCAGAGCCAAACTTCAGTAAGGAGCACATGTGGTGACTGCAGGGAACACATGCCCTGCATGGGTCAAAAAAACATTAATTTTTGAAAAAAGATGTCATAATGAATGTTAATTTTAATCAATATCACAAACTTTGGGAGCAAGATAAAGTCGTTGGAAAATATATTTGAAGAGGTATGGGGAAGGGGGCCAATCTTGTAGAGACTAGCTGTGATATGTGGGAAGCCAGAGTGAATGTTTTGTCTATTTCTGGACCCCACAGTCTTGCAGGCAGGAGCAACCACACTTTTTTTGGTTGGAGGGGTGTGGTGAGGGAAGTGCTGGGGATGGAACCCAGGGTCACTCTATCATGGAGCAACACTTGTGGCCATTTTAATTTCGAACAGCATTTTGTAAGTTGCTGAGGCTGGATTCCAACTTGCAAACCTTCTGCTTAAGCCTTCCCAGTCACTAGAATTATAGGCATTGGCCACCAGGCCAGTCAGGGTCTTCTTCTCAGAAATCATTTTCTCCACTCACTTACTTTTTAAAGCTCCTGGGTAGCCTTTTCAGACTCCAGAATTACAAAGGCTTGGAATAATGGCATCTTCTTTCCACCTGGTCATGGGTTGAGCCTGGAACCAGGGCAGAGGGTGGCTTGGTTTTGGTGCTAGGCCATATGTTATGTAAGTATGAAATATTTTTAAATACTTCTAAATGTTTGATGTTTTGGAGAGTTTTCCCTCCTTGCTAGAGCATGATGTGTTGCCAGACCTTATATGTCCCATCAGACTCCCCATGTGTCAGCCACTGATCTAAACTACTGAGCTTCAGAAAAATCTCAACTCTATAGTTTTGCCAGACACCCTGAGAGCTTAGGTTAAGGTAGGGCCACCTCTGTCATGTGAAAGACCATAACACTTCTCTGAAAGCCTGGAGCCAAGCAGTGACAAGGCCTCATCAGCTGCAAATTAATCTCAGAAGCCTCATCCACCAATACCACCTGTATCAACTAGAAATTAGATACCTTACCTGTTATCCTGACTGTCCACCAAGGTGGTCAAGCTGGCTTCACCAAAAACTGCTCCTGTACAGGAAAATCTCAGCTTCAAGGACACTTTACTTTTCACAAAGCCTTTTTCCATATTAATTGAACAGTGGGCTTTAAGAATTTTGGAAACCATTAATATGTGGTTAAAGTACTTCATCTATGAAGATTTTTCACATTATTCTCTCCCCTCTGAGCATGTAAACCTACACAACAATTCTCATTCTATTTTAATAAACTCTGATTCAGCAAATCATCTCCTCATTTCTGTCATATACAACAACTGGCTGCCAGTAGGATTTCATAATCCATAGAGGTAAATGATTGAACAAGGTTCAAATTTTAATTATAATTTTAATGAAAGCATAGAGAATACAAATTGCATAGCATTCTTCTTCATGCTCAATATTCCACTGTATTTTCAACTTTGATGACCTGGGAAGAATTTCTAAAAGTGGCAAAAACTATAAGAATTCTGTGCCATGCTCACAAACACTTCTGTCAAATTAGTTGTGTAGCATAAAGCTGTTTTCACTATAACTTGTGATATGTGCACTACTCAGTACCTTAAGATGATGGCATAATTTTTTTTTGACCAGTAAGCATATAAAGGTAAATGAGTAAATTACTATTCTTAGTCTTTTCATTTTGAAATTTTGAAACTATTCTCTATCCTAACAAGCTAGAAAATTTTAATTACTTATATATTTAGGTAACAGGAATTAAACCCAGAGGACTTCAATCACTGAGCCACATCCCCAGCCCTACTTTGTGTTTTATTTAGAGATGGGGTTTCACCAATTGTTTTGGACATCCCTAAGTTGCAAAGCATGGCTTTGAAGTCATGATCCTACTGCTTCAGGACCCTGAGCTGCTGAGTTTATGGGCATGCACCACCACACCCAACTAAGTTACCAAGTTTTAAATGGTATACATAAAACAATAGGTTGGAAGCCAGGAAGGGTGGTATGTGCATGCAATCCCAGTGAGGTGGGAATTTGAGGCAGGAGGATCACAAGTTTGAGGCCAGCTAGTAAACATAGTGAGACCCTGTCTCAAAAGCAAATTTAAAATAACTGGGGCTGTAGTTCCTTAGTACAGCACCCATATACCCCCAGTCCAGAAAATTAAGGTATGAAGATCTCCACTATCTACACATAGTAAATTAAAGACAAACAATTTCAGATCACACAGATGGTTCAACTAGGAGCTGTCTACATCACAGAACAAGGCTTCTGTATGCATTTTACCAGTATCTTTTCAGGTTTAAGACCTCAAGAATACACACTCCTTTTATGAAAACTCAAACAACTGAGTGTTGTGAAGGCACACATCTCACAAGAAAACTTTACATACTCATGGGCTGATGATGAAATTTCCACATTCTTTATAATCCTACTGCCACTATCTCTATCAAATGCTTTAATACCTTGCTTAAATAAAAGCTTCAATTGCTTACTAAACCCTTAAAACACAGACAAAAACCAAAGTTCTTTAGCAAGCTACAAAATCATTAAAAAAAAAATGGAAAGCCCCTGCCCCTTGTAATCCCAGCAACACGGAATGCTGAGGCAAGAAATGCAAGTTCAAACCCAGCCTCAGCAACTCTCCAAAGCCTTAAGCAACTCACTGAGGCCCTAAGCAACTCACCAAATCCCTGTCTCTAAATAAAATATAAGAAACTGGCTGGGGATGTGATGCAGTGCCTCTGGGTTCAATCTCCAGCACCAAAACCAAGCAACCAAACAAAGATATAGATACAATAGCGACACTCCTGTGAAAACATTACTACCAGCAAGAATCACCAATACATCTTATAATACAGAAGATCACCATTGATTATCCTAAACACTTGAAAAGTCTTAATTAAAAACAGGAGAAGACTGGGATTGTGGCTCAGTGGTAGTGAGCTTGCCTGGCAGTTGAGATACTGGGTTGGATTCTCAGCATCACATATAAATAAATAAATTTTTAAAAATGTCCAATGACAACTAAATATATACTAAAAACAAACAAAAAACATGAAAGCCAGGCACAGTGGTAACCATCTGTAATTCCCTCTGAGTTAACTGGAGGAATAAGGAAGAAATACAGAAAGTTAGTAAGAAGCCTGGGCAATTTGGGCCTTGTGCCAGAATAAGCAATAAAATCTGCTGTGGCTAAGCCAGGCGAGGTAGTACAAACCTATAGTCCCAGTGGCTCCAGAAGCTGAGGCAGGAGGACTAACAATTCAAAGCCAGTTTCACCCATTTAACTAGGCAGTAAGCAAATCAGTGAGACCGTCTGTAAAAAAAATATCTAAAAAGGGCTGAGGATGTGATTCTGTGCTTAAGTGACCAGGGGTTCAATGCCCTGTACATAACAAAACAAAAAAATTCAATGGCTGTAGCTCAGTAGTAAAACTCCCCTGGATTCAATCCCCGGTATCAAACACACACACACACACACACACACACACACACACACACACACACACACACCACATAAGAATGAATATCCAACTTGTTTATGAAGTACACACATTTCTAGCAACTCTGCAAACTGAGGAAGGAGGAATCAAAGTTTGAAACCAGTCTTAGCAACTGAGGGAGACACTGTTTTAAAATAGAAAGCAAAAAAGGGCTGGGAGTGAGGCTCAGAGGCAGAGCACTCACCTGGCATGTATGAGGCACTGGGTTCGATTCTCAGTACCACATAAATGAAATAAAGTTTGCCACAGTCCAGCTGCAGCAAAATAACCAGAGTGTGACGAACAACTTGTGTAAGCTGATACAGCAGGAGTGGAAGCCATTTATTGTAGGACAACAGAGGTATTTATACATTTTGCACATCTTATCTTAATTAATATAAACTAGATACATCAGTCAATCAATAAGGAATCTCTACACTTAATGGCTCACTTTTGTTACTTCTCAAACCACTCCCACTGGCATTTTGCCAGGCACTATCCAGACTTGTTTAGGAACTCTAACATTCCCCTGGCAAATTACCAGGTGTTATTTTGACTATTTACAAACTCTAACAAAAGTTATTGTGTTCACTTATAATTTAAAAAAAATATATTAAAAAATAAAATAGAAAGCAAAAAGGACTTGAAGGTAGCTAAGTTACAGAGAATATCTATGTTCTACCCCTAAATCCCCACAAGAAAATCAAGAATGTTGGCCCATGACTGCAGCTCTGAATTCAACCCTTACTCCCACCTAAAACAGAGTACATATATTATCATTCATTAAATTGCTTAAGTTGGGCTGGGGTTGTAACTCAGTGGAAGAGTGCTTGCCTAGCATATGTGAGGCACTGGGTTTGATCTTCAGCACCACATAAAAATATACAAAAACAAAACAGAGGTATTGTGTCCACGTATAATCTAAAAAAATATTAAAAGACCTTTTTTGAGTTATAAAAGTACTAGAAAACAAATATCTTTACAAACAAGAATACCCAGTTAGAACACAATGGGGGAAGACTCATAAGGAATAGACATGTTGGTGGTTTTGCCTCCCTGCACAGGAACACTAGACACTAAACCCAGGGGCTCCATACATGCTCAACAATCACCCAATACCTCAGCACAGAAATCAGCAATTGTTAAAAATATATAACACCTAGGAATAAACTCACATGCAAGCTCTACAATTATAAAACTGCAAAACTTTTCTGAAATGAGAAAAAAAAAAATCACCCAACTGGAGTCAAACCTCTATTCGGATGAAAATCATAAGAAACACAAAAGACAAACACCTAAACCTGGACCCTGAATGTATGAGCCTGTAGTAACAGCTGCTCAGAAAGCTGAGACAGGAGGACAACTTGAGCCCCAAACATTATCACAAGCCTGCACAACATAGGAAGACCCTCTGAAAGAAAGAAGGAAGGAAGGAAGGAATGAAGAAAGGAAGAAAGAAAGAAAGAAAGGAAAAAAGCAACAAATATGAAATAACTCTACTCCAGAGCTGAGGCCAAGGAAGAAAAGTTGCAGGCTAGCCTGCTTCTAAATAAAAAATAAAGAGTGCCAGGAATAAAGCTCAGTGGGAGATCACCCCTGGGTCAATTCCCTAGTTCCAGAAAATAATAATAATAATAATAAAACCATAAGACAGTTCACAAAGAACTGGACAGGCTGGCATAGTGGCACACATGAGCTTGGGAGGCGGAGGCAGGAGGAGCACAAATTCAAAATCAGCATCAGCAATTTAGTGAAGCCTTAAGCAACTCAGCAAGACCCTCTCTCTAAATAAAAATTAAAAAAACTGGCTGAGGATGTGGCTCAGTGGTTAAACTCCCCTGGGTTCAATCCCCAGTATCAAACACACACACACAAACACAACACAATGAATGTCCAGCTGTTAAAGAGGTACACTCCTTTAATTAATCCCAGCAACTCTGCAAAATAAGGAAGGAGGAACCAAATTTGAAGCCAGCCTTGGTAAATGAAGAAGCCACTGTCTTAAAATAAAAAGTAAAAAGGGCTTGGGATTTAGCACAGTGGCAGAGAAAATCTGGATTCAATCCCTAAACTACCAACTTAAAAAAAGAGTTGGCTGATGAGAGCAGCTCTGAATTTAATCCCCAGTTCCGCAAAAAAATAGAGCCTGTAATATTATGATCCTTTAAATAAAGGCATAAGAATGCTAGAAAACAAATATCTTTATAAACAAAAATAACCAATTAGAATGCAATGGGAGAAAACTCATTAGGAATAAATAAGGGTTTGAAGAGTTGGGGGGAGGTTGACGTGATGATGCAGGTGAACGCTCGGCATTAAACCCCAGACCTCCACACATGCTCAACATTCACCCTACATCCTCAGCACAGAAATCAGCAATTGTTAAAACTATGTAACACCTTGGAATAAACTCTCATGCAAGCTCTACAATTATAAAACTGCAAAACTTTTCTGAAATGAGAAAAACAAAAGACAAACACCTAAAACTGGACCCAAAATGTACCAGCCTGTACTCCCAGCTTCTCAGAAAGCTGAGACAGGAGGACACCTTGAGCCCCCAACTTTAACACTGCACTGGACAATATAGGAAAACCCTCTTCCAGAAAAAGAAAACAAACAACAACAAATATGAAATAACTCTACTCCAGAGGTGAGGCAGTAGGATGAAAAGTTGCAAACTAGCCTGCTCTAAAAAAAAAAAAAAAAAAAAGACCAGGGATAAAGCTTGGTGGTAGATCACCCCTGGGTCCAATTCCAGCACCTAAATAAATAAATAAATAAATAAACGAACCATAAAGCAGTTCACAAACAACCGGATAGGCCTCAAAACAAACAAACAAAAGACATGTAAAATAGCAACACTCCTATGGAAACATTACTATCAGCACCAATTACCAATACACTTACTATACATAAGATTACCACTGATTATCATAAACACTTTAAAAGGAAAACTCTTCATTATAAAATGTGAGAGCCAGGCATAGAGGTGACCATCTATAATTTCCCCTCAGTTGCTGAAGTTAGAGAGGGGCCTAGAAATTCAGACCTTTTGCCAAAATAAGCAATAAAAATTGTCATGGCTAAACCAGGCAAGGTGGTGCACACCTGTTACCCCAAGGGCTCCAGGGGTGAGGCAGAATGAATGTGAGTTCTAAGCTAGCCTCAGCAACTTAGCAAGGCAGTAAACAACTTAGTGAGACCGTGTCTCTAAATAAAATATTTTAAAAAGTCTGAAAATGCGACTCAGTGCTTAAGTGCCCTGGATTCAATTCCTAAGGAAAAATAACAATAAACAAACAAACAAACAAAAATGCATAGCTTTACCTTAATGGTGAAATTTCTCTGGTTTGAATCCCCAGTGTCAAAAACACACAATACACACACACACACACACACACATACACACACACAGACACACAAGCACACACAAGGGAATTAGTGTCCACCTGCTTACAGAGATACACTCCTTTAATCCAAACAACTCTGCAAACTGAGGAAATAGGAATCCCAATTTGAGGCTAGCTTCAGCAACTGACGGACACATTGTCTTAAAAACTACAAAAGGGGCTGGTTTGTGGCAAGGCACTGAATTCCATCCTCAGCACCACATAAAAATAAAATAAAATTAAAGGCAGTGGGTCCAATTACAACTGAAAAAAAGAAAAAGAAAAAACTTAAAAAACATAAAAAGACTTTGAGATGTATCTCCATAGCAGAAAAATATCTGTGATCAACCCCTATATCCCTAACAGAAAAAAAAAAAAAAAAGCTGGCCCATCAGTGCATCTCTCAATTTAATCCCCAGTTCTGCCAAAAATAGAGCACACATATTATCATTCATTAAGTCATAAGAATGCTAGAAAAAAATATCTTTGTAAACAAGAATAACCAGTTAGAACACAATGGGGGAAAACTCATTAGGAATGAATGAGGGGTTGAAGGATTGGAGGGTGATGAATGCTGGGCCTCCACACATGCTCAATATTCACCCTATACTCTCAGCACAGAAATCAGCAATTGTTAAAAATATGTAACACCTAGGAATAAACTCTCATGCAAGCTCTACAGTTATAAAACTGCAAAACTTTACTGAAATGATAAAAAACTTGACCCAAATGGAGTCAAACCTCTATTTGGATAAAAATCATAAGGAAAACAAAGACAAATGCCTAAACTGGACTCAAAAGGTACCAGCCTGTAGTCCCAGCTGCTCAGAAAGCTGGGACATGAGGTCAACTTAAGCCCTGAACTTTAAGGCTAAACTGGACAACATAGGAAGACCCTCTTCCAGAAAAAGAAAACAAACAACAACAATAAATATGAAATAACTTTACTTCAGAGGTAAGGCAGTAGGATGAAAAGTTGCAGGGTAGCCTGCTTCTAAATAAAAAATAAAAATGGCCAGGGATAAAGCTCAGTGGTAGATCACCCCTAGGTCCCATTTCTAGTTCCTGGAGAAAAAATAAATAATAATAGAACTATAAAGCAGTTCACAAACAACAGGATAAGCCTCAAAGCAAACAAACAAAAGATATATGTACAATAGTGACACTTCTGTGGAAACATTACTACCAGCACCAATCGCCAATACACTTACTATACATAAGATTACCATTGATTATCATAAACACTTTCAAGGAAAAGTCTTCATTAGAAAATGTGAGAGCCAGGCATAGAGGTGACCATCTATAATTTCCTCTCAGTTTCTAAGAGGGAAACTAAGGCACTAAAGCAGGAGGAATAAAAGTTAGAGAGCAGCCTGGGAACTCAGACCTTCTGCCAAAATAAGCAATGAAAATTGTTATGGCTAAACCAGGCAAGGTGGTGCACACCTGTAATCCCAGCGGCTCCAGAGACGAGGCAGAAGGATTGTGAGTTCAAAGCCAGCCTCAGCAACTTAGCAAGGCACTAAGCAACTCAGTGAGACCCTGTCTCTAAGTAAAATATTTTAAAAAGGCTGAAGATGCGGCTCAGTGCTTAAGAGCCCTGGATTCAATCCCTAGGGAAAAACAACAACAACAAAATGCATAGCTGTAGCTTAATGTTGAAACTCCCATGGTTTGAATCCTCAGTATCAAACACACACACACTCATTCACACACACACACACACACACACAGGACACACACAAGATGCACGCACACACACACAGGATGCACTCACACACACACAAGGGAATTAATGTCCAGCTGGTTACAGTGGTACACTCTTTTAATCCCAACAACTCTTCAAACTGAGGAAACAGGAATCCCAGTTTGAAGCCAGCTTCAGCCACTGAGGGAGACATTGTCTTAAAAAGTAAAAAGTGGGGCTGGGGTTGTGGCCTAGCAGGTGCCAGATGCCGAGTTCCATCCTCAGCACCACATAAAAATATTATACAAGCAGTGGGTCCAACTACAACTAAAAAAAAAAAAAAAAGAAAAAAACTCAAAAAATGTAAAAGGGTTTGAGATGTATCTCCATAGCAGAAAAATATCTGTGATTAACCTCTAAATCCCCAAAAGGGGGGGGGAAGCTGACCCATCTATGCATCTCTCAATTTAATCTCCAGTTCTGCCAAAAATAGAGCATGTATATTATCATTCAATAACTCATAAAAATGCTAGAAAACAAATATCTTTATTAAAAAGAATAACCAGTTAGAATACAATGGGAAAACTCATTAGGAACAAATAAGGGGTTGAAGGGTTGGGGGTGGCTGGAGAGCTCCTGCAGGTGAACACTAGACATTAAACCCCAGGAATTCCACACAGGATCAACATTCACCCTATACCCTCAGCACAGAAATCAGCAATTGTTAAAAATATATAACATTGGGCTGGGGATGTGGCTCAAGCGGTAGCATGCTTACCTGGCATGCATGAAGCACCGGTTAGATCCTCAGTACCACATACAAACAAAGATGTTGTGTCCAACGAGAAGTAAAAAATAAATATTACAAAATTCTCTCTCTCTCTCTCTCTCTCAAATATATATAATAAAACACTTAGGAATAAACTCTCATGCAAGCTCTACAATTATAAAACTGCAAAACTTTCCTGAAATGATGAAAACTTCACCCAACTGGAGTCAAACCTCTATTTGCATGAAAATCATAAGGAAAATAAAAAAACAAACGCCTAAACCTGGACCCAGAAAGTACCAGCCTGTAGCCTCAGCTGCTCAGAAAGCTGAGGCAGAAGGACAACTTGAACCCCGAACTTTAGGACAACATAGGAAGACCTTCTTCCAGAAAAAAAAAACAATCAACAACAACAAATATGAAATAACTCTACTTTTAGAGGTGAGGCAGTAGGTTGAAAAGTTCCAAGCTAGCCTGCCTCTAAAAAATTTAAAAAGGCTAGGGATAAAGCTCAGTGGTAGAACACCTCTGGGTCTAATTCCTAGTACCGGCAAAAAAAAAAAAAAATCAATTATGAGAAAAGACTGGCTGGGCAAGGTGGCACACACTCCATAATCTCAGCAGAGCTCAGGATGTTGAGGCAGGAGTACAAATTCAAAGCCAGTCTCAGCAATTTAGCAAGGCCCTAAGCAACATAGCCAGACCCTGTCTCTAAATAAAATATAAAAAACCACCTGGGAAAGTGATTCAGTAATTAATCTCCCTGGGGTTCAAACCCCAGGACCCCACCAAAATATAAAAAGACAAAAATGTTCTACCACACAGGTGCTGAACAAAATGCAAAGGAAGTCTACCTACCGAACCCACAGAAATGCAAAGACTCACAACCCTGTTGTTGGACCTTGGGTACTGACCCAGCGATTTCACTTCCACAAAATCATTTTGAAGAGTTAGGGCCAATTCAACAAATATATTCCACAAACTCGCTTAAATAAGGGCAAATAATATGGGCAAACTAGTGCCTGAGTAGATCCCAAGTATTCCGGAGCACAAGCCTAGAGGATACCAATTTTATGCCAATCTCAAGCAAGTCGTGAGACCCTATTGACTCAAAATAAAAAGTAAAATAAATAACAAAAATGGACTGAGGGGGCAGGGATTGTGGCTCAGTGGTAGAGCGCTTGACTACCATGTGTGAGATGTGGAGTTCAATTCTCAGCACCACATATAAAAAAGTAAAATAAGATTCATGACAACTAAAAATATATTTTGGAGATGTAGCTCAGCGATAAAGTAGTCCTAGGCTCAATCCCCATTAGCAAAACTAGTTTAAACAAACAGCAGCAGACTACTATGAGGAAATATCAGAGCTTTGGCTCATTCAGGCTTCTAAAACAAGACCCCATGGCATCTCTACCTTGCAAACAACCATTTATTTCTTACCGTTTTGCAGGGGTAGAAGTTGGAGATTGAAGACTGCTTCCAAATTGCTTAAGACACTTTCCTGCGGGCTCCTCACAAAAGGGAGAATCACTTTGGAACTTTCTTTACAAAGCCACAGCTATATCCTGGGGTGTGGACTCCACCCCCAGGGTCAAAAGGTGGAAGGGTCCTCCCCCTAGGAGATAAGTTTCAGCACACTAATGGCACACTTCTGGCATCACCACTCCCTCAATAGGGTGGAGTAAATTAGAGTGCATCCAAACAAAATATCACTCAGCCTTTGGGAAACTATTAGACCATGAGGCAAACAAACTTTTCATGTTGAGAGACAACTAAGGAAATCCAAACACCACCAAACACAATACTAATGAACTACTGTTGATAGTCTTAACTATTTGTAAAAACTTAGCATTGAGAGATACACAATAGAACATTCAATGCAATGGTTTTGCTGGCCATGCATGGAGAACTATTGAAGAGGTGAAAAGTGGCAAAAGCACAATCTCTCAACTTTTGTGAATATTGAAAATGCTCCAGGGATTCCTTCTCAGTGAAGGAGCTCTCCCGCTCCCGTCATGATATGAGGCACTGGGTTCCATCCTCAGCACCACATAGAAATGAATAAATAAAATAAAGGTACTATGTCCATCAAAACTAAACATAAATAAAGTAAATAAATAAATACAAAAGAAAGAAAATGCTCCACTCTTTTTTTAAGTTATTCATGTTTCCATTTACTGATATGAAAAACCTTAAGACAAACTGTCACATAAGGCAGCAGGAAACAAGCCAGGTGCAATGGCAAAGGCAAAGGCCTATAATCCCAATGGCTCTGGAGCTGAGGCTGCAGGAGTGTAAATTCAAAGCTAGCCTCAGCAACATAGTGAGGTCCTAAGCAACTTTGCAAGACCCTGTCTCTAAATAAAAATTTTAAAATGGGCTGGGGATGTGGCTCGGTAGTTAAGTGCCCCTGGGTTCAATTCCAATTTATTTATTAGTGCCAATAAATGAATAAATAAGAATCAAAATT
The DNA here is from genome assembly GCF_052094955.1 of Ictidomys tridecemlineatus. NCBI lineage: Eukaryota > Metazoa > Chordata > Mammalia > Rodentia > Sciuridae > Ictidomys > Ictidomys tridecemlineatus. The sequence goes on from NC_135477.1 coordinate 198,292,037, forward strand.
TTAAAATACCAGGGAACAAAATGTGAGTTCATTCAGGTAAATTTATGTGTTATATGTGCATAGTAAACAAAAATTCAGGGTGATAACCTCAAATTAACTTGAAAATATTAATACTAAAGTCACATTAGACTATGATTTCCATGACTACTTCCTAATGAGACATTTCTACATCACTTGAATTTAAAATAAACTCTGTTTTCACAATTTAGTAAAATAAAAATATTTCATTTTCTAAATGATACAGAGGCACAAACATTAAGAAGCTCTACTAAGGTCCTAGAGGCATAGCTCAGTGGTAGGGTGCTTGCCTAGGTTTTTGAGTCATATTTGATCCCCAATACCAAAAAGCAAAAAAGAACTATAAGGGGCCAACAAGGAGGAGATTAAACCTGCAGACCTTAGGTCAGTTGAGGGTCACCCACAGAAAAATCCAAAAAGCAAGGGGCAATAGAAGCAGATACCTTAACAGACAGTGGGCAGAGCTGGACAGTTCAGAGAACCACAGACCAATCAGAGTCAGGAGAGGTAGGGAGGGGTTGAGTGGGCAACCAAAGAATTTTGATTCTCCTTCACAAGACAAAAAAGACAAAGGAAAGAAAGAGCAGGCTGCTAAATTTAGCAACAAGATGTTGAGGACCTAAAGGGAGTGCTCAGCATAGTATTCTATGCAAATAATGTAAATTACCAGAGGTGCCCCCCAGTCCAACAGGAGTTGAAGCACAGATCACAATCTAGGGGGAGAGAAACTGTTCCCAGAACAGCCAGAACACCCACAGGTTTTCTAATAAGACAGCTCAGACCCTGAGGCCTAAGGATATTTTCCATCCCTTTGCACCTAAAAAGAGATCAATCTGATGCTAAAATTTTAAAATTATAATCCCTTCACTCCACTGAAGAAGTACATGATGCAGGTACCACCACCCTTGTGTTCACAAGGGAATGAAAGGCCTGCAGTTTGTGCTAGATTCAGCATCTGTCTCCACACTGGACTTTGAAGCCCTTCTTAGAAGTTCACTCACAGGCCAAGAGCAGAGGCTCCTGTTTGGAGGTCAACCACTAGTGGAGCAGAGGCAGGAGGACTGAGAATTCAGTGCCAGTTTCAGCAACTTATGAGGCCCTTAGCAACTTGGTGAGACACTGTTTCTAATTAAAAAATTAAAAATTGGCTGGGGATGTGGCTCAGTGGTTAAGTGCCCCTGAGTTCAATTCCTGGTGCCAATAAATAAATAAAAAAGAATCAAAATTTTAAAATACCAGGGAACAAAATGTGAGTTCATTCAGGTAAGTTTATGTGTTATATATGCATGGTAAACACAAATCCAGGGTGATATCCTCAAATTAACTATGAAAATATTAACACTAGAATCAGATTAAATATGATTTTCTCGAGTACTTCCTAATGAGATCTTTCTACATAATTGAATTTTAAAATAAACTCTTTGTTTTCACAATATAGTAAAATAAAATTATTTCATTTTGTGTGATGCCGAGGATCGAACCCAGTGCCTCATGCATGCTAGGCGAGCACTCTACACGTGAGCCATCACCCCAGCCCCAAAATTATTTCATTTTCTAAATGATACAGAGGCACAAACATTAAGAAACTCTACTAAGGTCCTAGGGGCATAGCTCAGTGGTAGGGTGCTTGCCTAAGAGTGTGAGGCATATTTGATCCCGAATACCAAAAAGCAAAAAAGAACTATAAGGGGCCAACAAGGAGGAGATTAATTCTGCAGACATTAGGTCAGTTGAGGGTCACCCACAGAAAAATCCAAACAGCAAGGGGCAATAGAAGCAGATAACTTAACAGACCCTGGGCAGAGCAGGACAGTTCAGAGAACCACAGACCAATTAGAATCAGGAGAGGTAGGGAGGGGTTGAGTGGGCAACCAAAGAATTCTAATTCTCCTTCACAAGACAAAAAAGACAAAGGAAAGAAAAAGCAGGCTGCTAAATTTAGCAACAAGACACCTAGGACCTGAAGAGAGTGCTCAGCATAGTATACAAATTTCCAAAGATGCCACCCAGTCAAACAGGAGTTGAAGCACTGGTCACAATCTAGGGGGAGACGGGATATTCCTAGAATAGCCAGAACACCCACAGGTTTTCTAATAAGACCACAGCTCAGACCCTGAAGCATTGAAGTGGCACACCCTCTCTCCACAGGAAGGTCTTAACTGGGCTTCTCCAGAAATCTTTACCATGGCTGATTTTAGGACTGTCAGCAAAAGAGTCTCTGCAAAAGAGTTCAATGTATAAACTTCCTATATTCTTGCTGCCCTGTTTTACTTGGCCACTGGCAGAGAAGATAGCAGCACTCCAGGTGCTGGACACCCCTTACTAGTTTTTCACAAACATATTCAATATACTACTTTGAAGAAATGTGCAAACAAGGCCTCTGGCCTTGAGTTGGGCTTCACAGAGATGTCTATATTTTTAAGATAAGTTACAATTGGGTTCCTTGGTAACAACTGGCAAGGAGAGGAAAAAAGGGGAAAAGAAGCTCTCCCCTTCTCAGGTGTTGTCCTTGAAGAGTTGACTTGTCCAACACAGTGAAAGAAAAAGTTGCTTTTATGTGAACTTCTGAAGACTGTGAACTTCTGAGACTCTCCCCTTACATGCTTGGTATAAAACTTTGAAACTCCCTGAACTTGGGATTCAGGGAATTGATTGATTACAGCAAAGGCTATACCCTATGAACCTGGCTACAGCCAAATAAAACTGTTTCCTGCCATCTTCGGTGCCTTGCCTCATTCGCCCCTAAAACAGATCAACCTCTGTTGGGTCCAGAGTACTGTCCAAAGTTGTTGAAGCTGAAATGAACCCAGGGAGTTATCAGAGTAGTCTCTGTTCAGGGACAGTGAGTAGAGGGGAAACCGTGACTCCCTTTTTGTTTCGTTGGGAATTATTGGAATTTGGGCGGTATAGAAATTCTGTCCTGGCAATGTCTGTGGGAAAGTGTGTGAAACTTTGTGGATGAGACAGACAAAGGGAAGGGTTCTGACCCAACCCAAGTGCCAAAGCAAGTGCAGAGTCCTGATCCGCGGTTCCGTGGCACCTCATACAGTCTGTGGCGGAATTTCACCAACCAACATCCAGGTGAAAGCTCCAGGTTAGCGGTTGATACCGATTTGCAAGGCTAAGAGGGCCCTAAGTCCCCATAAGAGGAGCGGCAGGAGATGGACAAAGCAACTTTTCTCCTAAGTGTGTTTTGTTTTAAGTGTGCTCCACCAATGCTGGGTGGAACATGGGAGGCTCACTAAGGAAACTGAGCCTTCTGAAATGTGTTAGAAACCTTTAGAAGATTTTCCTGGTAAGTGTGGAGTGAAACTCACTCCACAAATATTGTGTACTCTGTGAATTAGAATGGCCCACCCAAGATGTGGGCTGGCCACCAGATGGATCTTTAGAAGAGAGAGTCATTTCTGAGGTCCTTTTGATTATTGTTGGAACAACTGAACCAATTTGCTTATATTGATTGCTTGCAAGAGATAGTTCAGAAACAGCCCCCTTGGTTGAGAGCCTGTCTAGATGGACAGTCCAAGCTGATGTTCACCAGCAGCATTTCTAATACCCAGTGGAAAGCAGCTAAACAGAAAATATGACTAGGAAAGGGGAAGGCAAACAGTTTTTCCTGTGAGCCAAAAGACGAGCCAATCCCTTATGCGCCACTCCCCAACTTTGCCAAGACCACTGGGACAACAGACTCTCCTTTCAGCCCCCTTGTCCTCAGAGGCAACAAATGATGGCCCCCAATACTGGCTATTCCTTCCTCTGTGATGTCCTCAGTGATAAACCCAACCTGATCTTTTATTAAGTTGGGAGCCCTCTCACCACAAAGCCATGAAAAGCTAATTTCGGCTTTACTATAAATTACTGCAAATTCTGAACCTGCTTGGAGTGCCTGCCCATGCCTTGAACTCACCCATGCCTGGCTCTCTGACCAGATAGCAGCCCTCTCTGAAACTTTAGTGACACCTCATAAATATTGGCCTTCCCTGGCCAGACAACAACCCTCTCTGAGGCTCTAATGGTCTTCATAAATTCTGATATTGGAGCCAGTAAAAATTGTAAACTACCATTAGTGTGATGCTTGTCAGAGTTCTGTTATCTGTAACCCCCCTTTTGTGTAACTTTCTGGGCTATAAAGCTGGGCTGTAGGAAACCTGGGGCTGCTGTCTTGTTCCTGCCGTTTTGGGAGGAAAAGGCAGTCCGGCCAGTCGAAATAATAAGCTTGCTTTAATTTGATTTTAATTGGAGTCAGTGGTCTTTTCTTGCATCCTGGTCTAACACTCAGAGCTAAAGGCTTCCTAGGACCAAAGATTCTTTCACCTCCAAAGATGAAGGTAGAAGATCTGTCCTAATACCATAGCCACAACTCAGATGAGAACTCTCCAGATGCCCCTGCAAGGGACTAAAGGACATACCCATGTTGACCAGAAGGGAAATGTCTGAGGGAGACAAGGCAGTTTTGTGTGCCAGCCTTTCACCACCACTGAGCTCATAAGTTGGAAAAATCATACTCCCTCTTACCTGGAGAAAGCTTGGGCCATGACTGATCTGATGCAGCCCGTTATCCAGACCTAGGACGGGGCCTCAACAGAGAAGAAGGTCTAAAAATGAAGAGATGTCAAGAAGCCCTCATAGAAACTCTATAAGAAAAGTAAAAAGAGAACAAAACACACTGTCTGGGCCCTGAGCCCCAGCCTAAGCCCAGCACATCTGCAAACAGAGCTGAGATAAGCCTCTCACTTCTCCAGCATCTCCTTGTCGCACCCTCAATAGCCCTGAACATTTCTCTGGCAGCAATAATCAAAAGAGATGTGCCCAACTGACTCAGAGCTTAATGTCCAGGCCACCTCCGCTGCCACCCCTCTGTCTGCCCAGAGGTGTCCGGGGGAGGAGGGGCACATACAAGTGTAACAGCCACAATGCAAGTTTGTCAGTAAAGAAATGCACAGGTGCAAGCAACAGGTGATCAATGCAGCCTTAGTGGGACAGGCTCAGAGAGCCATTTGCCAAAAAATACCATCCTAGAGGGCTTTACTGAGAAGTGTGCCAGTGAGTTGATTAAGGTGGCCACCACAGTTTTCATCAATCGAGATCCAGAGACTCAAAGACAGGCAGACCAAAAAGATGAAGAGGAGGATGAATCTTCTTACAGTGGCCCTCACCACAAACCCAAGGTCACTCAAAGGGGGGGGGTCTCACTAAAACAAAGCCAATGGTCTAAATGTTTATAAGGAAAAAAAGTGTGGCCGGAAAAATGGGAAGCCTCCAGTGGCCCCAGCAGGCAAGCACCCACTGCCATGCTCAAATGCTAAGCCTTGAACAGAGAAGGAGTGAATATTTTCCTCCAGCCTTTGGCCCCAGCCCCTCCTTTCAGTTTCTTCCCACTTGCTTGGAAGTTGATGATTGACGAATATGGCAGGGGTCCCATAGACAAACAACTGCATCTGATGCTCGGGACCCAGAACCTCAGAAGGGCTCAGCTACTGCAATCCTCCAAATAAAGCATGAATATGTTCATGTTAACAGCCGATAGTGGGCCATAGGGTGCTCACTCCAAAAGGACATGCCACCCTGGCTCCAAGCCACACACTGGGAGCCACCAGCAGGAAGGGCCACAGAGCCCCATGCACCCAGGCATACTGAACAAAAACACAAGTGGGGCAGTTACTATGGACAATTAGAGCAGGCTTCCACCTGGCAGGAGGAGAAAGCCACACAGTCAAGGAGCAACACCTAGGTGGGCACAATGTGGCTGCCACACTGGGACCTGCACGGGACCACACCACTGCCCTCCATCCTTGGCAGACAGCCCATGACGAGATTGACATAAGTGGCTTTTACACAAATGATATGCCAGATCATCAGTCTCTGTTAAGATTTACATTAGATTTAAGAGTTGGAGAATCCTAGCAGCCAAGATCCTGCACTGGGAAATAACAACAACAACAAAAAAATTCTGCATCTTAAAGTGCCAGAGGCTCTATATATGCCTCCCTTCCCTAAATGACAGTTCCTCCCAGGTGCTTGAGTACACCATCTTTGTGAGAGCACTGGACTCTAACGTAAAAGTCCACATCTATCAAGAAAAAGTCAAATACCTTAGTCACCATCTGACTCAGCAACAGAACAGAACAACCACTGGGCCTCAAAAGAAACAGGAGATCTGCTCAATTCCAGTCCCTTCAACCTGCCATCAGACTAGAGAATTCTTGGGGGCTACTGAGTTCAGCCATATATGGATCCCCATCTTTCAGTTAAGACAAAACCCCTCTATGAAGCCACAAAGAGTAGAGAATGGGATCCTCTAATATGGGGTCCAACTAAGCAAAAGGCCATTGAAGATATTAAACAAGCACTCACCGGTGCACCTGGATTAGGGCTCCCTGACCTCACAAAGCCTTTCTTTCTGTATGTCCATGATTGGTCTGGAGTGGCTATGGGAGTTTTGACTCAGATGCTGGGGACATGGAACGTTCCAGTGGCCTATTTGTCTAAACAGCTGGACTCTGTAGCAGAGTACTGGCCACCTGGTTTATGGGCCCTTGTAGCCACAGCTCTTCTGGTATTGGAAGCTGATAAACTGGCCATGGGACAAGAGCTGGTTGTCAGAGTTCCTCATTCAATTTGACATTGTTAGAATATAAAGGACACTATTGGTTGGCTAATGAAAAAATGGTCAAATATCAGGGCATGATATGTGAAAATCCACGTATCCATGTCAAGGTTCTCAGAACTCTAAACCCAGAGAGTTAACAGAGAGGCCAGGTTACCTATCTGCAAGAAACGGGAAGAAAATCCAGCCCCATGTTTAAATGCTGCTTTTCTGTCTGGCTGACTAGCTAACAGAATAGGAGCCAACATACTCTCAACATGAAAATAAGTGATTTAAGACTGAAAAAGAAACTTTTCTCCAAGGTGGATGGTGGAGATTTTCTGATGGCTGGAATAGCCATCCCGGAGATTCTAGCCCCAGCCTTTATCAGACAGTTTCGCAGAAAAACATGTTGGACCTATGTTACTGCTGATGAGTCCTTGCTTCCGCAATGCTTAAGTATAACACCAGAGAAGCACACCCAGGCAAGTTTAGAGTGGAAAGTAGAAACTTTATTAAGGACAGCAGAAAAGACTTCTACCTGGAGGAAGAAGGGTACCCAAGAGGTGGAATCTGTGGAAGGGATTATAGCTAAGGTCTTCTTTCATCTTTCCCACATTTCTGTCCTTTGTTCTGTTGTCTTGAAGTGATAGAATGTAGGTGAGCAGACTAAACGTGAGGGGTAGATAGGCCAGAGGAGTAATCTGAGCAGGAAGGGCCTGGGGCTGCCTTTGGTTAGCACTTCCCAGTTGGCTGGGAGCTGCTTCTTTAACATTTCTTTAGAGTGGGCTCTTGGCCTTGGGAATGTTAACATTTCAATTTCCCCAACTGCTGCTCTGCTTTCCTGGGCTCCATTCTCAATATTGCCTTAATTTTTTATTTTACTGGATATTAGACCCGATTTACTAACTACACTACATACCTATCTATAAACGTGGCTTCACATACAGCACTTGAGACAGTTCTGAGTTGACATTTCTATGTCCCCTGGCTCACAAGCAACACCTGGATGATCTGCAAACAATGTGAGGTTTGTGCTCAAAACAATCCTTGTCAGGGGCCAGAGCTCCCAACAGAAATCCAAACTATAGGAGGAGCATCTTTTGAAGACTTGGAAGTAAACTTCACTGAACTACATGCTCAGAAGGCTATAAATAACTTGGTTTTTGTGTGTTCATACTCTGACTGGGTGGAAGCCTTTCCCACCTGCACTGAAAAGGCTAGGGAGATACTAGGATGCTTCTCTGGAAAATTATTCCCAAATTTAGTGTCCCAATAATTGTTGGCTTAGACAATGGGCCAGCTTTTGGACAGAGGTGATATGATTACTGACGAAAAGTATAAACATCAGATGAAAGTTACATACTGTCTATAGACTTCAGAGTTCTGGATGAACAGGACTTTAAGGTTCAATTGGATAAGCGGTGTCAGGAGACTCACTTACATTGTGATGAACTTCTCCCTATTACACTGTTGAGGATTAGATCTACTCCCACTAGGAGGAATGAAAGTATCCAGGGAATTGGCTTCTTTCTCACTTCATTATGATTGTAGAGACCTGACTTGTGGCCTTTCCTATGCCTTCTAGGAATGGAGGAAAATTTTTCAAACTTGATTCTCTAGGATAGCAACACTTTTTCATGAACATTCTTAGGTCAGTGTTTAGACAAGAAATTCATTGCTGTGATGGATCCTCTTGTAGCCTGGCTGGAATGGAGCTTGCTTTGTCATTTGTTTGGTACAGATTCTGGAACAGCATCCTCTGCTTTATACAGCTGGAACATGATGCCAGATTCACAGTCCAGAGTCCCAGGCTACATTCCCAGGCTTTCTCCTTACAGTATAAACAGTGTCTCTCTCATACTCTTTGTTGAAATCTTGACAGGCCAGCAAGGCTCACTAAAAGAAAAAAAAAGTGGCTCTTCAGAAGAGAAACCTCTGCATGAAGCTGTTGCTGGTGTTCTTAAAGGGAAGTCTCTATCTGGCAGTGCTTTCTGAACTTGACTGTGACTCTGAAACATCTGGGGATGCTGCTAAGGTCAGATTCTGATGCTGTGGTAGGGTCTGAGATTCTGAGATTCTGAGATTCTAGCAAGTTCCCCAGTGCTGCTGTTGCTGCTGCTAATGGAACAAGCACTGCAAGGATGTACACACCTGTGCAGAGGCAGGAGATTACCACATTAGCACAAGAAAGGTCCAGAGGGAGAACCCAAGGCCAGCCTGTTGCCAGGACACCAGATTAATGACACTGAGCAGAAAGAGGGATGATCCCTGGAGTAGCTATCAAGTGATACCATCTTAATTACTCATTGAAAAGAGTGCTACTTCCACCAGAGCATTATTTCCTGATCAATAGCCCTGTCTTTTCAAATATGCATTCTGGCCATTTATAACCAAACCTTTGTTGTACTTGTCCTGAGAAAGAGAATCAGCTTCTCAGCCATCTCTACTTATCAGCAGCCCATATCCCTCAGGACCCACAGAAGTTTCTGTATGGAGCTATTTTGAATGGTTGGAAACTCCTCATCACTTGCTGTGTGTCAGGGACTTTGGGCTATGGATTACAGAAGCTGGCATCTCCCCTTGTAGCCCTTGTGTTATGCCCCTGAGGCAGGCCTCTGTTTGAGGGAAGGGAGGGGGTTCTTGTGAGCCTTCTTTGAGGCATTTTGACCTGGGCTTCCTGTTGTTGCCTGAGGGCTTGTGGCTGGCCATCCCTTAAAGTGCTGAGAGATGGTCTAGGAAGGCAGAGTGGCCCTGCCTTCCCTCCATGATACTGTAATGGTCTGGGGAAATGTCGGAGGGAGAGACCACCCAAGAGACTGACTCCATGCAAATGGCAAAAGGGGATTTATTGGGGATCCATTTCAGCGCGCTGGGACTCTGTGCTCACTCAAGAAGGGAGAGCAGCCCAGAGCCCAGAGCAGAGTTCAAGTGGAGCTTAAGTACACTTTTTGGAGAGGGTGGGGGGCTTTGTATACATCAGAACAAATCATCATGAGGCGTGGAAAAAATTGAACAACAACCCTGAGTCAGGATTAGTGCATACATTGGTGGGAACAATCAGGGCAGGAGTGATTGGTGCTCCTAGGTGGGGTACACATTCAAACTGATTGGTTTAGGTCCTGCAATGCCTACGTGCCAAGCAACTCGGAACCCTTAGCTATTAAACAACCAGAAAGTCAGTGGAAATATTTACTGGGCAGTTCCAGTATTGTCCTAACAGCTGCAGGGATTACAGGTTTGGGGGGTACAGAGGGACTCTAACAATACCTAGTCTTTTACTTTTTAACCCAATCTCTGCACTTTGGAAACTTTAGGATGCCTGGTCTTTTACACTTTAACTCAGGCTCTGCGACTTAGAATCAGCTTGGAAATTTTACCTATACAATACCACCTCATTGATTAGAAAGGTATTGATGAATACAGGGGATTGAATAGTGTCCTTGCCAGATTTCTCTGTATTCCCTTTTTCTGTTTACCTCTGATTAGAGTTAGTGGTTCTTTTCTTTTCTTTTTTAAAAGATTGGTGTTTTTTTGTGTTTGGACCTTTATTTTGTTTATTTATATGTGGTGTCCAGAATTGAACCCAGTGCCTCACACATGCTAGACAAGTGTTCTACTCTGAGCCACAACACCAGCCTGAGGCCTCTTCTTTCTTTGGATCTTTTGTCTCTTCACTGAGGAGGCCTGGAGACTTGGCAGAGTTAGCAGAGCAGTCCTTGTCACAATGCAGTGATGCCAGCTGACACCATCCTGTGAAAGACCTCTGGACAGAGAAGATGGTCCTGATGCTTGGCAGTGATCTATAGAAGACCCTCTGTATAGAAGGGAAGTGAACCAAGAACCCAGAACAGCTGGCTTGAGCCTTGAGCACCCCTGTTGGCTGATGCCTTCTTGGGGTTCTCAAAAACTAAAGTGATGGAAATGTGTAGGATCTAGGGTGCCATGTCCTGCTGCTCCTGATGAAGCCTTAGTTCTTTCAATTGACTCTAATTCCTACCTGTGAGGGTATTGTCTGCACTGAATCGTTTTTTCTGCCTAGTTTATCAACTGTGGTGTGTTGATGAGTCCACCTGTGGGGTTCCCAGCCTCAGCCCTGGTCAGGTGTACTACTAGAGGTCAGCAGGAGAGGGGATCTCTCTGTTGAAAGAAGGCTGCTGGCTTTCCCCACTGGCCTGTGTGGAGCAGCATGGAGCACACAGACAAAGAGCACACTGATGGGCCTGGTAGTGATACTGTCAGCACTGTTACAGTAAGCAGCTATTGCCACCTGGCAGGGCCACTTTCCAGGGCTTAGCACCATGACAGGAAATGTTAAACTGATTAGGGACTTTGACATCCTGCCAAAGCATGTCTGGGGAAGCCACCGCCAGAGGTTGATGAGCCAGACATATATGTGCAGCACTGAGAGGTTGGTCTGTCCAGAAAGCTCAGCTTCTGAATTGAGGGGAAGGGCTTGTAGCAGTGCAAGTACAGCCAGTCCCAAAGTATCTTCAAAGACCCTTTGGGCACCTTCTCCCTGCACTTCCTCTTGCTAACCAGGGAGAGAAGGCTTTGGTTCTCACCCAGATCATGTTCGACATGGTGCCTAAAAGCTAGAAAGGACCTTGGATGAGCTTTTCTTAATGGCTTTCAGACCCACTTGGCCTCATCTGGGCATTCTGGGTGGGACAGGGGAACTGGGGTTGCACACAGCATATCGACCAGGCCTGACAGCTCACAGTCTAACCTCCTTAACTTTTTTTTTAATATTTATTTTTTAGTTGTAGTTGGACACAATACCTTTTTATTTTATTTATTTATTTTTTTGTGGTGCTGAGGATTGCACCCAGGGCCTTGGACATGCTAGGTAAGCGCTCTACCGTTGAGGGACAACCCCAGCCCTAACTCACTGAGCTTTAAGAGAATACATTCATACTGTTTTATGCCATTAACTGAGTGTGGTAAATTGTCTACACTCAATCATTTCTTCTGCCTTGTTAATCAACTGCTTAAAGTCTGAATGTCTGGCTTTCTATAATTAGAGTTTGTGCTATTGAAGGGAAAAAATATTATTATTTACATTTTTTTTGTTTTGAGTATTTCTTTTATTTCTATGCCCCCAACCCAGTATTGGGAATTGAACCCAGGGGTGCTTTACCACTAAGCTTCCTTCTTAGCCCCTTTTTAAAAATGTTTTGTTTTGAAACAGGGGCTTATCAAGGTGCTAAGGCTGGCCTCAAACTTATAATCCTCTTTCCTCAGCCTCTCAACTTTCTGAGATTACAGGCAGATGCCATGGTGCCCAGCTTTTTTTATGTACATCTTAGTAACCAGAAAATTGCATACACATATATAATCACCTGTAAATAAGTATGCAACTTAATGCAATAGCATTTTACTTTTTAATTTTGTCTCCTCTTTTTAAAACTTGTTCTTTTAGATATACATGATGGTAGATGTATTTTGACGTATTTTACTAACATGGAGTACATCTTATACTAATCAGAATCCCATTTTTGTGGGTTATACATGATATGGAGTTTCACTGGTCATGTATTCATTTATGCACCTAGGAAAGTCATGTCCAATTCATTCTATTGTCTTTTCTATTCTTATTCTCCCTTCCTTTCATTCTCCTTTGTATAATCCACTGAACTTCCATAGTTGCTTCCATTGTTAGATCTGCAGATCAGAGAGAACATTTGACTTTTTAGAACTGGCTTTATTTTACTTAGCATGATAGTCTACAGAGCCATCCATTTACCATAATTTCATTCTTCTGAGAATATTCCATTGTGTATGTATACTACATTTCCTTTATCCATTCATCTGTTAAAGGATAGGTTGGTTCCATAGCCTAACTGTTATAAACTGAGCTGCTATAAACATTGATGTGGCTGTGTCATTGTATAATGCTGATTTTTAGTCCTTTGGGTATATAGCATGGAGTGGGATAACAGGGCCAAATGCTAGTTCCCATTCCAATTTTTCTGAGGAATGCAAGAGCATTTTAAAAGTCAAAAATTTTAAAAATAGGGCTGTGAGTATAGCTCAGTGATACAGTGCTTGCCTAGCAAGCAAGTGCAAGGCCCTAGGTTCAATTCTCTGTCCATGAAAGGAGACCTTCTCTAAGGCTCTGATGTCCAGTCCACAGCACAGCTTAGAATCAGAACTCTGTCTCCCACCCCATGCAGCACCCTTCCATCCTCTCTTCTCTCTTCATTCTGTCTGCTGCTAAGCAAGGGAACCAAATATTCATGAGGGCCTGTTCAACAACATCAATTGCCTAGTAATAAGTAAACAAGGAGACTTTGGTAAGTGATCAGTCTTTCATTTTTCTGGAACAGAAGTAGAAATAAAATCTACCAATCAGAACACTCAGTACTCCTAGGACTCAGTGGTCATGGATCAGGGTTAAAGGTCTGCCTGTTTCTGGGGAGCCTGTCAACAGGACTACATGGATTTGACAAAGAGAAGCTGCCAGGGAAGGCAACTGTCTGTTTGCTTTGCAGCATGGCAGTCTCCTGAGGCTGAATTTGATTTCTTCTGTGTCATGGGCATAGGGTTCCAGGCAGGGAGGCAGAAAAAAAACTATGGTGCCTGGGCTCTAGGCAAGTATCTGTGTGGAGGGCAGGCCCAATATAGCAGCCCCCATGGATTAGAGAGCATTTTCCAGTGGAAATGTAGACTACCCCTCCAGGGAGTACCCTTGGTCCATAATCTTCTAATATCAGTGACAAAGGCAACTGGGATCTTAGTCTGCAGATTCCAGAGACTGCTTCACACAGAAGTGACTGGTCCATGACTTTGGCCTCCGGGTCAGAAAAAGCAGTGGAAGGGCTGAGAGAGGAGGCAAAGTGTTGAGTGGCTGCTCAGCATTTGGTGTATACTGATGGCACTCTTGCAATATCTCAAAGTAGTGTTCATTACGTTGGGTGATAATGGTACTCCTGGAAGAAAATTGCTTCACAAGGTTGGGTCTGAGGAACTTCAGTTGAAAAGCAAGCATCTTCACTCTACTGTCCTATATATCTAGGAAGAACAAATGAAAAAAGAAAAGCAATCATCTTAGATGCAACTATAAAAAATCTAATAGTATCAGTTATTAATTAGATTCAGGTCAATATATTTCTCAAATGCTTACTTATTATGAAATACCAGACTCTCTGTTTCCTGTGTATATGTGATATTCTCTGTTCACAGTGCTTCCAATTCTCCACTCTTGACTGGAATTCTCAGCTAACTGCTTTGTTTCTCTACTGATGAATTCAAAAATTATAAGGACTAATGGGAAAAGAGAGGTTGGGGAAGGGGGGAAAAGGAATGGGAAGCTATAGACTTTAAATATGAAATAAACACATATGTTTCAGATTGAAATTCTTATCTCAACTTTTAATAGGTTGAAGTGTCATTTAAATTTTCTAAGCCACAGCTAATAGTCATTGTTCAATCTGTGAAGTGAGAACAAAATTGTTCATTTTAAAAAGTAGGTTTCAGGATGTTAAATATGTGTGGGTCAGTTAGGCACAGTTGTCACACACACCTGTAATCCCAGCAATGAGGAGGCTGAGTAACTGAAGGCTGAGTAACCCTGTCTCAAAATGATAAAAGAGTCTGGAGATGTAGCTTTGTTCTAGAGCCCTGGCTTTAATTCCCAACTGAAGAAGAAAAAATAAAATAGGAGCAAAGTACCTACAATTCCTGAGACATAATACAACAGATAACCTTAGTAAATTATTATCCCAGAAGCATAACCCCAATGAAGGACAAATGCATAAATGTAGCCCTTTAAAAATCTTCCTAACCTTTAGGATTTTTCACCTTCTTCTACCAGAGCCACTTTATTGGTGTTTTCTTTGTGAGACAGGGTCTTCCTAAATTTCCCAGGCTTTCTACTACTTGAAATTCTCCCACCTCAGGCTCCCAAATAGGTGTGATTGTAGGTATGATCCACTGTTTTCTGGTTATCAGAAATTGGTTATTAAAAAATTGTCAGAAGCATACTTATATTTACATCTTATTGGAACACAGTCTATTCTGTTTAATGATTCTTTTACCTTCAGTGTCATCAACTCTGCATTATTATTCACTTAAGCATATACAAGTGCTTACCTGTGCCAGTCGTTATGAAAAGAGCTACAAGCATGACATTTTCTCTCTCAAATGTAGAATTTTATAACAACAAAGATTACTTGAATGCATAGTAGGAATGCTTAGAGTCTAGGAAGGGGTGAGGAGAGGGTAAAAGACTAGTTGTTGGAAGTGACCAATGCACTCTGTTTGAACAAGGATATAACATGAACCCCATTCAATGATTGTTGTGAATATGTGTCAAAAAATAAATTTTCAAAGCAGTACAACAACAACAATAAAGATGAATAAAACTAATTTTTTCTTTCCTTTGGGAGCAGGTGCAGAATTCTGAGAGAGAGAATTTTTTTTTAATATTTATTTACTTATTTATTTATTTTTTTAGTTCTCGGCGGACAGGTGCAGAATTCTGTAGTCCTTGAGTTCTACCTGGAAAGGGACCACAATATGAGGGGAAATTCGCCACCTTGGGAAGCTGTGAGCAGGCAAGAACCAATCCACTTACCTTAGAGTTGCTGAGCAGGATCCTTAAAGTCACAGAAATGACTTATTTTATGGATAGGATTGGAGACTTCTGTATAAGCACCTATCAGGTCTTGTCAGCCCCAAGCTACTGCAGATGAGTTCCTAGTCCCAGGAGATCAGTGCATGCAAAAGTACAGAAGGAAAAAAGAGCCTGCTGGAGGCCACATGTGTCCCCCAGGAGCATTCCCACAGCCTGCTTCTGCTTTATTGGTCCCTGAAACCCATTTCTATTTCAGATCCACTGTCCTGTGCCGCCAGCCCCACACAGGAGTCCTGCAGATTCACAACTTTCTTGGTTGGGCTGGGTGCAATTATAATAAATCCAATTGTTATCAGTTGTTAATTAGATTATGGTTAACATCTTTAACAATAGCTTACTTATCATGAAATGCCATTCTCTTTGCTTCCTTTACATATGTGATATCCCATGTTCATAGCACTTCTTCAAGGCATGTATCTCTGCTCTTACAAAGACTTAATTCATTATCCCAAATTAGCTGACTATCAACTCAAAGCTGGCTTCATTCCAACTTTGAGGCTCTGCAGCCCACTGGAGTTTCTTTCTATACCCATCTTCCTTGTTGCTTCATATTCAAGTGACTGTAGTCACCTTTATGTTATTAAAAATTATAATGGGACCAATTGTTCTGTTTTTTTAATTTAAATATTGATTTCTTAGTTGTATTCAGACACAATACTTTTATTGTATTTATTTATTTTTATGTGGTGCTGAGGATCGAACCCAGGGCCTCACACATGCTAGGTAAGCGCTCTACTGATGAGCAATAACCTCAACCCCGACCACTTGTCTTTCTATGTATTTGTAGTACTGGGAATTGGACTCAGTTGTGCTCTAACACTGAGCCACACATCTAGCTGCTGCTCCTTTTAATTTTGAGGCAAGTTCCAGGCTGGCCAGGAACTTGCCATGATTCTGCCTCATTCTTGCCAACATCTAGAATAACAAGCTGGTGTGCCACTGTGCCCATCCATATCAATTTCTTTTACATAATTCACATCTACATATTTTCCCTTCATTCTAAGGAACATCTCTGACTCTTGTTGTATCTGCAATCTTGTGACACAAACCAGTAAAACCAAAATGTTCAGCATGGCCAGTGTACCATGGGCTTTTCAAATTACTGAGAGTCAAAAATTAGCCTTTCAGTTCTCTTATCAGGATCATCTGTAACCATTGGTTCCCACACACTAACAAGTCATATAACCGCACTGTGCTAACTTCTAGGAAAAAACAGAATATCACCAGACATAGAGTTCTGCTTTCAGGCTGCTACTTCCTCACCCACCATTATCCCTTGAAATATCATTAATTTCCTGGGAGGGATAAGGATGCCCCTTCAGAGTCTTTGTTTCTGATGGTGCCATTGGAAGCAGTGGATGATATGCCAAGGATTCTTGTTGTATATTACACTACCTGGCTCCCCATTAATTATCTTATTTTTAATACAAATCCAAGGAAGGAAAGAACCTGGGAATGAGGTGAGGCCCTGTATTTAGATGAGGTCATTAGGTCTGTGGTTCTAGTGATCAGAACTCAGCTGTAGCAGCTTTTTATTCTTTACCAAGGAAAAGATAGGGGAGTGAGCTGAGATGCAAAAGCAAATTGGGAGCTGAGATCAGCCCTCTTGTCCCAGTCCTTGGTCATCTTGACAGGTGTCTGTATGTGTGTGTGTGTGTGTGGGTGGGGGGTGTCCTAATTAAGCCTTCTGAGGATGGGTAGGGATGGAGTGGGGGAGGCAGTCAGGGACTGGTGTTGTCTTAGCTCCAGGCCTGTCTCCAGCCTGGATGTTTAGGAACATAAGAAGAGAAGCTAACCTTGTAGGAGAGTTGTGGGAACTCCTAGGAAAAGGAACATAGGAAGCAATGGTATAAAAGGAAAACGTTGGGAAACATGGTGGGAGTAAGAGACTCAGAACTCACTCTATTTTCTTGGAGTGATGTTCTCAGCCTTTCCCAGCAACAGAATCATATGGGGAGAAATGTCTCCCCCTTCCCTGACTCCACACACACACACACACACAAGAAGCCCCAGAAACCAAGTTGAAAGATTAAGACATTGGTTGGGGTGTATGTTGTAGTATTTTTGGTAAATTTTAATCAACTTCTGTAAGCACATTTTCTTACTTGATACACTAGGATAATAGACTTATTCCCAATGAGGATTAGATGATAGCACAGGTAAGGATGATCTCACATTCAGTTATAATTCTGTTTTTCCTATGCTAGCACACAGCCTGAGTCCAACACTTGCTACAGGGTTGTGCTGTTATATAGGTTTAACATTGGCTCATTTACCAGCAATTACCTCCCGTGAGCTCCCGCTCTGTCACATGCCTGCATAAGTTGGAGAGAAGAAAAGACTGGAACCCTGACATCTACTTCTTACCCTCAGTGGTGACAATGCTGTCATCTTGTTTTTCAGGTGACATGCCTTCTCTCCCCGAATAGTGAATCTAATGACTTGTACAGATTTCATGAGTTCTAGGCAGATTCAGCTTAGAGACTGTGATTGGCATTTTGGAAGCCAGTGAAGTACTTTACTCCTGCCTCCTCTGACCAGGCAGGAGTGGGTGCACCTGGAAACTTTGCTAGCAGTGCAGGTGTTGGGTAAGCAGGTGGGCAGCCCTAGTAAAGGAGCACAAGTCCTCCTGGTGAATGGGGAGCCCAATCACACTGAGAGGAGTCCCATCCCAGAGAAGCTGAAACCCGCCTTTCCTATACAGAGGCCCCAAGAGGTGAAGGGACTATGCTCAGGGTGTGCGCCTTTGATGACAGCCTGGAGGCCCTGGGTCTTCAGGTGTAAGCCTGGGCAGCAGAGAGGGCTTTACCCATGCCCTCACTGACTTCCTAAGCACAGCTCTTTTAAGCTTCTTCTCCAGTTTCTCTTGCCTCAGTTTACCTGTCGACCACTCTGATGCCTGGTGCAATTGGGTTTTCTCCCCACAGGGGCCCAAGGAGGCTTCAGCAGCACCCTTCAGTAGCTAAAAAAAAAAAAAAAAAAGAGGAAGCACTCCTTTAGGCATGCTTAGGGCTTTGTCTTAAAAGGAATCCAGGGGTTTTCGACCTTCTGGCACCACCTAGTGGGCAGCAAGATTTGAGCACCTGGAGGCCAGAGGGAGTGTGAGGGGGATGAAGCAGAAGGGGAATGAGTCTTTGCTAAGTAGGGTCCATATCGAGTAGCCTGATGGCAGTTTCCAGCTGAAACAAAGTTCTGAGGGGTCTTAAAATAGTTGCCTTCTTCATCTCCATCAGTTCCTTTATCCCCCCAAGTGTAAGCGTGTTTCTCATATCAGCTTGGCATTTTCTGCCACCCCCACTCCAGGTGTGTTGTCCAAGCCTTCCCTAAGGCCATCGAACTCACACCTAATCTTAAAAATGACTAGGCCTCTGACAATGAATGGGAAATGAACATTCAGATAGTTTAAGATTTAGAGAATGCTGTAGGAGAAGGTTTACTATAAAATTCACCAATCTCATAAAGCTAATGTACCCTCAGAGCTCCTGAGAAGGTCCCTCATCATGTAACTTGGATACTTGAGGTTTTTCAGTCTTCATTAAATATATTTCGCTAGCCCTCCCCCATTTACTAGAACTTCTTCCTCCACAAAATCTGAATACACACCTACTGGAGTGGTGAGTCTCAGAATGGTATATTGGAATTTTAAAAGATATGAGTGTCAAAAAAGAGCTCGGAGAGGAGAAAGAGAAAGAAGAAACTAGAAGGACCTGAACTCTGAGACCTTCTCTGACTCACCTCCAAGTCTAGAGCCAAACCCAGCTTGGCAGACCTAAGGTATTGACTGTAGCTTAAAGATCCTGATACCTGATTCAGCCCTTGTTGGAGAATTACTTTCATATCACTTTTATATCCTGTGTTTAATAAACAACATTGTACTTGGCTAACAGGAAAAACCAGGGATCTCATTTCAACTATTTTATGTAAAATTCTTCCATGTCTCCAGGGTGGAACATTAACACATTGCTAAGACATTATTATAGGAACAAATGTATAAACTCATTGATTATATAGGATGAGGACTCAGTGGCCAAAGATGGCTCCATTTACTCTGGAGAAAAGAATTCTTGGGAAGAACTTGCTAGGACCCCAGATGAAGCTTTGTACTTCTTAAGTCTAGTGAACAAGGGGTGCAGTGTCTCTGCTCTACTTATCATGCTGAGTAGCAGAGAGCCCTCATGCTTCTCAAAGTTGCAGGTCTCTTAAAACATGAGAAGACACAGGAACTAGAAGGGGAGAGAGTGAGAGTGGAGAGCTTCGGGTGGTCTCACCTCACAACTTCCTCCTGGTTCTGTTTTTCCCAAGTGGAAAGCAGATATTGGTACTTTTTGCCAGTTTCTTTGTAAAATTTTGATGCTGCAACATGTTTTTCTCTTTCCCAGCACCTGGACATTTGGGGCCTGAGGTCTCTGCAGTGCCCACCACTCCTTCCTCTCTCTTCCTCTCATAAATGACTGAACACTTTTCAGTGAGATAAATCTCTTTTTTAAATTTATCCAATTCTGTGGCTAATTATCATATTCTGTGTACCTTTTGATTTATTCATAATTGTGATTTTTCTTTTATTAAAATTTACAACATGATTAAAGCCTTTTCCTTTCACCTTTGGAATTCAAATTTTGTGTGGTATTGAAGTCAAGAGAGGAAATAGTAGTGTTGGAACTGTGACCTGAGCAAGAGCACAGGGATGTGTAAGTCACTAACATCATAGAAATTCAAATTTCAAAAGTGAGATAAAATGTTCATTAATATCCTGTCACATACTAAACATCTGCTTTCTTTCCAAAGTAGGTAAGTAGATAGATAGTCATATCTTAGTGACTCTCAAACAGTTGGTAGAAATATAAAATATAAGATCATTTGAAAGCAAATATGGGAGCTGAGGGTCTAGCTCCTAGGTTGAGTATTTTTCTGGTGGGCTGTAGACTCTGGTTCTGATCCCCAGAGCCACAGAACACAAGGTGTTGAGAGCTGAGGGGGAGAGTGGAAGAGAAACCCAATAAGGCAACACAGATTCAGCATTTCACTGTGGATACTTGATGTGTGTGAGAATGCTTCTAAAACTGAAATTCCACTTTTTTTGAGGAGGAAATTATGCTTTAAAGGGAGGTGGACCCACAGTTATCACTTCTAGTATCTAGAGGTAGTGACACCAATGATTATACCCCTCAGAGTGCCTGACTTTTTTCTGGCCTAGTTCTTTAAGAAAAAAGTAGAGCAATAACATCTGGGTTAGGTGCTGGTGTTATGCCTCAGTGGTAGAGCTCTTGCCTAGAATGTGTGAGGCACTGGGTTTAATCTTCAGCACTACAATGAAATAAAGGTATTGTGTCCAACTACATAAATAAAACAAAACAAAAACCAACAAACAAAAAACAGCTGGGCTAAGTGGCCCACATCTGTAATCCTGGGGACTTGGGATGCTGAGGAAGATGGATGGCAAATTCAAGACCAGCCTCAGTAACTTCAGGAGTTCTTAAACAACTTAAGAAGACCTTGTCTCAAATTAAAAAAGAAAAGGGCTGGGCATGGTTGCACATGCCTGTAATGCCAGTGACTCAGGATGCTAAGACACGAGGATGGTGAGTTCAAAGCAAGCCTCAGCAATTTAGTTAAACCCTTAATACTTTAGTGATTCTCTGTCTCAAAATAAAACCTAAAAAAAGCTGATATGTGGCTCAGTGGTTAAGCACCGAGGTTCAATTCCCAGTTTACGTAAATGAACAAATAAATAGGCTAGATTTTTGTCTCAATGATTAATCTCCCCTGGGTTCAATTCTGGTACAAAAATTAATAGTTTAGAAATAATGGGAAACAATAGGCAAGCCCACCTTACCCAAACACTGGAAAGCAAATCTCAACAATGGGATGATCTGAAGTTAGGATCCCAGAGAAGACTTGCCCCATCACTAAAGCTGCCCTTGTTCCTGACCAGGGAAAACCCTATTCCCTGCTCATGAAATAAGAATAAGTTTTAAAACTTTTTTTAACAAGTATACATGTTTTTGTACATTCTTCCCTAAAGATGGATTACAATTTACTTTTTATGAATTAAAGTAGGGGGAAGCTTGTTTTGTTATACAAACCCTCTATACTGATTTTACATAACTTATGGTGACAATCTGTTAAATGTCAAAAAAGTCTGTCTGTCTTTCCATTTTTTAAACCACTCTATTTCTAGTGTTCAGATAACAGTTAGCTGTGCCATGGACCTGCTCCTCTCAGCTGTGGGCTGCTACCTGGAAAAGGGAGGCCTTGGAGGTTGGGAGGGGCCCAGCAGGGAGTCTGGGGCTGGAAATAGTATTTCTAGGGGCTAGACCTGTGGGTGAATTTGTTGGGCAGCCTCTAACTCCTGACCTCTGACCCTTAGACTTTGCCTCCAACTGAGGCTGTGTCACCATAGAGTCAACCCCCATCCAGTGCCTTGTCCTTGAAAGGTTAACTTGCCCAAAACAGTGAAAGAAAAAGCTGCTTTTATGTGAGCTTCTGCAGATTGTGAACTTGTGAGCCCTTCCCCTTACACACTGGGTATAAAGTTCTGAAACTACCTGAATCAGAGTTCAGGGAATTAATTGATTACAGTGAAATTTGTACCTCTGATCCTGGCTACAGCCAAACAGAACTGTTTTCTGCTATCTTTAGAGTCCTGCTTGTCTTTTCCTACAACACTCCCAGGATAACTCTTTCACTCTCTCATCCTCTACCCTCTCTTTCTCTTCTTGGAGACCAGGGTAGTCAGGCTTGGCCATCACCATCAACAGTGGGATCCTGAGATTTTCAAAAATTATTTTAAACCAATCAATCAACAAAACCTATTCAAATGAACACTGACACCCCAGATGATTGAATCTGCCTCTAGGATTAGGAGATCCTGCCTTCTGAAGAAATATCCCCTGAGATCCTATCTCCACTCAACTTTACACAATGTGCTTCTGATCAAGAGGAGCCCAGAAGAGTAGAAATGATCAGGCAAGGGGTCCCTGGAGACTTTTTCTCCTCTGAGAGGCTGCAGCTATGGACAAATATTTGCCCTGCTGTGTGGAAGGTGAGGCTCCAGGGACTCAGGTGCTGCCAAGCCTTAAAGGAAGCAGATTCTGGGCCCTGGCTTCTGCTTTTCTATCCCAGACTGGGCTTCCTTTTTTGGTATCCCCAGGACTTCAACTGTGTAATGCCTTTTACACCTTGTGGGTCTCTCAGCTGGTCCTGACCCTTCCATGGACCCAGATCACACAGCACCATGAGAAGAGAAACATAGCTACCTGCCTGTCCAGGACAGATGTGTGAGACCCAGCAGTAGCCCCAAGTACCCCCAGGAGAGAAGGATGCCTCTGAGAAACCCGGCTGACCAGGGTCCAGCCTGCCCCCATGATCGAGGAATCCTGACTTTGCCCATGCTCTTTCAAGAGTCTCCCTCTATGAGTGCCAAGAAATACCATCCCATGTCTGCAGGATGCTGCGTGAGGTTTCCAATCATGCTCAGTGAATTTAAACTAATGGGGGCTCTAGATTCCTCACTGCCTTCCTTTGGGTTGAGAGCCATGAGGTCTCTGCTAACACACTGCAATAGAAGATCCTCTGTGAATAAATGGTATTAAAAATCATTTCTCAGAGCTGGGGTTGTGGCTCAGCAGTAGAGTGCTCATCTAGCACATGTCAGGCCCTGGGTTAGATCCTCAGCACCACATAAGAATAGAAAAAATAAAGGTATTCTGTCTAACTACAACTAAAAAAAATAAATAATTTTTAAAAAGTTTCTCAATTTAGTAATCATGTGAGAAATTTATGCTTTCTTGGATTTTCATGAATTTTCTGTCCCATGTATAATAAAATTATAGAAAAGATTGTTTTTCACTTGTGTGTTTTTTTGGAGATTGAGAAAGGAAGGGTGGGTTTCCTGGGTGCCAGTATGTGTCTTGTGTGGGTACCTTTGCTGGATATGGGTTGGGTCCTGGGTCCCCTTTGCACAGAGGTCAGACAAGGTTCTCACTTGCCTGTTAATTCTGCCAGGTATAAATGTGTGGTCAATGTTAATTACAAGTATTCTTAAACTCATTTCACTTCTGTAATAGTTCTGGGGCAAAACAGCCATGCAGATTAATCCCAGAGTTCTCTGAACGTCGGAACCCTTTCCTCCATTTCTTAGAGTGAATTCCAGAAGTCTTACTTTTAAACTTTTGAGAGACCACAGGGAGAAATTTTACTTTGTCAGATTCAAAAAGAGTTTTCCACGAAAGGCAAAACATGATAAGCAAAGTATTCCCAGAGAAACTGATAATCTAGATATGTGTGTTAGAGATGTTGATGCACCCTTAAGGAAGTACTTCAATTTTCTACATTTCTTTTTATTTGTATTTTTTTTTGAGTTGAATAGTAAAAATGTAATCAGGGAAAACCAGAAATGAAGGGCAGCCCCTAAGTTAATACTTTATTTCATGTTCAACATTTTCACCATCAATTGCAAAATACATTATAGACAAAAACGTGAAAGATTGGTACAATTGAAATATTCCTTGAATTCACACACTGGCAGGTCTCTCTGAACCGACTTGCAAATAAACACAGGTAGAATTAGGAATAGAGTTCTGTTACTGCTCTTTACCAGTAACAAGTCTTTGCTTCCCAGACTGCTGAAGTATAACACCAGAGAAGTATGCCAAGGCAAGTATAGAGTGGAAAGAAGAAGCTTTATTAAAGAACAGCAGAAAAG
The DNA here is from genome assembly GCF_052094955.1 of Ictidomys tridecemlineatus. Classification (NCBI taxonomy): domain Eukaryota; kingdom Metazoa; phylum Chordata; class Mammalia; order Rodentia; family Sciuridae; genus Ictidomys; species Ictidomys tridecemlineatus. The sequence goes on from NC_135477.1 coordinate 198,315,983, forward strand.
ACTTCTCCCTGGAGGAAGAAGGGGACCCAAAAGGTGGAATCCATGGAAGGGCCAGGTCTTCCCTTTTTTATAGCTAAGGTCTTCTTTCAGCTTTCCCACATTCCTGTCCTTTGTTGTCCCTTATCTTGCAGTGATAGAATATAGGTGGGGAGGCCCAAAAGGTGAGAGATAGGTGAACTGGAGAAGTAATCTAGGTAGGAAGGGCCTGGGGTCGCTTTTGTATTGGCATCTTGGAGTTTGCTGGAGTCCCTTCTTTAATATTTCCTTGGGATAGGCTTGGGACCTTGGGGACATTAACATTTCAATTTCCCCGAGTGCTGCACTGGTTTCCTGCACTCCATTATGGTCTCCATTTTATTTATCTTACTCCATATTAGACCCGAATTAACTACACTAATTACCTATCTTTAAATCTGGCTTCAGGTCCACAATAGTTTTCACTCTTCCTCTTCAATTTTTTGAATGTGACTCAGAGTAATTGGTAATGTTTCTCTAACTGCTTCTGTAAATCTTTCATAGAATTCATGAATGAAGCCATTATGTCCACAGCTTTCACTTACTGGGATAGTTTTTTATCCTGCAGTGGTGGACACTGAACCCAGGAAGGGTATCCTGCAAGTGCTCTGTACCAATGAGCTACATCCTCAGCCTCACCTCGTGTTTGATTAGTGATTTATTCCCAGTCATTGTTGTAGCTTTGTTCTGGTGTTCCTGTTGATTCAGTCTTGGTAGTTTTTGTTAATGTTAGCATTCATTCAACTTGATGAGATTAAGACATACCAAAGATTAAGAGATTCTGAGTGTGTCAGTGAGGGTGTGTTTAGGAATGATTGACATTTGGGATAACAACTGAAGTGGAGACCCTCCCTAAAGTGGGTAAGAACCATCCAATAGCATGGTGGCTTGGATGGAATAAAAAATGGGAGGACAAGGAAGCAGTAGCAGATACAAGTGTGATTCTTTTAGGAAGGGTTCTTGATTGCTGCTGCCATCACTTGAGAATATCAGACTCCTGCTTCTTCACTGCTGCTAAGTGAGCTCTGCCAGTAATCATCTAAGGAGTTTCTGGAAGCCTTCTGTTTCAGACTCTGAGAGTATTGTTGATCTCTCTTGTTTCGGGGTCTTCAGTCACTTGTGCAGCTACTGGTTCCTCCAGCTCTACAGCCTGAAGATGGCCATTGGAGACTATCCAGTTTCTGGTCAAGTAAGCCAATCTAACCAATCCATTTTTAGAATCATACTTCCTGTTGATTCTGTTCCTCTGCAGAGCCCTGACTAATACACCTTCCTGGTCACTGTTTCTGCTTCATCACAGAAATTTTGGTATAATGTGTTCTCATGATTATTAGTTATCTATATATTTTCTCCTCTATCTTATGCTTTTTTCCTTAATCAGAATATTATTTTATATTCTTTTTTGCTTTTGACAAATTTGTGAATTTTCACTTCCTTTTTATTATGGATTTCTAGCTTCATTCTATTGAGGGTTTAGAAGATACTAATGTGTGTAAAATATTTTGCTGAAAAAATCTCCAGTATGGGACATAAATACATTTCATGGAGGAGTATGGCCTCATTTACTCTAAAGAGCCCAAAGTTCTCCGATTATCATATTGGGGTTTCATTTTTCAAGTTATGAATTGGATGGAGTTTGGAATGAGGTGATAGATCAATCCGATTATAGCACCAGATCTGAAACCCAAGAACCATTTGCCATTTTAAATTTCTTTTTAGAAGTATTTCTAGTCACAAATATTCTACCACAAAGGCAGAGTTCAGGAAGGAAAAGGGTTACAACCAAACCAAGTTGTGATAGTCTAGGTATTGTGCTGACAACCCTATTGAAGCCAGAAGAAAAATGTCCAGTTTTCAGTGTCTTGTATGGAGCAAGACTTCCTATTACACAGAATAACAGATAATTGTTGCTTTTGTTAATCTCATTAAGTGAACTTTGTAATGGGATTTCCTTTCAGGATTAAAGCAAACACTACCCACGTTTCCAGTGTGGTTGGACACTCACTGGAGGCCAGAGGAGTTTCAGAACAACAAAGCTGCTGCCTGCTGAGTGCTACATGCTTGGTGGTACCTGGTGTGAGGCCCACAAGGCCATGGAACAGCACTTCCCCTGCTGTGTGCCACAGGCTTTGCATTCTGCAGACCAGGCACCAGGGCTACAGAGGCCTCCAACCCTGAGCTTAATATGTCCTGGGTCCTTGCCATTGCCCTTCTATATCCAACTGCCAGATACTTCCTATGACTACCAAGACTTGCACTGCAACCTGCATCCCACACCCCAAGTGCATCTTCTCTGGCATTAGTCATGGAAAGATGACTTTCCCTGGGCACACTGCACTTTGTGCCATGGCACAGAGCTTCCTATCCTGGACTCTGCATCCCAGAAGAAGCCCCAGGCGCCCCCAAGAAAGTCAAGGGTCTTCAAAGTGCCTCGCCATCAACCACCCGCTGGGATTTTCTTGTGTTCCAGGTGCGTGGGTGAGGGATGTCTAGATCCCAAGACCTCTGGTGGTGACCCTTTTAAGAGTCCTCTTCCCCCTGCTCCCATCAGCGTCCAAAAGACAAGCCAAGGTTGCTGGGAGTGGATTCAGGCCCTTCTGCACAAGACTCCCTGAGGCTGCTTGAGTCTGCAACCTTTGGGACCCAGGAGCACTGAGATTTTTTCTACAACCATGTTTGGAGAAGGGTTTTGGAAGGAATCATTTAGAAGTAACGCTTCTGTTTGCAGGTCCACCATGGAGGCTTCAGAGGTCTTGTGCGTTTTTCTTCTGTTTTCTCAATAAAATTGTGTCAATGTGAAATTCTTGGTTGTAGTATACTCCTGTTGGGGATGTTGGGGATAGAGGAGGCTCAGACCTCTGCGTGGTGAGAGACCAGGTCTAGATCTAAGGGGTCAATTCTAAACCTAAGGGGGCCCTCCCTCATTGTCTTTCTCTGTTTATTGGCAGCATGATTAGGTGGTGTCTCCAGGTATCCAGAGCACTAGTGTATTGGGTATTGTACACACACTGCATCTCCAAGTAGATACACAGCAGCGTTGAGAACCCAGATGAGAAATGATCTTCCTGTGTTACCCTGCCATCTAGTTCCCCCAAGACTATTTAAGAGGTGCTTTCACACCTTGTAGTTGAATAAATGCTACCTCTTCCTGTCTTCCTTTCAAACCCACCTACAATCTTCTTTTTTTTGGGACTCACAGTCTGCCCAGGCAGTGAAGATTCAATGGAGTGGAGCTGGGGTTGTGGCTCAGTGGTAGAGCACTGGCCTAGCATATGTGAGGCTCTGGGTTTGATCCTCAGCACCACGTATAAATAAATAAATAAAGAAACAAACAAACATATAAATAAAATGTATTAAACAAAGATTCAAAGGACTCAAGAAGCCAGAGAAGAAAATCAAGTCTAGCTAGGGAAGGGCAGGCAATCTGACCAGTCTGGGTCACAGCTGCCACTATACCCTTGACTGTGCTCACTGTGAGGCCATTCAACAGACCTCAATAGCTAGACCTCCAAACCCTTGGCCTTGGTATTCTCCCATTGGCATAGATCCTCCAGAAGACTCCACCCAGAGTGTTCTGCTGCCAGGGGTCCTGCAAAGAACTCTACTAAAGATGGCCTTCTTGGACCCAACTTTGTCTAGCGTTTTTATAATTCGAACTTGAAATCATGAATCTTTGGTTTTTCACAACCTTATAAGATGTATCTCAAATAATTTTTAGTTCTTGTTTTGGGACATGATCTAATGAAGTTGCTGAACAGTCTCTTAAATTTTTTAAAGTATTTTTATTAGGTGTTTATAAACATTTTTATTTTGTTTGTATGTGGTGCTGAGAACCAAACCTAGTGCCTCACACATGCTAGGCAAGCGCTCTATCACTGAGCCACAATCTCAGCCCCATGAATTCTTTTTTATACAAGAATTGAACTTAAGGGTACTAAACCACTGAGCCACATACCCAGCCCTATTTTGTTATTTTGTATTTTACTTACAGACAGGGTCTCACTGAGTTGTCTAGCACCTCATCGTTGCTGTGGTTGGCTTAGACATCACAATCCTCCTTTCTCAGCCTCCATAGCCACTGGGATTACAGGTATGTGCCACCCTGCCTGCCTTGTCTTGAATTTTTAGTCCTCTTGTGTCAGCCTTCTAGGTCACTGAGATTACAAGCCCGTACTATCCTGACCCATCTGGCAGGATTTATCTTTACAGTCAATTTATTATTCAGAGAGCCAGAGAACTGTTGCTCAGTGATATTATACAAAATATCAAAATGTAGCTACTTTTTTTGCTCCAGTGAAAATAACTGAAAAAAAAAACTGCATAAATTAATTGTAATGAACATATACCAAACAATTCTGTTATGCTAAAATATGCTAAGGTGTTCTAGTATATAATTCTGGGAAGAAAGAGGATTCAATAAGTTGTGTGTTTATAGCATCTATTTGACTAAGAATAAAAGTGAGGGATGACTTCAAATTGCATCAGAAACTCTACACCCCATAGTATATAAGAGAATGAAGCAGTTTGGTTTTGAATGAACATATGAGATGGCAGTTCCTTAGGTTTTTAAATCCAAGTATAAAAGGCTAATCCATTGGATTGACAGTTATGTTTGTGTTTATTCTTGGTATTGGTCTCCTGGGGTGAAATTTCACCCTGAGTTTTCTGCATGCAATCTTAGTTTGGCATTCTTGTTTCATACCAAAGCACTTCCTTTCTGCCACCTTCTCTTTCCTTTCCTCTCCCTCCACCCCCTCTTTCTTTCTTCGTTCTCCTCTCTATTTTTCAGATACTGCACACAACTTTGATAGATCCCAAGCTCCAGGATGACCTCTGTGACTTCTATGGCCAATGCAGCTCCAGACACTAGCTTATTTCTGGACCTCTAGGGAGTTTTTCTTCCTGAATCTTTTCTCCTGCTACCTCTTCTCCTGGAATTCTAGAGCTCTATTCAATGATGTCCTCCTCCACCACATTTTACCCAATCTGACGGCTGATGTGTTCTTACCTTAAAACTACATGAGTTTTTCTCCTGGAGCAAAAAGTAATGGTGCTTGGGGGCAGTGTGAACCTGGAATCTGGAAAGGAGAGTTCAGATGACACTGGGTATCCAGAGTTCTTGGCTGTTATGGTGCAAAGTGGAGCCATGAAGAGATGTTTTGAGGTGAAGTGTTTGAAATCATAATTGAAGATTCAGCAAGAGAGCAAATTGGGATGAGTATTAGGAGAAAAAAATGGATGTGAATGAGGCAAAGAGGAAATAAAGTACATAAGATGGGATGCTTTAAGCTTTTGAAAGTACTAATTATTGATAATTAGATATTATCAATGTCAGTCACTCCAAATCAATTAGAAAAGTGATGAAAATTATGGAACTCTTCAAAATCCCACAGACAAATACATAACATTACTAGCTTTTCAGTAGCAATGTTGAGCCTAGTCTCACCAATGTTAGACACCAGGAAATTAAAAGAAACACACATTTAAATGGCATATTAGAAACAGTTAAAAACTTTCATCACAGAGTCCAGGGATGTAGGTCAGTGGTGGAGCACTTGCCTAGCATGAATGAGTTCAAGGATTTGACTCCTGCTATATTAAAAAGCAGAAGGAATGTTCATTATAATCCATGTTGTTAAAATGTTGGCAAAGGACTGGGTTGTGGCTCATTGTCAGAGTGCTTGCCTTGCACACGTGAAGCACAGGGTTCTGAAAATAAAAAAAATAAAGATATTATGTCCTTGTGCACCTAAGAAAACCATTTTAAATAAACATTTTAAAATAATGTTGGCAGGAAGATGTTCCTCAATATTGGTGTTTGAATAAATTTGGTATGCAACATAGCCATGTGTTTTAACAATTTTAAATATACTGTTTTGATATAGTAATTTATTGTACAGATTTATTCACAGAAAAAAAGAAACTCTATTAAGGAAAAATAGTGTTCTTTCATAGTACAAGATAAAAATGATCCACTTAGTTAGAAATAAGGCAACCCTTAAAATCTCAAAGGGAATAGATAGCATAGAGGTTCTAGGACATATTAAATGCCCTTATAATTCCAAGAGGTAGAGAGCATTAAGGAATTTTATATATATGTAAATTTTTATGGTATTGAAAACATGGCTCCTTTTTGATATGGAATCATATAGAATTTACATCTCTAAACAAAGATAATGATACTACAGGATTTTATACATTTTGTGTAGGATCTTTAATAAAAAATATTTGATAAAATCATTCTCTAATTTCATATCTTCCACTTTCATTCTCTTTCCTGTACTACTGGAAATTATTCTAGTGAAATGAAATTTAAGTAATGAATATTTTAGCAAGTATTTAGTAAGAGTCACAAAAACTACAAAAATATTGTGAGATTTTAGTTTGCAAAATGGATGCAAATGATATCAAAGATAATTATATAAGAACTTTATTAAATTATGAATGGATGTAAAAGTTACTAAAGATTATTCAATGAATAACTTTTAAATAATACAAACATTACTTAAGACAAGTAAATGTGTCATAGTACAGTTAAGTGAAGGTCAAGTCAGGAGATAACTCCTCTTCCTGGTGCATTCACCAGCTTAGACCAAAGCACTTGGTCTCCCTCTGTGCTACTTGTCAAAGACTGAGCCTTCCTGAGCCTGGGGAATTCGAACACATACTGTGGCCCTCTGCGCCTAGCAGAAACCCACCTGATCCTTGGCATTCTTTTGCCTTAAGGTACTCATTCCTGAACTAAAATCTTAATCAATACATAAAATTAAAAATTATTGACAAACACTATGGTTTTATAAAATATGCTGATGTTACATATATATAACAGGTGTTATATTATGCATGATAATTATTTTTTTCTTTCAGTTTCAAAAGAAATTAAAACAATTTTGTAGAACCATAATGTATTTTAAGGTCCTAGTCACTTTACGCAGTGGATGGGTGAGCCCTGCCTGGAATCTTCCTGATTTATGTTAGCAGCAGCTAAGGCTCCGACTCTAGAGGGCCAAGTTATAAACCCACTACAAAGCAGAGTTTGCTTGGCCGAAATGAATTGTTAAGAAGCAAGTTGTGAAGGAGTCTATAGTTTTGTGGATGTTCTTAGAGCTTCTAAAGATAAAAACTACTTCTCCTTGGATTATTGTGACAAAAAATGTGACAGTAAAAACCGTACTGTAACTTCTTTCTCTCAAACATGTGCCACAGAGATTTTTTCATGGATCAGTTTTAATTCAAGATCATGAGACTTTGATTATATTTCAGAAAAATACCATATAGAAAATGAATATGAACAAAATCTGAGGAGTGTCCTGCCCTAAATTTAAAAAAAATCACCATTTATCTAAATGTAGTACTTTGAAACAGAGTTGGTGATTGAGAAAGTCAGGCATAGAGGTAGTTGTGTACTACCTCTATGCAATATTGATGTTGCCCATTATCAATAATGATATTTGATTATTAATGTTGCCCATTATCAACCTCTAAAATGTCTTTAATTCCAGCTACTCAGGAGGCTCAAGCAAGAGGATCATAAACACACAAGCAACATAGAGAGACTCTCTCTTAAAACATAAAAACAGCAGGAGATGTAGCTTGGTGTTAAAGTGCCCCAAGTTCAATCCCAAGTTGCAAGGGGGGGGACTTTCAAATGTCAGGTGTTTTGTTCTTTTGTTATCTATTATTTTATTTTGCCCATATTAAAATTTGGATTCTGCAATCTGAATACTCGGAAAATGAGAAAATATCCCATCTGATTCAAATGTATGATATGTCAAAGTCATTGTACTGTCATATGTAACAAAAAAATTATAATGTGCTATGCTATGTAGTTCTTCTCATAATTTTCAATACTGAAAGCATAAGTTGTATAAAGATTTTTAGAGACTTCTAATTTTGTTTTATGTAAATTTAACCAAAGGAAAGTACATTATTAGAATGCTCAATTTTGGTAGGCATGGTGTATGTGTGTGTGAAGAAATGAAAGGTTCTCAAAAATGAAGATGTCCTTTAGTACTATTACATTTGTAAATTATATCATCTCAGAAGGTCTGGAATCTTTTTTGCATAGTGACATATGTGGTCAGGACACGCTATAGGTGTTTTTTTTCCTCCTTGGTGGTGCAGGTGAGTGAACAAAGAGCTTCATACATCTCTATACACAACTACATCTCCAGTGTGTGTGTGTGTGTGTGTGTGTGTGTGTGAGAGAGAGAGAGAGAGAGAGAGAGAGAGAGAGAGAGACAGAGAAAGGAATTTTAATTTTGCTGTCGCTGGCCTTGAACTTGTTTTCCTCCTGCTTCAGACTCCAAATCCCTGAGATTACAGGCCTTGGCCTCTGCACCTAGCTTCCTTTGTTTATTCTCGAGGCTAGTTCAAGAAAATCCATGAGAGAGAGAAGAAGAAAAGCTGATTTAGATTTTAGCTTTTTAGGAAAAAGGATGATCTTATTGGAATCCTGTCTGTATATCTGAACTACAAAAATACTTCAACTTCTCCTTGACCTCTAATCCCATTCCATGCCATAGACAATTGACACTCAATTTAGCTGATGAGAAAAGCAAGGCAAACAGGTCTGATCTCACTGTTCAGTAAGACCTAGCAACTAAGCCCCTCTAAATCCAAATCCCCTCAATCTAAAACCTACCGGGTTTCAGGGAACAGGAAAGTTTAAAAATCCATGTCCATGCTAATGAAGGCATTACATCCCTTCAAGCTAATCCCAATGTATGATTTATCTTTTTTTTTTTTTTTTGAGACAGGATCTTGTTCTGTTGTCCAGGGAGGCTTCAAAGACCTGGGCCCAAGCAATGCTCCTGCCTGAGCCTCCTGTGTAGCTTGGACTACTAGTAAAAAACATGGCACCCTGCTGATGATAGTTTGATAAAGCTACCTGAACCAACTGACATTAGGCATATGAACCCACCCAAAAACCTTCAGTTTTGGTGGATCTCAAAAGAAAATCTGTAAAGTCTCTTAACCTGGACATAGCCCACCAGGGCAGGATTCTGTCACTGTCTGGACATGTCTGACCTAGAGCTGATGTCTTAGATCCCATGATTGTCAACTCAGAAGTCCCAAGACTAGAGATTTCATTTTGATGTCCTTCTTAGTTAGTAAGAAATTAACTGTAGACCATTTATAGGATATTTATTGATGCTTATTCTCTCTCCTCTTCTGGAAGGTCACATTCAGTTTTGAGGAGACACCATCAAGTGGCCACCCAACTATACATTCTGTTAGCACACTACCCTCATATCTCCAGAGATGGCATTGAGTTCAGCCACAGATCTGAGCTGGGTAATTGGCTCCTTCCTGCCCCAGACCTACCTATGTAGCTTCCCATCCTGACCCTTTACTCACCCCCTCCAGATCAATAGACAAGCAGTGAATACAGGAATGGCTCATCATGAACAATTCAATCACATTAGAAACTAGAAGAATTCTCAGTTCATCTAAAAGAAGAGTTCTTTAACAAATTAATTACACAAAGAATTTTCTTTTTATTCAAAAACCTTTAAATCATTTCAGAGAGAAAGAACAAAATGAGGGATGATCACCACAGCCAAGACTTCAAAGTGCCTAGGCATTCAGGGCATATTCCCAGTGCATGAGTCCACAGGGGCAGTATGAGGGTCCCCAGTGGTGTATTTCAGGTTCCTTCTAGGGCTTTGGCTGAAGGGCATTGTACTGCAAGGCATCCTCAAGTTGAGATTCTTTTCCTTTCTGGGTTCCTCTGTGATGTAAGCCTCAGTTTTCAGCAGCTTCTGGGGACATCCTGGGCTCCAAAAGAAGGCCTGAGTGTGGGTTTGTCCAATTGTCCAGGCACTGGCACCTCCTGGGAAGTTCAGGACCCATTGGTCCCACTGACCATAGTGTTTGCAGATATTTGAGGTGACTAGAGCTCCTGAGAGGTTTCAGTCATTGGCTGCTGGATGGTCTTGAACTCGGTGCTGTTCCATCTCAACTCCGTGCTTCTGTGAAACAACACAGGCTCTTAGTGCACGACCTCAGTTCCCCAAAGACAGCTCCCTGCTCTTTGTAAGCCTAGTGAGGCAGTGGGCTTACTGGAAAATTCACATCTCTGCAGCTCTGGAGGCACTGGCAGGAGTGGCAGCTCAGTGAAGGAAAATTATCTGGGTTCAGGCCTAGGGGAATGCAGAGCTCTGGACAAGATCTCCTAAGAGTAAATGATCTCCAGGTTGACTGACAGACTGCCATAGCTTCAGCTTCCCTATCATGCCAAGGTGTGTGTGTACCTGGCCAAGGAAAATGACCAACTCATTCAGTCTGGTATGGACTGAAGGTTTTCATAGTGTTCTGTCCAGTAGTTGACCTCAGAAGCAACACCCAATCATGTGGGAGGGACATTCATTTGTATCATACATTGATATAAGTACCTCATAGGATTAAGGTGCAAGTGGACCAATCCTGAAGGCATTTTGGAATTCCTTGGTTTTGATTGAATTAGGGAAAGGATGCGTGGATGAGGTAGGATAGAAGCAAGCCTCTAGTTCTTTCAAGTTTCAATTCACTCTACAAATTCTTTTTCTGTTTCAAATAAACATAGACAAATTAACCAGGCATGTTGGTGCACCTCTGTAATCCCAGAGGCTTGGGAGGTCAAGGCAGAAGAAGTTGAATTCAAAGCCAGCCTTAGCAAGGGCAAGGTGCAAAGCAACTCAGTGAGACTCTTTCTCTAAATAAAATACAAAAAAAAAAATTCAAAATCACTGTTCTAATTCTGCACTTAATTTTTGTTTGTTTGTTTTTTGATGATTCTCATGAATGAATATTAGGCTTTACCACTGAGCTTCCTCTCAGCCCTTTTTATCTTGTGTTTGAGACAAGATCTGGCTATACTGCCTAGGATGGCATCAAACATCTGTATTTCTTCCCTAAGTATCTTGCTTCTTTGGGATTGCCTGCAAGGGTCACTACACCTAGCTAGTTCTCCGCATATGGACTGGCTGGTTTTAGAGACCAGACTCAGTGGTGCTGGATCGTACTCTTAAGACCATGGATATGCATACCTTTGATGGCCTTGACAGATTCTCTGTGTTTCAAAAGTGAACACAAATACTTGAACCTCATGATTTGCAAGATTTTGTGGAGATTTTTGTATCAAGACAATAGTGAACCATTTTCACACATAACCTCTAACAAGTTATAGAAAGAGGATTGATTCATTCTTCAGGAGATTATATTTTTAATTGATGTAAAAAGTTTCAGGGGAAATACCCAATTGTATTTAGAAGAAATTTTAACATTTTTTTTTTCTTTTTCTTTCTTTTGACTTTTTTTTTTTTTAAGTATCATTGGGTATTGACTCTAGGGCTTCATTCATGCTGGCCAGCACTCTACCACTAATCTGCACTCAAAGTCCCCATCTGCAAGTTATTAAGATCTTTTTATGTACATTTCATCTGCTGCTTCAAATTCTGACATAGTAGCCTTTAATGTGCCTTAGCACACCCCAACTCTCCAATTTCCTGCAGTGGACATTCATATTGCTGCTGTCCACATAACCACACATAATTGTCTCTATGAACCTGTGGGAGAATTTCTCTAGAACAGGTGACGATTAATAAAACTGTTCCATAAAAAGTGTATGACCTTAATTTTACCAATAATTGACAGATTGTTCTTTAAGGTGAAGCATTTATTTTCCAATAGTGATGTGCAGTACTGCATGCACATATTCCCCCAAAACACTTGGAATGACCCTGTATTCTGATATTTGCCAGGGGCTTTGTGGCTCTGTAGAGGTTTGCTCTGGTGCTGAGGGCTACTTTTCCAGTCTTTTCTAATTTCTGAAGCTCTGTCTATGGGCCAGTTGCTGTGTGATTTTTCAGAGACATTCTCTGATATTCAGTCTGAAATCTGCTTTTGCTTTTTGATCAGATTGCTAATTTTCTTTATCCCTTGTGCATAAACTATGTGTGTTCAGTGTGGGTTCCTAAAGACAGAAGGAATACAATCGTGCTATTATATTAGACTTTGTGCCTTGAGCTTATTGTAATCTCTTTCATTTTTGACAACCCCAGAAGAATTGATACAGAAAATAATACATTTCCTGTTGGGCTGGGGTTGTGACTCAGAGATACAGTGCTCACCTAACATGTGTGGGGCCCTGGGTTTGATTCTTAGCACCATATAAAGAGAAATAAAGAAAGGTATTGTGTCCATCTACAACTGAGAAAAAAATATTTAAAAAATACATATTCTCCATAAAAAGAATATTTAAAATATTTTTGGTGTTTTTATAAGGTTAGTTTTATATAATTTTTTCTTTGAGCAAATATACAGGTAAAAGAAAACACGTCTTTCAAAATTTCATCTAGATACTTTACAGGTTTTCTTCTGTGTAAGCCTTTCCATCAAGAAATACATTGTGTAACTAGAGACATTTGTACATTTTCTATATAGGTTAACTCATTACCACAGAGATCCAGAAACCAGAGGCAGACATTCTGCCTTCCAGGACCTCCTCTCCCTGGTTGGTATTAAACTGGATCTCAGTGACACCATTCTGAGAGATGCTAGTGTCTGAGAGAAGCTGTGCTGGTCAGGGACAGCCTTGTGGCTATCTTAGACACTGAAGACTCCAGGCCCTTCCTTAGGTAGATGCAGGATACAGATATTGTGCAAAGAGACACATTTCTCAGCTAAGGAACTCCTACCATCTCACACTTTGTTTCCTATACTTGGATATATTTGTTTGAGGCTAAAATTTGGGGCTCCTTTGCATCACCCTCCCTGGATACATTTTATACCTCTGTCCACCAAAGGAGACCATCTCTAAGGCTCTGATGTCCAGTCCACAGCACAGCTCAGAATCAGAGCTCTGTCTCCTAAGTCTTGCAGCACTCTTCCATCCTCTCTTCTCTCTTCATTCTGTCTCCTGTTGATCAAGAGAACCAAATATTCATGAGAGCCTGTACAACAACATCAATTGCCTATTAGAAAGTAAAAAAGGAGACTTTGGTAAGTGATGCATCTTACATTTTTCTGGAACAGAAGTAAAAACAAAATCCACCAATCTGAACACTCAGTACTCCTAGAACTCAGTGGTCATGGATCTGGGTTAAAAGTCTGCATGTCTCTGGGGAGCCTGTCTCTAGGACTATATGCATTTGACCAAGAGAAGCTGCCAGGTTAGGCAACTGTCTGGTTGCTTTGCAGCATGGCACTCTCCTGAGGATGAATTTAAGTTCTTTGGTGACATGGGCATAGGGTTCTGGAAAGGCATGCAGGTAGAACTAGGGATGGTTCTATGGTGTACGGGTGCTAGGCAAGTGTCTGGGTGGAAGGAGACCCAATATAGCAGACCCCATGGCCGCTCAGCATTTGTTTTTTACTGATGGCCTGCTTGAATGAACAATTTCAAGGTAGAGTTCATTATGTTGGGTGATGATGGTACTCTTGGTAGCATCACAAGGTTGGGTCTGATGAACTTCAGTAGAAAAGCAATCATCTTTACTTTCCTGTATATCTAGGAAAAACAAATTTAAAAAAAAAAAGAAAAAAAGAAGAGAAATCTTCTTGGATGCAATTATAATAAATCTAATTGGTATGAGTAATTTATTAGATTAAGTAATTAATTAATTAGATTAAGCAGATTAAGGTTAAAATATTTTGCAAAGGCTTACTCATTATGAAACACCAGATTCTGTTTCCTTTGTATATGTGAAATCCCATTATCACAGTGCTTCTTCAGGGCATGTGCCTTTGCTTCTACAAAGGCTTAATTCATTATCCCAAATCCAACCAAAGGCAATGCTGCAACCGAGTCCTTTGTAGAGACTCCTGCTAGGAGAAAAGATGGAGATCAATTCTCCACTCTTGATTGGAATTCTCAGCTACCTGTTGTGTTTCTCTACTGATCAATTCCTAAATTATAAGGACTAAGGGGAATATAGAGGTGGGGTGGGGGGATGGAAAGCTATACTCTTCAAATATCAAAAAAACAAATATGGTTCAGATTTAAATTCTTATCTCAACCTTTAATAGACTAAAATGTCATTATATATTTTAAAATTTTAAGTCACAGCTGGTAGACATTGTTCAATCTGTTAAGTGAGAACAAAATTCTTAATTTTGAAACTTATGTCTTAGGATTCTAAGAAACCATAGGTCAGTCCAGCATAGTTGTGTCACACACTTGTCATCACAGCAACTAGGAAGCTGAGGCAGAAGGAATGAAAGTCTGAAGTCAGGTGAGGGACTAAAGGAGACTCTCTCTCAAAATTATAAAAAGCCTGGAAATGTAGCTTTGTTCTAGGGACCTGGCTTCAATTTCCAGTACTGAAGAAGAAAAAAGGAAATATGAGTGAAGTAACAACAGTTCCTGAAACATAGTACAAGAAATAACCTTTGTAAAGGTTTGATCATTCTTACATGATCATACTGCTTATTATCCTACAAGCATAACCCCAATGAAGAACAAAACTGTGGCTCTTTAAAACATTTCCCTAATGTAAAAGAATTTTTCATGTTTTACTACCAGAGCCCCTTTATTGGTATTTTCTTTCAGCCACAGAGCCTTCCTAAATGTCCCAGGCTTTCTAAAACTTGAAGTCCTCCCACCTCAGGCTCCTTAATAGGTGTGATTACAGGTATGGCCCACTGTTGCAAGGCTACCAGAAATTGGTTATTAAAAAATTATCAGAAGCACACATATATTTACATCTTATAGAAACACCGGCCCCTCTGTTTAATGATCCTTCAATGTCATCAACTCTGCTTTATTATTCAATCAAGCATATTCAGAGAGCTTACTTCAGCCAGTTGTTATGAAAAGAGCTACATGTATGGCATGTTCTCTCTCAAATGTAGAATTTTATAAACAAAATTTTACTTGAATGTAGAGTAAGGATTATTAGGGTCTAGGAAGGATTGAGGACAAGATGGAAGACAAGTTGGTGGAAGTGACTAGTGCCCTCGGTATGAATGAAGATACAACATGAACCCCTTCAACGTTTGTTGTAAATATGTCAATAGATCCATTTTTAAACCAATATAAAAAAACAAAGATGAATAAAACTAATTCTTTTCTCTCCTGTGGGAGCAGGTTCAGAATTCTGTAGTCCTTGAGTTCTACTTGGAAAGGGACCACAATGTGGGGGGAAATTCCCCCATCTTGGGAAAGCCTTGAGCAAGCAAGAACCAATCCACTTACCTGAGGGTTGCTGAGAAGGATCCTTAAAGTCACAGAAATGTCTTCTATTGTGGTAGGATTGGAGGCTTCTGTATAAGCACCTATCAGGTCTTGGCATCCCCAAGCTACTGCAGATGAGATCCTAGTCCCAAGAGATCAGTGCATGCAAAAGTACAGAAGGGAAGATGAGACTGTTGGACACCACATATGTCTCCCAGGGGCATTCCCACAGCTTTTTTTCTCTGAAACCCATTTCTATTTCAGATCCACTGCCATGGGCCACCAGCCCCACACAGGAGCCCTGCAGATTCACACCTTCCTTCTTTGGGTTGGAAGGCACAAGGTGGAGTGGTGCCCACACTGAACCTGGAATATCCAGCTATAGTAGTGTCTTGGTGCAGGCACACTTTCCATCTGTGGCCTTCGTATTCTAGACCTTTAAAAAGTTTTTCAGATTAAATCAGCCTTCTTTGGTGTATAATAACAATGAGATTTGTATTAATGGATTATAGTAATTGTGAGTGATTTTCTAAAAATATTCATTTAGTTGTAGATGAACACACAGTATCTTTATGTATTTTTATGTGGTACAGAGAATTAAACCCAGTGCCTCACACATGTGAAGCAAGCACTTTACCACTGAGGTATAGCTTCAGTCCAGGGAATTTTTCTAAATGACATTTTATCCCCTCTTTAAATAAAAGAAAAAAAGTAAGTTATTTCATTAATTTAGTCAGTTAGTTGTAAAGCAGAAGAGAAAAACCCTCAGTGAATGGGAAAACAAAAGCCCCTTTTTTTGACATTTGCCTTTAGGTTAAGCCCCTACTTTTGTCTTGACATTTTCAAACTTAACCTCTTACCAGCAGTAGCTTCTGACTTGGGCCCTGGCTACTATGCTATTCCTATAATTCAGATTCCTATAAGTGAGTTATCTTAGGTCTATCATATAAAGCATATCATTTTTTATGAAAAATTGACATTTTTATTTTATCTTGTTTTATTCAGAGTGAGAAAACTAGAGGGCAATATGAAAGGCAAAGGGTAAAATATGAAATAGATGGTCTCCACTCAAGAATTAAGGAACTGGCAGGGGTTGTAGTTCAGTGGTAGGGGGCTTGTCTACCATGTGTGAGGCACTGGGTTGGATTCTCAGCACCACAGAAAAAATAAATAAAATAAAGCTATTGTGTCCATCTGAAACTAAAAATTAAAAAAAAAAAACGAAGGAACTTAAATTTGATTAACAATTAAAAGTGTTTGGATAAATTATCTGCACACTTCTTTTACTGTCATTAGATATAAAAAGACAGACTCTTGATCTTCCATTGTTTATTTATGTTCTAGATTTATAAAAAGGTTTTTAGAAAATAGAAAAAAATTTCGTAACTCATTGCTTAAGAGATCCTGACAAATCGTAGAGTGTATTTATTAATCACTAAAGTCCACTGAAAATGAAAACAATGTTACTGAGATGTAAAAAAAGAATTTCACTACCTAAAATAAAACTTTCTTTTCCAGCAACATCAATACCCCAGAGTATATCCTAACATTTGAAAGGGTGGATGTTGGAGCACCATGGTGCTGAAGACCAGTGTGTCTCACTGATCCAAAGCAGAATCATGAGGCACAGGTTGTGTTATCTTGCCTGCCTAATGGCAAATTCCAACCACACCTATTCACACTTCACCAAGCAAAGGTCTTCACTTCTGTTCTTTTCAGTGGTGGCAGATGTGCTGCACCAGCCAGCAACAGGGTCCTGTTTGTGAATGAAAAACATATAAGGCTGTCTTAGCCTTCCCACTTTCTGCCCTGTGGGCCTGGGTTCCATTGGCTGTGGATTGTAGTCTACTGACTGCTGTGAGCCATTCCCTGCTGAGAGGCCTTCACCTAAGAGCAGGCTAGAACTGCACTCTCAGGCTCCCCACAGACCTACTGAATCAGAATCTTCTGTTAAAGTATGAGCAGGTGATTCCTTTTGGCAATAGAGTTTGAGGAGCACTCTGGGAGCTAAAGAATGATTTTCTAAGGGTGTGGATACTAGAATTAGACAGGCATGAGTATAGATAGGTAAATCAAGTAAGGAATATCTAGAAGTCCAATTTTGAGTGAGTCTGAAAAGTGAGAGACTGTCCCTGAGCAATCTTATCAAAAATTTGCCCCAGCTCCAAACTGTTGTAAAAGTAACCAGTCCAAGAAAAATCCCTGCACTAAGGTTGTTAGGGTGTTTTTCTACTACTCCATCCTGCCCTTCTCCTTCAGCCGACCTATTATCCACCTTTTGGACATCCCAAGAAGCATTCTATGGCCTTGTCATGTCGACAGGAAGGAGAAAAATAAGGGGGAAAAGAGGAAATCAAAGAAAGCCTAGGAAATATAAAACAGGCAAAGGGCAGGCCTGTGTTTCCCCTAGAGAGCCTCCAGGACGCAGAGGCCAGCCCATTGCACTCCATTCGAGGGGACTAGATCCTCCAGGCAGGGACCTGGACCCAAGCAGGGCCAAACGAGGGCCCAGGGTGTGGAAAGGCTGCCAGGGCCAGCATGAAGCTGGGTGGCTGGCTGGGAGGGGTCTCGGGACCCACTGGAGGAGACCAGACTAGGGAGCCACGCCACCTAGGCCAAGGAGCAGGCAGAGAGCACAAGGGGAGAGAGGGAAGGGGAGGTATGGCATTACGAGGAGGAGGAACCTGTGGAGGAGGAGGAGGAGGAAGAGGAGGAAGAGGAGGAGGAGGAGGAGGAGAGAGTGGAATGGGGTGGGGGGGCGCGAGGGGCACCGAGGGGAGCGCTGCGCGGTAGGGGGCCCAAGCAAGGGGCCCCCGGTTTGACCCGACGACCCGGAGCGACTCCACCCAACGCCACGGCACGCCACGCGACATGAGGACGAACCCTCGCTCAGGGGCCCGGCCCAGGAGCCAGGCCCCAGGACTGGAGCTTAAAGCTCCATGGTTAGAAAGGTCTGGCTTGGGTTAGGGGCAGCAGGCAAGGCGAGAGGGCAGGGGAGGGAAGGGAGGGGATCGCGCAGGCCAAGGTCAGCGCAGCGCCCACGTCCACTGCCAGGTGTCAGGCGGCGGGCAGCCAAGGGGGCCCAGGCGAGGGGCAGGCCTGTGTTTCCCCTAGGGAGCCTCCAGGGCGCAGAGGCCAGCCCATTGCACTCCATTCCAGGGGAGTAGATCCTCCAGGCAGGGCCAAAGAGGGCCCTGGGTGTGGAAAGGCTGCCAGGGCCAGCATGAAGCTGGGTGGCTGGCTGGGAGGGGTCCCGGGACCCACTGGAGGAGACCGGACTAGGGAGCCACGCCACCTAGGCCAAGGAGCAGGCAGAGAGCACAAGGGGAGAGAGGGAAGGGGAGGTATGGCATCGCGAGGAGGAGGAACCTGTGGAGGACGAGGAGGAGGAGGAGGAGGAGGAGGAGGAGGAGGAGGAGGAGGAGGAGGAGGAGAGAGTGGAATGGGGTGGGGGGGCGCGAGGGGCACCGAGGGGAGCGCGCGCGGTAGGGGGCCCAAGCAAGGGGCCCCCGGTTTGACCCGACGACCCGGAGCGACTCCACCCAACGCCACGGCACGCCACGCGACATGAGGACGAACCCTCGCTCAGGGGCCCGGCCCAGGAGCCAGGCCCCAGGACTGGAGCTTAAAGCTCCATGGTTAGAAAGGTCTGGCTTGGGTTAGGGGCAGCAGGCAAGGCGAGAGGGCAGGGGAGGGAAGGGAGGGGATCGCGCAGGCCAAGGTCAGCGCAGCGCCCACGTCCACTGCCAGGTGTCAGGCGGCGGGCAGCCAAGGGGGCCCAGGCGAGGGGCAGGCCTGTGTTTCCCCTAGGGAGCCTCCAGGGCGCAGAGGCCAGCCCATTGCACTCCATTCCAGGGGAGTAGATCCTCCAGGCAGGGCCAAAGAGGGCCCTGGGTGTGGAAAGGCTGCCAGGGCCAGCATGAAGCTGGGTGGCTGGCTGGGAGGGGTCCCGGGACCCACTGGAGGAGACCGGACTAGGGAGCCACGCCACCTAGGCCAAGGAGCAGGCAGAGAGCACAAGGGGAGAGAGGGAAGGGGAGGTATGGCATCGCGAGGAGGAGGAACCTGTGGAGGACGAGGAGGAGGACGAGGAGGAGGAGGAGGAGGAGGAGGAGGAGGAGGAGAGAGTGGAATGGGGTGGGGGGGCGCGAGGGGCACCGAGGGGAGCGCGCGCGGTAGGGGGCCCAAGCAAGGGGCCCCCGGTTTGACCCGACGACCCAGAGCGACGCCACCCGACGCCACGGCACGCCACACGACAGGAGGACGAACCCGCGCTCAGGGGCCCGGCCCAGGAGCCAGGCCCCAGGACTGGAGCTTAAAGCTCCATGGTTACGGAGGGCTGGCTTGGGTTAGGGGCAGCAGGCAAGGCGAGAGGGCAGGGGAGGGAAGGGAGGGGATCGCGCAGGCCAAGGTCAGCGCAGCGCCCACGTCCACTGCCAGGTGTCAGGCTGCGGGCAGCCAAGGGGGCCCAGGCGAGGGGCAGGCCTGTGTTTCCCCTAGGGAGCCTCCAGGGCGCAGAGGCCAGCCCATTGCACTCCATTCCAGGGGAGTAGATCCTCCAGGCAGGGCCAAACGAGGGCCCTGGGTGTGGAAAGGCTGCCAGGGCCAGCATGAAGCTGGGTGGCTGGCTGGGAGGGGTACCGGGACCCACTGGAGGAGACCGGACTAGGGAGCCATGCCACCTAGGCCAAGGAGCAGGCAGAGAGCACAAGGGGAGAGAGGGAAGGGGAGGTATGGCATCGCGAGGAGGAGGAACCTGTGGAGGACGAGGAGGAGGACGAGGAGGAGGAGGAGGAGGAGGAGGAGGAGGAGGAGGAGGAGGAGGAGAGAGTGGAATGGGGTGGGGGGGCGCGAGGGGCACCGAGGGGAGCGCGCGCGGTAGGGGGCCCAAGCAAGGGGCCCCCGGTTTGACCCGACGACCCGGAGCGACTCCACCCAACGCCACGGCACGCCACGCGACATGAGGAC
Source organism: Ictidomys tridecemlineatus (assembly GCF_052094955.1). Taxonomy (NCBI): domain Eukaryota; kingdom Metazoa; phylum Chordata; class Mammalia; order Rodentia; family Sciuridae; genus Ictidomys; species Ictidomys tridecemlineatus. The sequence goes on from NC_135477.1 coordinate 198,336,123, forward strand.
GAACCCTCGCTCAGGGGCCCGGCCCAGGAGCCAGGCCCCAGGACTGGAGCTTAAAGCTCCATGGTTAGAAAGGTCTGGCTTGGGTTAGGGGCAGCAGGCAAGGCGAGAGGGCAGGGGAGTGAAGGGAGGGGATCGCGCAGGCCAAGGTCAGCGCAGCGCCCACGTCCACTGCCAGGTGTCAGGCGGCGGGCAGCCAAGGGGGCCCAGGCGAGGGGCAGGCCTGTGTTTCCCCTAGGGAGCCTCCAGGGCGCAGAGGCCAGCCCATTGCACTCCATTCCAGGGGAGTAGATCCTCCAGGCAGGGACCTGGACCCAAGCAGGGATCTGTATTATCCTATCTGTCTTGTAGGTGATGGCTTATTATCTCAAACTAACCCATGTTGTGTTCTTAAAGCAACACTTCTTTAAAACACTAACAGGGAATCTTTAGATCACTTATAAGGAAATTACAGAATAAAATTAACAAGAGTAAATACACTTAGTTCCTGTAACAGCTACCCTGAATTTTTGGCTGAGTTATACGTTATATCCCCTGTTTGAGATTCTAGTAATCTTGACAGAAAAAAAAAAAAAAAACAACAAAAAAACAAACTTTTGAACATAACTTTAAATGAACTAAAATCTGGCCTACTGTTTTCATAGTCTTTCTCACATGTAGTAAGATGGGACACAGAGCCTCATCTCAGGTAAGGCAGGGCTCTTTATAAATCTTAAGTGTCTTAGTTCTAAAGCTGATCTTTGTATTTTTAAATATCATTTTACAAAGTTTACATAAATTGTTTGAGGTCACATGAACATTAGCTAACACCATATGATATCACATTTAAAACATGAATTAAAGAAAGGCTGAAAGTTTTTAACCTTTACATAGATTAGGCTCTCATTAACTTAAAAACACATTTAAATTGTTCCCCAATGTAAGAAGTAACAAAACTTTACATATCTTATTGATAACAGGTAAATAAATCCCCAATATATTTTTTACCATACAACTTCTGAACACCAGCTTGACATAATGCTCTTTCAAAGTTTCTACCTTACAGACTTGTATACCTGGAAGATATGAGCACATTAATAGCATCACAATTACATTGATGTTTCTACATTAACCAAGTTTAGCTTTTAAAGAAATGGCAGTACAGTGCTCTAAAATAACAGTTCTTATTTAACCAGTTGTTTAATTTTTATTGTTGCTTGCTCTAGAAAAAGTAAAACTTAATAAACACAATGTTATGGGTAAACTTATGTTTTAAGAAATTTTTGTCTCTTTAACACATGACTGATTTTTATAATCTTATATAGACTTTAGTACAAACTTATACAGACCTTAGTAAATCAATCAGATATCCAACAAAAGTACTCATGAGTAATCCCATATCAAATTTACTTTACTTATTTATCAAAATATTAGACAAATGTATTGAACAGTGTAAACCATTTTTTGTTGAAGGAAAAGTCCTAGAACCAAGGCATATTAGACATTTTATAGACATTAATATTTTATGAGGTTCTTGAACACCTAGAAAAACTTGTAAGCTTAAATTTTAAAGACATTTATTTTTATCTGTTTATCCAATTTAAATTGAACCAATTAAATCACATGAATTAAAGATCTTTGGATCCATTTTCTTAAAATTTGTTTTTATGAGCGCTCCTTATATATATTAATTTGTATATCATATATATGATATACGGACATATGTATATATAGACATACAACACATAAAAAAAGTGTGCACACATAACAATAGTAAAGGCCTTAGTAGCTTTTCGAAGATGAAATCTCCATTGCAATGTTTCAAAAGCTCCACAGTTGGTCAAAAATAGGACTGATCAGAAAAACATTAACCTAGGTCTGTAGGGTCAAAATCATGAGCTCAAAAAAAAAAAATACAGAATCTAAGGAAAAAAAAAAAAAAAACAAGAGTCCTAGTAAAAATGACTGGCCAGTAATTAGTAAATACAATACAATTTACTTCTTTTTTTTTTTCCCCTTAGGTCTCAAATCAGTCTCCTACTGAGCTTGCAGGCTTCTTTCATTTGCATTTCAACATAAGTCCTGGCTGAGGTCTGGAAGGAGCAGGGAAAAACTCTATTCTGAGCAGACACCTCAGGCCTAAGGCATTTTAACCATAGTCATAATTTTCAGGTTCCAATGTTGAAAATTATGATACAAGTTTAAGATACAATTCACAAAATTTTATATCTTTACATCTTGTTTTGTCAATAGATACCATATTATGATTTACTATCCTTGTCCAAATTAATGCACTGGTACACACAGTAACATTCTCCCAGGCTACCCAATTCAAAATTGGTGAAAAAAAAGATTGAATGATTGGGAAGTTACTTGCCAACTTGGAAGTAGAGTTCTTTAGTTTTCCATCCTAAGTATTTAAGTTCTCTGGCATGAATTATCTGAAATCGTAAACTAAACAATTACCTAAACTCAACTTTTAACTGCAGCATTGTGCAATGCATCAAAAACCCATTCAGATACCAGATTGTTACAATAAAACATCATCTTTAGACACACATTCAGCCAAGATCATTCCCAAGAAACAATTTATAATATCAACACACTATTGCACATGTCTTAAAGGGTCAGAAACAAAGACACAGGACAGACAGAGAGGAGCTCCAGAAACTATGGCTATGGCTGACAGAAACCTTTTAAAACAGAGCAGATAATAGAAAAATCTCCTACACCAGTTGCACCATAGATGTCCCCATGAAGCCAGATTTAAAGTTAGGTAGTTAGTGTAGTTAGGTAAATCGGGTCTAACACAGAGTGAAATCTAAAATGGAGGCCATGCTGGGAATGACTCAGGGAAAACACAAGACAACTCATGGAATGTTAATGAAGTTCCAAAAATGCCCTAGGCCAAAGTCCACCTGGAAGTATTAATGAATAGCCCCCAACAGATTTGAAGACAGCCCATCCCAAAGAAATGTTAATGAAGCCCAGGATACAGCCCCAACAGATTTGGAGATAGCCCATCACAAAGAAGTGATAATGAAGTCCTTCCTGCTCCAACTACTTCTTTGGCCCACCTGTGTCCCACCCTTCGGGCCTTCCAACCTACATTCCATCACTGAAAGAACTATAAAAAGGGGAAACAACCGCACTTCCACGGATTCCACCTTCTGGGTCCCCTTCTTCCTCTGGGAGAAGTCCTTTCTTCTGTCCTTTAATAAATTTCGAATTTCTACTCTGACCTTGCCTCGGCGTGCTTCTTTGGTGTTATTCTTCAACATCGGGGAGCAAGAACTCGTCACCGGTCAACAGCGGTAACACCCACAAGGGGACCAGATGTTTTCACAGAGGGGCAATCTAAAATATAAAATCAAGGGTCTCCATGGCGACTTTACTGCATTAAGTGTCTCCTTTTTCTTTTTCTCTTTTTTTAAGAAGACAGAGGTGGCATAATCCTTACAGTGCAAGGAAGGAAGGCAGGAATTCCCCAAAGCAACAGGGCTTTGGCAGCTGCTGGGAGTACCTCAGTCCCTCCTTTTACTTACAGGATTCCACCCCAAGCACATTCCATCTCCTAACATTTCAGTAGTCAGTTCTCAAAAAGTTCTGGGGGTGGGGGGGGTATTAAAATTTGTAACTGAAAGTTGGGTTCCTGACCTCAGAGCCAATTAATGCCAATTTAATAATGAGGACAGGGTTTTGAGAAAAAGAAAAAGGGAGTTTTGTTGCTTTGCTAACAAAGGAGAAACACCGGGGACTCTGCCCAAAGGTTGTGACTCTCTTGATCTGGAGGGACAAGGGGTTTTAAAGGAGTCTCACTTGTTAACCTGGGAGATACTCAGTTCTTAGATCCTCAGCAGGCATTGCCCTCCTGCAGTGGGTGTGATCCAGAAGGCAGCCAGGGGCTTCTCTCCTTCTGCTTAACAAAGGGGGGTAAAGTTCATCACAGTTCCTTAAAACACAGTCCAAAGGGGTGTCAGGCTGACTTGCTTTATTACCCATTTTCACGTCCAATATCCTTAAGTTTTTACCACTGAAATCACACAACGAAATGCACAAAAACAAACAAACAAAAACATATAGAACACAGAACAAAACACAAAAAAACAGAAACCTGGCGCCAAAACAGAAAAACAGAGGAGCAATGCAACGTCTTGCCAAAGCTCCGGGGTAGTGTAAGGGTCTGGCAGAGCGTCGGAGTGAGAGACCACACAAGAGACCAGCCTCATGCAATTGCAGGGGGAAGTTTTATTGAACCAGCATGCTGGGGCTCAAGGCTCACTCAGGAAGGGAGAGCAGCCCAGAGCCCAGAGCAGAGGTCAAGCAGAGCTTAAGTACACTTTTTGGAGAGGGTGTGGGGCTTTGCATACATCAGAACAAATCATCTTGAGGCGCAGGAAAATTGAACAACAACCCTGAGCCATGATTAGTACATCTATTGGCGGGAGCAGTCTGGGCAGAGGTGATTGGTCACCCCTGAGTGGGGTACACACTTAAACTGATTGGCTTTGTGGCCTGAATGCTTACGTCTGAGCTATTTGGAGCCCTTAGCTAATAAACAACCAGGGAATCAATGGAAATAGTTACTGGGCAGTTCAGGTATTGTTCTAACAGTTACAGAGATTACAGGTTCCACGGGTAGCAGAGGAATTTTAAAATACCTGGCCTATTATATTATTATTTTTAGCCCAAGACTTTCAATTTAGAAACCTTACAATCCCCAGTCTTTTATACTTTAACTCAGACTCTTGCAGCTTAGAGTCAGCTTAGAAATTTTACCTTTACAGTAGGAGTGTGCACGTGCCCATCGGCACCTCTCTACCCTTCCAGAGGAATTCCCTACAGAACAGAACAGAAGACAGAACGATTTCTCATACTGTCCAGACAGGAGTGTATGTGAGCCTCACCAGGCCACCTCTCTGTCATCAGAAGAGATCTCCCTTAACAGGATATCAGATGTTATAAAGGCGCCACTTACCTATGGAGGCCTCCTCCACCAGGTGCTTGCTAATAGTTTTAGTGAGGCAGTTCACTGCAGGGTTCCAGGGACAGAAGGCTCACTCCTAGGCCTTGGAACTTCTCAAGTTGCGAACCCCCTAGAGTGGCTCTCTAGCCCTGAGCCCTGGAGCTAAGGCCAGCTTCAGAATTTCCAGCAGTCTGGTCTTGTGGTCTGGTCGGGCAGGGTCATCATGCTGGGGAACTCCAAAATGTTAGACCAGGATGCAAGAAAAGACCACTGACTCCAATTAAAATCAAATTAAAGCAAGCTTATTATTTCGACTGGCCGGACTGCCTTTTCCTCCTAAAACAATGGGAAGAAGACAGCAGCCCCACCTTTCCTACAGCCCATCTTTATATGTAAAGGTAAAATTTTCAAGCTGATTCTAAGCCGCAGAGCCTGAGCTAAAGTGTAAAAGACCAGGCATCCTAAAGTTTCCAAAGTGCAGGGATTGGGTTAAAAAGTAAAAGACTAGTATTGTTAGAGTCCCTCTGCTACCCCCAAAACCTATAATCCCTGTAGCTGTTAGGACAATACTGGAACTACCCAGTAAATATTTCCACTGACTTTCTGGTTGTTTAATAGCTAAGGGTTCCGAGTTGCTTGGCACTTAGGCATTGCAGGACCTAAACCAATCAGTTTGAATGTGTACGCCACCTAGGAGCACCAATCACTCCTGCCCTGATTGTTCCCGCCAATGTATGTACTAATCATGTTTCAGAATTGTTGTTCAATTTTCCCGTGCCTCATGATGATTTGTTCTGATGTATGCAAAGCCCCCCACCCTCTCCAAAAAGTGTACTTAAGCTCCACCTGACCTCCGCTCTGGGCTCTGAGCCGCTCTCCCTTCTTGAGTGGGCACAGAGTCCCAGCGCGCTAGAACAGGATCCTCAATAAACTTCCCCCCTGCGATTGCATGAAGTGAGTCTCTTGTGTGGTTTCTCCCCTCCGATGCTCCGCTGCACCCCAACATATAGCCCAGAAGGTTACACAAAGAGGGGGTTACAGATAACAGAACTCTGACAAGCATCACACTAATGGTAGTTTACATTTTTTGCTGGCCCCAACATCAGAATTTATGAAGACCATTAGAGCCTCAGAGAGGGTCGTTGTCTGGCCAGGGAAGGCCAATATTTATGAGGTGTCACTAAAGTTTCAGAGAGGGCTGCTATCTGGTCAGAGAGCCAGGCATGGGTGAGTTCAAGGCATGGGCAGGCATTCCAAGCAGCTTCAGAGTTTGCAGTAATTTATAGTAAAGCCAAAATTAGCCTTTCATGGCTTTGTGGCAAGATAGCTCCCAATTTAATAAAAGATCAGGTTTGGTCTATCATTACACTGTTGAGGATTAGATCTACTCCCACTAGGAGGAATGAAAGTATCCAGGGAATTGGCTTCTTTCTCATTTCATTATGATTGCAGAGACCTGCCTTGTGGCCTTTCCTATGCCTTCTAGGAATGGAGAAAACTTCTTCAAACTTGATTCTCTAGGATAGCAACACTTTTTCATGAACATTCTTAGATCAGTGTTTAGACAAGAAATTCATTGCTATGATGGATCCTCTTGTAGCCTGGCTGGAATGGAGCTTGCTTTGTCATTTGTTTGGTACAGATTCTGGAACAGCCTCCTCTGCTTTATACAGCTGGAACATGATGCCAGATTCACAGTCCAGAGTCCCAGGCTACATTCCCAGGCTTTTTCCTTACAGTATAAACAGTGTCTCTCTCATACTCTTTGTTGAAATCTTGACAGGCCAGCAAGGCTCACTAATAGAAAATAAAAAGTGGCTCTTCAGGAGAGAAACCTCTGCATGAAGCTGTTGCTGGTGTTCTTAAAGGGAAGTCTCTATCTGGCAGTGCTTTCTGAACTTGACTGTGACTCTGAAACATCTGGGGATGCTGCTAAGGTCAGATTCTGATGCTGTGGTGGGGTCTGAGATTCTGAGATTCTGAGATTCTAGCAAGTTCCCCAGTGCTGCTGCTGCTGCTGCTGCTAATGGAACAAGCACTGCAAGGATGTACACACTTGTGCAGAGGCAGGAGATTGCCACATTAGCACAAGAAAGGTCCAGAGGGAGAACCCAAGGCCAGCCTGTTGCCGTGACACCAGATTAATGACACTGAGCAGAAAGAGGGATGATCTCTGGAGTAGCTATCAAGTGATACCATCTTAATTACTCATTGAAAAGAGTGCTACTTCCACCAGAGCATTATTTCCTGATCAATAGCCCTGTCTTTTCAAATATGCTTTCTGGCCATTTATAACCAAACCTTTGTTGTACTTGTCCTGAGAAAGAGAATCAGCTTCTCAGCCATCTCTACTTATCAGCAGCCCACATCCCTCAGGACCCACAGAAGTTTCTGTGTGGAGCTATTCTGAATGGTTGGAAACTCCTCATCACTTGCTGTGTGTCAGGGACTTTGGGCTATGGATTACAGAAGCTGGCATCTCCCCTTGTAGCCCTTGTGTTATGCCCCTGAGGCAGGCCTCTGTTTGAGGGAAGGGAGTGTTTTTTTTTTTGGTTTTTTTTTTTTTTTATTGGTTGTTCACAACATTACAAAGCTCTTGACATATCATATTTCATACATTAGATTGAAGTGGGTTATGAACTCCCAATTTTACCCCAAATGCAGATTGCAGAAGGGAGGGGGTTTTTGTGAGCCTTCTTTGAGGCATTTTGACCTGGGCTTCCTGTTGTTGCCTGAGGGCTTGTGGCTGGCCATCCCTTAATGTGCTGAAAGATGGTCTGGGAAGGCAGAGTGGCCCTGCCTTCCCTCTATGATACCACCTCATTGATTAGAAAGGTATTGATGAATACAGAGGATTGAATAGTGTCCTCCCCAAATTTCTCTGTATTCCCTTTTTCTGTTTGCCTCTGATTAGAGTTAGCAGTTCTTTTCTTTTCTTTTTTAAAAGATTGTTTTTTTTTTCACCTTTATTTTGTTTAGTTATATGTGGTGTCCAGAATTGAAACCAGTGTCTCACACATGCTAGACAAGTGTTCTACCCTGAGCCACAACACCAGCCTGAGGCCTTTTCTTTCTTTGGATCTTTTGTCTCTTCACTGAGGAGGCCTGGAGACTTGGCAGTGTTAGTAGAGCAGTCCTTGTCACAATGCAGTGATGCCAGCTGACACCATCCTGCTAAAGACCTCTGGACAGAGAAGATGGTCCTGATGCTTGGCAGTGATCTATAGAAGACGCTCTGCATAGAAGGGAAGTGAACCAGGAACCCAGAACAGCTGGCTTGAGCCTTGAGCACTCCTGTTGGCTGATGCCTTCTTGGGGTTCTCAAAAACTAAAGTGATGGGAATGTGTAGGATCTAGGGTGCCAGTTCCTGCTGCTCTTGATGAAGCCCTAGTTCTTTCAATTGACTCTAATTCCTACCTGTTGATATACCTAGCCTAGTTATCTCATTAGATCAGAAGCCAGCTTGTCACAAGTTATGAAGGATTCATTTCTGTTTTCTGTAAAAATATCAGGATGTCTGTATGGCCTGGCCATTAGTTTATGTTGTAAAGCTGATTGGAATGCCTGCCCGTGCCCTGAACTCACCTAGGTCCGGTTTTCCCTGACCATATAACAACCCTTTCCTAAACCTTAGTGATGCCTCATAAATTCTGGCCTTCCCTGGCCGGATAAGGACCCTCTCTGAGTCTCTAAGATCTCCATAAATTCTGATGCCGGGGCCAGCAAAAATGTAAACTTGTGTTATGCTCTTCAGAGTGTTGTTATCTGTAACTCCCCTTTGTGTAAATTTTTGGGATATAAAACTGGGCCACAAAGAAGCCTCGGGGCTGTCCTTGTCTCCCACGATTTTGAGGGGCAAGGCAGCCCGGCGGGTCAAAATAATAAGCTTGCTTTAATATGATTTTAATTGGAGTAAGTGGTCTTTTCTTGCGTCGTGGTCTAACACCTGTGAGGGTATTGTCTGCACTCAATCATTTCTTCTGCCTAGTTTATTAACTGTGGTGTGTTGATGAGTCCACCTGTCGGGTTCCCAGCCTCAGCCCTGGTCAGGTGTACTACTAGAGATCAGCAGGAGAGGGGTTCTCTCTGTTGGAAGAAGGCTGCTGGCTTTCCCCACTGGCCTGTGTGGAGCAGCATGGAGCACACAGACAAAGAGTACACTGATGGGCCTGGTAGTGATACTGTCAGCACTGTTACAGTAAGCAGCTATTGCCACCTGGCAGGGCCACTTTCCAGGGCTTAGCACCATGACAGGAAATGTTAAACTGATTGGGGACTTTGACATCCTTCCAAAGCGTGTCTGGGGAAGCCACCGCCAGAGGTTGATGAGCCAGACATATATGTGCAGCACTGAGAGGTTGGTCTGTCCAGAAAGCTCAGCTTCTGAATTGAAGGGCAGGGCTTGTAGCAGTGCAAGTACAGCCAGTCCCAGAGTATCTTCAAAGACCACTTGGGCATGTTCTCCCTGCACTTCCTCTTGCCAGCCAGGGAGAAAAGACCTTGGTCCCCACCCAGATAATGTCCGACATGGTGCCTTGGAGCTACACAGGACCCTGGATGAGCTTTTCTTGATGGCTTTCAGACCCACTTGGCCTAATCTGGGCATTCTTGGTGGGACAGGGGAACTGGTGTTGCACACAGCATATGGACCAGGCCTTACAGCTCACAGTCTAACCTCCTTAACTTTTTTTTAATATTTATTTTTTAGTTGTAGTTGGACACAATACCTTTTTATTTTATTTATTTATTTTTTTGTGGTGCTGAGGATTGAACCCACGGCCTTGGACATGCTAGGTGAGCGCTCTACCGTTGAGTGACAACCCCAGCCCTAACCTCCTGAGCTTTAAGAGAATACATTCATGCTGTTTTAAGCCATTAAGTGAGTGTGGTAAATTGTCTACACTCAATCATTCATTCTGCCTTGTTTATCAACTGCTTAAAGTCTGAATGTCCAGCTTTCTATAATTAGATTTTGGGCTGTTGAAGGAAAAAAATATTATTATTTACATTTTTTTTTGTTTTGAATATTTCTTTTATTTCTGTGCCCCCAACCCAGTATTGGGAATTGAACCCAGGGGTGCTTTACCACTAAGCTTCATTCTTAGCCCCTTCATAAAAATGTTTTGTTTTGAAACAGGGGCTTATCAAGGTGCTAAGGCTGGCCTCAAACTTATAATCCTCTTGCCTCAGTCTCTCAACTTGCTGAGATTACAGGCAGATGCCATGGTTCAGAGCTTTTTTTTATGTACTTCTTAGTACATAAAAAAATTGTACCAGAAAATTGTATACACATATATAATCACCTCTAAATAAGTATGCAACTTAATGCAATAGCATTTTACTTTTTTATTTTTTCTTCTCTTTTTAAAACATCTTCTTTTAGGTATACATGATGGTAGATGTATTTTGACGTATTTTACTAACATGGAGTACATCTTATACTAATCAGAATCCCATTTTTGTGGGTTATACATGATATGGAGTTTCACTGGTCATGTATTCATTTATGCACCTAGGAAAGTCATGTCCAATTCATTCTATTGTCTTTTCTATTCTTATCCTCCCTTCCTTTTATTCTCCTTTGTATAATCCACTGAACTTTCATAGCTGCTCCCATTGTTACATCTGCAGATTAGAGAGAACATTTGACTTTGGGTTTTTTACAACTGGCTTTATTTTACTTAGCATGATAGTCTACAGAGCCATCCATTTACCATAATTTTATTCTTCTGAGAATATTCCATTGTGTATGTATACTACATTTTTTTTATCCATTCATCTGTTGAATGATAGGTTGGTTCCATAGCCTAACTGTTATAAACTGAGCTGCTATAAACATTGATGTGGCTGTGTCATTGTACAATGCTGATTTTTAGTCCTTTGGGTATATAGCATGGAGTGGGATAACAGGGCCAAATGCTAGTTCCCATTCCAAATTTTCTGAGGAATGCAAGAGCATTTTAAAAGTCAAAAATTTAAAAATAGGGCTGTGAGTATAGCTCGGTGATACAGTGCTTGCCTAGCAAGCAAGTGCAAGGCCCTAGGTTAAATTCTCAGTATTGCAAATAAATAAATAGATAGATAAAATTTAAAAATAAAAATCTCCAATTGTGGTCATTTCAAAAATAATCATTGAACTCATTGATGAAATTATAATGTAATTCATGAAGGAAACAATTCAATTGTCTAAGAGCCTTCCACGGAAGCAACACTTGTAAACAATGGTATGTCTGTGTCTATGTTAGTGGCAAGTTAAGCTGCAATAGAAACGAGTGAGCTAACTTTGTTGCAAATGAGTTACCTGCAGATGAAATATACCACTTTCTTACTAGCTTGGGGAAGAGATCAGCCTGCTTGCTAAGGAGAATAAATTGTTAGTGCTTGAGAAGTTGGAAAAACTCTGAAGGGTCCTGAATTCCCAATGCTTATCTGGTGCTTTGTGTATGTTTTGCTAAATTTAACTTTGTACTTTAAAACAGAAAACTTCCCCTTTAATAACTTGATACAGTTGACATTCTACTTAGTATTACACATATAATAAAATGATCTCAGGGGCTGGGGCTGGGGATCACTGGTAGTCAACTTCTCTGGCATGTGTGAGGTACTGAGTTCAGTTTTCAGTAGCACATATAAATAAATAAAACAAAGGTCTATAAACAACTAAAAATAAATTAAAAAAAGGAAGAAAGTGATTTTAGTCCTGACATTCTGCCACAGAATGCAAACACAATTGAAAAAATGATAAGAGAGTTCTTGAGCCTATTAAGGAAAATAGAATGAGCAATAATGCAAGCATGAAATGAGACAAAATGAGATTCTCTTTTCTTTTAACACAGTTGATTTCTTGATATACTGATTTGCTAATCCCTGCTGCTGCTTCTATGTAAGAGAACATTAGTCATCTTGACCCATTGGCTTTAATGATTTTGGTAATTGTCAATTCCATTTGCATTTTCCTTTTGGAGGGGGGACCAGAGACTGAACTCAGGGGCACGTGGCCTATTTCCAGCCCTAGTGTATTTTATTTAGAAACAATGTCTCACTGAATTGCTTAGCACCTCACTTTTGCTGAGGCTGGCTTTGTACTTGCAATCCTCCTGCCTCAGACCCCTGAGCCACTGCGATTACACCACACCCAGCTGCATCTTCCTTCTGAACACGCAATTGCGCTCCAAGGATAGAGGAATTTTGCTGCAGTGTCTGAAATTGAGCAGAAAAAAGATTTATCTCATTGAAAACACTTGGGTAAACAGGGGAGAGAACAAAGAGTGTGCTAGTAACACTGGTTTCTGCTGCATGTCTGCATGTACTCTGGATGAGATTCATGGCTTATCAACAGCCATAGCTACTGTCTGTCATTGTTGCTGCTTCTTTCTCTTGGTCCCCTGGGTACCAAAACAACTTAACTGAGATGGAGTCCCTAGAAAGAAAACGTTTATTTTTCTGTTTTCCCCAAATTGGTGGCCAGGCTGTATTGCTCCAATGCTAGTCTTCCATACATCACAACTGTCTGTTTGTCCTTGGCCAGCTCCTTAAAGTACAGTGGACATACTATTAGGCATATTGGTTGAAATGATGAGAAATAAAATGCATCCATTAAATTACAATACATAAAATATTTCCTTATAAACTCACGATACCTGAAATTAGCAAGTGTATGGCTTATCTCAATTAATTTACCCCTAAAACTCTTCAAGAGCTTGAGGATGAAGGTGGCAGGTGATTTAAGTTGAAGACAGAACTTAGCTCTTAGCTGAGGTGCTCTGAGCTCCTCCCCTTGGTTTGAGTGTGCTGCCGAAATCCCAGTGCCAAGAGTGAATGGGTTGTCGTCTAATTATGGTCCTCTTATTTTGTGATTGTGTCTTGTCAACTGTCATTTTCTTCTTCCTGTGTCTCCCATTGCATCTGTTTTGTGCTTTTCGTGTGTCATTTTGCCTTTAGGGTAATTTTGGTTGTTTATCTTGGCTCTCAGCTACTATTAAGATTAAGTTCCTTGACAGTCAAAAATTTATTACTCAGGCTGGGGCTGGAGCTCAGTGGCAGAAAACTTGCCTAGCCTGTGTGAGGCACTGGGTTCGATCCTCAGCACAACATAAAAATAAATAAATAAATAAAATGTATGCTGTCCATCTATAACTTTAAAAATTTTTAAATTATCACTCATATTTGTCTCTTTTACAACATATCAAAGCTCTGTGCACATACACATTTACTGAGTATTTATTGACTGAATAATGGCAACTGATTGAATTATTAACTTACAGATTCCTTCAGGGCCTGGTCTGCAATGGTCTGAAATAGTTACCTGGTAGATGCTTACCAAGGATGTTTATTGTATCCTTTTAAAAATTGTGTAGAATATAATTTTGTAAGCAAATTCCTTTTTAAAAAAAACTTAATGTATTTTTTTAGTTGGTGATGTGTTGGGGTTTAAGTGTTCAGAGTTTAGCTCCCTCAGCCTGACACTTTGCAAGAAGCTATAACTGTGATTTAGGCCAGCTGAGGCACACCTTGCTAGGAGGAGAAAAAGTTCTCTTCCCCTTATCACAAGACACAAGCTTCTGCATGGTTTGGCCTAGAGGAAGAAGCTTCCTGCATACTGGACCTGGGAACAGTACATTCGGGGATTTGATAATGTCTACAAAGAACTTTGGGAGGGTACTTATCAAATGAACAGGAACAATCTGAATTTAACTCTGTGTACCTGCTGAGACATGATATTTGGGCAAATGTAGATGAAATGTTACTGAAGAATTGCTTGCTTTGTTAGAAAAAGAATATAAAAGAAACTTGCAAATAAACCTCAGCATGCAGTTGCAATTGCTGCCTTGGCTCTGCATCCCCTGTGTCCCGGTGATTTCGCGACCCTTACCCAGGGACCCGAACACACTAGACGTTCACAATTGGCGCCTGAACAAAGTACCGTGCTGGATTGTCAGGAAGGGTGAGTTATTTTTCTTTATATTACAGGGTGATGGGACAATCTTCATCTTCTCCTTTTTTACGTATTCTTAGGCATTCACTTGTCATCTATGGTATTACTACTTCTCATTCTAATATAGAGATGTTTCTTAAGGTGGTCAGGGAATGGAATCCCTGGTTCCCGGAGGAAGGATCTATGGATGTGGATAATTGGAAATGGGTCCATCTTAATGTTAAAAAGGCCATGAGGCAAGGCGAAAAAATTTCAATTCCATTTTGGTTTATCTGGTCTATTTTATATACAATGTTTAAAGCTATGGAGAAAGAAAGGTTGATTGGCAATTTACAAAAGGAACTAGCTCCTTCTATCCTAGATCTCTCTCTATATATTAGTGAAAAGGAGGAGGTAGTAAAAGATACGCAACAATTGACTCATAATTCATCACAAAATTCTGCTAATTTAATTGGTAATGTGACAGAAAAGAAAACGAAAGTAAAAAAGACGATTGATGAGGTTCTGGGACGTCTCAATAAATTAAAAGCTAAAGTGGACCCTAGGCCTTTATCAGGAACCAGGCCCTCTGCCCCTCTGGCCATTAACCCTTTTTTGGCAGCTTCTTTAAAAGCTGTCCAGGAAATGGACTCAGAGTGTTCTGATGATGAGGACGAAACTCCCTTCTTTGCTTTTCCTATAATCAGGCCTGATCCAGCTAATGGACTGGCACATCCACCTCGGTGTGAGGGGATTGATATTGATCATATTGACAGATTAAAAAAGGCAGTGACAACATACGGACCTCAATCTTATTATGTAAAAGAATTGGTTAATGCTTTTGCTACTCATTACAATAGTTTTGCTCCTGAGGATTGGAAGATTGTGGACCGTGCTCGTTTACAGGAACCTAAATATCTTCAATGGCACATGTGGTTTTTAGAAGGATGTGCCACTAAGGCTAGAGAAAATGGTAACAGTAAAAACCCTGTTATTAGTGCAATAGGATACCCTACGTTATCTGGTACTGGTATGTATGATGATATTCAACATCAAATTAATATTCCTCCTGAGATTCATGAGCAATTAAAGGAAAAACGTCTCATTGAGTAAATATGTGTAAGCTTGTGCTGGAGTGGGAGGAATTGAACATCAAAGTTTCTGTTTTTACTACAGCCATGGCTGAAGCCCTTAAACCCAATGAATCAAAAACTTCTTTCAATTGTGAAAAAACAGGTCATTTTTTCTAGGACTCTTGCTTTTTCCTAGATTCTGTATTTTTTGAGCTCATAATTTTGACCCTACAGACCTAAGTTAATGTTTTTCTGATCAGTTCTATCTTTGATCAACTGTGAAATATTTAAATATTATAATGAAAATTTCACCTAAAATAGCTATAAGGCCTTTATTGTGTTATGTGTGCACATTTGTATTATATGTGTGTATGTCCATATATCATGTACATGATATAAAGATTGATATATATGTAAAGAGCGCTCATAAAAATTAATAAAAAATGGATCCAGATATTTTTAATTCACTGATTTAAATGGTTCAATTTAAATTGGGTAAACAGATAAAAAATAAGATGTCTTTAACATGTTAATGACTGTTATGCTTTGGTTCTAGGACTTTTCTTCAACAAAAACAACAAAATGGCTAATACAGTTCATTATACTTGTCTAATGTTTTGATAAAATAAGTAAATTAATTAGACAACATTATTAGTTTATGAGTACTTTTGTTAAATATCTGATTAATTTACAAGGTTACTATGCTAAATGTTAAATATACCATTAAATGCTTCTAACTCCTTAATAACATTATTAATAAATTTCTTAAGTTGGTAAATAATATAAATAAATAAATGGTTCTATATATTCATCCCTAATATATAGACACTATATTTTTATAATATGGTAAACAAACATGATTAATTGTGTACTACAAATAACAAAATATCTCTTATTAAAATGAAATAATTTGCCTAAATTCAAAAATTTACAAGGATGATTTCAAAGTGTAAATAAAGAAGGGGTTAAAAAAATTTAAAAGGTTTTAGGTATGGATTTAATAAAAAAAATGTGTTTCTGAAAGTGAGTAATAAAAGGATTTAAACAAGTGATAAAAAAGGTCTATGTATGTTGGCTATATAGTTTTAAGTAAGTGATAAAGAAAGTCTGTGTACATTGGCTATATATGTAAATTTTTGAACAAATAATCTTGAAAAAATTAAGGATTATACAAATATGGTTAAATAACAACTGTTATTTTGCAGTATTCTATTATGTTATTGCTTTAAGAGCTAAACTTAATTAATATTAAAACATCAATAGTAATTATGGTACTATTACTCTTCTTTGTATATTAAATGTGTTCATATTTTCCAGGTATATAAGTCACTAAGATAAAAGCTTTAAAATAAAATGTATCAAGCTGGTGTTCTCCAAAAGGATGAATGGTAATTTTAGGCTTATGAAAATAACATATTGGAGATTTATTTATTTCATTTAATGTTCTATAACTGGGCCTATTATCAATAAGATATATAAAGTTTTATGTTACTTTTTACACTGAGGTACAATTTAAATGTATTTTTTAAGTTAATGAGAGCCCTATCTACATAAAGGTTAATATTATAAAACACAAATTAAAAAATTAAAAAGGAGGAAAATGACAGATTTAAATATGTACTTGTTTAGACATTTACAAAATCAACCTAAAGCATTGTTACATCATGCTTTATTTATTTTAAATTTCCTTAATCTGCCACAAGGAGAAATATTGATAAGAGTAGAACGGCATTTTGAGCAAAAAACTTTAGAAGCAGTTCATGAACCAATCTGGATAAAAATTGCGACAGATGCTGAATGGCAGCCAGGGATTTTACTTTATAGGGGAAAGGGTTATGCTTATGTTTCAACAGAAAATGGACACTGGCAATGGCTCCCAGGGCGGTGGATCTAGACCTGTCACAATCAGAACGGCACCAAGGGGTGCACCCTATCTGCTACCCCAGCCGAGGAATCAAGATCCTGAGCTTGGTGTTCCGGTGGCAGCAATGGCGCGTCTTCATCTTGGGGCCCGACCTCGTGGACGTCCTAATTTCTCTCCCTTATCTACGTGGAGTCAAATTAAATAGCTGAGTGGGGAAGGGCAAAAGGTGCTGCAATGAACGGGGAAAAGTTGCACCGCAGAAAATTTATTTCTGGCCATGTGTGCATTATTGATAGTGTCTTTTGCTTCTGAAGTACAAAATAATAATACTCACTATTGGGCCTATATTCCTAATCCACCTTTGCTGGAACCCGTTACTTGGGGTGACATGTATATTACCTTATATACTTCTCCTGCTCTTTTATCTCCCCCTTGGAACAATTTAACATATATAAATATGAATGATGGAACACCATTTAATTTCACTTATAAGAATAATAACAGTAAACCTATATGCTTGGGCGTTCCTCCTTGCTTACAATTAGAATGGCAACATTGGATATTAGTTGGAAATTGGAATAATGGTTCTCAAACCCGTTTACAACAGCTGTCTACATGATCCATTAATATGACTTGGGATAATATAACTGAACAAAAATACCCAATGTTCCCCGAGTGTCCGGATTTTACTTATCAGGACTTGAGATACTCCCCTTTCATATGGCAGGAATGTTTAGGTAAATTCGGGAAGATATTTCAGGATATTATTATGTGGGGTCCTTATGGGATGTTCTTAAAAAATTGTTCAGAATGGAATATTACTGCTTGTGATTTATCTTCTACATACAGAATCCCGCCAAAAGAGAGATGGAATGAAACCATTTGGAACGACAAATTGATGGCCTGGGGTGATGGCGGAATTGATGACCCACGCTTGGCTTCAGTGCAGTACCCTCATCATTTACAAACACATTTATGGAAGATTGCTGCTGCAACTAAACCTGTAATCTGTTCTAATCGCTCTTTCTCTTGGACTAGTCAATCTGCTGCTTCTTATAATTTTACTGTATTTACAGAATATAATATAAACACATGTGCACCCATGCCATATTTGTTCTTAATTGGAAATGTTACTTTTGATGAGAAAATTTTATGCTTTAATTGTAAATTGTATACCTGTATTAATACATCTGTTTCTATTCCTTCTGGTTATTCCATTGTGCTGTTACAACAGCGCTCTCACATTTGGCTTTCTGTGAAATTACAAAGACCATGGTCCCAAGATCCTGTAAATACTTTGGTTCTGGAATTTTTTAGACGATTGTTGAAACGTGCTAAACGGTTTGTGGGTGTTGTAGTTGCTGTAATTCTAAGTCTTATAGCAGTGGCTAGAGTTGCTACAGTTTCAGGGATAGCTTTACATACTTCTTTACAAACAAAACATTTTGTTGAGGAATGTCATAAAGATTCACATGAGTTATGACTATCCAAAGCTCAAATTGATTCTGGACTTCAAACTCAAATAGATATTTTAAAACAGACAGTTAATTCGTTAGGAAAAAAGATACTCACCTTAGAACAGGAAATTAGATTAAAATGTGACTGGAATTCAACTTCTTTTTGTATAACTTATATACAATATAATTAAAGCTTACACCAATGGAGTACCATACAAAATTATCTCGATGGTAATGAAACAGCTGGATTAATGATTGATTCTTTACAAAAGGTTATATTTAAAATTTTTGGAAAAGGGTTTCAACATGATGATGCTACACAAATTGCTGAATTGTTTTTAAAACAGTTAGAGGGATTAGATCCCAAAGGAGTTGCTCAAAGTCTTACCCATTCCGCTGGAGGAGTGGGAATAGTGTTATGCTTAGTTATTATCCTGTTTGTAATTATATATTGCATGTGCATAAGACCATCTCAAAACTCTATATTAACTTTGTGGAAAGCTGTTTTAGAAAAACAAAAGAAAAAAGAAGGAATTGTTGGGGTTTAAGTGTGCAGAGTTTAGCTCACTCAGCCTGACACTTTGCAAGAAGCTATAACTGTGATTTAGGCCAGCTGAGGCACGCCTCGCTAGGAGGAGGAAAAGTTCTCTTCCCCTTATCGCAAGACACCAGCTTCTGCATTGTTTGGCCTAGAGGAAGAAGCTTCCTGCATACTGGACCTGGGAACAGTACATTCGGGGATTTGATAATGTCTACAAAGAACTTTGGGAGGGTACTTATCAAATGAACAGGAACAATCTGAATTTAGCTCTGTGTACCTGCTGAGACATGATATTTGGGCAAATGTAGATGAAATGTTACTGAAGAATTGCTTGCTTTGTTAGAAAAAGAATATAAAAGAAACTTGCAAATAAACCTCAGCATGCAGTTGCAATTGCTGCCTTGGCTCTGCATCCCCTGTGTCCCGGTGATTTCGCGACCCTTACCCAGGGACCCAAATGCACTAGACGTTCACAGTGATGAAACTTTATTTTATCTTATATGTGGTGCTAAGAATAAAACCCAGTTCCTCACACCTTCTAAGAAAGTGCTGTATATCTGAGACACAACCCCAGCCCAGCCCTGCCTTTTGTTTTAATTGATGATGTTTACATTCATAGCAAGTTTTACTTTTTTTTTCTTTTGGTGGTGCTAGGGATTGAACGCAGGGCCTTGTGCAAGTGAAGCAGGCAGTCTACCAACTGACCTATATCCTCAGGCCCATAGAATGATTTTTAAAAGCTGTATTTATCCATCAAATCTACCTTATTTTATTTGTTGCCATACTGAGGATTGAATTATGGTCTGGCACATGCTAGGAAACAACTCTTCCACTTAGTTGCATCTTCAGCCCTACTTCATTCTTTGGACAAAGAACATGTATATAAGGATATTTTAGAATTTTTAAAATGACCAAGCACATCCCAAGATACTTATTATCTGAATAGAATTTATTGTCTGTAGAAGACTTGGAACTTCAAGTTTCATTGAAAAGAAATACTTATGAAGTCTAAATCAATCACAGTAAGACAAAAATGAAGGTAAGTTTGTCACATGGAGTCATTAGGATGGTTTCAAACTAGCCCTTTTTTCCTTTTTTCTCTTTTTGAAAATGATGTTCAGGTAATCTATATAGCCTTTTACATAGATAAACTAAAAGCACATTGTAAAAGCTATACCTTTAGTCATTAACTACTGAAATCAAACTCTGATAGCTTTTAAAAATATATTTTTAGTTATACATTGACACAGTATATTTATTGTATTTATATATTTCCTGTGTGGTGCTGAGGATTGAACCCTGTGTTCCACATGTGCGAGGGAAGCCCTCTGCCACTGAGCATAACACCAGCCCTCAAACTCTGCTAGTTTTTATTGTTCCTATTAGTAAGCCCTTACTCGACTGGGTCACCATATCCCTCTGTTGGAAAAAAAAAAAAAGGTGTTAGGAAGAGGAAAGAAAGAAGGAATGTGACAGCTCATGCTGAGAAGGACCCCTTCTGTCCATTCACCTGTCCATTTAGAGCACAGGTAACTCTAAAATATGTCCTAGACCACCTGGATTATTTTTACCTATGATACCCAATTATCAAGAGTCCCATCCAACCGAGTCAGGCTAAAATCAAATCAAATAAACCAAATGAGAACATTTGGAAAATTACACAAAAAAAGTTAATAAAAGGGTAGAGATCATCCAGTCATATTTGAATTAAATTCTATAGTCATATATTAAATAAGAAGTATTGGGTCTCTGATTACCATGTGTTTCTGACATTATCTAGATCTTGGGGCCAGATATGAGTGCTCAAATGATCTGGCGCTGTGCACTGCTGTATGTGAAATGCAAATATTTCTAACAAATTTATCACAGAATGTATCCGATTCAGCTACTTACAGTGGAATTTGAATTCTGGAATTATCAAAGAAATCATCAATTTCTTTGTTATTAAAAAGGACTGAGTTGTACAAAATAAGTGTATTGTCTATTATTTATGACTCAAGTCTAAGATATTTTTGGAAAATGAATAAAATCTTTATGTAACTATTAATCTGACATCTGGTGTTTTACAATACCAAATAAGAAAGTGTTGACATTTTATAATTTTTTGCTGACACAAACCCATAAAATGAAATGTCATCCTCTAATTATTTATTGATACCAACCTATCACAATTCCTACACTAACTTGGAAATGTGCTGTATTTAATTTTCCGGTACCATCAATCTCCCCGCAGCATAACTCAGGTGACTCAGCATAATCTTCAGATTAAACAGTGCCTCCTGTCACTCTATAAACACTCTATGTTCTAATAAGGTTGAAAAATGTGTGAATAAGTTCAGTTGCAATCACTAAGACAGGCTTCTGATTAAGGGCTGTTAGAGTAACCACCATCCTTTGAAATGAGGAAAATTTTTATTTTATAAGTTTACATTTGGAATAACCAAATGGTGAAGAAAACTCACTCTTCATTAAAGTTGGCAAACATGAGAAATGGCTGATATAACCACTTCCTAATTTATTCATTTGTTTAATTCTTTTTTTGGTACCAGGAATTGAACCCAGGGGTGCTTAACAATTGAATCACCTCCCTAGCCTTTTCTCACTGAGTTACTTAGAGCCCTGCTAAATTGCTGAGGCTGGCTTTGAACTCACATTCCTCCTGCCTCAGCCTTCTGAGCCATTGGGATTACATGCATGTGCCATGGCATCTGGATATTCATGGCATCTTGTTTATTCTTCACAAAATATTGATACTACTGTGTGCCACCCACTTGCCAACTGCAGATACCAAAGTACAAAGTAGAGATGGTCTCTGCCTCAAGGAATTTGCATTGGAATTAAGTCAGTCATGTGTTGCCACGTGCACTTTTTAAAATTTTTTTGATCTTTTTATTTTTTATTTGTTCTTTTTAGTTATACATGACAGTAGAATGTATTTTGACATATTATACATATGTGAAGTATAACAACTCATTCTATGATTGTACATAATGTAGAGTTACACTGGTCATGTGTTCATATAAGAACATATGAAAGGTATGTCTAATTAATTCTACTATCTTTCCCATTCCCATCCCTCCTCTCTTTCCCCCATTCTTCCCTGTCCAATGCAATAAACTTCCAGCCCTTCCCTCATTCTCCCACTTATTGTGAGTCAGCACCCACATATCAGAGACAACATTTGGCATTTGGTTTTTGGAATTGGTTTATTTCCTTTAGCATTCTACAGAGCCATCCATTTACTGTCAAATGCCATAATTTCATTCTTTGTGGCTGAGTAATATTACATTGTGTATATATACCACATTTTCTTTATTCATTTATCCGTTTTTACTTTCTTTGTTCTAATTAGCTATACTTGACAGTAGAACACATTTTGACACATCATACATTAAGGGAGAACTCCTCCCTCTTCTGGTTGTACACAATATAGAATCACACTGGTCGTGTAATTGTATATGCACACAAGGCAATAATGTCTAATTCATTCTACTACCATTTCTACTCCCATGTTCCCTCTTCTCCCTTCACTATCCTCTGTTTAACCTCAATTACATCTGTTCTTCCCTAGCCCCCACCCCCTTATTGTGAATTAGCATCCACATATCAGAGAAAACATTTGGCTTTTTTTTTTTTAAACTGGCTTATTTCCCTTAGCATGATAGTCTACAGAGCCACCCATTTACTGGCAAATGCCATAATTTCAATCTTCTTTAAGTCTCAGTAATATTCTACTGTGTATATATACCAAATTTTCTTTATCCATTTATCTCTTGAAGGACATCTAGGTTGGTTCCTCAGTTTGGCTATTGTGAATTGAGCTGTTATAAACATTGATGTGGCTGTATTATTGTAGCATACTGATTTTAAGTACTTGGGATATATAATGAGGAGTAGGATAGATGGGTTAAATGGTGGTTTCATTTTAAGTTTTCTGAGAAATCTTCGTACTGCCTTGCATTATGGTTCCACCAATTTGCATTCCCACCAGCAATATATGAGTGTACCTTTTCCCCTACATCCTCACCATTATTTATTATTGCTTTTATTCTTAATAATTGTCATTCTGACTGGAGTGAGATGAAATCTTAGTTTTGATTTGCATTTCTCTAACTGCTACTGATAGTGAACTCTTTTTCTTATATTTTTTGATCAATTGTATTTTTTCTCCTGTGAATCATCTGGTTCCATTTCTTAGACCATTTGTTGATTAGGTTTTTTGTGTGTGTGGGTTTTTTTTTTTTTTTGATGTTAAGCTTTTTGAATTCTTTATATATCCTGGTGATTTATGTTCTATCTGAGGTGCATGTGGTAAAGATTTTCTTTAATTCTGTGGGCTTTCTCTTAATGTTATTGACTGTTTCCTTTGCCGAGAGGAAGTTTTTTTTAGTTTGAATCCATCACATTTATTAATTCTTGATTTTACTTCTTAACACTTTAGAAGTCTTGTTAAGGAAGTCAGTTTCTAAGTCAACAAGGTGAAGAGTTCTATCTACTTTTTCTTCTAGTAGGTTCAGGGTCTAATAGAAATAGAAAATAAAATAAAATTTTAAAGACATCAACAAATTTCTGGAGACGTATGACCTATTAAAATTGAATCAGGAGGACATATCCAATTTAAACAGATCAGTTTCAAGCAGTGAAATAGAATATGCCATCAAAAGCCTACCAACCAAGAAAATCCCAGGACCAGATGGATTCTCAACTGAGTTCTACAAGATCTTCAAAAAAGAATTAATACCAATACTCCTCAAGTTATTCCATGAAATAGAAAAAGAAAAACCCCTTCGAACTCATTTTAGATGAGGCTAATATCACCCTATACCAAAACCAGACAAAGGCACATGGAGGAAAGAAAACTTCTGTTCTATATCCCTGATGGATATAGATGCAAAAATTCTCAGTAAAATTCTGGCAAATTGCATACAAAAACATTAAAGAGATAGTGCATCACAATCAAGTGGGGTTCACCTCAGGGATTCAAGGTTGGTTCAACATACAGATATCAATAAATGAGATGTTGTGTCCACCGAGAACTAAAAAATTAATATTAAAAATTCTCTCTCTCTCTCTCACTCTCTCTCCTCTTTCACTCTCTCTTTAAAAAAAAAACAACAGATATCAATAAATGTAATTCATCACATCAACAGACTTAAAGACAAGAATCATATGATCATTTCAATAGATTCAGACAAAGCATTTGACAAAATACAGTACGTCTTCATTTTCAAAACACTAGAAAAACTAGGGACAGTAGGAACATACTTCAACTTTGTAAAAGCTATATATGCTAAACCCAAAACCTGCATCATTCTAAATGGAGAAAAATTGAAAACATTTCCTCTAAAAAACCAGAACAAGGGGCTGGGATTGTGGCTCAGTGGTAGAGCACTCATCTTGCACATGTAAGGCACTGGGTTCAATCCTCAACACCATATAAAAATAAATAAATAAAAAAAGATATTGTGTCCAACTACAACTTTAAAAAATATTTAAAAATAAAACTAGAACAATACAAGAATGCCTTATTTTTATCACTTCTCTTCAACATAGTCCAGGAAACTAGCCAGAGCAATTAGATGAAAGAAATTAAAGAGATATGAATAGGAAAAGAAGAACTCACTATCCCTATTTGCCAATGACATGATTCTATATTTAGAAGACACAAAAAATTCCACCAGAAAATCTGTAGAACTCATAAATGAATTCAGCAATGTAAGAGGATAAAAAATTAACACCCATAATATATTATTGATGAATCCACTCAAGGAGAAATTAGGAAAACTACCCCATTTGCAATAGACTCACAAAAAAATATTTGGGAATCAATCCAACTAAATAGGTGAAAGACCTCTTCAGTGAAAACTATATAACTCTAAAGAAAGAAATTGAAGAAGACCTTAGAAGAAGGAAAGATCTCCCATTTTTGAATAGGCAGAACTAGTATAGTCAAAATGACTATACTACTAAAAGTGTTATACAGATTTAATGCAATTCCTATTAAAATCCCAATGAAATTCTTCATAGAAGTATAAAAAGCAATCATGAAATTTATTTGGAAATATAAGGAACCCAGAAGAGCCAAAGCAATTCTTAGCAAGAAGAGTGAAGCAGGAGGCATCACAATATTAGACCTTAAACTATACTACAAATCCAGAGTAACAAAAACAGCATGGTATTGGCACCATAACAGACATGTAGGCCAATGGTACAGAATAGGAGACACAGAAACAAACTCACATGAGCACAGTTATTTCATACTAGACACATTCACCAAAAACATTTGTGGAGAAAAGATAGTCTCTTCAACAAATGGTTCTGGGAAAACTGGAAATTCATATGTAGCAAAATGAAATTAAATCGTTATACTCTATTTTTGGATAGCTTTAAGAACCTGGATGCCATTTAGGGTTTATAGTTAATTTAGGGTTTGGGTGTCTCTTCATCTACAGTTTGATTAATATGAGTAATTCAATTAAATATTTGATGAACCCATCTCAAATGCAAGGCAGTTTATGTACAAAGCTCAACTCATTCTTCTGTGGAAGGGCATCTAGGTTGGTTTCATGTCTTAGCTATCGTGAATTGAGGTTCTATGAATATTGAGCCTCATGCACTCTTGGAAAAAACCATTGTCCAAGGGTTTTCTTATATTCAACCACACTTCAGCTTGAATCCATCTATTTATTGATTCTTGATTAATTTCATGTTCTTTAGGAGTCTTGTCAACAGAGTGTAGTTTTCAAGAGTGGGTTTTATGAATAAGTTTGTCCAATGAGCTAGGAATGGAATACAAGACAAATGAGTTCTAGGTGGCAGTGGAAAAAAAATAGAAGAAGTCTTAATTTATTACATAAGAGAAAGAAAGTTTAATAATACATTTGGAGAGGTAGCATAGTGGAGAGATAATGAGTTTGGAGCCAGACAGCCTGAGTTCAAATCCCAACACTGCCACTCCTGAGCTTGGAGACCTTGTCGAATTTACTTAATGTTCTACCCCTCAGTTTTCTCAACTTTCTTCATCTCCAAGTGGTGGGAAATAGTGAGGCTTGCTATTTATAAAGAACTCAATATAGCACCTGTTTCCTAAGAAGTTCTCAATTTATGAAAGCCATTGTTTTTCTTCCCCAGGTCTATTTAGGTAAAGTTTTCTTAGATGGGTCTCTCATTCAGGTCTGTGGTACACAACATACTAAACTTATCCAAACTTGCTGTCCTTCTACTTTGACCAATGGTGCAGGAATGGGGAAGTCTCCTGGAGAAAGTCCCCTAGGATGTCATGTATGGTGCTCACCCTAAGGGCAGACTTTGTGGTAGTTAAATTTACCTTTTGATAATACACTCATGTTACTCTATTTTTGGATAGCTTTAAGAACCTGGATGCCATTTAGGGTTTATAGTTAATTTAGGGTTTGGGTGTCTCTTCATCTACAGTTAGATTAATATGAGTAATTCAATTAAATATTTGATGAACCCATCTCAAATGCAAGGCAGTTTATGTACAAAGTTCTGTAAAAATGACTAAGAAACAGTTCTCAGTCTTGGGTTTGACAAGGTAGTCTATTTAACAGATTGCTAACTACATCTATTGACATTCTTACATGAAATAGGGGAGGAAAGAATCATTTATACAAGATGATCACATTGTCATGAATTTCTTCCAAGTGTCTCTTATCAACTGCTTCTAGCATCATAACATAATTCTAAACATTCATCTCTGAGGTTTACTTCACTACATGTATCCCTGGTAAACTGAGAAATTGATTAAATATGATCAAAGATAATTCTGATTGTCAACAAAAGAAATGAAGGTTGTTTTTTTATGCAAAAATAAAAAGACAGTTCCATAAAATAGAATGTGCTGTTTTTCCCCAACTCACAAGGATATAGAGCCATAAAATGAAGAAAATTTTAAAAACAGTGGGTTTGATCCTCAGCACCACATAAAAGTAAATAAACAAAATAAAGATACTGTGCCCATGTAAAACTGAAAGGTATTAATTTAAAAAAAGGGGGGCTGGGGATGTGGCTCAAGCAGTATCATGCTCACCTGACATGCACAGGGCACTGGGTTCGATCCTCAGCACCACATAAAAAATAAAATAAAGATATTGTGTCCATTGAACACTGAAAAATAAATATTTAAAAAATTCTCTCTCTCTCTCTCTCTCTCTCTCTCTCTCTCTCTCTCTCTCTTTAAAAAAAAGAAAAGAAAAAAGAGCTGACATTACAATGGGGAGTTTCAGCAGGTGGTGTTGAAAGTAGAAGTGGATGGAGAGATTAAGGTAAGCAAATGAACTTCCTGTCATCTCTCAGTGAGTAGCTGGTCAGAAGCAGCCCTGGGCACTGGGGATGTGGCTCAGTGGTAGAGGGATCCTAGCATCCATGAGGCCCTCGATTTGAACACCAGTACGGCAAAAAAAAAAAAAAAAGAAAGAAGAAAGAAAGGAAGGAAGGAAGAAAAGCAGCCCTGGAAGGACAAGTTGCACATGCAGTGCTTTGCAAAACTGTCCAGGACAAATTTTTGCCCCTAGAAATTCTACTGCAATCAACAGATGGAGTATACGGCAGGTTTTTTCAACCCTAATTGTATATTGGCCTCTTCAGACCAATTTTTGGTGGGTCAGGGCCAAGATACCATCAATTCTTTTGAATGTTTCTA
Organism: Ictidomys tridecemlineatus; assembly: GCF_052094955.1. Taxonomy (NCBI): domain Eukaryota; kingdom Metazoa; phylum Chordata; class Mammalia; order Rodentia; family Sciuridae; genus Ictidomys; species Ictidomys tridecemlineatus. Next base: position 198,363,577 of record NC_135477.1, read on the forward strand.
GTGTCCAGCCAGGATGAGAATTCTGGTCTTGTAAATGTGGATTTTCCACAACAATTCTTACAGTGGGAGTTTGTATTGTCTCTGATGGCAAGTTGCTAAATTATAACTGAATAGAGATTATTTTTCTAAACTTTTGTGGTTTTGTCTTCAGTTATCATTATTTTGTTTTTGCTTTTGAGATGGAATCTCACTTCATATTGGTCCTGAATTTGTGATTCTCCTGTCTCAACCTCCCAGTTCCTGGCACCCCAGGGCAGAGGCCTTGCCTGTGTTCAGATGAAGTGGATTTGGCTTTTGCAACCGAAATAAGAAAAAACAACATAAAAAGAAAAAATAAATTTAATTGTAGTTTGACCCAAACTGAGAGGGCAGCTAGTCTTCCTTCTCTCATCCTACACTAGTGTTGCAATTTATAGGAACAAAAGGCAGGAATATACATATGCAGATTTAGCCAGGCTGTGCTACTCCAAGATATGTTACAATTCCAGTTTCCAGCCCATTATCCAGACCTAGGATGGGGCCCCAAAAAAGAAGAAGGTCTAAAGATAAAGAGATGTCAAGAGACCCTCAGAGAAAGTTTTAAAAAAATAGAAAAAAGAGAACAAAACACACTGTCTGTGCCCAAGAGTTAGAAGGAACCAGAGCCAGCTTTGAGCCCTAGCCAAAGCCCAGCACATCTGCAGACAAACAGAGCTGAGATAAGCCTCCCACTACTCTAGCATCTCCCTCTCACACCCTCCATAGCCCTGAACATTTCTCTCGGCCCCACATCTGCCTACAGCCTCTCTGCCCTATGAAACTGGCAGCAATAATCAAAAAAAGATGTGCCCTACTGACTCAGAGCTAAATGTCCAGGCCACCTCCACTGCTGCCCATCTCCCTGCCCAGAGGTGCCTGGGGAAGGAGGGGCACATAAAAGTGTAACTGTTTGTCTATTGTCATCCATTTGGATGTAGCAATCTGAGCTGTTGAACTCTCCATATATTTATTTTTCCTCAGACAGTTTCCAAACTCCCAGGACCCAATTTGCAAAGTGCACCTCAAACTCTAATGCAAAAAGGAATCACTAGCCCATACTTTAAAAAGAGATTCTGATTCAGTAGGTGGAAGTGCAGTTTTAACCAGCCCTCGGGTGAAGCCCACAGAAAGGAACCACACCACACAGTGCTAATAGGTTAAAAACCACAGCCAACAAGACCTGGGCCTACAGGGCAAAGCCTTTTCTATTTTCTTTTCACAAACCAGATCCTGGTGTTTGCAGCTGCAGCACACCACCCGCCATTATAGAAAAGGGAAGAGAAGATCTTTGCTTCGTGAGGTATGAAGAGCTGTGATTTCTATGTGCCATTAGGCAGGGAAGTATAAACAAAACTCTGAGCTCTCGATTTCTGTTTTGGATCAGTTAGAAACAATTGTCATTGGTACCCTGGTGTTCCAAAATCTTCCCTTTCAATATTTTGGATATACGTGGGGGTTTTGATGGCATTGGAAAATAAAGTTTTATTTTAGGCAATGAAAACTTATGTCTGCGCAACATCATTTTAATTTCAGTTGCCTTTAGTGATTAAAAGATGCCCTTTATGATTTATCACTATCTCCTACTTTATCTTTGGCTTTAGATATCTTTCTCTATTCTTTAAAACACCTTATAATAAACCTAGAACAGTAAATAGGAATGGGAGATCAAGAGTCTTTGTCTTTTCACATCTAATGGCAGGAAAAGAGTAGAGTCTATTTATCCAAATGCATTCAATTGTAAAATCAAAATTAAGTCCCTTTATTCATTGATAAAAAGGGAAAAGAAAGTTTATTGCTTTGCTAGCAAAGGAGAAACACAGGGGTCTCCTGTCCCAAAGGCTGTGGTTCTGCCCATTAGCAGGATCAGGGAGCTTTTATAGAGGTGATTCAGAGAAAATGAGATTAGGGAGAAAAGATCAGGAAGGTGAAGATCAGGGAAAAAAAGGATAGGAAAAAGACTAGGAATAAGATCAGGGAGAAAAAGGTTGAAGAAAAAAAATGTAAGTTTCAAAGCCCCAAGGGATATAGTGAAAGCATCAAATGATCCCCTGTTACATTTCCCCATTGTCAATTTATAGCCTCCATTTCTATGGAAAGTGGGCAATGACATCTCCAAGCTATTTTCTGCTTAAAGGGGCAAAGTCCTTGTTCTCTATTTGGTGGGGCATGGACAGTTAAGGGCATTCAGCGTCAGAACAGTCCAGAGCTCCACAGTGGCAAATGGCAGGTGACTAGACAGGGCATACATAGAGCAGGGATGCAGCCACCTTGGATCCTCAGCATGGAAGTAAGTTTTTTCATTCTTGAAAGGGTCTCTTTTGTCATGTTCCAACCTCTGCCTTTCATAATGGCCTTCTAGTTTTTCACTCTAAAAAATAAAACAAGAAGAATGAGGAAATCTCAATTTTCCATAACAAATTATGTATTTTCAATGATAGGTGTGGTGTGAACTCATTTAAGGGATTCTGAAAGATAGGGATAGGATTGTAGCCAGGCCCAAGGAAGAAGCTAGTGCTGGTAACAGGGAATAGGAAGGCAAAAGTCAGGTCAGAACCTAGAGGCAAATGGACAAAAAAGGATCTTCTGTTGCCCCATTCACTGAGGGTTTTGCTCCCCTACTTAACAACTAACTGAATAAATTCATGAAATGATGACTTATTTTTTTCTTTATTTGAAGAGGAGATATAATGTCATTGAGAAATATTCCCTCACAATCCATAAAACCAATTAAGACAAATATTATATATAAATATATATATTATATATATTATTATTATTATAGAACAAATAATGTTTGTTGAATTTGCAAAACTTCTTAAATGTCTAGAAAGAAAAGGCACAGAAAGGAAACTGTCCCTGTGCCAAGGCATATTCCAGGCTCAAAATCTGGGCACCACTCCACCCTGTGCCTTTCCAACCCAACCCAGGATTGTGTGAATATGCTTGGCTCCTGAGTGGGGACAGCAGCACAGAACAATGGATCAGAAACGGAAATGTGTTTCAGAGACCAAGAAAGCAGGAGCAGGCTGTGGGAAAGCCTCTGGGGACACATATGGCATCCATTAGGTTCTTCTTCCCTTCTGTTCTTTTGTATCTCCTAATCTACTGGGACAAGAACCTCATCTGCAGCAGCTTGGGGCTGCCAAGACCAGATAGGCGCTTAGACAGAAGTCTCCAATCCTATCCATGTGAAAGTCATATCTGTGCTTTTAAGAATTCTGTTCATCAGCCCCAGTAAACTAGATTGGGATCTGGTCTCCTGAAGGCTTTTCAAGCTGGGGAATTATTCCCTAACCCTGTTCTCTTTCTAGGTGGTGCTCTAGGGTTGTAAAATTCTGTGCCTGCTCCTAAAGGAGAGGGAATAATGGATTTTATTCATCTTTGCTTATGTAATGCCTTTAAAATTGATTTACTTATTGGCACATATTAAACAGTACATATTGGGGAGGGATTAATGTAATATTTCCATATATACATATGGAGTGTAATGTCACATCCATCCACTCTTATTCTACTTCTCTTGACGCCTTCCCAGTCCCTAATAATTCCTATTCTACATTAAAGTAATGCTTTTTTAAAAAAAAATTCCACATTTGAGAAGGAATATGACATACTTATAGCTATTTTTATAACACCTGGCAAAAGGTAAGCACTCTGTATATGCTTAAGTTAATACTAATGCAGAGTTTATGACATTGAAAGTAAAAGGATAATTAATCCCTGTAGACTGTAGTCCTATAAGATGGTAAATATATGTACTTCTGACAATTTTAAAGTAAATCCGATAGCCAGGCAACAGTGCGCCATGCATGTAATCCCATCCACTCGGGAGACTGAGATGGAAGAATTTCAAGTTTTAGGACAACCTGAGAAATTGAGTAAGAGCCTTTCTCAAAATAAATAAATAAATAAATAAATAAATATAAAGTGGATCTGGTACAAGAATGTGAAAAATTCTCTTACATTTGAGAGATGTTTAAAGGGCCACAGTCATGCATTTCCCCTTCATTGGGGTTATGTTTTTAGCATAATAGTACCAATCACGTAAGAATAAATATAATTTTAAAAGAGTTATTAGTCGTATTATGTCTCAGGAACTGTCACTTTGTTTACATTTTCATTTATCTTTTTCAGTACTGGGAATTGAAGCTGAATCGCTTTAGAACAGAGATACATCCCCAGCCTTTGTTATCATTCTGAGACAGGATCTCCTTCAGTTACTCAGCCAGGACTCAAACTTTCACTCTTTTCGTGTTAGCTTCTCTAGTAGGTAAGATTACAGGTGTATGAGACAACTGTGCCTGACTGACCTCTATGATTTCTTAATATCTACAATCTGCTTTTTGAAATTAACAATTTGGTTCTCACTCTGAGGTTAATCAATCACCACCACCTGTGGCTTGGAAAATTTAAATGACACTTAAATCTGTTATAAGTTGAGACAAGAATTCGAATCTGAAATGAATTTAGTTATTTGATATTTAAGCTATAGCTTTCCCTCCCTCCCTTTCCTTCCCTCCCACCACCTCTCTCTTCTGCTTAGTCCATTTGATATAGAAATTCATCTGTACAGAAACACAACAGGCAGCTGAGAATTCCAGTGAAGACTGGAGAATTGATCTCCATCTTCTTTCAAACATTCCTCCCCAAGAGGTCCTAAATTTTATTCTCAGCTACAGCATAGCCTGTGGTTTGATTTGAAATAATGAATTAAGCCTTTGTAGAAGAAGAAGGTTCATGCCCTGAAGAAATGCTCTGTGACATAGAATATCACATATGTAAAGGAAACAGAGAGACTGACATTTCATAATAAGTAAGCCTTTGTAAAATATTTTAACCTTAATCTAATTAATAACTGATACCATTTTGATTTATTATAAGTGCATTCAAGATGATTTCTTTCCTTTTTTGTTTTGCTTTTTTTCATTTGTTCTTCTTAGATATACAGGATAGTCGAGTGAAAATGATTGCTTTTCTACTGAAGTTCATTAGACCCAGCCTTCTGAAGCAACTTTCCTCCAAGAGTACCATCATCATCCAACATAATGAACTCTACGTTAAGACTGTGCAAGAGAGCCATATATAAGCATCTGAATGCTTAGCATCCACTCATATCCTTTGCCACTTCTCTCAGCCCTAACACTGTTTCTCCTGCTCTAGAGGCCAAAATCATCATGGACCATTTACTCCTGTGTGAAGCAGGCTCTGGATCCTGCAGAGATGACACTGAGATCCCAGTTACTTTTGACACTGAGCTCAGAAGATTCTAGGCCATGGCTACTCCCCTTCTATCCTAAGCTAGGAAGAACCCTGGTGGCACAGCCTACATTTCTACTGGGAACTTATATCTAGGCCATGGGGGCCACTACATTGGGCCTGCCCTTGATGTAGTCAGTTGCCTGCAGCCCAGATACTAAGAAACATGCCTAGTTCCTCCTGCCTGCCTCCCTGGAACCGTATGCCCATGACACACAAGAACTCAAATTCAGCTTTAGGAGAGTGCCATGCTGCAAAGCAACCATGAAGTTGCCTACCCTGGCAGCTTCTCTTGGTCACATTCATGTAGTCCTGGAGACAGGCTGCCCAGAAACATGCTGATCTTACCCCTGGCCCATGATCACTGAGTCCCAGGAGTACTGAGTGTTCAAACTGAGAGATTCTATTTATTCTCTTCTCTCAGACAAATATAAGATTTCTCTCTTACCATGTCTCTTTTTTTTTTACTTTCTAATAGGCAGTTGATATTGTTTTTACAGGTTCTCCTAAATATTTGGTTCACTTGCTCAACAGTAGGCAGAATGAAGAGAGAATAGAGGATGGAGGGGTGCTGCAAGGGGTGGGGGACAAAGCTCTGATTTTGAGCTGTGCTGTCGACTTGATATCAGAGCCTTAGTAAAGGGCTCCTCTTGCTTTGGTGGGCAGATGTATGGAAGGTATACAGGGGGAGAAATGCAAAGGAGCCCCAGCTGTTGGCCTCAAACAAATCTATCCAAGTATAGAAAAGAATGTGTGGCAGGAGTTTCTTAGATGGGAAGTGTGTCTCCTTGAATAGTATTTTTATTCTGCATCTACTTAAGGAAGGGCCTGGAAATGTCCAGTTTCTAATGCATTCACACAGCTATCCCTGCCCAGCACAGCCTTTCCCAGAAACTGATCCCTTTTAGACTAATGTCACTCAGATATGATTTAATACCCACCAAAAAGAGGAGGTCTTAGAAGGCAGAACTTCTGCCTCTGGTTTCTGGATCCCTGTACTAATGTAATTAATATATATATATAGAAAATGTAAAAATGTCTGTTTAGAAAATTTATTTTTTGATTGAAAATCTTATATGAAAGGAAAACTGTAAAATATCAAAATAAAAATTTGAAAGGGATTTTCTTTACCCATATTTTTGCTCAAATCAAAATGTAAAACTAACCTGATAAGAACATCCTAAAAGCAGAAAGATTTTAATACTTTTTATGGAGAAAATGTATACTTTATGAATGAAACCTAAGTCCATTCTTTTGCAGTTGTTAAAAATAAAAGAAATTGTAAAAGACTGAAAGATAGGCACAGTTGTGTTCCTTTTGCCTTTAGGAACAGAAACCGAAAACCCTCAGATTAAGCATAAGGAATAAAGATAGCTCAAAATCTGTTCAAAAAGCAAAGACATATTTAAGACTGAACATCAGATAATATCTCTCAAAAACACACAGCAACAGACTCATAAAGAGTAAATTTAAGAAATTAGAAAAAAAGTGGACCAGGAGGCCATCAATCCCAAAGCCCCAGCAAATGTCAGAATACAGGGTCACTCCAAGTGTTTGTGGGGAATGTGTGCATGCAGTAATACACAACACTATTGTTGGAAAGTAAATGCAATGTTCACCCTAAAAAACAATCTGGCAGTGCTCAGCAAAATTCCGGTAATATTATTTTGAGGGAACAGTTATGTTGATGGGCACCTGCCCTAGATAAATTTTCCCACAGGTGCATAGGGACAATTATGTGTAGTGACAGGGGATAGCAGCAATATGAATATCCACTGCACGCGAGTGAAAAGGTAGGGTGTGCTGAGGCACATCAGAGGCTACTATGTTTGAGTTCAAAGCCACAGATGAAATGTACATAAAAAGATCTTAGTAACTCACAAAGAAGGGCTTTGATTGTAGATTAGTAGTAGAGTTCTTGCCTGGCCTGTATGACGCCCTGGGTTCACTTCCCAATGCTACCGCAAAAATAAATTAATAAATACATTTTTAAAAATATTGAAATTCCTTCTTAATAAAATTAGATATGTCCCCTGAAGCTTTTTACATGAAGTGAAAATATAATCACCTGAAAAATGAATCACTCCTCTTCCTATAACTTGTCCAAGGTGATCTGTGAAAAAGGTCACTATTGTCTTGATGCACATAACCCTACAAAATCTTACAAATCTAGAGGTTCAAATCTTTGTGCTAACTTTTAAAACACAAAGAAACTTCCAACAATCAAGGGTATACATATCCAAAGGGCCACCAAGTGTCTGAAAAAATGTCACTTTAAAGAAACAATGTGGTTTGGCATAGTGGTTTATGCCTATAATCCCAGCAGCTCTAGAGACTGAGACAGGAGATTCCCATGTTCAAGATCATCCTCAGCAACTTTGTGAGGCTTTATGCAACTTAGTGAGACCTTGTCTCAAAATTGAAACTTTAAGAGGACCTGGAGATTAACTCAGTATTAAATACCCCTGGGTTCATTCATCATCCAAAAAAACAAAAACAAACAAAAAATGTTTGCAATTCCACTGTTAAAATGGTAGAGTTGATTGGAGTGTCTAGACTAAAGAGTCAGGCTTAATTAGGGTCTATAGATTTAAAAAAAAAAAGTGCTCAATACTGGCAGACATTCTTAAATATGGAGAGAGTAATGTTGAACTTGAGGATTTAGATGTAGGTTTTTTTTTTGTCATTTAATGTATCCAAATGAGTAAAGAACCAAGATATACTGCCACACTTACAGAGCCAGATTATGGCCAGATTAACCTGTACATGAACTCCCTTATCCCACTGAGATGATCCTTACTGAAAAAAATTGTTTTCCTAAACCAGAAGAAGAAAATGCACACACATAAACAGAAACACATGCACAAAAAAAGAAAAACAAAACAACAACAAACAAACAAACAAAAAAAGAAAGATGTCTCTAAATTGCTGAGACTGGTCTTGAACTTTAAATATTCCTTCTTTGTGTAATTAATTTGATAAAAAAACTCTTCTTTTAGATGGGCTGAGAATTCTCATAGTTTCTAATCTGATTGAATTTTTTATGATGATTAAAGCCATTCTTTTATTCACTATTTGTCTATTGATTTTAAGAGGGTGAGTCGGGGTGAGAAGATGTATATGTGGATCTGGCGCAAGAAGGAGACAATTACCCAGCTCAGAGCTATGGGCTGAACCCAAGGGCATCTCTGGAGATATGAGGGTAGTGTGCTAGTAAAATGTGTAGTTTGCTGGCCGATTGCTGGTGTTCTTTCATAACTGAATGTGAGCTTCTTGAGCTCTGGAGAGAACCAGCATCAATAAGTGTCTTTTGAAAGGTCTCCAGTTACATTAACTAGGAAAGGAGACCAAATGAAATCTCTAGTTTTGGGCCTTCTGAGTTGACCACCAGGGAATCCAAGACATAAGCTTTAGGTCAGACATGTCCAGGCAGTTACAGATTCCCGCCCTGGTGGGCTCTGTCCAGTTGTGGGTATAAGAATGGCCTTAGGCCTTAGCCTAAGCAACTCCATTTTAACCCTCCAATTTGAAACCTGCAGTCTCGCCAGGCATGCCTACATACAGAGCCCTCTAGTATGGCCCTCAAACACAAACTAGTCACTTCTCCCTACTCTGACAAGCTCAGAGTCGAGTCTCTTTCATGTTACCCTCATCCTTATCAGAGCAAATAGCAAGAAAATCAGGGTGGCAATAACCAGACCAGATGTTTAACCCCAGAGCAAATGATGTCACTGAGAAACCCGGTGGCAGCTGATAGGGATTGAAAGGATGGTAAGAAGCCCCAAAACTTAGTATAAATGATAGGTCAAATAAACAGATATTCTGCCAGCTGAAACTGATGCACACAAGCCTGAGAGCTTGATGAGGACCTAGACTGACATCCCAACTCTTCTCTTCTGCCTGATCCTCACAGCATTGTTCTCACAGCTCTTGACTCTACAGCAGCCTCTTAACTCTAGTGAGAAAAACTTTTCCCTATGACTGCCTCCTCAGCCAGACATCAGTTCCACCCTGGGAGAAGCTTGCCTTGGTTCCTGATCTGACCTCCACAGTCAGAGTAAGTGTGCATCTGCTGGACTTAGAGCCCAGGGCTTGAGATGTTTGATTTGACACTTCAGCTTAGCATGCACAGGGAGTGTCTTTCATGAGCCTGTCATGATTAAGTGTGTTTTCAGTTCTTAGAATTAATCTAAAATTTTTTACTGTGAATTGATTATGTTCATTGCAGTGCCTAACATTAAGGATTCTCAGTTCCTTGATTAAGAACCTATAGAGTAAAATTGTATTGAGTGATATGAGTGAATAAAGCATTCAAAATGGCGGAAAAATATGGACATTATTTATTTCTCCCCCAGGACTGCAAAAATTGCACCTTTTACCCATCAAGACAGTGTGGTCACATGGCAAATGTCAGTTTGCTCAGGTTGCTTTAGCCAACTGTCATCAGCAGTGTGCTATGATGTGTACCAGTAGACCAAGCTACACAGGAGGCTCAGACTCAGAAGCCTTGCTTGAGCCCAGGACATTTGAAGCCACCCTGAATAACACAGCAATATCCTGTAGCAAGAAAATGAAAATAAATTAGTATACACTGGGCTGAGCTTCAAGGGAAGTAAATGTATTCATTAGGATTGACATGAACTTTTAAGTTTTCCTGTTCCCTGAAACCCAGTAGGCTTTAGATTAAGGGGATTTGGATTTAGAGGGCTTAGGTGCTAGGTCTTCCTGAACAGTAGGATTAGACCTGTTTGTCTTGTGTTTCTCACCAGTTTAATTGTCCAAGGCATGGAATAGGAGTAGAGGATCAAAGAGGAGTGTTTTTGTGGTACAGATATAGAGAGAACATTCCATGTAATCACCCTCACTTCTAAAGACTTAAAGTCTAAATCAGCTTTTCATCCTCTCCCTCTTCTTGTTGATTTTTTTGAAACTTGAGAATAACTGGAGGATTAAGCTCCACAATAAAGAAAGGCAGGAAGCTAGGTGTAGTGGCCCAGTCCTGTAGTCCCAAGGACATAGAGTCTGAAGGAGGAGGGAAACAAGTTCAAAATAAGCCAGAGAAAATAAGCAAGTCCCTGTCTCAAAAAAAAAAAATTCTATGGAGGTAAGGGGTATAGGCCTTGTTGACCACGTGTGAAGGCCTTGTTTCAATCACCATCAACACCAAGGGGAAGAAAAAAAAACACAATGAGACATGGCTACATATACCATTGCACAAAATTTCCAGTCCTTGGGAGATTTTATATTTTACAAAAGTAGTTGTACAAAAGGCATCTTTTTATTTTTGAGGAAGTTTCATTTTTTTTACACACACATACACACAAACACACACACACACACACACACACACACAAACACACACTGCCTAGCCAAATAATTAGCATTGTCATAATGTACTTTCCTTTGGTTAAATTTGCATAAAATAAAATTCAAACTCTCTAAAATTCTTTATACAACTTATGCTTTCAAAATTGATAATCATAGAAAGAAATAAATAGCATAGCACATGATAAAAAATAATGCTAGCAGAATAAATTAATAAAAAAGAAAAACTGACATTAAACTATTTTTTTTTTGGTACTTGGGAATGAACTTGGGACACCTTAACACTGGGTAACATCCTCCGCTGTTTTTTTTTCTTTTAAGAGAGAGTCTCACTAAATTTCTTACAGGCTGAGCTTTAAGGGAAGTAATGCCTTCATTAGGATGGACATGAACTTTTAAATTTTCCTGTTCCCTGAAATTCAGTAGGCTTTAGATTAAGGAAATTTGGATTTAGAGGGGTTTAGGTGCTAGGTCTTCCTGAACAGTAGGATTAGGCCTGTTTTTATTGTTTCTCCTCGGTTTAATTGTCCATGATATGAAATAGGAGTAGAGGATAAAAGAGGAGTTAGAGTGTTTTTGTGGTTCAGATATAGAGAAACATGCCATGTGATCACCCTCACTTTAAAGACTTAAAATCTAAATCAGCTTTTCATCCTCTCCCTCACCTTGTTGATTTTTTTGAAACTTGAGAACAACTGGAGTATTAGGCTCCATGATAAAGAAAGGCAGGAAGCTAGGTGTAGTGGCTCAATCCTGTAGTCCCAAGGCCTTAGAGTCTGAGGGAGGGGGGAAACAAGTTCAAGGTCAGCCACAGCAAATAAGCAAGTTCCTGTCTCAAAAAAAAATTGAGATGGAGGTGAGGGTTAGAGGCCTTGTTGACCATGTGTGAATCCCTTGATTCAATCACCCACACCATCAAGGGGAAAAAAGAAAAAAAAAAAAAAAACAATGAGACATGACTACATATGCCACTGCCCAAAGTTTCTACACCTTGGGAGATTTTATATGTTAAAAAGTAGATGTACAGGGCTGGGGATGTGGCTCAAGCGGTGACACGCTCACCTAGCATGCGTGTGGCCCGATTTCGATCCTCAGCACCACATACAAACGAAGATGTTGTGTCCGCCGAGAACTAAGAAAAAATAAATAAATGTTAAAATTCTCTCTCTCTGTCCCCCTCTCTCTCTCACTCTCTCTTAAAAAAAATAAATAAAAGTAGATGTACAAAAAAGGACATCTTTTCATTTTTGAGGAAGTTTCATTGTTTTTACACAAACACACACACACACACACACACACACACACACACAGAGCCTAGCAAAACAATTATCTGTAATTTCCTTTGGTTAAATTTGCATAAAACAAAATTAGAACTCTCTAAAAGTCTTTATACAAATTTGCTATCAGTATTGATAATCATGGGAAGAAATACATAGCATAGCACATGATAAAAAATAATGCTAGCAGAATAAATTAATAGAAAAGAAAAACTGACATTAAATAGTTTTTTTTTTCTTCTTCTTGGTACTTGGGAATGAATCTGAAATACCTTAACTCTGGGTTTCATCCTCTGCTGTTTTTATCTTTTAAGAGAGAGTCACACTAAGTTGCTTGTGGCCTCATTAAATTACTGAGTCTATACTGGAACTTGTGATCCTCTTGCCTCAACCTTCTGAGTAGTATAAATGATGGAGTAGTAGAATTACAGACATATTAGGGATTGATAATGGTCAATTGCATAGAGGTAGTACACAAAGCTGGCTGATTTTCACAATCACTAACTATTTCAAAATCTTACATTGAAAGAAATTATGCTTTAAAAAAATAATATTTATTTTTTAGTTATAGTTGGACCTAATAACTTTATTTTTATTTATTTATTTATTTTTATGTGCTGCTGAGGATCTAACCCAGGGCTCGCATATGCTAGGGCAGTACTCTATCACTGAGTAACAACCCAGCCCTTTTTTAAAAAAATTTAAGACTCTCCTAAGAGATTGTTTTTATTTTCTATAAGGTATTGATTTCCTGAAATACAATCAAGAGTCTCATGACTTTGAATTGAAAATGATTCATGAAGAAATCTCTGTTTGAGAGAAAGAAGCCACAATGTAGGTTTTACTCTAACAAATTTTTTCACAAAGATCCAAGGAGGAGTAGTTTTTATCATTAGGCGTCAATGAACACACACAAAAGCATAGACTTTTTCACAAAGTTTCATCTTAAACATGCAGGACTAAGTGAATTCTGCTTTGAAGTGGGTTTATAATTTGGCCACTCTAGATACAGAGCCCAACTGTTGCTAACACAAATCCCTAGGATACAAGGCAGGTCTTACCTACCCCCTAGAAAAAGTATCTAAGGCTTTATAATAATTTAGGGGCCTACAAAATTGTTTTCATTTTTTGTAAAACTGAAAGAAAACAATTAACTCTCATACCTAATATAACATCTGATACATAATATTAACATATTGTCTTAAAACCGTAGTGAAGGAATATGATTTTTAATTTACTGTATTGATTGGGTTTTCAGTGCAGGAATGAGTCTCTGAAGCTACAAGTGTGCCTGGGGCCAAGAGTCAGGGTGGGTTCCTGCAACAGGCAGAGGACCACAGGTTCTGTTTCAATTCCACAGCCTGAGGAAGGCTTAGCCTTTGACAAGTAGCACAGGGCGAGGCCAAGTCCTTTGGTCTGAGTTAGAAAATGTACCAGGAAGAGAAGGTGTCTCCTGACTAGACCCCCACTTAATTGTACTATGACACCTTTATGTAACTAATCTTTAACTAACCTTAATTAATCTTTGTATGATTGAAAATTTTGTCTTTTGATAATCTTCAGTATCTTTTGTATCCATTTCAAAATTTAATAAGCTTCATTTGCATCCATTTTGCAGACTAAAATCTCAGTATATTTTTGTGGTTTTTGTGACTTTACAAATATTTTGCTAAAAAAGTCATTACTTAAATTTTATTTCTTTAGAATAATTTCCAGGAAGACACAGAAAGAAATGAAAGTGAAAGATTGAAGGTCCTACATGAAATCTGTAAAATTGTGTAGCATCGTTATGTTGGTTTAGAGATTTAAAATATTCATGATTCCATGTCAATTGGAAGCCATGATTTCATCACTATAAACATGTACATAGATTCAAAATCCTTAGTATTCTCTCCGTCTTGGACTTATAAAGACATTTAGTATGTCCTAGAACCTCTATACAATCTATTCCTTTTTGATTTCTAAGTGTTTGCCTTCTTTCTAACTAAATGGATCATTTTTATCTTGTACTATGAAAAAAAACCACTTGTATTTCATAGAGTTTCTTGTTTCAGGAATGAATCTGTGGAATAAATTTTTAAAAATGGAATTCCTGTGTCAAAAAGTGTTTAAAATTGTTAGTACACATGGCTATGTTGCATATTCATGTATCCTACCAAACAACCAGTTTTGTAAAACGTATTTTTGCTAACTTTTTAACAACATGGTTATAATGAAAACTTTTTCTTTTGTTTTATAAAATAGGAATCAAATCCAGGGACTTATCCATGCTAGGCAAGTGCTCCAACACTGACCTACATCCCTAGACTACACGTTAAGAATAAAAATTCTTAGCACTTTTTTTCAAAAAGAGATAAAGTGAGAGAGAGAGAGAGAGAGAGAGAGAGAGAGAGAGAGAGAGAGAGAGAGAGGAGAGAATTTTTTTTCTAATATATATATATATATATATATTTAGTTTTCGGTGGACACAACATCTTTTATTTTATGTGGTGCTAAGGATCAAACCCAGTGCCCCGCACATGCCAGGCAAGCGTGCTACTGCTTGAGCCACATTTTCAGCCCCTTAGCACTTTTTAATATCTTATGTAAATGTGTGTTTCTTTTACTTTTCTTATGTCTAACATTAGTGAGGCTAGCCTTATCTTTCCTACTGAAGAAGCTTGTAGTATTATATATTTGTCTGAGGGAATATGAAAAAAGTTCTGTAATTTTGAGCATTATTGTAATTAATTTTGGGTGAATGTCATTGTTTATATCTAATTATCAATAATTAGTAGGTTGAAAAGCATTAAGTGTCCAGTTTTCATGTACTTTGTTTCCTCTTCACCTCATTTGTACCCATTTTTTCTTCCCTATTATTCATTCCAATCTGTTGTCTTGCTGAATCTTCAATTATTATTTCAAATCTTTGACCTCATAACATCTCTTTATGGTTCCACTTAGCACCATAACAGTAAGGAACTCTGGATACCCAGTGTAATCTAAACTCTCCTTTCCAGATTCCAGGTTCATACCACCTCCAAGCCTTATTACTTTTCTGCTCTAGGAAAATCACTCATGTAATTTTAAAGCAAGAACATATCAGCAGTCAGAATTAGGTGAAATCTTGGTGGGGGGAGGACATCACTGAATAGAGCTCTAGATTGCTAGAAGATAATGTAGCAGAGGGCAAGATTCAGAAAGAAAAAACTACATAGAGGTCCAGGAATAAGCCAGTGTCTGAAGCTGCATTGGCCATGGAAGTCACAGTAGTCATCCTGGAGCTTAGGATCCATCAAAGTTGTGCACAGTATCTGAAAAAGAACAAAAGAAAGGTGGAAGGGAAGAAAGAAAGGAGAAAGATAGGGAGAGGGAGCCCTTATAGATGAAATAAGAATGCCAAACTATGACTATATGGAAAGATATCTGGGTGAAATTTTATCCCAGGAGACCAATTCCAAGTGCAAATACAAACATAAATTTCAATCCAAGGGATTAGACTTCTATATCTGGACCTAAAAACCTATGAAATATCATCTCATGTGTTGATTCAAACCCAAGCTACTCCATTGTCTTATACACTACAGAGTGTAATGCTTCTGATGCAAATTGAAGGTATCCCTTGCTTTGAGAATTATCAAATAGATGCTATAATCATACAACTTATTGAATCCACTTTTTTCCCAGAGTTATATACTAAAGACATTAGCACATTTAGCAGAGCAGAATCACTTGCCATATATTCATTCGAATCACTTTACATAATTGTCCTTTTTCAGTTATTTCACTGGAGCAAAAATTTAGCTCTCTTTTGATATTTTGTAAAATATCACTGAGAAACAGTACTCCAGTTCCCTGAATATTAAATTAATTGTAAAGATAAATTTTGCAATATGTGTCAGGGTAGTACAGGAGAAACTCTCAGTTACCTAGGAGGCTGAGGCACAAGAATTACAAATTCAAGAGAAGCTTTTGCAACTGCACTAGATCATGTGTCAAAATAAGAACTAAAAACTACTAAGGATGTATTTGTTATCTAAAAGTATTGTGGATGTATCTGATAAGGTTGTAAAAACAAGAGTATGATTTCAAGTTGAAACTTTTAAAACCCAATAAGGCCAGCTTTAGTAGAGTACCTTGGAAGTCCCCTGGAAGCAAAAGATTCTGTGTGAAGTCTTCTGGAAGATCTATGCCAATGGGTGAATACCTAGGCCCAGAGTTTGGAGGTCTAGCTACTGGGGTCTGTTGAGAGGCCTGCCCTCCCCTGACTGGACTTGATCTTCTACTCTAGCTTCTTTACTCCTTTGAATCCTAACTGCCTGGGAAGACTCTGAGTCCCAAAGAGAAGGTTTTAGGTGGGTTTGAAAGAAAGACAGGCAGAGGTGGCAAGGTATCAGTGCACTCCTGAAATAGCCTTGGGAGAAACAGATGATAGGGTGGCACATAAGATCATTCTTACGTGGGTTCTCAAGGATGCTCTGTTTCTGCTTGGAGATGTAGTGCTTGTAGAACACCCAATTCACAAGTGTCCTGTCTACCCAACCTGTAGCCAAAAGATGCCACCAACCCACCATGCCAATAAGCAATGCAACAGTAATGAGGATGGACCCTCTTAGATCTGGACATGGTGTCTCACCACCCAGTGTTCTGAGCCTCCTCTTTGCCCAATCCCAAGAAGGAGTACACTACACTCAAGAATTTCACATTTTAGCACAATTATATTGAGAAAAATAAAATATAAAAGAAACATTCTTAATAGCTCTGAAGCCTCCGTGTGTAGAAGCAGACTCACAAGCATTACTGTTACAGGATCTGTTCCAAAATGCTCCTCCAAACAAGGGAAATCTCAGCACTGCTGGACCCCAAAGGTTGCAGACTCAAGCATCTTCAGAGAATCTTGGGCAGAAGGGCCCGGATTCATTCCCAGCAGCCTTGGCTAGTCCCATGGTGGCTTGCAGGGGCAGGAGGAAGAGGTCTCTTACAAGGATCACCACCAGCAGAGGTCTTGGGCTCCAGATATTTCTCACAGGTTCACTGGGAACACAAAAAGGGAGCCCCAGGTGGTGGTTGATGGTGGGGCACTGGGGGCTTGGTCTGGGTTGTGGATGCCCTTTCCAGGACAGGAGGCTCTGTGTACTGGAACAAGGTACCTTGTGCTCTGGGAAAGTCACTTTGTTCAGTCTGTTCACAGCAAAGACCTCCTTGCAGTGTGGAAAGCATATTGCAGTCAAAGTCTTGGCTTTCAGAGGAGCTATTCTCTTGGTGGTTATAGAAGGGAAGTGGCCAGGGCCCAGGGGTCTGGTCTGCAGAATTCCAAGCTGGTGGCACATAGATTAGAAAGTGCTGCTCCTTGGCATTTTGGGCCTCACACCAGGTACCACCAAGTATGTGGGACTTAGCAGGGAGCACCTTTTGCATTTGTATACTCCACTGGCCTCTTGGGAGTTTCAAACCACAGACTGGGAACATCACTTTAATCCTAAAAGAAAATCCCATCACAAAGCTCAATTAATGAGATTAACAATAACAGTAAAAACCTATCATCTGTTAGTTTCTGTAATTGGAAGGCCATTTTGCTGCATGTAAGTCACATTTTTCTTCTGGCTTTCTTGGGGTTGTCAGCACAATACCCAGATTCTCTCAACATGGTTTGGTTTAACCCTTTTTCTGCCTGAACTCTTCCTGAGTCATAGAATACTTGTGACTAAGTATACTTCCAAAAAGCAATTTAAAAATGGGAAAATGAGTTTTGAGTTTCATATCTCGTGTTAAAATCTCATTGATCTATGACCTCATACCTGACTCCATCCAATTCATATCTTAAAAAACATATCTCTAATATAATAAAAAGATTTGGAGCTCTTTGGAGGACATTATGTCAAGTTTCTTATGAAAGATATTCTTGACCCATATTGGAGATTTTTTAAAAATATTTTAAAGACAGTTGTCAGTGTCTTTGTAACAACCAATAGGAGGAAGCTAGACATCAATAATAAAAAAGGGATGTGAAAATTCACAAATTTGTAGAAAGCAAAAAACTATTCAAACAATTTTCTGATCAAAAAGAAAAGCACAACGGAGAGTAGAAAATACATTAATATAAATAACAATGACAAACACTGTACAGGAATTTATGGAATGAAGCAAGAACCGTGACCAGGAAGGTGTATTAGGGTTCTCAAGAGGAACAGAATCAACAGGAAGTATGATTATAAAAAGAGGATTTGTTAGATTGGCTTACTTGATCAGAAGCTGGGTAGTCCACAATGGCCGTCTGCAGGCTGTAGAGCTGGAGAAAGCTGTAGCTGCACAGGTTAAATAGGTCAAAAAAAAGGTGACTTTTTCAGAGAACACAGTGGCTGAAGGCCCAGGAAACAAGAGAAATCAATAGTGCCCTCAGGTACTGAAACAGAAGGCTTCCAGCAACTCCCTGGACAATCAAAGGCAGAGCCTATTTTGGAGGAATAAAGAAGCAAGAGTCCGATATCCTCAAGTGATGGCAGCAGCAATCAAGAACAAGTTCTGGAAGAATTGCAATTGTATCTGCTGCAGCTACCTTGTTCTTCTCCCTTTTATTCCATCGAAGCCACCATCCTATTGGATGGTGCTGGCCATATTAGGGAGGAACTCCACTTCAGTTGGCTATCCCTCATGCCAATGATTTCTAGGCACACCCTCATTGACATACCCAGAAGCATCTTAATCATTGGCAACTCTTAAGCCTATCAAGTTGGATGAATGCTAAAATTAACAATGCCTACCAAGGCTGAAACAAGAAGAAAACTAGAACAAATCTAAAACTATGACTGAGATTAAATCCTGCAATATGGCAGGAGCACCCCTGAGCTAGACTTAGAAGAAACAGAGGACTGGGTGGCACAGGAAGATCTTTTCTCAAGCTGGGTGCTCAAGGCTGCTGTGTATCTGCTTGGAGACGAAGCATGTGAAACCCCTGGTACACTAGTTACCCGTCTAACCTACCTATATCTAGCAAAAGCCACTAACCCACCCTATGAATAAGCAAAGCAAAAACAATGAGGTAGGGCCCTCTTAGATACAGACTTGACGCTCTTAAATCTGGACATGGTCTCTTACCACCCAACATTTGAGCCTCCACTTTCCCCAACATTCCCAACAGGAGGACTATACAACAAAGAATTTCACATTTTGGCACAATTATATTGAGAAAACATGATCCCTTCCAAAACGCTTTTCTAAACAAAAGTTGCACGGGAATTCTCAATGCTCCTGGGTTTCAAAGTTGGCAGACTCAAGAAGCCTCAGGGAGTCCTGCGCAGAAGGCCTAGAATCCACTCCCAACAGCCTTGGCTAGTCTCCTGGCTGCTGGCAGGGGCAGTAGGAAAGCCTTCTTACAAGGGTGACCACAACCAGATTTCTTGGGCTCCAGACATCCCTCACATGTGTACCTGGAACATGACAAGGGAGTCTCAGCAGACAACCAATGGAGGGGTACCTGCGAGACCCCTGACTTTTATGGGGGTGCCTGGGGCTTCTTCTTGGTCAGAGATGCCTGGTCCAGGACAGGAGGCTCTGTGTCCTGGCACAAGGTGCTGTGTTCTCTGGGAAAGTCACCTTTTTTTTTTACCTATGCTAGGAAAAAAGTCTTTGGGGTGTAGAATTCAGGTCACAGAGGAAGTCTTGGTGGTCATAGGAGATATCTGGTGAGTGGATGTAGAAGGACAGTGGCAAGGGCCCAGGATATAGTTAGCTCAGGGTTGGAGGCCTCTGGAGCCCTGGCACCTGCTCTGCAGAATTCCAAGCCTGTGGCACACGGCAGGGAATTCTGCTCCATGGCTTTATGGGCTTCACACCAGGCACCACCAAGTATGTGGGATTTAGCAGACAGCAGTTTGGGTGTTCTTAAACCCCTCTGGCCTCCAGTGACTTTCTAACTACAGACTGGGAACCTGGGTGGTGTTGGCTTTGATCCTAAAAGGAAATCCCATCACAAAATTCAGTTAAAGAGATTAACAATAACAAAAATCTGTTAGTTTGTATAGTTGGGAGGCAGTCTTGCTCCATACAAGTCACTGAAAAATAGATATTTTTCCTCTGGTTTTAACTGGGTTGTCAGCACAATACCCAGATTCTCACAACATGGCCCATAATGGAGATTTTTAAAAACATTTTAAAGATAGCCGTCAGTGTCTTGTATATACCCAATGGGATGAAGCTAGAAATCAATAATAAAGAAGGGGAAGTAAAAATTCACAAATTTGTAGAAAGCAAAAAGCATTTCAAACAATTTTCTGATCAAGGAAAAAAGCACAAGGTAAAGTAAAAAATATAGAGATGTGAATAACAATGAAAATCACTGGGTACCAAAGTTTGGGAGATGAAGCAGGAACAGTGACCAGTAAGTTATATTAGTCAGGGGTCTCCATAGGAACAGAATCAACAGGAAGTATGATTATCAAAAGGGGATTGATTAGATTGGCTTACTTGACCAGAAACTGGGCAGTCAACAATGGCCATCTGCAGTCTGGAAATCTTTGTGCCTTCTGACTTGTTCTTCCAGGAGGCTGTGTTACAGTTGGTGTGATTTTTCGCAAAAGTTCATGTGTGAGAAAATGCAAAGTTTAGAGGAGCAATGATTGGTCTTAATTAGCCTTGATTTACTGGGTGACTGAATCTCTGATGAGAATGAGTGGTAACTGGAGGCAGGTGGGTGTGGCCTGAGGAAGGGATTCCCTGGGGGCGTGGCTATTGGGTATACACTGCTCTCTGGCGGGTGGAGTCTCCTAAAGAAAACCGAAAGGATTAAATGCCATAGGAAAATGTAGCCGAATAACAAACCGAAATAAATGGAGCTGAAGGGGAACTGAACCTATAAGGGGCGGCAATCACTGCCTGGCCCCTAGGTCTCCTGGCAATGAGACCTGCGCCTGGCGGGTTGGGAACACAGACGCGGTGGCATAGGAGATACTGGGCTCCTGGGAAAAGTGTTGCTGTTGTCCAAAAGAACACCGCTTTGGGCTGCATTTAGTCATTTAGTTGGGCGGTCACAGGGAAGCAGCGAGCTTGTTGAGAGGGTGCGGCACCTCCATCCATGGGCCCAGTTGGGAGAAATGCCATGGCGCGGTAGGAAACCGGTGCCAGTAACAGGCCACTCTTGTGGTTCTAAGAGAGCCGGAGCCCGCACAGCGGCGGGTGCAAATGCCAGCAGGACACCGCACAAATGGGCAGGAGGTGATTTGTGCAACCACCACAGTGATGCCGCCTGCAGAGCTGGCTCTGTATTTCTTAGGTTCAGTTTCCAGTTGGCTCCTCCAACTGGTGGAACCCGCACCTGCTTTCCTCAGGCTCCTGGTGGATTCTCCCGAGTTCTCAACGCCCTGTGTGTGGGGGTGGGGTGGGGGGTGGGGGGTGCTGCCATCCTTCTCTGGCAGCAAGGCAGCCTTAGGTCAGAGAAGAGCCTCTGGAGTCTTACTCTGTGAAAAGATTCTGGGTTACAAAACGGCTTCACTAGGAAATCAAAATGCACTGAGATTTGCTTTTAGTTGTTCCTTGTCAATTTTTAAAAATTCTCTTTCTCCTGACGATTCTCTGTAGCGTTTCAGGTCGCCTATTACTTGCCGTTTTCTTTTGTTTCAAACATTTGTATTTGTCCTATTACATATTCCCTTCCATAACTTTAGAATTTTATCCTTTTCAACTTTTAGAAATGACATGTACGATTTTAGAATCACTCAGAATTTTGTAGCTTCAAAGAATGAATTGGTTTCTTGATTTTATTTCTTAATCTTTAATACTCATTAAGATTTGTTACTTAGTGCAATTTACAATATAAATATGCCGTGGCTTGCTCATTTCATATCCCTTTCGTTTTTACAACGTGGTTTTTAAATATTGATTGATTGATTGATTAAGACACTGTCTGGCTCAGTTGCTTGGGAGACTGGGCTCACTAAGTTGCTGAGGCTGGCCCCGAAGTTGTGATCCTCCTGCCCCAGCCTTCCGAGTTGCTAGGATTACAGTAGGCATGCGCCACCATGCTGGGCTCTAATGGAATTTTGCAAACTGATTTGTTTTTAGTATTTATGTATTTTGTACATTTTTGTCATTTTTTTCCAGTCCCAGTTCGTTTTATTTCTATTCTCAGGCCTTCTTTTTTTTTTTTTTTTTTAAGGATGGCATTCCATTGGGTTTCATGCTTAGTAATTTTGATCCTGTCAAAAGTCCTGCGTGGGTGGGGGGGTTGTTGCTGTGGAAGGCACAGTTTAGCACTTAAGGTGAGTGCTACCATTATTTAAGTGTACCAGAACTCCATTTGTCCATATCTGAGATTTCTTTGTCCAGGCAAGTGCGGGTAGGCTGATGAGATCCGATTTAGCTCTCAGATTTAGCTCTCAGAATTTTCCACGTCTCTTGTAGCCTTAAATGTGAACCAATTAAGTGGAACACATTCCTGTTTATTCCTTGCCTGTGATTTCTTAGTTGTGCTTTGAAATTTTCTTTTTTCCGAGTAAGTTCTGGTGAAAGATTTTTTCTTTTCTTTTTTTTTTTCTTTTTCTTTCTTTCTTTTTGTTTTGTTTTGTTTTTTGGTAAGAGTAAGAAATCAAATCCAGCTAGCTATGCTTGAGATTTGAACCGCCTCTCAAGGTTGCCTTGCGTTTTCAAGTTAGAACTTAGTGGAAGGAAACCAGTAAGTACTAGCCAAGCAGTGCCTTAGACTTCTTAGTTGCACAGAATACCTGATTGGTGGATTACTTAGGCATTACCACCTTTCTCTTACCCACGCCAAGAATTTCTTGGTCGCATGACAGTTTACAACAGTCACAGTTGCACAAGTGTACACAAATCTTTTTAATTTAGCCTATCCAGCAACCCTAGTTAGCAAGAACGCTGGCTTAGAATGATACGTGGATAATCAATATAGTAGCCCAGAATGCACTGGATGTTGTTTTTGTTTTTGGTGCATGGGTATTAAATCCAGGGCTTGGAGTATGCTACACTGAGTTCAACCCACAGCCATTGCCCCAAGTTTGTAGCTTCACTTTGTGAAAATGGTTGCCTGGATGTTTTGCTTTTTAAATTTTCTTTTGGATACTTTGGCCCTGGATGGATATGTTTGGTTTGTATTGTTTCCTAATTGCACTGCAGAAATTTTTTCTTTCTTTTTATTTAAACGACTTCTTCTTCTGCTGGTTGAGTGTCAGGCACATGGCTTCAAGTTTCCTTAGTAACATTTGTGCAACAACAGAGCCTGGAAGTAGATGTGGTAGTCTGAGTCTCATTTTTTTTTTTTTTGTACCAGAGATTTACTCAGGGGCACTACACCACTGAGCCACATCCCCAGCCCTATTTTGTATTTTAGTTAGAGTCTCACTGAGTTGTCTAGTGCCTGGCTACTTTGCTAAGGTTGGCTTTGAACTCTTGATTCTCCTGCCTCAGTCTCCTGAGCTATTTGGGGGCAGATGGTTCACTATTGCACCTGAGAATGAGCCACCACTGTGCCAGGCCCTGGTTTTGTTTTGTCAGCTTTTTCACTGTTGTGATAAAAAGATCTGAGAAGAATGATTAGAGAAGAAAACATTTATTTGGGGGCTCTCAGTTTCAGAGATGTCAGTCTACAGGTGACCAACTCTTGTTCTGTTGCTCTGTGCCCAAGGTGGGGCAGAACACCATGTGTGGTGGAGAAAAGCAGCTCAGGTCACTGAACCAGAAAAAAGTGAGATCAGCAGTGGAGTGGTGGGAGGGAGAGCACAAAGTAGCTCCACTTAACAAGGACAAAACATATACCAAAGGCAGCTCCCAGGGACTCACCTTCTCCATCCACACACTAGCTGCCTATATTTACCCCCCAGTTAATACCTATCAGAGGAATGATGCATTGATTAGGTTAATATCTGCATAACCCAGTAATTTCACCTCCAAACTTTCTTGCATTGTTTCACACATGAGCTTTGGGGAGGGGGGGGCAACTACTACCTAAACCGTAGAAAGCCTGAAAAGAAGGCAACCTTCCATCAGGTCATAAGAGTGCAGTTACCCCCTTCTCCTCATGGTAGTGGGGACTGAAATCAGGGGTGCTGTGACACTGAGCTACTACCAGTCCCCAGCCCTTTTTATTTTTTTGAGACAGTATCTTGCTTGAAATTCCAAAATCTGTTAATTGGCTTAAGTGCCAGAACCTCTCAATAGGGTCAATAGGGAATGGAATTGAGAGCACCCACTGCATTCTGAGAAGCAAGCAGAACACTGACATAAAATAGATGATCAGCACAATATCAAATATTTCAGGAAGTGGAAATTCTAAGATGATGATCTTTCCTTTGTGCTGCTACAACATATCAGGGCATTAGAGAGACCCCAGTCTCCAGCACATCTTCTTTGTGTCACACTTCTTTGTGTTGCCTCTGTTGATGTGGATGCCATTATTGAAGAACCATACATGTCCCTGTTGTGAATTGCAAAGTATTACTTTTCTCCATGTGTTGCACTCCACTGAAGGATAACTCTGTCTTTTCAGTATTCCAGGGAATATTTTAGTGAGTTTTTCCAAAGAAGACCTAGGCTATAAAGTGAGGACACAGACATATATTGGGGACACTGAAATGCCATTATTTAAAGACTGTAATTTACTTCTTTGCACCTTATTTCTCAGAAGGTACATATAGGAAAAACTATCAGTAAGCAATGGAAAGGAATTATTTTCTCAAAATTATTTCTCACTTTCCTCCTCAACTATTTTTGGTATTGACATCAATAAGACCTCTCACTGGAAGGTGAAGAATTTAGGTAATATTCTTTGCTTTCAGCAAGAGAATGACAGGCCCCCATAGGCAGTCTCTTTTTGTTTGGTACAGGGGATTGAACTCAGGGGCACTTAGCCACATCCCCAGTGACCCCCCCTCCATCATTTTTTTTTATATTTTATTTAGAGACAGGGCCTCACTGAGTTGCTTATTGCCTGGCTAAGTTGCTGAGGCTGGCTTTAAATCTTTGATCCTCCTGCCTCAGCCTCCTGAGCCACTGGGATTACAGGCATGCACAATGGCACTCAGCTCCCATAGGCTCCTTTGCAAGAAAGAATTTGGAGTACAGTTCAATGAAAGTTCATTAGCAATACAATAATCCAAAAACATTTAAACCTAATGTTTGGAGTATACATTTGACTATGAAGCTCATTTGGTAGCCAAATCTGTTGGGGATAAATTGAGGCTATTGTTTTTAAAATCCCAGCTTACATGTACATGAGTAGGAATGATTGGTTATAGGACACTGTCTTGTTTTATTCAGCAGAAGTACACATATACAAGTATAGAGTCTTCATGATTTGCATCCCATGAAGCTGCAGTGGATTGGCCACTTAAAGCTGGGCAAGTATCCATTATTGCTTCATCATTCTCAACACAGAAACTTTAAAGAAGTTTTGCTAGAGTTCTGGTGGTGAACCTTGTTAAGCTGGAAGTCTGCACATAAGAGTGGATGCTTAGTTGTGGTGAGGATTGTGTGGGATGGACCTTGAGCAGGTGTGCTTTATACTCTCTTAGCCTGGAGTTCCTGAGTCAGAAACTTGGGATACCACTGGTCTACTACTAATCCTTGTTGGCTGGATCCTCTCTGATTTTTAGGGAAGCAAAAGAGACTCTCCAAAGAGGAGGAAGAAACATACCAACACATGATTTGACCCTAGTTCACAGAAGACCCAGGAGCCTGAGGTGACACCTCAGATTCTTTGGTCCTCAGGGATGAAAGGTGGGACTCCTGAGACTAGAATTGGCAGTTCCAAGCAATGCAGGAGGAGGGCTCAGCTACACCTAGCTGACTACCATAATCCAAGCTGCCTGGAAACACCCCTTCATCAGGAATCTGGAGGCCACTTGCTTCAAATTATTTATAATGAAGAATTGTTCACCCTGGAGGAGTTCCCTCTGCCACCCGTGAACACAGGTTTGAAGAATCATGATCCCAACTGAACATGCTCAGGAAAGTGCCAGCATGTGCCTGTGTTTTTACATGTGATGACAAGTCTTTAACCCTTAAAAAGTACAACTAATAAAATCTCCTAAACCATCTTGTGCCCACCAAAAAGGTATAGAATTCTTAGGGAAATCAGTGTACCATAACAAAATTTCTTTAGTTTATATTCCAGCCAAACAAGAAGGATATTTTTCTATTGCCAATATACTTCCTATTGCATTAATATTAACACTTGTGAAATCCAAAAGCACCTTGAAAAAATTCATAACAGGCATCTAGGCTTTAACAAATATCCACAGAAGCACTTGGGAATAAATGACTGATTCACCAGATTATTCTCCTGGCTCCACTAGGGCATTACCTTTATTTCCAGGACTACTTAAATGAGGAATGTCCATTTACTAATCTGATTTGTGGTTTATGCCATAATGAAATGGACTTCAAACTGTTTCAATAAAACAGTTGCAAAAGGAGCTCAAGTTGTGGTGTTATAGCTTAGAGTCCATGATGATGCACAAACCTACATTGTTTCAGCACCCACACGGGTTCACTCAATTGCACACAGTTTCAGGCTAGGAAGGGTCCTAGCGCCTTACAGCCCAAATCTTTTAACTGACTTTTCTAAGTGTCTCAATTGAGCATGTGCAGGAAACTGCCCACCTGCTACTTGTCACAAGTCTTACCAGCAAGAATAGGCTCGAGGTCTTCCCAGTAGTGTTCCCCCTGCCTTTCTTGTTTGGGGGACACTGCTCACCAGTCTCAGTGCTCCCCTTGCTTACTACAAGTAGTAGACTTTTCCCAGGCCTTCTGCCTGTGCTTAGTGGCTTTGCAGTCACTGAGGGGTGATCTCTTGGGGTTCAGTTATCTTTCTGCCTTGAAAACTCACAGGCAGTGAAAACCTGTGGCAGAAAAATCGAGGTCCAGCCCTCTCAGTGAACACCTCCTGGAAGAAAAGTAGCCCTGGAAAAATAGCGATGCTAGGAACAAGAAAGTGCCTGCACCGGGAACCACCAGGTCTCCTGAGGGAGACAAGGTTTGGGGGGCGCTTGGAGCAGAGCCTCAACCTGGAAATCCTCTAGGTGCTGCTTCCTCAAGGGCTGGTGAGAAACCCAGCTCCCTGTAGGGCTAAGAGAGTGCAGGCACCAGAACTTGGCTGTGCACCAGCCGCCCTGAGGCCAAGCTCTATTTCCTGACTACTTTGCTACTGTGATTAAAAGGAGTCAACCAGCACAATTATAGAGGAGGAAACATTTATTTAAGGCCTCACAGTTTTCAGAGGTCTTGGTCCATGAAAGGCCAGCTTCATTCCTCTGGGCTTTGAGTGAGGCAGAACTTCCCAGTGGCACAAACTCTTGTTGTAGCCTGGTGGTGGTGGTGGTGACTCCACCCGCAAGATAGGGACTTATAACCTCTATCCACGCCCCAAGGGAATGGCTTCCTCATGCCACATCCCAATGGCTTCCAGTTACCACCCAGTCAATCCCTTCAGGGATCCATTCACCCATTAAATCCAGGCTAATTAAGCTCATTTTTTTCTCCTCCAAACCTTGCATTTTCTCACACCTGAGCTTATGGGGCACACCACACCTAAACCATAACGCCACCTCCTGAAGGAACAAGTCTGGAGGCACAAAGCCCTGGGGCGACACTGAGGGAATCCCTAGGAAAAGTATAACATTTACTTAAGTACAAACAAGTAATAAATTTATGAAAAGCCAATACGAAAACACAACAAAACACACAGCAAAATTTACCAAAAGAAAAATTTCTTCAAAATTAACAAAACAGAGAGAGCCCTACAAGGAAACTGCAAACCATGGTTTGTTGCATGGTGTGATCTTGAACTGTGATGTCCCCGTGTGATGTAACTGAGACCTTTTCTGCCTAACCTATATTTCCTAAGATTAAAAAGACACCAATATTGGCGACACCTACAAGTCCCAATAGCTGGTGTTCCCTGAGTTCTATGTGAATAAAAAAAATCACAGGCGGCTGCATGCATAGTCAAAGCAGAACTCTCCATTGCAAAACCAAACTTGTTAAGAAAAAGAAACTGCCCATAGTGGTAAAGTGGCAATTGTTTAAGTGGCATTTCAGAAAAATGGCATTCTCCTGTACCCATGCTTGTACCCGACTTAACCATCACCCCCAAAGCTGGAATGGAGTTTGCTTTCAGGATTCCAAACTTGCTTCCACTTAAATGGCAGGTGCTGCTACTAAACCTGAGTTCTTAGGACTAAACACTGGAGGCTGGAATAAACGCTTAAGAAATGGTCAGTCCCGGACTTGCTGGGATGAAGAGATCACCCTCTGGTATTAAGTCCTAACTGGCCATGGACAAAAGGGGACTCCAAGTACCAGAAACCCAGGGCGGGACCTCAGGACGCGATTAGGCTTCTAGCTTCGCCTCCAATCGGGACACTTCTGATACTTGGGCGGACAAGGAATGGAAATCACAGGAGCCTCTAAATTGATGCTTGCTAAGCCAATATACACATGGCGCAGGGAGGCCAGAGATCCTGAGACAGAGGGGCAGCTGCCACCAAAACAAAACTCAGTTCTTTGGCAGTGAAGGATAGAAGGGCGCTTGGAACATAGCTGGAGGGATCAGTGGCAGAGGCGCCTCAACCCTGCCAGCCGGGCTGCCACTAAGAAACTCTGTTCTGGGAAACAGCAGAAACTGCACGTTAGAACCCATGAGACCTGTGTACTTGGGGGTGCCACCGAAAAATGCACACACAGCACAACTAGCTGAGTCCAGACCAGGAGAAAGTGGGCAGGAGAGAATGGTGGTCTGGGATTCCGCAAAGAACCTCAACTAGCCTTGCTGCCAGTGACAAACTTCCACTTTGGCGCTAACCACGGTGCTGTTACCTAGAATCTGGTGATGCAAAGAAAGGAGCCTTACTGCCACTCAGGCTTGGTAAAAATATGTGCTATGACTAGAAAATTGTCGGGGTCAGGCATCGGGTCAGAAAGCGAATGGGAACTCCAGGAAAGGCCACTGGGAAAGGCTGCACTAACCCTCCTAGGATGGAATGAGAAAGGGACTGCCCAGGGTGGAGAGAAACATTCTCTCCTGAGTCATGCCACAACTAATGGCAGTGCTAAGGGGAAAAGCAGGCTCCTTTCCTTTTGGGTGCAGCACTAGTGAACCAGGATTCCAGTTGCTGGTATCACTGGACCCTGCAAAAGCCAAACCCAGCTTGTGGCTTTGCCAAGGTCAAAGGCATCACATCTGGCTCCATCAGCGGTGAAGCAGGTAAATCTATGCCAGCTCTGAGAAGGTAGCAGCAATGTCGGTGAGTCAATGAAGCTAGTGAGATTTCCACTCCCACTGGCTGTACCCAAACTCACGCTTCATAACAAAACCTTTCTTTTTCCTGGCGAAGTCCGGGTCCCCAATTACCAAAGCCTCCAGAAACTGACCCAGAGGGCTGCACGCGGTGAGAGCAGGCTGAGTAGTGCCCAAGGCGGGCACCAATCAGGCTGGTCTAAGGGAAAAGTAAGGCCTCTGGAACACCAACAGCTCTGCTAGCAAAAAGCAGTGATGGGTCTTCCTCGCATGCCACCCCTCTGTCTTGGTCTAGGACCCCTCTCATTTTATAGATACCTCAGTGCTTTTAAGGCAAGTCAGAGAAACACATCCTTTTCTGATAGAAAACTCTGCCCCCGAACCTTCAAACTAGGCCTCCCTAATTGCTTAATTGGTGTTCTTCTGTCAAATTAACTATTTAAATGAGTCATTGAAGGCTTGCCTGTCTTGAGGTGTTTCAATGGTGGCAAAGTTTCAAGCACTTGAACCCTCCCTTTCCACTCACTTTTCAAGTAAGACTGAAGCCTCTGAATTACTTTTTTTTCTACAAAATATGGAGTTGCCACTGCACAGAAGGAAATTGCTCTGTCCCACGACTTTTTATGCTTCCCCCAAAGATCTGCACTACTGGGAGTGATGCCCCACAGAGACTGCAGACTCTACCGTGTGCATCTCCAGCAGCCCTTAAG
This sequence comes from Ictidomys tridecemlineatus, assembly GCF_052094955.1. Classification (NCBI taxonomy): domain Eukaryota; kingdom Metazoa; phylum Chordata; class Mammalia; order Rodentia; family Sciuridae; genus Ictidomys; species Ictidomys tridecemlineatus. Next base: position 198,393,384 of record NC_135477.1, read on the forward strand.
ATCTCCCACACTCCTCTGGCTCTCATCACATCAATTCCATCCTTTCTCCAGATGAACCTCGGCTATTTGCAGCAGGGGACAGGTGCCCCAGAGAGGTAAGGGGACCCCATTTGAACTCTTATCTCACCTACTCTCAAGCTGACTACTACAGTCTTCCCCCACTATCTTACCATTTCCTCCCCTAGCCAAAACCCTATCTAGTACTTGAAGCATTTCCAATTGCCTCCTTTGCTGTGGATCTGCAGAATGAAGGAAGAAGTGCCTTGTCCCCATAGGAAAAGTTACAGCCACCTTATCAGGATCAAGAGGCCATGGAAGAGAACTGTTTAAAGAAAAACTGAGGGCCCATCAGCCCTTTCTCCCACTCATCCACCCCTTCCTTCCTTCCTTCCTTCCTTCCTTCCTTCCTTCCTTCCTTCCTTCCTTCCTTCCCACTTTAAGTACTGCAGATTGAACCCAGGTACTTGAGGCATGCTGGGAAAGTGCTATACCACTGAGCTAAACCCCCAACTCTTTCCCTCCATCCTAGCCTTGCATCTTAGAAGAAATGTTAGAATTAGCACCACTAGTGGTAAGGGTGACCAACTCAAGTTTAGGAATCTAAAGAGGAGTTTGGTAGAAGATACTCCCGTGAAGGAGTGTGCATCAGAGCTATTTCAGGCCTTCAAATTCAGTCTAATTCCAGTATGGTGTGCACCTGTGAGAATGGCCGGACACTAGTTATGGGAAGGGCATATTCCCCATGAGGAGACTCTAAGTCTTTTGCAGTTTGAAATCGGCTACATTCTAGGCAGGCTGGCAATGTCAGGCGTATTGAGAGCTAGGCCATGGTTTCAACAGCCCAGGGCCAATTGTGGGGCACAGAAAAACATATGATTTGCAGATTTTCACAGTGTCTGTGCTTGTTTGTCATTGGAAAGAGAAAACAAAGTATAAACAGAGAAAGATATGTCTGTAAAATGTTGTTAAGGAAAGCTTTACGAAACTAAGAAACGCAGTACAATAACAAGACTTATTAAGATACTATTGACTGAAAGAAGGTGACACACAACAGACATTCTCTAACATTTGAAGCAAAAATGCAGAAAGGAAGTTTGGATCCATAGCAGTGTGCACATGTGAGCCTTGTGGGAGGTGTGGACACGGCTCAGAAGCTATGCAGTAATGTCTTAGAGAGATAGTAATAATACATGCTTATGTTTTCTAGGAAAACAAAGAAAAGAATTTCCTCTGCCTTGGTAGATTCAGTGGCCTTGGTTGGGACTGAAATAATTTGGAAACAGCTGAACAGGACCAAAGGCATAACCGATTTATGAATTTTAAGTTTTGTGTGTATGGATGCATCACAGAAAGAACTAAATCCTCCAAAGGAGTGGTAAAATAGGAGAATTTACAATCCTCTTAATAGGAAATTAAGATAGTTTGTATAGAATGTCTGTTTGAGTGTGGTGGCAAATTCTCTTATCAGAGGGAGATGTAATTGTTCCTGGGGTGAGTACTAATGATGATCAAGTTATTTGGGAAAGCCCTATTTTTAGGTATAAAGAGAGATTTCAGAAAGTCAAATGACTTTAGTTCAAAATAATCCTTAGGCCAAAGTAGCATATATTGAGGGTGGCATATCCTGACTTTGTTTCATAATCCCATTCATTAGAAAAACTCCTAATTGTAACAATTGTATTAATTTGGTCTCTGTCGGTATAACAGAATCTCAGGAACAAGGCAATTTATTAAGAAAATAAACACATTTTCTATGGGTTCTGGAGTTAGTGAGGTAAAAAACATGGTGCAGGCAACTGACAAGGGCCTTTGTGCTACCTTATCCTATAATGGAAAGGCACAAGAACATGTATGCAAGGGCCCACTACTGAAAGCCCTTTTGTACAGGGCACTGAAGCTATTTATGGAGGCAGAGCTCTGCTGGCCTAATCACATTTTTCAGGCCCCATCTTCTGATACTGTTGCATGGGGGGATTCAGATTCATGTGAATAAGCTTTCAGGGATACATTCAAACCATAACAAGGATCTCCATCTCCTTCTTTCAAATGTGAATTTGAGGCTCAATACTGAGGTAACAGTGATCACCCCTGGGCCTGGTATTTCAGGTGAAAAAAAGACCATGGTGACCAATGAGCAGCAAGTAAAAGAGAACATTCCCCAGGGTCAGTAACATTGAGATACAAAGTTCACATTTTTTTTTTTTTCGGCTCTAGTCTCAACATAGAACTCCAATGTGCACCTTATTCACCAGCCAAAAAGAGACCATTTTCCATAGGGCTCCTGGATTGAAAATTCACCCTTTTCTCTGGTCATTTAGTGTCAGTTTTTCATCCTTATTGCAGCTCAAAGGACTTTGCTTTGAGATGCTCTCTAGAAGAGATGGATGGATTTTAAGTACCCTGATTCTCTACTTCCTGCAGGGTGAAGAGGATCTTCCTATGTAGCACTCACAATAAATTAATGAAAGATTTTTTTCCTAATCCTTCCACATAGTGTCTCCTTCCTGGTGCTACTTTTATTTTGGGTACAGTTGTTTCTAATAATCTAGGACTGTATTCAGTTACTGAATTCGGGAGCACACCCAACTCTGGGATAGGACTGTGTGTCTCTCCTGTGAAAGGAAAGCAGCAGTGCATGGGGACAGCATGAACCTGGGCCTAGTTGAGTTCAGATTACACAAGGCAATCTGAGTCCATGAATGTTAGGCATGAATTGAACCACTAAGAACCTAGTGAGAATTTCTTCTTTTACCAAACTGTGAAGTGAGTCTTAGTGAACTTGCCTCAGAAACATGTACTGAGGACAGTGAATGCAGACATCATTCCCCCTACAAAAGGGAATGCGTACATAGAAGGTGAAACTAAACAAAACCCCTTTAAATTGAAGGTTCTCTGAAATCACTGTCCACATTGGGCCATGCTGGATGCTAGCCAGAAAAGGGGCAGGACCCAAGACAAGTTCCACAACTATCAACAACAAGGCTAGAGTGTGGCTGAAAATATGTATACCAGGTCTAAGAGCCAAAAGTATTCTTATCATGAAAATGTGAGGAAGGAAAGCATAAATCATTTTACATTTAGCTTACATTGGCTATAGATAAGAGAGGCATTACAGTGCAGAATGGGAAAATTTGAAGACTAGTGAGACAGTTCACTTGTTGCTTCTGGATTGGACAATGTTAATAGTCAAGAAAATTCACACATAAGCTAGATGTGGTGGCTCTGCTTGGCTACCAGATGGGATTATAAGTGAAAATTTCAGCATATATTCAGGAATGTGGGACATATCTATCAGTCTGACCCTAAACAGTAAACTCATTGAATATCTCTTCTTTCTCTCTCTCTCTCTCTCTCTCTCTCTCTCTCTCTCTCTCTCTCTCTCTCTCTCCCATGCTCTAGCCCTTGTCTTGAAATTTAGAATATCTCAGTTTTTTTTTTTTTAGCCAGTGATAACTAATATGGCATGAAGGGTTCAGTCTCTAGATAGAATCAGAGTTAGTATTGTGGTGGAGGAGGTAGGGAATTTCAAAATGAGAATAGGAAAAAGGACGCCAATAAAAAAGAATGAGAGAGGGAGGGAGAGAACATTCATCCTAGATTTCTGAGTTACTGTTAACATTTTTGGGTATCATTATTCAAGACAGGGAATCCACAAGGAGGGTAGACTTAGTGTTGAGTTGTCTGAGTAAATCCAGTTCAGGTATTCAGTACAAAACAAGAAATCCACTTTTGGAGTATCAGAGCTTGAGTTGGGGAAATAGATTCATGTGGGAAATAGATTTACTCTCCTGCTTGGTATTTCAGTCCAAAGACCAGGCCAGGCCATTCAAAAGTGCATGTATGGCATGAGAAAGATGCAGATAAAGGTCCCTAGTGAACTCAAATTGTTAAAAGCTGAATCTATTACTGGATCCAACTCCATGTATTCACCCCTGGTGTGTAAGTACTTGGGAATCAAGAGTTCAAAAACAATCAGGTTTACTCAAGGGTTGGCACCCTGAGAACCTGGGGTGCAGACATCATTCCCAGAAAGACCACCTCAGGGAACTCAGGTGCATGAATGTGCTTGTAAAGTGAGAAAAATGTTGTGTAGCAAGCAATGGGCAGGAAGAAGGTGTGATGGGGATGATCTTCATCCAGGGCATCTGCCTGCTTTATAGTTTTCCCTCCTTAGAACATTCCAACCAACATGAACTTCCTAGCAATAGTTCCTACATTTCTTTAGCCAGACTGATTACTTTTCTGCAAGTTAAATCTCACAGCAATATACATGATTTGAGTTAACTGATGCACAGAAGTGAAGACTTAGGATGTGCATTCCACATTTTGATGTAATGTGAAGGTCACCAAATGATCTAAGTTCTGTCAATCTAAAGAAAGTCTACTTAGCAGTGAACATAGTGGTCAATTAGGTGCAAACATTTTTTAGAATTTAGAATGCTTGGCAAAGGGAACAAAAGAAATCTTACCAAGGAAAAACTCACATGACTTAGACTACATTTATGAATATTGAGGAAAAACTGTGCTTGATTTACTCTCTCTATAACTAAGTAGGCCTTTCCTCAGACAGACTTTTATAGTTTGAAAGAGACAGCATGGTACACATGAAATCTATTTAAAAATATAAAACCAAGGGGTTGGGGATGTGGCCCAAGTGATACTGCACTCAACTAGCATTTGTGGGGCTCTGGGTTTGATCCTCAAAACCACACATTAAAAAAAAATAAAGATATTTTTAAAAAGCAATGTTTTTTTTTTTAAAAAGAAAATGGATGTTTAAAAAAATTAACCAAGAAAAGATTTAGAATATATTCTAGTTTGTTTTAATGATTTATCCTCATTTAGTAGGGCAATCTACATGTTGTCATCATAAAGAGGATAGAGTGGGTTTAGTATTTACTTCTATGTCAAGGCTCACCTTGTGTTAGCTTACTGATTTAACGGCAATCAAGTTGAAGACTTGTTCTGGTGTTCTTGTTGATTCAGTCTCGGTAGCCCTCATTACTGTTAGCATTCATTCAACTTGATGGGATTTGGAAATGCCAATGATTAAGAGCCTTCTGGGTGTGTCTAGAAATCATTTTCAAGTGGGATAAAAATTGAAGTGGAGATTCTCCCTAAAGTTGGGCAGCATCATCCAATAGGATGGTGGCTTGCTTGGAATAAATGTTGAAAGAACAAGGAAGCAGCAGTGAATGCCAGTGCTTCTCTTCTTGATTGCTGCTGCCATCACTTGAGGATATCTGATATTGCTTCTTCACTCTTGCAAAGTGGACTCTGCCAGGGATTGTCCAGGGAGTTTCCAGAAGCCTGGGATAGTAATCAATTCATTACTTTATTTATTTATTTATTCACTGTACCAGGGTGTAATGGTTCTTTCCAATGGCCAGCTTGATGAGATTAAGAGATGCAGAGGATCAAGAGGCTTATGGGTGTGTGAATGAAGGTGTGACTGGACATGATTGGCATATGTTATAGCCAATGGAAGCAAAGACACTCCCTAAGCATGGACAGCACCATCCAATAAGATGATGGCTTGGATAGAATAAAAGTTGGAAGAACAAGCAAAGCAGCAGCCGATGCAAGCTGATTCCTCTTGAACAGTTCCTGATTGCTGCTGTGATTGAATGTCAGACTCTTGCTCCTTTTCTCTTTCAAAGCAGGCTGTGCCAGCAATTCTCCAGAAACCTTTGGTCTACTAGTAGGGGAGCGCCCTGATCTCTCTTGTTCTGCGGATTTATCTGCTTGTTCTTCCAGCTCTCCAGCCTACAGACTACCATTTTGGACTATCCAGCTTCTGGTGCATAAGCCAACCCAGTAAGTCTCCTTTTCATGACCAAGCTTCCTGTTGATTCTGTTCCTCTCAAGAAGCCTAATGCAGAGGAATTGAGCCCAAACTGCTTAACCACTGAGCCACATCCTCAGCATTTTTTTTTCTTCTTTTCTTCAGGCAACATCTCCTCAAATGCTTTGGGTCTAGCTCAATTGCTGAGGCTGGCTTTGAACTTGCAATCCTCCAGCCTCAGCCTCCTCCAAGGCTAACTCATAGTCTCTCTCCATCTCTCCCTTTCTATTTCTCCCTCTTCTCTCACTTTTCCTCCTTGGAGACCAGGGTAGTTAGGTGTGGGTCATGGCCACCAGTGATGGAGATCCTGGGATTTTAGAAAGTTGTTTGAAACCTATCTACCAACAACATTGATTCAATCCAACATGGACATCCAAGATGATTGAATTTGCCCTTAAGCAGAAATGTATCCATGAGATCCTGTCTCCATAAGTTCCACACCTTGTGTTTCAGGTCAAGAGGAGCCCAGGAGAGTAGAAATTATCTTGCAAGCAGTCTCTGAAGACTTTTCGCAGTCTGAGAGTCTGCAGCTCCTATGGAGAAGCATTTTCCCTGCTGTGTGAAATCGGTATTCTGGAGAATATGCTCCAGGGCCCCAGGCACTGCCAGCCCTCAAGGAAGCAGATGCTGGGCCCTGGCTTCTGCCTTTGTATCCCAGGATGTGCTTCCTTTCTGGGGATCACCAGGACTTCAACAGTGAAACACTTTTAAGACCCTGTGGGTTTCTCAGCTCTGACTGCCCCATCCACGGATCTGGATTGCACAGCACTTTGAGAAGAGGCTCAAAGCTGCCTGCCTGCCCGCCCTGGCCCAAAGCCTCAGACCCAGCAGGAGCCATGGGCTGCACCAGGAGAGTTGGATGCCTCTAAGAAACCAGGAAGACCGATGCCCAGGCTGCCCCAACCTGAAGTTTCTACTGCCATGCAGAGGCTTCAGATTTTAAGGCTCTGGACTCCTGGCTGCCTTCCTTTGCCTTGAGAGCACTGGCATCTCCGTGAACATGCTGCATTGAATGATCCTCTGAGAAGAAATCATGTTAAAATAAAGAATTCTCAGATTAGCAATCAAGGGAGAAGTTTATGGGTTCTTGGATTTTCATAAAATTTTCTATCCCTGGTATAATAAAATCATGAAAACAATCGTTTTTCACTAGTGTGCTTGATTTGGAGATTGGGAAATTAAAGGTAGGTTGGCTGGATTCCAGCATGGGCCCTGTGCAGGTGTCTTTTCTTTGCGGGAAAAGGGATGGATGCTGGGGTCCCCTTTGCACAGGGCCAGACAGGGTTCTCCATTGCCTGTTAATCCTGCCCAGTATCAATGTATGGTAAATGTTCATTACAAGAATTCTTCAGCTCATTTCACTTCTGTCATTATTCTGGGGCCAAACATTCACAGGACTTTATCCCAGAGTTGTCTGAACTTTTGGACCCCTTCCCTCCACTTCCTACAGTGAACTGCAAAAGTCTTACTTTTACACCTTGACTCACCACAGGGAGATGTTTTACTTTCTCAGATTCAAAAGGAATATTTTCAGAAAAGGCAAAACATGCTAAGCAAAGTATGTTCCCTGAGAAACTGATGACCCAGATCAGTTGTTGACATGCACATATGCCTTCAAGAAAGTTCTTCAATTTTCAGCTTTGGGTTAAAAAAAAATATTCATTTTTTAAAAGAGTTGAACAGTACAAATACAACCAGGAAGACCAGAAATGAAGGACAGTCCCAAATTTAATACTTTTTTTTTTCATGCACGACTTAATGGTATCAATTGCAAAGTACATTATTGAAATTTTGGTGAAATAAAAAAAATTTTGGTGCAATTGAAATATCCCTTGAATTCACACACTGGCAGTTCTCTATAACCCAACTTGCAAACTGCCATTAATAGAATTAGGAGTAGAGGTCTGCAGTTTTTTCCCCGTTCCTCTTCAACATTTTGAAAGAAGATTTAGAGTAGACAGCCATGCTTCTTTTAATATTTCATAGAATTCACTTATGAAACTGCTATGCCCAGGACTTTTACTTACTAGTGTTTCTTCCTCCCACTCCCGAGTGATGGACCCTGAACCCAGGCAAAGCCTCAGACAAATGCTCTATACCACTCACCTCTATCCCCAGCCTCACCTTGTGTTTGCTTCCTGATTTAACGGCAATCAAGTTGTAGATTTGTTCTGGTGTTCTTGTTCATTCAGTCTTGAAAGCCCTTGTTACTGTTAGCATTCATTCAACTTGATGGGATTTGGACATGCCAATGAGAAAGAGCCTTCTGGGTGTGTCTAGGAATCATTGGCATGTGGGATAGAAATTGAAGTGGGGGGCTGGGGATGTGGCTCAAGTGGTAGCACGCTCACCTGGCATGCGTGCAACCCGGGTTCAATCCTCAGCACCACATACCAACAAAGCTGTTTTGTCCACCAAGAACTCAAAAAAAATATTAAAAATTCTCTCTCTCTCTCTCTCTCTCCTCTCTCACTCTCTCTTTAAAAAAAAAGAAAAAAAAGAAATTGAAGTGGAGACCCTCCCTAAAGTTGGGCAGCATCATCCAATAGGATGGTGGCTTGCTTGGAATAAATGTTTAAAAAACAAGAAAGCAGCAGCAAATGCCAGTGCTTCTCTTCTTGATTGCTGCTGCCATCACTTGAGGATATCTGACTCTTGCTTCTTCACTCTTGCAAAGTGGACTCTGCCAGGGATTGTCCAGGGTGTTTCCAGAAGACTTCTTTTCAGACTAGGAGAGCACTGTTGATTTCTCATCTCAGGGGCTTTTGCCACTTGTTCACTCACTGGTTCCTCTAACTCTGCACCCTGCAGTGGGCCACTGGGGACTATCCAGCTTCTGTTCAAGTGAGCCTATCTAATAAATCCCCTTTTTATTATCATGCCTTTTTTTCATGCTGTTTTTCTCTCCAGAACCCTGAATAAGACACTTTCCTGGTCAGTGTTTGTTCTCCATCCATAAATTTTGTTACAGTTTGTTTTCATTGTTATTAATTATGTATGTATTTTCTTCTACCCCTTTGGTTTCTTTTTTGATCAGAATAGTGTTTTCAATGCTTTCTCACTTTCCACAAATTTTGAATTTTCACTTCTCTTTTTTATCATTGATTTCTAGCTTCATTTTCTTGTGTGTTTTGAAGATACTGACAGCTATCTTTAAAATATTTTTCTTAAATAATCCAGTATGTGCCCTTAATACATTTCATGAGGGATTATTTCCTCATTTACTCCAGAGAGCCCCAAGTTTTCTTATTATCATATCATTAATTTTTTTCTCAAGTTATGAATTGGATGAAGTGGGGGATGAGGTGATAGATCAATCAGATTATAGCCCCAGATCTGAAACCCAAAACTCATTTTCTATTTTTAAATTGCTTTTTGGAAGTACTCCAAGTCACAAGTATTCTACCATGGAGGCAGAGTTTAGGAAGAACAAGGGTTACAAATAAACCATGTTGCGGTTATCTAGGTATTGTGTTGACAACCCTGCTAAAGCCAGAAGAAAAATGTCTAGTTTTTAGTGTCTTCTTTGGAGCAAGTCTTCCTATTACAGAGACTATCAGATAATTCTTGTTGTTGTCAATCTCATTAATTGAGCTTTCTGATGGGATTTCATTTCAAGATTAAAACAAATGCCACCCAGATTTCCAGTCTGTGGTTAGAAACTCCCTGGAGGCCAAAGGAGTTTCAGAACACCAAATCTGTTGCCTGCGAAGTTCCACATACTTGCTTGTACCTGGGGTGAGACCCACAAAACCATGGAGCAGCATTTTCCTTGCTGTGTGTCACAGGCTTGGCATTCTGCAGACCAGCCACCAGGGCTCCAGTGGCCTCCAAACCTGAGCTCAATATATCCTGGGTCCAGGTCACTGCCCTTTTACATTCAGCTGCAAGTTGTCACCCACAACAGCCAACACTGGCACTGTGACCTGCATCAACCCCCCAAGGGCATCTTCCCTGGCATTGGTCATGGAAAGATGACTTTCCCAGAGCACATAGCACCTTGAACGTGAACACAGAGATTCCTTTCCTTGACCAGGCATCTGCAACCCAGAAGAATCTGCAGGCACCCTAGGAATTTCAGGGTTCTCAAAAGTGCCCCACCATGGAACAATTGCTGGGGCTCCCTTGTGTTCCTGGTCCATGGGTGAGGGATGTCTGGAGCCCAAGACCTCTGGTGGTGATGACACTTGTAAGTGTCCTCTTCCCCCTTCCCCGGTCAGTGACCAGGTGACCAGCCAAGGCTCCTGGGAGTGGATTTGTGCCCTTCTGCACAAGACTTCCTGAGGCTGCTTGAGTCTGCAATCTTTGGAACTCTGGAGCACTGAGATTTCTGCTGCAACCATGTTTGAAGGAGTGTTTTGGAAGGAATCATCTACAAGTAAAGCTTGTGTTTGCTTGTCCACCATGGAGGCTTCAAAGCTTTTATGCATTTTTCTTTTGTTTTCTCAATAAGATTGTGCCAAAAATGTGAAATTATTGGTTTTAGTGTACTTCTGTTAGGGATGTTGGGAAAAGAGGCGGCTCAGACCACTGGTGGTGAGAGACCATGTCCAGATCTAAGGGGGTCAAGGCTGGATCTAAGGATATCCTCCCTCATTGTTCTTGCTTTGCTTATTGGCAGGGTGAGCTGGCAGCATCTTCTAGGTAGAGGTGGGTACACAGGGCACCAGTGTAGTGATATACAGAATCTCCAAGTAGATACACAGCAACTTTGAGAACCCAGATGAGAAATGATCTTTCTGTGCTATCCTGTCATTTAGTTCCCCCAAAGATATTCCAGGGGTGCCCTGACACCTTGCAGTTGACTGATACCTCTGCTTGTCTTCCTTTCAAAGCCATGTACAACTTCTTCTTCATGGAACTCAGAATCTGTCCAGGCAGTTATAATTCAAAGGATTTAAGAAGCCAGAGTAGAACTCAAGCCAGAGAAGAGCAGGCAAGCCTCCCAGTCTGGGTCACAGCTGCCACTACACATTTGACTCCACTTACTGTGAGGCCTTTCGAAAGACCCCAGAAGCTACACCTCTAAACTTGGTATTCAGCCATTGGCAGAGATCCTCCAGAAGACTCCACACAGAGGGTCATGCTGCTAGAGGGCCTCCAAGGAACTTCCACAAGGGAGGCCTTATTGGACCCTACTTTTTCTAGCATTTTAAAAATTTGAACTTGAAATCATGGGACTTTGGATTTTGACAATAATACAAGATATATCTCTAGTAATTATTAGTTCTTGATTTGAGACATGATTTTGTGATTGGAGGAGTGTTTTGGAAGGGATCATCTACAAGTAAAGCTAATGAAGTTGCTGAATCATTTCTTTATTTTTTTTTATACCAGGATTGAACATAGGGGTACTCAACCAAGAAGCCACATACCTAAAACTATTTCATATTTTATTTAGAGTCAGGGTCTCATTGAGTTGTGTAGCACCTCACCTTTCCTATTGCTGGCTTAGAACTCACAATCCTCCTTTCTCAGCCTTCCCAGCCACTGAGATTACAGGTGTGTGCCACTCTGACTGCCTTGTCTTGAATTTGTAATCCTCTGTGTCAGCCTTCTAGGTCAGTGAGATTACAAGCTTGTTCTGTCCTGATCCACATGGCAGAATTTATCTTTACAATTAATTTTGTATTCAGGGAGCCAGAGAACTTTTTCTCAGTGATATTATAAAAAATATCAGTCTATAGCTAAATTTATGCTTCAGTGATATAACTGAAAAAAAAACAGTTCATAAAGTAATTTTAATGAATATATAGCAAATAATTTTGTTAGACTAGAATGTGCTAAGGTCTTCTAATATATAATTCTGGTAAGAAAGTAGGTTCCATAACTTGTGTGTTTATAGCATCTATTTGACTAAGAAAGAAAGTGAGGGATGACTTTAAATTGCATTAGAAACTTTAAACCCCATAGTATATAAGAGAAAAAAGCAGTTTTGTTTTGAATCAACACATGAGATGGTATTTCACTAGGTTTTTCAGTCCAAGTATAAAAGGTTGATCCCTTGGATTGACACTTATATCTATTTTTGTTCTTGGTATTGGTCTCTTCAGTTAAAATTTTTCCCTCGGATTTTTTCATGCACTCTTAGCTTGGCAATCTTGTTTCAGACCAAAGGGCTTCCTTTCTGTCTCCTTCTCTTTCCTTTCTTCATCCTTACTTCTTTTTCTTGCCTCTCTCTCTCTCTTTCTCTCTCTCTCTCTCTCTCTCTCTCTCTCTCTCTCTCTCTCTCTCTCTCTCTCTCAGATACTGGACACAACATTGATATATTCCAAGCTCCAGCATGACCACTGTGACTTTTATTGCCAATGCAGCTCCAAACACTTGCTTTTTCCTGTACCTCTAGGTAGTTTCTTCTTCCTGAATTTTTCTTCTTGCAATCTAAAACTATTTCATATTTTATTTAGAGTCAGGGTCTCATTGAGTTGTGTAGCACCTCACCTTTCCTATTGCTGGCTTAGAACTCACAATCCTCCTTTCTCAGCCTTCCCAGCCACTGAGATTACAGGTGTGTGCCACTCTGACTGCCTTGTCTTGAATTTGTAATCCTGCACTCAGTAATGTCCTCTCCTCCCCCACCAAATTTCACCTAATTCTGACTGCTGATATGTTCTTGCCTTAAAACTACATTAGTGTTTCTCCTAGAACAGAAAAGTAATGATGTTTGGGGGCAGTGTGAACCTGGAATCTGGAAAGGAGAGTTCAGATTACACTGGGTATCCAGAGTTCTTGACTGTTATGGTGCTAAGTGGAGCCATAAAGAGATGTTAGGATGTCAAAGATTTGAAATCATAATTGAAGATTCAGCAGGAGAACAGATTGTGATGAGAGTAGAGACAAAACAATCGTATGTGAATGAGGCAAATAGAAAACAAAGTACATATGATGGGATGCTTTAAGCCTTTGGAAGTACTAATTATTGATAGTTAGATATTATCAACTATCACCCATAATCAATTAGAAAAGTGATTCAAATTATGGAACTCTCTTCAAATTCCCACAGATAAATACACAATATTAAATGCTTCTGTAGTAGGAAAGATAATCATGGCCTCACTAATGTTAGACACAAAAAATTAAAAGAAATACACATTCATATGGTATATAAGAACATGTTAAAAAGTTTCATTACACAGTCCAGGGATGTAGGTATGTGGTGAAGAACTTGCATGAGTCTCTAGATTTGCTTCCTGCTAAATATAAAAGAAGAACTTTTATTATAGCTCATGCTGTTAAAATGTTGGCAAAGAGTTGGGGTTGTGGCTCAGTGTCAGAGGGCTTGCCTTGTACATGTGAAGCATGGGGATTGATCCTAGGCATCACATAAAAACAAACAAAATAAAGATATTGTGTCCATGTATAACTAAGAAATTTTTTTTACTAATGTTGGCAGAAAAGAACTTCCTCAAAACTGTTGTTTGAATGAATTTGGTAGCACTCTTCAACATGCAACATAGTCTTGTGTACTAAAAATTTTAAATATACTATTTTGATATAGATATTCCACTTTTAGGAACTTATTCCAGATTCATTCGCATAAACAAGAAACTCAATTTAGGAAAAAAAATACTGTTCTTTCATAGTACAAGAAAAAAATAACCACATAGTTAGAAACAAGGCAACCCTTAGAATTCCAAAGGGAATAGATTGTATAGAGATTCTAGGACATATTAAATGCCTTATAATTCCAAGAAGTAGAAAGCATTCAGTATTTTTATATATGCATAAATATTTATAGTAATGAAAACATGGCTCCCAGTTGATGTGGAATCATGTAGATTTTAAATCCCTAAACAAAGATAATGATGATACACAATTTTGTGTATTTGTAGGACCTTTAATTAGAAAAAATATTTGATAAAATTAATTCTATATTAATCTCATATCTTCCACTTTCATTCCTTTTTCTATATTCCTGGAAATTATTCTAGTGTAATAAAATTTAAGTAATGACTTTTTTTTAAACAGAGAGAGAGAGAGAGAATTTTTAATATTTATTTTTTAGTTTTTGCTGGAAACAACATTTTTATTTTATTTTTATATGGTGCTGAAGATTGAACACAGTGCCCCATGCATGCTAGGTGAATGCGATACCTCTTGAGCCACATCCCCAGCCCAAATAATGACTTTTTTAGCAAGGTATTTGTAGCGTCACAAAACTACAAAAATATAGTGAGATTTCAGTTTGCAAAATGGATGCAAATGATATCAATAATAATTAAAAAAAGAAATTTATTAAATTATGAAATGGATGCAAAAGAACCAAATATTATTAAAAGACAAACTTTTAAATATAAAGATAAGTTAAGACAAGTAAAGGTATCATATAGTACAGTTAATTGAAGGTCAAGTTGAGAGATACCTCGTTGTCTTCCTGGTGCATTTCCTAGCTCAGACCAAAGCTTCTGGCCTCTCCCTTTGCTTGTCAAAGGCTGAACCTTCCTGAGGCTGGGGAATTGAAACAGAACCTTTGGCTCTCTGCCCCTTGAAGGGACCCACCATGACTCTTGGCCCCAGGCACACTTGTCGCTTCACGGACTCATTCCTGTACCAAAAACCCAACTAATACATTAAATTAAAAATTTATATTCTTTCAAAATATTTTTAAGACAATATGTTAATATTATATAGAAGATGTTATATTAGGCATGAAAGTCATTTTTTCTTTCTGTTTTAAAGAAATTAAAATAATTTTTTAGGCCCCTAGTGTATTATAAGGCCCTAGGTGCTTTGCCTAGGGGGTGGGTGAGCCCTGCATGGTATCCTACTAATTTCTATTAGTAGCAGCTGGGGACCTATCTCTAGCAGGGCTAAATTATAAACCCCTCCAAAGCAGAATTCAGCCTGACTGTATGGTTAAGATGCAACTTTGTAAAAGAGTCTAAAAATTTGTGTATATTCCTATATTCCCAATGATAAAAACTACCCCTTCTTGAATCATTGTGACAGTAAAAACCCACACTGTGGCTTCTTTGTCTTAAACATGTCCCACGGAGATTTCTTCATGAATCAGTTTCAATTCAAGATCATGAAACTCTTGACTCTATTTCAGAAAAACAATACCATCTAGAAAATAAATGTGAACATAATCTTTGAGGAGAGTTTTGTCCTAAAATTAAAAAAAAGGCAAAATTGCTCAAGCACATTCGCACATGCCTGTAATCCCAGCAGCTCCAAAAGCCCAGACAATAAGATTGTGAATTCAAAGTGATGGTGAGGCACTAAGCAACTCAGTGAGAATATGTCTCTGAATAAAATATAAAATAATGCTGGAGATATAACTCAGTGGCCAAGTGCCCCTGAGTTCAATCTTCAGTACTGAAAAAAATAAAAAGGCACAATTCATTTCAATGTAAGATTTTAAAATATAATTAGTCATTGTGAAAGCCAGCCAGCTGTGTGGACTATCTCTGTGCATTTGCTCAGAATTAATCCTTAAAATGTCTGTAGTCCCAGCTACTCCTGAAGCTGAGGCAAAAGGATCACAAGTTCCAGCTTAGCCTCAGTAATTGAATGAGGCCACAAGAAACTTAGTGAGACTCTCTCTTAAAATATAAAAACAGCAAGGAATGTAGCTCAGTGTTCACGAGCCCCAGGTTCAATCCCAAGTACCAAGAAATAAAAAAGAGTCACATTTAAATATCAGTTTTACTTTTCTTTCTTTTTATTTTAATTTTTCTATTATTTTATTTTGCCAGCATTACTTTTTACCATGTGCTATGCTATGTATTCCTTCCCATCATTTCAATACTGAAAGCATGAATTGTATAAAGACTTCTGGAGAATTCTACTGTGGTTTCATGCTAATTAAACCAAAGAAAAGTACATTATGACATTGTTAGTTATTTTGGTAGACATTGTGTATATGTATAAAAACAATGAAAGTTCCTCAAAAATTGAAAAATGTTTTTTTGTACAACTACTTTTGTAAAATGTACAATTTCTCAAGGTCTGGGGTCTTTGAGCAGTGGCATATGTGGTGATGACTTTTGGGGGGTTCTTCCCCTTGGTGGTGCTGGTGATTGAACCAAGGGCTTCACACATGGTCAACAAGGCCTATACCACTTGGCCACATCTCCATTTTTTTGTTTTGAGAAAGGGAATCACTAATTTACTGTGGCTGTCTTTGAACTTATTTCCATTCTCCCTCACACTCTAAGTCCTTGGGATAACAGACATGGGCCACTGCACCTAGCCTTTCTGCCTTTCTTTATTGTGGAGACTTATCCTCTAGTTGTCCCCAAGATTCAATAAAATCAATGAGGAGAGGGAGAAGAAGAAAAGCTGATTTAGACTTAAGGTCTTTAGAGTTAAGAGTGATCACCTAGGAATGTTCTCCTATACCTGAACCACAAAAACACTCCAATCCTCTTTGACCCTCTACTCCCATTTCTTGCCATGGACAGTTAACACTCAAAAAAACTGATGAGAAAAAAAGGCAAATATGTCTGATCCCACAGTTCAGGAAGACCTGGCACCTAAGCCCCTCTAAATCCATATCCCTTCAATCTAAAACCTACTGCATTTTAGGAGACAGGAAAGTTTAAAAGTCCATATCCATGCTCTTGAAACTCTGCCCATTGTATACTAATTTATCTTTTTTAATTTTTTGTTGCCTAGGTGGCTCCAAAGCCAGGCCTCAAGCAGTGCTCCTGTCTGAGCCTCCTGTGTAGCTTGGACTACTGGTATATCCAACTACATATTCAGTTAGCACACTACCCACATGATATGTATAATGGCACCCTCTTGATGACAGTTTGCTAAAGACATCTGAACAAACTGACCTTAGGCATGTGACCCCACCCACAAGCCTTGAGTTTGGGTGGATCTTGAAGTATAATCTATGAAGTCTCTTATCCTGGACACAGCCCATGGTGGCAGGATTCTGAAACTGAATAGACATGTCTGACTTAAGCCGATGTTTTGGATCCTCTGGTTGTCAACTCAGAAGGCCCAAGACTAGAGATTTTATTTTTGTTTCCTTTCCTTATTAATGTAACTGGAGACCACTTAAGGACATTTATTGATACCGGTTCTGTCCCAACTTCGAGAATGTCACATTCAGTTTTGAAGAAACACCAGCAAGTGACCACACTACCCTCATATCTGCAACGAGGCTATTGGGTTCAGCTCATAGCTCTGACTTGGATAACTGTATCTTTTTTGCTCCAGACAAACCTATAGAACTTCCCACCCTAACTCACCCCTCAGAATCAATTCCACAAGCAGTGAGCAAAGAAATGGCTTTAATCATCATGAAAAATTCAATCAGATTAAAAGTATGAGAATTTTACATCCATCTAAAATCAGAGTTCCTTAACAAGTTAATTACATGAAGAGTTTTTCTTTTTACATACACTCACACACACATTATATATATATATTAGTTTTAGTTTGACACAATACCTTCCTTTTATTTATTCATTTTTTACATGGTGCTAAGGATTGAACTCTGCTCTTCTCATGTGCTAGGTGAGCACTCTACTGTTGAGCCACATCCCCAGCGCACATGAATTGTTTTTCATATTGAAGAACTTTTAAATCATTCAGGAGTGAAATAACAAAATAAGAAATGATCACCATAGCCAAGATTTCAAGGCTCCTAGGTATGCAGGGCACAGTCCCAGTGCATGAGTCCACAGGGACAGTATGAGGGTCCCTACTTAAATCTTTTAGCCTGCTTCCAGGGCACTGGCTGAAGGGCATCATTGTATTGCAAGGCATCCTCAAGCCTGGGGTTCCTTTACTTTCTGGGTTCCTCTGTGATATAAGCCTCAGTTTTCAGCAGCTCCTGGGGATGACCTGGGTTCCAGGAGACAGCATGAGTATATGTCTGTCTAATTGCCCAGACACTGGCACCTCCCTGATTGTTCAGGGTCCACTGGGTCCCACTGACAGTAGTGCTTGTCCCTTCTTGGGGTGACTTGATGTTGTGGTGGACAAAGGTAGGAAATCTGGAGTCCAGGGGAGAGATAAAGAATGTCCATGCTCTATGCCATTTTCAATGCTTTATTCACTCAAAATCACTCAATAACTTTCACTTTGTAGGTTCTTTTTTTTTATTTGTAGGTAGACAAAATACTTTAATTTTATTTATTTATATGTGTGGTTTGGGATCAAACCCAGGGCCTCACATGTGTTAGATGAGCACCCTACCACTGAGCCAGAACCCAGCCCTATAGGTTTTTTTTTTAAAGAGAGAGGAGAGAGAGAGAGAGAGAGAGAGAGAGAGAGAGAGAGAGAGAGAGAGAGAAATTATTATTATTATTTTTATTTTTATTTTTATTGTTGGTTGTTCAAAACATTACATAGTTCTTGATATATCATATTTCACACTTTGATTCAAGTGGGTTATGAACTGCCATTAATATTTATTTTTTAGTTCTCGGCAGACACAACATCTTTGTTTGTATGTGGTGCTGAGGATCCATCACGGGCCGCACGCATGCCAGGCGAGCGCGCTACTGCATGAGCCACATCCCCAGCCCAGCCCTATAGGTTCTTAATCAAGGAATGACAATGCTGGGCACTACAAACAATAATTCAGACTGATAAAAGCAATAAACACAACTAATTCAAAGCAAACACATTCTAAGTTAACTCTAAATCACTGCAAATACTCTTAACCATGACTTATCCTCTAGTTGTGCTAGATTTAAAGTCTTCAGTCTTAGGTCTTAAATCCAGCAGAGTCACACTTAACTCAGACCTCAGCAATCAGGTCAGGAATAAATAGACACTTCTTTTCGGGTGGAGTCAATGACTGGCTGAGGAGATAAAGTCCTAAGGAGAGGTCAGCTTCCTTACCAGGGTTTAGAGTCTGCTGCACAGTTTGAGAGCAGTGAGGACCATGCAGAAAATCAGGCGAAAGATGAGAAGAGTTGGGATGTCATTCCAGGCGCTCATCAGGCTCTGAGGCTTCTGTGCATCAATGTTTTTTGGCCCAAATGTCTTGTTCATTGGCTCCATCATTATATTAAACTTTGGGGACTTTGTCCTCCCTTTTGATTCCTATCAGCTGTTACCAGGTTTTAGTGACATTTTACATCTCAGAGTCAGGACAAAAGGTTAGGTGATTTCTGCCTTGATATCATACCTCTGATCTTATCAAGGCTGAGGCAAATGACTTTATCTTCACTCTTATCAAGGTTGTGAAAAGTGACTTATTTTATCAGATTATGCCTGATGACAATATTGGAGGGCTCCGTAGACTTGTGCCTGGTGGGGACTACAGGTTTATTTTAAAATGGAGTTTTTAAATTTAGTTGCTTAGGCTAAGGTCATTCTTACATTGGAGTTATGGTGTGGTTTCAGCCATTGGCTGCTGGATGCTTGGGTCTTGAACCTGGTTCTGGCCCCTCTCAACTTCCTGCTCCTGTGTAACAACATAGTCTCTTAGAACACTAGATCTAACAGTTCTCCTAAGACAGCTCCCTGGTCTGTGTAAGCCTAGTGAGGCAGTTGGCTTCTGTGAAAGTTCACATCTTCACAGCTCTAGAGGCACTGGCAGGAGTGGTGGCTCAGTTCAGGAAAATTATCCAGGGCCCAGGCCCAAGTCTAGTCTGGGTTCAGACTTGGTCGCATGTGGATCTCAGGACATGCCCTCCCGGGAGTCAGAGATCCACAGTTGACAGACAGACTTCCATAGCTTCAGCTTCCTACCAGGACATGGTGTGTACCTGGTCTAGGAAAAGAAGCAAATCATTCAGTCTATTATGGACTGCACCTTTTTACAGTGTTGTCCTGTAGTTGACCTTAGAAGCCATACCCTGTTATGTGGGAGGAAACTTTATTTGCTTCACAAATTGATTTAAAAACCTAACAGGATTAAGTTGCAAATGGACCAATCTAAAGAATGAAAATACTGTCTAAGGAGACACACTTTCCACCTAAGAAACTCCTGAAGGCATTGTTGAAATTTCTTGGTTTTGATTAAATTTGTGAAAATGTGGGTTTTAGTGGAATGGAAGCTAGGCTCCAGTTCTTGGCAGTTTCAATTCAGTGTAAAAATTATCTCCCTATTTCAGATAAACATAGACAAATTAGATGGGCATGATGGTGCACTTCTGTAATCCCAGAGTCTTGGGAGTCAGAGGGAGGAGGATGTTGAGTTCAAGTCCAGCCTCAGAAAGGCTGAGGTGCTAAGAAACTCAAAGAGAACCTCTCTCTAAAAAAAATACAAAAAAAGAAAAACTGGGGGAGTGGGAAGCTGGGCTGGGCATGTGGAGATGTGGATCAATTCTCAAGTGCCCCTGAATTCAATCCTTGGTATACCCACAAACAAACACATGGTGTAATTACCGTGTCAAAATTTGCACCCATTTTCTTTCTTTCTTTTTTTCCCCAGTGCTGCTAGTGATTTAATTTTAGACCTTATCACTGGGCTTCCTCTTAACCGTTTTTCTTTTCAGTTTTTAACCAAGATTAGGTTAAATTGCCAGGATGGCCTCAAATGTGTTTTTCTTCCCTCAGTCTCTTCATTTTCTGGGATTGCCTAAATGGATCACTGTACCCAGCTAATTCTCCTTATATGTGCTAGGATTGGCTGGTTTCCGAGATCAGACTCAGTGGGGCTGGATCATAATCTTAAGACTGTAAGCTAATTCATCCTGGAGTTGGATGGAGAAACTAAGTTTTAAAGCATACATAGCTAAGTGGAGATATGAGTAAGGGAGCAGGTGGTGCTGAGAAAAAAATATCATATGCCTATTTAGAAGTGTAATTTTTCTAAACTTTGTCTAGGTTTCCTGCATCAAAGGATATCTAAGTTTGCTATGATTTTCCTGTCTAAAGGGTTAATAAATGGAGAAAATGTCACATTATCCACAGTATTTTTTTCAGGATCTCCAACCTTTTTAATGTAAATATGCATATTCTATCCTTAGTTGTTCCCCTTTGCCTACTCTCCCTTTTTTCATTGCAATATTTCTCATTTCTATTTTATTTGAATGTGTATTTAGCCAGGTGTGATGGAGCACACCTGTAATCTGAGCAAGAGCCTGCAAGAGGAAGATTTAAAGTCCAAGGACAGTCTCAGAAATTTAGAGTGTGTGTGTGTGTGTGTGTGTGTTTGTGTATGTGGTTGTGTGCATGCATGTGTGTGTTTTCTTCTAGCTTCAGAAAAAAATTCTTTTTCATTAAGGCTCATTTCAATGTTGCAGGGGGAGTTAATGTTTGGGTTAATTTGGCCATGAGATCTGTAAGTTTGGCAGTGTATCTTGGTTCCTTGTTAATCTGGATACATTAAATGACCAGAAAATACACATTTAAACCCTCAAGATCAGTATTACTTTCTCCACACTTAAGTACGTCTGCCAAAATATAGCACTTCTTTAGGTATATGGACCTGTGTCAGCCCCACTGTTTAGCCAAGACACACATACCAACTCTTCAGTTTTAACAGTGGAATGGCACACATTGTTTTGTTTTCGTTATTGGTTATTAATTAGTATTATTATTTTGGATACCTACTACTGAGTCCATCCATAGGTTATTTTTATATTTTTATTTTCAGACTGGGTCTCACTAAGCTGCATTAGACCTCTCAAATTTGTTGATTGTGCCCTTGAACTTGGGATCCTCCCATTTCAGTCTCTGGAGATGCTGGGATTACAGGCATGAACCACTATGCCCAACCACATTGTTTCTTTAAAGTGACAATTTTTATGATACTTATTGGCCCTTTTGATATGCATACCCATGATAGCCTTGGCAGTTTTTTTGTGTTTTCAAATGAACACAATGATTTCAACCTCTTGTGATTATATTTTCAATTGATGTAAAAAAGTTTCACAGGACATAATTAATTTTATTTAGAAGAAATCTTAACATTTTCTTTTTTGTTGTTTGTTTGTTTGTTTGGGTAGCATTGAGGATTGACTCCAGGGCCTCATGCATGCCAGGCAAGCACTTCTACCACTAATCTGCACTCAAAGACTCTATCTGCAAGTTACTAAGATCTTTTTATGTACATTTCATCTTCTGCTTCAAACTCTGACATAGTAGCCTCTGATGTGCTTTGGCACACCTTACCTCTCCATCGACCTGGAGTATTTTGTTGTCCTGCAGGATTGTCATATTGCTGCTGTCCCCCATCAACAAACACAAATTGTCCCTAAGAACCTGTGGGAGAATTTCTCTAGAATATGTACCCATAAATATAATTTTTTCATTCAAAAGAACATAATCTGTAATTTACTGAGCATTGCCAGATTTTTCCATAGGATAAACGTGGCATTTACCTTTCAACATGTATTGGTGTGCAATACTGCATACACATATTCCCCCAAAACACTTGGAATGACATAGTATTCTGACATTTGCCAGGGGGCTTTGTGGGTCTGTAGAGGTTTACACTTGTGCTAATGGCTGCCTTCTCCAGTCTTTTCTAATTTCTGAAAGTCTCTATGGGCCAGTTGCTGTTTGTTTTGAGAGACATTCTCTGATGTGTAGCCTTAAATATGCTTTTGGATCCAATTATGAGTTATCTTTATCCTTCATGCTTAAACTGATTGTATTCAGTTTCTGTTCCTAAAGAAAGAAGGAACACAATTGTGCCTTAGCATTGTACTTTATGCCTTTTATCCCATCACAGTTCCTTTTATTTTTCAAAACCCCCAAATTATAGACTTAGGTTTCCTCCATGAAATATACATTTTCTCCATTAAAAGTATTTAAAATCTTTCTGCTTTAGGTTGTTTTTATCAGGTTAGTTTCACATAATTTTCATTTGAGAAAAAATACAGGTGAAAGGAAAAAAATGCCTTTCAAAATTTCATTTTAATATTTAACTGTTTTCCTTTCATATAAGCCTTTCCATCAAGAAATAAATTGTTTAAATAGAGACATTCTTACATTTTCTGTATGTATTAACATAATAACACAGGGATACAGAGGCCAGAGGCAGGAGTTCTGCTTTCTAGTACCTCTACTGCCTTGTGGGTATAAAACCTGATCTAAGTGACATTAGTCTGAATGGGGCCAGTGTCTGGGAGAGGCTATGCTGGACAGGGACAGCTATGTGAAGGTCTTGGAAACTGGAGACTTCCAGGCTCTTCCTTAAATAGATGCAGAATAAAAATACTGTCCTAGCAGACACACTTTCCACCTAAGGAACTCCTGCCATACCATACCTTTTTTCCTATACTTGGATAAATTTGTTTGAGACCTGCAGCTGGGGCTCCCTTGCCTTGCTCTCTCTAGGTACGTTCCACACCTCTTCCAATGTGAAACATGTGAGAGTAAGGAGACCCCAAAATCACTACGTTTTGGGGCTGGGGTTGTGGTTCAGTAGTAAAGCACTTGCCTAGCACATGTGAGGCCCTGGGTTTGATTCTCAGCACCACATATAAATAAATAAAAAATAAAGTTACTGTGTCCAACTACAACTAAAAAATACATTTAAAAAAATCTCTACATTTTTCTGAAGTGGTGTTCTCAACTCTTGCTAGCATCAGAATCATTTGGGGAGCTTAAACAACAAACAAACAAGGCTGGGGTTGTGGCACAGTGGTAGAGTGCTTGCCTAGCATATGTGAGGCACTGGGTTCAATCCTCAGCACCACCTAAAAATAAATAAAATAAACATCCATAAACACCTAAAAAATTAAAAAAATAAATAAACCCTGAAGCTCCAGAAATTTCAAAGATTAAGGCATTGGTTGGGATGAGTGTTTAGTATTTGGTGTAAATTTTAATTAACTTCTGTGAGCACATTTCCCCACTTGATACACTAGGAGAAAAGATTTCTTCCCTATGAAGATTTGATGATAGAACACACAAAGTTTTTCTCGTACTCATTTATGTTTTAGATTTTTCTATGCTGTTGTAGCAACCTGAAGTCCAACACTTACTTCAGATTTGGGTTGTTATATAGGGTTAAAATTGATTTGCACAACATGAATTACCTCCTCCTCTATGGAGATCTGACACATGCCTTCACAGAAATTGAAGAGAAGTAGAACCAGTATCCTGGCATCTTCTTCTTGCCTTTAATGGTGAAGGTGCTGTTACCTGGTTTTTTAGGTGACACCTTCTCTTTGCTGGTTTCGGAAGGTTGAATCCACTGGTTTCCATAGATTCCATGAAGTGTAGCACTTCACTCCCTCTGCCCCTCTTACTGCCACCAGTCAGGAGAGGCTTAGAGGAGGGTCCTGGCATGCAGTGCAGGTATTGGGTAAGCAGGTGGGAGGTCCTAATAAATGAGCAGAAAGCCTCAGGGTGGGTGGGGAGCCTGACCACACCAACAGGTGTACCATCTAGGAGAAGCTGAATTCCACCTTTCAAATACAGGAGCCCCAGGAGGTAAAGGAACATTGCTCAGAATGGGCACCTATGTTGACAGCCTCACCACCCTGGGTCTTCAGGTATAAACCTGGCCAGCAGTAGCAGTACAGGCTTTGTGCCTGTGACATGTCTTTGCTGCGCCCCTCCCCTGACTCAGGCAATGGCAAGGCCCTACTGAGGTGGATGGCGCAAGGCGTCCATCCTCTGGAGGAGTGCAGTATGTTTCTGGGAATGGGCTGATTTGTTTTTGTATTTCTTTAATAAGTATAGTTGCGATTTCTCATATGACCATTAAGTATGAAGGAGAAAACATGACTTTCTCAATTAATGCAACTACTTCTAAAGCATGGATCTGTTTGCTCTAAATGCAATTATTCAACTGTGGAGTGTAAATTGTTAATGTCTAATGAAAAACTCCCTGTATTCCTGTCAAGGAAGTTTTTGAGAAATTAAATTAAAATCTAGAGAAGAAAAATTAATGTTAAGAAGACAGATTAGTGCTTAGTATTGGGCAACTTGTTCTTGTTCCTGTGCACAATGGTTTGTGCTCTTACTCTTGTTTGATTAAAAGTAATAACAAGTCAACCACTTGCCGTAACCATGGCACCGGTTCCAGTCAGTAAGTCAAGAAAGAATAGTCAAGGTATAGTCCAATAGTTTGGGACATTTGTAACTATTATTAAAAGTTAACTAAGCAGAAACTGCTCAAAGCAAAACACGAACTGAAAGTACAAATGCTTGCTTATGCATAAGCCAAGATACATTCTTCTATTCTAATTGTATCTACGTAATATTTTGTTTCTTTGAATAATAATTCCTGTTTTGTAACCACAAAGTACTGTAAGCCTGCCAAAATGAAAAGTATATATGATCAACTTCACAAGATTGGGATCAACATCTTTACTTTGGTGTCTGTGTTGTTTCTCCACCCCCTCTTTCACCGACTCCTCACCATCCCTTCGTCTCCTGAGACACCCTGTTGGAGGTGGTCTCCGATATGTCTTCTTCCTAAGCACAGCTCTTTAAGCTGTGTTCTCCATTTCTCTTTCCTCAGTTTATGTGTTGATCACTCTGATGCCTGGTGCAATCATGTTTTCTCAGCACAGGGGCCTGAGGAGGGCATTGTCTTCAGTAGCTAAAGGAGAAGAGAAAGGACTCCTTTAGTGGTGGTGAGCACTTTTTCCACAAAAGCAACGCAGGGTTTATGATCTCCTGATTCCACCTTGTGGGCAGAGAGTGTCATAGCACCAGGAAGCCAGAGGCAGTATGAAGTGGGTGAGACCCCCAGGGAATGAGGCTTTGCTAAGCGGGGTCTCTCTAGCTCAGCCTGATGGCAGTTTCCAATTGAAACAAAGTTCTGAGGGATCTTAAAACAGTAGCCTTCGTCATCTCCATCATTTCTTTGATTCTTCCAAAGCAAGTGTGTTTCTGGGATCCCACAGCTTGGCGTTTTCTGTAATCCCCACTCCAGGGGTGTCATACAAGCCCTCCCCCATGCCACTGTGAACTCACACCTAGTTGTTAAAAAGAATAGGGCTCTGACCATGGATGGGAAATAAACATTCACATAGTTTAACATTTAGAGAACTCAGTAGGAGGAAAGTTCACTATTAAATTAATCAGTCTAATAAAGTTAATAAGCCCTCAGAGCTTCTAAGAAGGCCCCTAGTCATGTGTTCTTGTAAGTTGCATACTTAATGTTTTTCAGTCTCTTAAATAGCTCTCGCTAGCCCTCTCCTAATTACATGAGCTTCCTTCTCCACAAAATCTGAATACACCCCTAGCTGGACTGGTGAGTATCAAAAGTATGCCTGGGAATTTCATAGGATATGGCTGTCAAGAAGTGCTAGGGATTCTTGTTATTAACTCTTGTGCTATGGGTGTTCTATTAAGAAATTTGGAGCCCGACCCCACAATATGTAGATCGGAGCCAACTTTTTCTTCTATCAGACGCAGAGTCTCTGATTTGATATCAAGCTCCTTGATCCATTTAGAGTTAACTTTAGTGCATGGCGAGAGGAAGGGATTCAGTTTCATTTTGTTGCATATGGATTTCCAGTTTTCCCAACACCATTTGTTGAAGATGCTATCCTTCCTCCATTGCATGCTTTTAGCCCCTTTATCAAATATAAGATAGTTGTAACTTTGTGGATTAGTCTCTGTGTCCTCTATTCTATACCATTGGTCCACTCGCCTGTTTTGGTACCAGTACCATGCTGTTTTTGTCACTATTGCTCTGTAATATAGTTTGAAATCTGGTATCGCTATACCGCCTGATTCACACTTCCTGCTTAAAATTGCTTTTGCTATTCTGGGTCTTTTATTTTTCCATATGAATTTCATGATTGCTTTATCTATTTCTACAAGAAATGCCATTGGGATTTTGATTGGCATTGCATTAAACCTATAGAGAACTTTTGGTAATATCGCCATTTTGATAATGTTAGTTCTGCCTATCCATGAACAGGGTATATTTTTCCATCTTCTAAGATCTTCTTCTACTTCTCTTTTTAGGGTTCTGTAGTTTTCATTGTATAAATCTTTCACCTCTTTTGTTAGGTTGATTCCCAAGTATTTTATTTTTTTGGAGGATATTGTGAATGGGGTAGTTTTCCTCATTTCCGTTTCAGAGGTTTTGTCGCTGATATACAGAAATGCCTTTGATTTATGCGTGTTGATTTTATATCCTGCCACTTTGCTGAATTCATTTATTAGTTCTAGTAGTTTCTTTGTAGACCCTTTTGGGTCTTCTAAGTATAGTATCATGTCATCTGCAAATAGTGATAATTTAAGTTCTTCTTTTCCTATTTTTATGCCTTTAATTTCTTTCGTCTGTCTAATTGCTCTGGCCAGTGTTTCGAGAACTATATTGAATAGAAGTGGTGATAGAGGGCATCCCTGTCTTGTTCCAGATTTTAGAGGGAATGCCTTCAACTTTTGTCCATTCAGAATGATGCTAGCCTGAGGCTTAGCATAGATAGCTTTTACAATGTCAAGGTATGTTCCTGTTATCCCTAGTTTTTCAAGTGTTTTGAACATAAAGGGATGCTGTACTTTGTCGAATGCTTTCTCTGCGTCTATTGAGATGATCATATGGTTCTTATCTTTAAGTCTATTGATGTGGTGAATAACATTTATTGATTTCCGTATATTGAACCAGCCTTGCATACCAGGGATGAATCCTACTTGATCATGGTGCACAATTTTTTTGATGTGTTTTTGTATTCGATTCGCCAGAATTTTATTGAGGATTTTTGCATCTAGGTTCATTAGAGATATTGGTCTGTAGTTTTCTTTCTTTGAGGAGTCTTTGTCTGGTTTCGGAATCAGGGTGATGTTGGCCTCATAGAATGAATTTGGAAGAGCTCCCTCTTTTTCTATTTCCTGAAATAACTTGAAAAGTATTGGTATTAATTCTTCTTTAAAGGTTTTGTAAAACTCTGCTGTATACCCATCCGGTCCTGGGCTTTTCTTGGTAAACTAAAAAGTTTTTTCTCAGCAAGAGAAACAATAAGAGAGGTAAATAGGGAGCCTACATCCTGGGAACAAATTTTTACTCCTCACACTTCAGATAGAGCCCTAATATCCAGAGTATACAAAGAACTCAAAAAATTAGACAATAAGATAACAAATAACCCAATCAACAAATGGGCCAAGGATCTGAACAGACACTTCTCAGAGGAGGACATACAATCAATCAACAAGTACATGAAAAAATGTTCACCATCTCTAGCAGTCAGAGAAATGCAAATCAAAACCACCCTAAGATACCATCTCACTCCAGTAAGATTGGCAGCCACTATGAAGTCAAACAACAACAAATGCTGGCGAGGATGTGGAGAAAAGGGTACTCTTGTACATTGCTGGTGGGACTGCAAATTGGTGCGGCCAATTTGGAAAGCAGTTTGGAGATTCCTGGGAAAGCTGGGAATGGAACCACCATTTGACCCTGCTATTGCCCTTCTCGGACTATTCCCTGAAGACCTTAAAAGAGCATACTACAGGGATACTGCCACATCGATGTTCATAGCAGCACAATTCACAATAGCTAGACTGTGGAACCAACCCAGATGCCCTTCAATAGATGAATGGATAAAAAAAATGTGGCATCTTTACACAATGGAGTACTATGCAGCAATAAAAAATGACAAAATCATAGAATTTGCAGGGAAATGGATGGCACTAGAGCAGATTATGCTTAGTGAAGCTAGTCAATCCCTAAAAAACAAATACCAAATGTCTTCTTTGATATAATGAGAGCAACCATGAACAGAGCAAGGAGGAAGAGCAGGAAGAAAAGACTAACATTTAACAGAGTCATGAGATGGGAGGGAAAGGGAGAGAAAAGGGAAATTGCATGGAAATGAAGGGAGACCCTCATTGCTATACAAAATTACATATAAGAGGTTGTGAGGGGAATGGGAAAATAAACAAGGAGAGTAATGAATTACAGTAGATGGGGTAGAGAGAGAAGAAGGGAGGGGAGGGGAGGGGGGATAGTACGGGATAGGAAAGGTAGCAGAATACAACAATTACTAATTGGGCATTATGTAAAACTGTGGATGTATAACCGATGTGATTCTGCATTTGGGGGAAAATTGGGAGTTCATAACCCACTTCAATCTAATGTATGAAAATATGATATGTCAAGAGCTTTGTAATGTTGTGAACAACCAATAAAAAAAAAAATAAAAAAATAAAAAAAAAAAAAAAAAAAAAAAAAAAAAAAAAAAAAAAAAAAAAAAGAAGTGCTAGGGAGAGGGGAAAGAGAAAGAAGAAAATAGAAGCACCTGATTGGGAAGGAGGCTGACTGGATTGGCTTTGGGTTAAAATTCAGAGCTTAGTAAATCCTGAGAAATAGCCCAGTGCCTCAGGCTTTCCTTTCACTCTCTTCCTGCTTCTGGATTTGCCAACTTGATCTCCTTGCGCCTATCCAGGCCACCAAGATGGCCCCCTGACAGGAATATTGAATTGAAAGAGATTTGGCAGGTGATCCAGAGTAGTACGCCTGATGAAAAGGTTACTGTTTTTGCTTTGTTTTGTTTTGTTTTGGGATTAAAACACTTGCTATAATTATTTAGAAACTTTTAATTAATTAAACTCAACAAAATTGAAATACTTTTTCTTAAATTTAGAAACTTTAGAACCTTAAAAAATATATGTTTCCTGTGTATTTGTCCTTTGTTACTTAATATGCATTCTCTAGGAGTGATGCCAGTTTTAACTTGTCTCTTCTATTTGATCAACAGACGTAGGGAGTTCAATAAGTTTAAATGCATCAACTTTTTTATTGAAATGTACTTTATAATATCTGCTTTCTATATTTTGTTTAGGAAATATTGACTAATTGCAATGTCATAGATATTTTGTATTTTCTAAGATTGAAAATTTTCTAAGACTGAATTTTGTATTTTCTAAGATTGAAATTTAAATTTTCATACTAAGATCTTTATTTATGGCTCGTGTTTCTATTTGATATGAGGTAGAGAAGTTCACCATTTCATTAGCATATGAAAATCACAAATTCTAATATTGGTTTTGCTTATTGACATGGAATGTCTCCATTTTACACAAAACTGATATTTATACTTGTGTCTGTTTCAGCCCCTAGGATATTCCTTATACTAAACTGTCTTTCCAGAAAGAATTAAAATACTGAGCAAAGGAGAATGGATTCCAGGTGGCTAATCATTCTCCTGGAGTGGGCACATCATATGTCAGGTGTCATACCTGATGTCCTAGTTTCTCTCTACACTTACCTCCCTGGCTTGAAAAAGGGGAGGGATGTTCTTCACCTCTACTTTGCCTGCATCTGGCAAAATGCCTGGTGCTTCAGCACTGTGCACAGTTTGTTAAAGAACAGAGCATTTGGCATGGTGACAATGGAGATGACTCCTCAATTGATGTCTACTGATCACCAATGGAGCTGGACACTGACTATCACTGTGTTGTTCTCCTCTGCCTCTCCAGAACCAGCCTTTGTGATTCTTAAGTCTGAACTCTGAAACCTTCTCTGACTCACTTCCAAGTCTACAGCCAAACCCAGCTTGGCAGTCCTGACTGTAGCTAAAAGGTCCTGACACTTGTTTTAGCCTTTCTTCAAAGAATTGGTTTCATATCATTTTCATATCCTGTGTCTAATAAACAACATTGGATTTGGCTAACAGGAAAATTTCCAGAGATCTCATTTCAATAAAAGTCTATTTTGAGTAAGATTCTTCCATGTCTCCAGGGTGGATATTAACACTTTGTTAAGACCTTCTTATAGGAACAAATGTATAAACTCATTGCTTATATAGGATGAGGACTCAGTGGCCCAAGATGGGCTCCATTTACTCTAGAGAAAAGAATTCCTGGGAAGAACTTGCTGGGACCTGGATGAGGCTGTGTAATTCTTAGTCTAGTGAACAGGCGGTGCAGTATCTCTTCACTACTAAGCATGCTGAGCAGCAGAGAGTCCTCACTTGCCTCAAAGCTGTAGGTCTCTGAAAATATGGGAAGACGCAGGAATTAGAAGGGGTGAGAGTGAGAGTGAAGAGCTTAGGGTGGTCTCACCTCAAAACTTCCTCCTGGTTCTGTTTTTCCCTAATGGAATGTAGATATTGGTACATTTTTGAAAGTTTTTCTAAAACTCTGATGCCCCAACATTTCCTTCTCTTTACTAGCCCTTGGACATTTGAAGCCTGAGGGGTCTGCAGTGCCAAACATTCCTTTCTTTCATGAATGACTGAACACTTTTCAGTGAGAAAAATCTCTTTATTTAATTTATCCTATTCTGTGGCTAATATATCCTATTCTGTGATCCTTTTGATCTACTCAGAGTTGTGGCTTTTCTCTTATTAAAATTTACAACATGATTAAAGCCTTTTCCCTTCACCTTTGGAATGAAAATTTTGTGTGGTTTTGAAGTCAAGAGAGGAAGCAGTATGTTTAGAACTGTGGCCAGAGGAAGAGCACAGGGATGTATGAGATCATTAACATTAGAAAAATTCAAATTTCAAATGTGAGGTAAAATGTTTATTAGTATCATGTCACATGCTAAACATCTGCCTTTTCGTCAAAGTAGGTAGGTAGATAGACAGTTATATCTTAGTGATTCTCAAACATTGTTGGTAGAAATACATAAGATAAGATCACTTGAAAGCAAATATGGGAGCTGAGAATCCAGCTCAGAGGTTGAGCATTGTCCTGGTGGGCTTTAGGCTCTGGTTCTGATCCCCAGAGACACAGAACACAAGGTGTTGAGAGCTGAAGGGAGAGAGTAGAAGAGAAACTCAATAACGCAACCCAGATTAAGCATTTTAGTGTGGATACTTTATATGTGTGAGTGAGAATGCTCTTAAAAACAAAAATTCCACTTTTTTGTGGTGAAAATTAGACTTCAAAGGGAGGTGGACCCACAGTTATCACTTCTAGTATCTAGAGGTAGGAACACACATGATTTTACCTCTCAGAGTACTTGACTTCTTTTTACCCTAGTTCTTAATAGCAAAAAATTGAGCAATAACATCTGGGCTAGGAGCTGGGGTTGTTGCTTAGTGGTAGAGTGAGGGGTGGGGCTGTGTTTCCCATAGGGAGCCTTCAAAACACAGAGGAAAGCTATTCCACTCCTCTGCTCCAGGAGAGTAGATGTTCAGGTAGGAGCCTGGAACAAAAGAGGGCCAAATCAGGGCACTGAGAGGGTCTTCCAGGCATTCAGAGATGGGGGGTTGTGGGGAGCTAGAACCCACTTGAGAAGCCCCTGCTATGAAGAAGCAGAAGGAGGGGAGGGTCCAGGCAGTGCCAAGATACCTCAGCACAAGAGGAAATAGGGGAAGCACAGGAGGGGATTGGAAATGGGGATCTGAAATCAAGGGACACGGACTGGGTCCTCGAGAAGGGCAGCCAGGGGCTCAAGCAAGAGCCAGGCAGAATGGAGAGCAATGTGCCAGGGCCAGTTAAGGCAGGGCAAGGGGTACATGAAACCTCACAGGGCTGGGGAAGGGAGGGAGGAAAG
The DNA here is from genome assembly GCF_052094955.1 of Ictidomys tridecemlineatus. Taxonomy (NCBI): domain Eukaryota; kingdom Metazoa; phylum Chordata; class Mammalia; order Rodentia; family Sciuridae; genus Ictidomys; species Ictidomys tridecemlineatus. Next base: position 198,425,510 of record NC_135477.1, read on the forward strand.
AAAGAGGAGTGGGTGGCACACCGGGAGGGAGTCTCAAGGCTGTCAGTGTTCTGGAGCAGGGTCCGGGCTTGAGAGGTCAAAGGGTCCAGGCAAGGGACAGGGCTATATTTTCCCAAAGGGAGCCTGCAGAGCCAAGAGGCCAGGTATAGCACCCTGGTCCAAGTGAGCATCCTGGGAAAGGCACCTGGAAAAGGGGTGTGGCAGGGACAGGGACCACAGGAGGGCCTAAGGAGGGCACAGCATGAAAGGCCAGAAGAAAGGATTTGTTGGATGGGGGTCAGGATCCCAGCAAGGAGCCCCTGCTAGGGACCTAGTGGAGGGCCCATGCCAGGGGAGAGCAGGGAAGGGCAGGGCCGGGAAGGCTGGCCGCACTAGAGTACTGCAGTACAGGAGAACCAAGGGGATCAGGAAAGCAGCCCCAGAGAGGGCCGTGCAGTGAAAGCCCAGAGACACACGGAGCAAAAAGGGATACCAGAGGCTTAAGTGAGGAGCCAGGTAAGAAAATGCAGAGCCAAGGGCCAGGGCTGGGGCAGGAGACTCAGGACAGTGGACAAGGCTGGGGAGGGAAGGCAGGGGATCCACCAGGAAGGAGGCAGGCTCCAGGCCCAGGGCCACTGCCAGGTGTTAGGGTTCTGCTAGCAGGACCAAGGGCCCAGGGAGAGAAATTGGCCCAGGTGAGGGGCAGGGCTCTCTTTCCCATAAGGCACCCTGGCCCAGTTGAGAATCCAGAGACAGGGACCGGGCAAAGGGGGTCTGGCAAGGGACAATGGGAGGAGGAGGGTGATAGGAGGGCATGGAGGAAGGTGATGGTGGGTGTGGAGAGGTGCCTGGTGCCAAAAGCCAGGACTTAAGTCAGGAGCGCCTGAAAGGGACCCATGCAACCAACCAGGTTGAGGGAACCAAGGAGCAGGAGACCCAGGAGTGTCAGAGGAGAGCTAGAGGGGAAGAGGAGGAAGGGGCTGCACCAGGACCAGGAGACAGAGAGCTGTTTAAGGAGCACAGAAGAGCACCATAGAGGGCCCAAGTGAGGGACCCCTAGGTCAGACCCTACAGGAAGTGTCACCACACTACCCCATGTGATACTAGGAATGGGTTCAGGGGCTCAGCTGAGTAGCTAGGCCCAGGACTGGAGCAAGCAGGCTTAGGATTAGGGAGGGCTGGGTTGGTATTGGGGCAGCATGCAAGGTGAGAGGTCAGGGGAGGGAAGAGTGGAGATCACTCAGGGTAAGGTCAGCACAAGTTCCAAGTCGACCTCCAGGTATCAAGGTGCTGGCAGTTAAGAGGGCTCAGGTGAGGGGCAAGGATGTGTTTCACATAGGGAGACTTCAGGGCGCAGAGAACAGCCATTCCACTCCTCTGCTCCAGGAGAGTAGATCCTCAGAGAGGGACCTGGAACTAAAGAGGGCCAAATGAGGGCACTGAGAGGGGCTTCCAGGCATGCGGCTGTGTGTGTGTGTGGGGTAGGTGGAAAGCCAGGATCCATTTGAGGAGCCCCTGCTAGGAAAGAAGCAAGGGAAGGGGAGGGTCCAGGCAGTGCCAGGATATCTCAGCACAAGGAGAACAGAGGGGAGGCATAGGAGGGGGCCGGAAATGGGGGCATGAAATCAAGGGACAGGGACTGGGTACTCAAGAAAGGAGGCCAGGGGCTCAAGCAACAGCCAGGTCCAGGAATGAAGAGCCGTGTGCCAGGGCCAGGGCAGGGGTGCATGAAAATGCACAGGGCTGGGGAGGGGAGGGAGGAGAGAAAGGGGAGTGGGTGGCACAGGAGGAGGAAGGTTCAAGGGTGTCAGGGTTCTGGAGCAAGGCCAGGGCTGAGAGAGACCAAAGGGTCCATGCAAGGGGCAGGACTACCTTTTCCCAAAGGGAGCCCACAGGGCAAAGAGGCCAGGTTCAGGGTGAGCATTCTGGGAAAGGCATCTAGAAAAGATGCCCTGCCCAAACAGGGAAGACAGGGGGGCTCAAGCAGAGTACAGTGTGAAGGGCTAGAGGATGGGGGTTGGTGGGGTGGGGGCCAGGACTCCAGCAAGGGGCCCAGTCTAGGGACCTAGTGGATGGTCCATGCCAGGGAGAGCAGGGACGGGTGCGCCAGGAAGGCTGGCAGCAGTAGAGTCCTGCAGAACAGGGAAGCCAAAGGGATCAGTGGAGCAGCCCAATGGAGGGGCTTGCAGTCAAAGCCCAGGGACTCATGGAGCAAGATGGGTCACCAGAGGCTCTAGTGAGGAGCCAGACCAGGGTATGGAGACACAAGCAGCAGGGTTGGGGCATGGGGGTCAGGAAAGTGGACAAGGCTGGGGAGGGAAAGCTGGGGATTTGGCAGGGTAGAGCTTGGCTCCCCAAACAGTTCCAGTGCCAGGTGTCAGGTTCCCAGGTGCAGGAACAAAGGCCCAGGGAGAGCAAGGGGCCCAGGCAAGGGGCAGGGCTTGTTTCTAATAATGTGCCCAAAGGGGAGAAATTGGTTATTCCATGACCTGGAGACAGAAGATTGGGCAAGGGCCACAGAGAGAAGCACACTAGGGGGCCAAGCAAGGGACCACCAGGTAATATCCATTAAGAAGCACGGACAAGATACCCTATGCAACTTTAGGAAGGCAATCAGGAGCTAAGGCGAGAAACCTGGCCTGGGAACTGGAGTGGGCAGGGTCAGGATTAGGGAGAGCTGAATTGGGGTATGGGCAGCATGCAAGGCTAGAGGGCAGGGGAGGGATGGGAAGGGATCACTCAGGGCAAGGTTGGCACAAGTCCCAAGTCCACTACCAGGTTGCAAGTTTCAGGAGGCAAAGGGGGCTCAGGCAAGGGGCAGGGCTGTAGGGAGCCTTCAGGGCACAGAGGCCAGCCAATACCACTTCTCTGCCCCAGGTGAGTAGATCCTCAGAGAGGAACCTGGACTAAAGGAGGACCAAAGGTGGGCACTGTGAGGGAAACCTGGCATGCAGAGGTGGAGGGTGGTCAATGGGGAGTTAGGAGTAATTCTAGGAGCCCCAGCTAGGGAGAAGCAGGGTGTGGAGAGGATCCTGGCAGTTCCAGAATACCACAGCACAACAGAAACAGAGGAAAGAACAGGAGAAGGCCAAAAAAGGGGGCCTGAAATCAAGGTACATGGATAGGGTCTGGTGCAAGGGGCACCAAGGGGAGCACATGATAGGGGGCCCAAACAAGGGGCCCCTAGGTCCAAACCCGACTCAGAGATAAGCCACGGGATGCCTCGCAATGCCATGCAATGCGACGTGTTGCCACACGAAGACAAGCTAGGATGAACCCTGTTAGGAGCCCAACCTAGGAGCCAGGCCCCGGGACTGGAGCTAAAAGCTTCAGGGTTCCAGAAGGCTGGCTTGGGTTAGGAGCACCACACAAGACAAGAGGGCAGGGGAGGGAAGGGAGGGAATTGCGCAGCCCAAGGTGGGCACAAGGCCCATGTCAACTGCCAGGTGTCAGGTTTCCAGCAGCCAAGGGGGCCCAGGTGAGGGGGAGGGCTGTGTTTCCCATAGGGAGCCTTCAGGGCAAAGAGGCCAGCAGATTGCACTCCTCTGCAATCCAGGGGACTAAATCCTCAGAGAGAGACCTGGACCCAAGTAGGGCCAAATGAGGGCCCTGTGTGGGGGAACAAAGATAGCGTCAGCATGAAACTGAGTAGCTAGGTTGGAGGGGACCCGGGACCCATTGAAGGAGCCCAAGCTGGGGAGAATCAGGGGGAGCGGAGGGTCAAGGCAGTGCCAGGATCCCACAGCACCAGGGCAACAGAGGGGAGTCCCAGGAGGGGGTGGAGCAAGGGACCTGAAATCCAGAAAAGGGGACAGGGTCAGGGTCCTGAAGAAGAGTGGCCTGGGGCTCCAACAAGGAGCCAGGACCAGTCATGGAGAGCCATGTGCCAGGGCCCCCATCAGGCCCGAGTAGGGGAGGGAATGCAGAGAGGGGAGAGAGGGGAGCAGGTGACAGAGGGGGAGGCAGTCACTTAACCACACTTAAGGGGAGCAGGTGGCACAGGGGGAGGTAGGCACTTAACCACAGAAGCACATCCTCATGCTACCCATTTTAAAAATTTTTATTTTTTACTTTTGGATGGACACAATATCTTTATTTATTTTTATATGGTGATGAGGATGGAACCCAGTGCCTTGCATGTATGAAGCAAAACCTCTACTGCTATAGCCCCTGCCTCTTCAGCCCTTTTTTTATTTTTAAATTTTGAGACAATGTCTTGATAAGTTGCTTAGGTCCTGGGTAAATTATTGGGGGTGGTCTCATACTTTTGATTCTTCTGTCTCAGCATCTCGAGTCACTAGGATTACAGGCCTGTGCCACTGGGCCTGGCACAAGTAGGAATTATCAATTGAACAATTTTTATAGCAAACTTATAAGAAGAGAAAATAGATGGGCCTAGTGGCACATACCTGTAATCCCAGTGACTTGGGAAGCTGAGACAGGAGGATTACAAAATCAAGACCAGCCTCAGCAACTTAGCAAAGCCTTAAGCAACATAATGTTGCTGTCTCAGAGTAAATGTAGTTCAGTGGTAAAGACCCTGGGTTAAATCATCAGTGTGAACAAACAAATAAAAAGATAAAGAATGAGACCTAAGTTTTTTTTTTACAGTTTTTTAAAAAATGTTTTTAATTGTAGATGGACACAATACCTTCATTTTATTCATTTATTTTTTTATGTGGTGCTGAGAATTAAACCCAGTTTCTCACACATGCTAGGCAAGTGCTCTACCACTGAGCTACAACCCCATCCCTTCTTATAGTTTTTGACCTAAAAATATTTTTAACCTTTCTAGAATGATTCTAAAATTTTGCAAGTCAAAATTTTTACTTAAAATATAATTTACTTTACATGAGTGATGTACACAATTTATGAAAACATTTGTTGTATAAACAAAACTTTAATAATCAATTAATATGTACATATTAACACCTTGTGCATCACCCTCAGTTTATGGTTCAAGATGATGGTGATGATGATGATGACGACGATGATGACAATGATGGCAAGGATGATGATGAAGCCTGATTTAGTTAAGAGCATTCTCTGTGGCCAGGCATAGAGGTTGGTGCTTTCCTATGGTCTCAGCTACTATGGAGGTTGAGTTGGATACCAGACTGGGCAATTTAGAAAGCCACTGTTTCAAAATTTAAAGAGCCTTGGGGTGTAGTTCAATGGTACTGTGTTCCTGCATTCAATCCCCAGTGCCAGGAAGAGTGTGGGGAAAGAAGAGTTGGTGGAAGTGGATTGTTTGAATTTGAATTACTGGCTCTTACTCCTACTGACTGTGTTGTCTGAAGGAAGTTACTTAATCTCTGTACTTTAATTTCCTTATCTATGAGAGGTGATGATGATAATGATCATGATAATAATAATACCTATCCCATAGGCCAGTTATGAGGATCAACTGAATTAAAATCTGCACCGTTTTAAAATAGTGTTTAGCATGCAAATTCTTTTTTTTTTATTTTTTTTTTAGAGAGAGGGAGAGAGAGAATTTTTAAATATTTATTTATTTTTTTTTTAGTTTTCGGCAGACACAACATCTTTGTTTGTATGTGGTGCATCGAACCCGGGCCGCACGCATGCCAGGCGAGCGCGCTACCGCTTGAGCCACATCCGCAGCCCAGCATGCAAATTCTTGATGAATGAGAATAGTGCCTAGCATAGAGAATGCACAAAGTAACTATTTATTAAACAAAGCAATGATAATTAATATTCACTGCAAACTTACTGTGTGCCTATTTCCAAATTTATTACTTTGAGCATATTATTGCTTTTCATTCTCCCAGAATCCTATATGAAGGATAGAGATTCAGGTTATATATGAGGAAACCTGAAACCCAGAGTGCTTAAATAATTTTTCCAAAGTGGCACAGCTAGTGTGTAGCAGAATTAAGATACAGTTAGCCTATCTCTATCTAGAAGTTATATTACTAACCACTGCATGTCCTTGTTGCATTTTAACCATTCTACTATTGATTAAGTTGCTTTTGTACAATTTGGGATCCTCTATAACCTCAATGAGCTGCATAAATATTCAACTTTGTCATTCTCTTCTAACTTTTTGTAAGTATTCAGATAAATCTTAATTTATTCATATTTCTTTAGATCAAGGTATGCACATTTTTTTTGAGACAGTTTCTCCTTATGCTGTCCAGGCTGTGCTCAAATTTATAATCCTCCTACCACAGCTCTCTGTGTAGATGAGATTTCAGACATGTGCCACCATGCCTGGCTAGAGATATATTTAATGCCAAACAAAATAACATAGCTGTCTTTAATAAGCACATTAGAATAACAAAGATGTTTTTAGGTTTACAAATATTCTGTCTCTGCTAATAAGGAGATTACTTGAATTATTTAATCTATTACTTTGGTGACTAAATATTTTATTTGTTTGACCTCAGATTTAAATCTTCAGAAGTAGAACAAGGCCAGAGGTATCAGGTATTGAACTTAAGGGTGCTTAAACACTAACCCATATCTGAAGCCACTTTCACTCATGTTATTTATTTATTTATTTATTTATTTATGTATCAAGGATTGAATTCAGGGACACTCAACCACTGTGTAACATCCCCAGCCCTATTTTGTATTTTATTTGGAGACAGGTTCTCACTGAGTTGCTTAGAGGCTCACCATTGCTAAAGATGGATTTTAACTGGTGATCCTCCTGTCTCAGACATGAGAGCTGCTGAAATTAGGGGCATGTGCCACCTTGCTTGCCCCTACAGCCCTTTTTATGTTATTATATTTTAATATATTTTTAGATGTTGATGAACCTTTATTTTATTCACTTATTTATATGCAGTGCTGAGAATTGAACCCAGTGCCTCATACACGCTAGGCAAGTGCTCTGACACTGAGCCACAACCTCATTCTCCTTTTTATGTTATTTTGATACAAAGTATTCCTAATTGCTGAGGGCCTTGCTAAGTTGCTAAGGCTGACCTCAAACTTGCAATCCTCCTACCTTAGCCTCTTGAGTAACTGGGATGGCAGGCCTGTGCCATCACACATAGGAAAGTCCATATATTTCAACAAACAATAGGATCATTATGAGGCTCTTGAAACATCAAAAAGGTAAACTTAGAGCCATGGATTTCAGTACTTTGAAATTTTTTTCTTTGCTAAGAATTGAACCCAACATTTTGTGCATGCTAGGTTGGAGTGGCACCCCCTTTCTTCACAGAAAAGTCTTAACTGGGCTTCTTCAGAAATCTTCACCATGGTTAATTTTAGACTGTCAGCAAAAGAGTCTCTGCAAAAGAGTTCAGTGTCGATAAACTTTCTATTTTCATATTGCTCTGTTTTAGTTGGTCACTGGCTGAGAAAATACCAGCACTCCAGGTGCTGGACACCCCCTTACTAGTTTTTCACAAACATATCCAGTATACTAGTTTGAAGAAATGTGCAAACAAGCTCTGGTCTTGAGCTGGGGATTCACAGAGATGTCTACATTTTTAAGATAAGTTACAACTGGGCTCCATGTTAACAACTGGCAGGGGGATGAAAGAAATGGGAGAAGAAGCTCTCCCCTTCTCAGGTGTTGTTCTTTAAGGGTTAACTTTCCCAAAACAGGGATAAAAGCTGCTTTTATATGAACTTTTGAAGATTGTGAACTTCTGAGTCCCTCCCCTTATGCTGTGTATAAAACTCTGAAACTACCTGAACTCGGGGTTCAGGGGGATTAATTGATTATAGCAAAAGCTGTTCCCGCTGAACCTGGATGGAGCCAAATAAAACTGTTTCCTGCTATCTTTGATGGTTTGTCTCATTTGTCCCTACAACAAGGCAAGTGCTCTACCAATGAACTACACCCCTCCCTAGCTCAGCTTTAAATAATTTTCATTTCCTTTCTTATATTTGTAAATATTTTATTGATTTATTTAATTTAATGCCTTTATTTATCTTTATATGGTACTGAGGATCAACCCCAGGGCCTCATACATGTTAGGTGAGTGTTCATGCTAGGCCTGTAAATATTTTTAATTGTTGTAATAGAGGATGTCATTCCTCCATCATATACCCCTACTAGGGATAGAAGGACTTGCAGCTAACACCATCTCCCACTTCAAAACCTGTTGTGATGGGCAATGGTGCAACTTATGCAGTCAAGGGGGAGAAATAAAGAATGTCCACAAGCCCCAGGCCTGTAAATACTTTTTATTATTGTAATAGATGTTTCAATAAATATTGCTTCATTACAGGGAGAAAACGGCAGGATGAAAGAAATCTCCTACAGAGTCAAGGTGTGTTCATTTACCAACTCTCTCCCAATTAGAGGTATTGGATATGCCCTTACTCCTGCTCCACTGGGACCCAGTCCAGACCCATCAGTCATTTTTCCCACTTGAGGTTCATGGTGTCTGTAGTATTGTGTGCATTGGATATTCTAAGGATGGCCTTAGGCCTTTACCTTAGCAACTCATTTTAAAACTCCATTTTGAGTCTTGCAGCCCCACCAGGCACACCTATGGAGCCCTCCAATATGATAATTAGGCATAGCCCTGACATAAACAAGTCACTTCTCCCCAAATTGACAAACTCAGAGTGAGGTCTGTGTCATGTTGCCCTTGCCCCAAAAGGGGGAGAGGCAAGAATATCAGGGTGGGGACCACCTGATGCTTTAACCATCAGATGATTTAACCTCAGGGCAAATGATGTCACTGAGAAATCTGGTAGTACCTGACAGAAAATGAAAGGGTGGTCAGAAGCCCCCAAATTTAGTATAAATGATGGAGTAAGTGAATAGACATTTAGCCAGCCGGCACTGATTTCCTCATGCTAGAGAGCCTGATGAGGACCTGGACTGACATCCCAATGTGCAATTTGCTTGATCCTCTGCATCTTCCTCACCACTCCCAAACTCTACAGCCACATCTTGACCCTGGTGAGAAATGCAACTTCTTTCTATGACCTCTCCTCAACTGGCCATCTGCTGAGAGCCATTGCCAAGTAGGAATGACGCATCAAAATTTCCTTGCCAGCGCACCCCATGTTGCTTAGAGGAAGGACTCCTGGAAATGGACTTGCCTTAGTCATTTGCAGTGAACTTGCTCAAGGACCAGGGCAGATTTGGGTTTAGGGCGGATCAGGTTTTAGGGAGTATCCTGTCCTTGGGTTTAGGGCGGTTCGAGTTTTAAGGTGTACCCTGCTGGGAATAGGGCATATCCTGCTGATTAGAGCCTGGTGGAGTAAGTGAATTTTGCCCAGAACGTGAATTTCCCCCAGAATGAGATTGTAGAGTGCCCATGTGAGTTCGGGAATAGAGAATTGCTGTTTGAATCTACAAGGGTGTTAGTGGCTGGTGATTTTGTGCCCAGGCAGACTGCGGCAGCCATCAGCATCACCCCAGGAGAAGCCTACATCAGTCCCTGACCTGATCACCACAGCCTGAGTGAGTGTGCATCTGATGAACTTAGAGCCTAAGGCTTGAGACTTTAGGCCTGACACTTGAGCTTAGCATGTAGTGGAAATGTCTATCATGAGACTGTCATTTTTAAGAGTGTTTTCAGTGTTTAGAATTAATCTATAATTGTTTGCTGTGGATTGATTATGTCTATTGCAGTGCCTAGCATTAAGGATTGTCATTTTCTTGATTAAGAATCTATAGAGTGATGGGGCTGGGGTTGTGGCTTAGTGGTAGAGCACTTACCTTGAATGTGTGAGGCACTGGGTTCAATACTCAGCACCAGATATAAATAAAAAATGAAGGTCCATTAACAACTAAAATGAATAAATGAATAAATAAATAAATGAATCAAAAAACCTATAGAGTAAAATTATATTGAGTTATTTGAGTGAATAAAGCATTGAAAGGGCAGAAGCTTGTAGACATTCTTTATTTCTCCCCCTTGACTGCATAAGTTGCACATTTGCCCATCACAACAGGTATTGAAGTGGGAGATGGTGTTGGCTCCAAGTCCTTCTATCTCTAGTAGGGGTATATGATGGAGGAATGACATTCTCATGGACCCAAGGGAAGGCAGTTATCACTGTCCCCGAGTACAGATATTGGAGACTTTTTCTTGAATGAAAGCATGACAACTGCAAGTGGTGACTCACTTCGCTAGAAGTTCCTGGGTGCAAGAACAATAACCCTAATAGAGGTGCTTTCTCCATTGTAAGAAGCATCTTCCATGGACTTCTTGGGACATGCTAGGACTCATTAAGGTGCTGACCATAAGGAACAACAGCCATAGGCATGCTTTGTCATGTCTGGTTGCAATTGATTAAAAGCTGTAAGGAGCACTAGCAATAGGCATACTTAACATTACAATTTATAGGGAGAACAGCTCAATGGACATGCACAAAGAATATGTCTTGTTGCAAATACACATTATCTCACTGGACATAACCAGTGGACATTGACTTTCACTGGGTGAAACCAATTACCAATGTACATCACCAACTTCAAACAATATTTAAATCACTTGTTCTGCCACATCAATGAGGCTGTTCCAAGGACATCAGAGAGACTGGCTGCATTGCTGCAAATCCCCAGATCAACTTCATCATTTCCTGAAATCCAGTTGTTGGCTGCAGAGAACCACCAGACAAGAGCATCTCTCTTCTTTGGCTAAGAGAAGTCATCTGGCAGGAGAGGTATTTTGGGGCTCGAGGTTGCCCTTAGGATTGTGTCATTAGGTTATAGTTTTTAATTAGTGTTCATTGAATGCTAGTTGGGGTGTTCCAGCACACTCAGCACTTTTGTATTAATTGTTTATATTTGATGATTGGTGTGATCGAATATACTCTTGCATTTAAAGACAATCTGCCCCCCGAGTAATTATTAACACCACCACTGGTGACATCCAACTACCCAGATCATCCTGCACAATGTTCTCCGACTCTATTTTGGTTGTGCTGGGTATTAAAGCCAAGAATGCTTTACCCCTTAGCTATATCACCAGTCCTTTTTATATTTAATTTTGAGACAAGGTTTTGCTAAGTTGCTTAGGCTCTTACTATAAGGTCCTTGCTTACCATCTGGATTTCCATCTTAAGTGACAGCCTCCATTTCAAGGAAAAAGTTTCTTTCCTCTCCAAGGGCATTCCTAAATAGGCTCACCACTCCCTCACACCAACCCCACCCTTAACTGCCCACATTAGGACCCCTTGGCTCTGATTCCTGAGTTTGCCCTATAAAAGTTCCAGAACCCAAGTCTGTTTTGCCTCTCTTTATCCTACAGAGAGATGGCCTTTATTTTTCAACTCTGACAAATAAACTGTCATGTGTATCTCTGCCTGGTCTCACTCTTTCATGTCTCACTTGCTCAGTCTCTCGTTCCTTGCTTTCCCTTCACTCACTAAATTGCTGAGCCTGCCCTCCAACTTACCATCCTCCTTCCTCAGTCCCCAGAGTCACTGGAATTGATTACAGGTTTGAACCATTGCTTACAATTACTCCTTTTCTTCTCCTTAACCCTCTCCTTCTTTATCTTCGTGGTGGTACTGGTAGTTGAGCCTGTGAACATTCCACTGCGGAGATATATACCCAACCCTTTTATTATCATTTTTTTAAATTTCTGAGATAGGATCTTACTAATTTTCCTAGACTCATCTTAAATTTGTGATCCTTCTGTTTTAGTCTCCGTAGTAGCTGAAATTACAGGTACACACTATGGAGCTCTAAAGTCTTAAAAAACTTTTTCAGGCCCCCAGCCCACTCACAAATTCCTCTTTCTCTTTCCTTCATCTTCCTGTATTCTGTTGGTCTTAGGGAACAACTTTGCTTTTTTATTTTTTTCCTAGACTTCCGTGAAGTTTTTTTTTCTCTTTTTCAAACCTTGTCTTTGTCCCCTCATAATAGACTGGAGTACATTAAACTAAGAACCCATTCCTTTCCCTGTCTTTAAAAATATAGAAAAATTGACTGCCAGACTCTTTCAAAGTAGGAAAAAATCATTCTGTATAAATTATTCTTATTATCATATTTTTAATAATATAATATAAAATTATTTTATAGCACTTCATGTCATAATTTGATATTGTTAAATGATAAATACTTTATTTCTCTTAACAATATTATTGTGTATTTACATGTAATAATTAATATAAAATTTATATTTTAATGTATAATATTGTTATGGTATTTTAATGGTATAAGTTTTAAAACTTAAATTTAATAAAAATTAAATATAAAATATTACATTAATATATTGTTATATCATTGTTCTATGAAACTGACATAAATATTCTTATGTTTCCACACAACCTGCTGTGAACATAACTGTCTGAACATGGGATGGTTGTTGGAAAGGTGCTGCAAGATTATTTCTCCAATGAGACAGCATTCCTTTATAGTTGCCTGTATTAATTATCTAAAAGAGAATTTGAACCATGGCTTTTATTTTTTATATTTTTTTAGTTGTAACTGGACACAATAACTTTATTTTATCTTTTTATTTATTTTTATGTGGTTCTCAGTATTGAACCCAGGGCCTCGAACGTGGTAGATAAGCATTCTACCACTGAACTACAATCTCAGCCTCTGAACCATGGCTTTTTGAGAACACTTAACACTTAGTAGAATCAATGAATCTGTTGCCATAATTCCCTTACTCTATTCTCTCTAATTAATATCAGCACTATTGCCCTTTAAATATAACTCCCATTTCATTTTTAATATTTTTTTGTTTTAATTAGTTATACGTGAGAGTAGAATGCACGTATGCACTTTGATACATCGTACATAGATGACATATAATTTCTAATTTTTCTGACTGTATATGTTGCAGAATCATGTTGGTCATGTAGTCCTATGTATACATACAGTAATGTCTGTTTCATTCTACTGTATTTCCTATCTTCAAATCCCCTCTCCTTTCCTTCCATCACTTTCCTCTACCTAATCTAAAGTAATGCTATTCTTTCCTAGAGCCCTCGGGGCCTTATTGTGAACTAGCATTTGCATATTAGAGAAAAAATTGGCCTTTGGTTTTGTGAGACTGGCTTATTTCATTTAGCATGATATTCTCCAACTCCGACCAATTACTGGCAAATGCCATAATTTCACTCTTTTTTAAACCTGAATAATATTGCATTGAGTATAGATACCACATTTTCTATACCCATTCACCTTTTAAGGGACACCTATGTTGGTTCCATAGTCTAGCTATTGTGAATTGAGCTGCTATAAACATTGATGTGGCTGTCTCACTATAGTATTTTGATTTTAAATCCTTTGGGTATAAACCAAGGAGTGGGAGAGCTGGGTCAAATGGTGGTTCCATTCCCAATTTTCTGAGGAATCTCCATACTTCTTTCCATAGCGATTGCACCAATTTGCCATCCTACCAGCAATGTATGAATGTATCTCTCCCCCCACATTCTCACCAACATTTATTGTTGCCTGTATTGTTGATGATTGCCATTCTGACAGGAGTAAGATGAAACCTTAGAGTAGTTTTGATTTGCATTTCTCTAATTGCTAGAGATGTGGAACACTTTTTTATATAATTGATAATCAATTATATTTCTTCTGTGAAGTGTCTGTTGAGCTCCTTAGCCCATTTATTGATTGGGTTTTTTTTTTTGGTGGTAAGTTTTTTTGAGTTTTTTTATATCCTAGAGGCTAATGCTTTATCGAAGGTGCATGTTGTAAAGATTTTCTCCTGATTTGTAGGCTCTCTCCTTGCATTATTAATTGATTCTTTGCTGAGAAGAAATTTTTAATTTGAATTCATCCCATTTATTGATTCTTGATTTTACATCTTGCACTTAGGAGTCTTATAAAGGATGTCAGATCAGGGCTGGGGATGTGGCTCAAGCGGTAGCGCACTCGCCTGGCATGCGTGCGGCCCGGGTTCGATCCTCAGCACCACATACCAACAAGAATGTTGTGTCTGCCGAGAAATAGAAAATAAATATTGAAAATTCTCTCTCTCTCTCCTCTCTCAAAAAAAAAAGAAAAAAAGGATGTAAGATCCTAGGCTGACATGGTGAAGATTTGGATCTATTTTTTTATCTTTTAGGTACAGGTTCTCTGTACTAGTGCCTAAGTCTTTGATCCACTTTGAGTTGATTTTTTGCAGGGTGAGAGATAGAGGTTTAATTTCATTTTGCTACATATGAATTTCCAGTTTTATCAGCACCATTTGTTGAATAGGCTATCTTTTCTCCAGTGAATGTTTTTGGCACCCTTGTCTAGTATGTGATAACTGTATTTATGTGGGTTTGTCTCTATGTCCTCTATTCTGTAAAATTGATTGACAAGTTTATTTTGGTGCTAATACCATGCCATTTTAACTACTATAGCTCTGTAGTATAATGTCTGGTATTTTATGCTTCCTGCTTCACTTTATTTGCTAAGGATTGCTTTATCTATTCTGTGTCTCCCATTTTCCCAAATAAATTTTATGATTGCTTTTTCTATTTCTATGAAGAATGTCATTGGGATTTTCATAGGGATTGCATTAAATTTGTATAACACTTTTTGGTAGTGTGGCCATTTTGACAATATTAATTCTGCCTATTCAGGATCATGAGAGATCTTTCCATCTCCTGAGGTTTTCTTCAAATTCTTTCTTTAGTGTTTTGTGGTTTTCATTGTAGAGGTCTTTCACCTCTTTTGTTAGATTGATTCCCAGGTATTTTATTTTTTGAGGCTATTGTGAATGGAGAAGTTTTTCTAAATTCTCCTTCAGTGAACTCATTGTTGACATATAAGAATGCATTTGATTTATGGGTGTTGATTTGATATCCTGCTACTTGGATGAATTCATTTATTAGTTCTAGAAGTTTTCTGTTGAAATTTTTTGGATCTTCTAGTTATATAATCATGTGATCAACAAATAGTTATAGTTTTAGTTTTTTTTTCCTACTTGTATCCCTTTAATTTATCTCTTTTGTTTATTGCTCTGGCTACACTTTCAAAGATGATGTTGAATAGAAGTGGTAAAAGAGAACATCCTTGTTCTAGTTTGTAGAAGGAATACTTTCAATTTTTCTCCATTTAGAATGATGCTGGTCTTGGGTTCAGCAAATATAGCTTTTACAATGTTGAAGTGTGTTCCTACTATCCCTAGGTTTTCTAGCATTTTGAACATAAAGTTGTGCTATATTTTGTCAAATCCTTTTTCCCATTGCATTTTTAGACAATGCTCCTGTGAAATAATGTGCATTCAATGAATGATGGGATTATAATTGGGTAATACACATATAAAGGTATTCCCAATGCTGATAATCTCATTTGACAGTTGATCTAGATGTCTCCTCCACTAGACTGTAAGTGATGAGAGACTAAACCTATTTTCAACTCACCATTTTAGTGAAAGAGACCTAGCATCATGTCTGGACCTGGTGTTTTCTTCATATTTGTTCAACAGATAATGTTGCTTTATTTTGCCTTTAAAGAATTTCTTGAAAATTTTATCTACATTTTAGCAATAAATGTAAAATGATAAAAATATCAGTAGACCCAGGTTATAGATATAATCCTCCTGTGCCCCAGCTTTCTGATTCTTACCCAGAGGATTTAAGGGTTAATCATACATGACACTTTTACCAACTGGTTGAAATAATGTGAAGTAGGTGGGCTAAGGATTATGAAGTTAAGTATGTGCTCCTAAGAAAAGAGTCAAGTTCAGAGTGGCTGTATCCATGCTGATCACATATGCTCCCATGGTCACCCAGCTGAGAGGAAGGGGGACCAAGGCAAAATGACTAATCTCCAATGTTTTACATGAATGTCTTTTAAAAAGTATATCCTTGAAAGGGGATCTCAGTGTGTTGCTCAAACTTGCCTCCAACTCCTAAACTCAAGTGATCCTCCTGCCTCAACTTCCCAAGTAGCTGGGACTACAGGTATGTGGACCAGTGTATCCAGATTCTCACAACTATTTTTTGAGCTCACAAGCTCTGTAAGTCCAATACAACTCAAGCAATCTATTTATAAATAATTGCTTTTCTCTTGCACTAAATGAGTTTTCAATTAAATGCAGCAACATATACAGAACACTTACAACATTAAGAACATGTTGGTTGTGCTCAGTACACAGGTGTTTTGTTCACCACTCATTGTTTTCCCTCTTGCTGCTGGGATCGAAAACAGAGCCTCTTGCCTGATAGGCAAGCACTCTTCCACTGAGCTACATCTCTGCACATGCATGCACACACACACACACACACACACACACACACACACACACACACACAAAGTTTCTTCTTTCTTTTTTTGGGGGGGCTAAAATGGATCTCTACTCTTTGTTTTTACAATGGCTGTACAATCAATTAATCAATTAGTAATAGTATAATAATGAAAAACTAAGTTTCCATATATAAGTATATTACTAATAGGAAAAAAAAAACACCAAAATGGTAAGCTTCACAGCACATTACTGAACTGTTGAATATTATTTAACTTCTAGCAGCTATACAACCTCTCAAAAGTCATTAGTGTTAAGGAGAGATTACAATAAATCACTGAGTTGAACTTAAAGCAGGAGATAGAAACTTTATTCACCAGCCAGCATTCCAGATCCACCAGCTTGTGGGTCAAAAGGTAGGCTGCAAGTTTACAACCTTTGACCTCCTCCCAGGGTTTTAGTACACTTTTTTACAGTCCAAAATCATATTAACACATAAGTGGCTGTTGCTATGATCCAAAACCATAAACAAATGTCATGAGATCTAAAATCATAAGCAGAAAAAAGAGTGGGCCAAAACATCCCTAGGTGAGTACAATTTAAAGAATGGTTACTAACATCTACCCAATCAATCTCAGATATTGTCCAAGAAACAATGGAAACCAAAGAGAGAACACCTTTGCATTGTATAAGAATTGCCATTTTGTGTTGCCAAACATGCTATGCTCAGCAACTCTTGGTGGGTACAGAGGCTGGGCTTTCCATTGGAGAAGCATTTCTTACATGATGTGGAGTCTCAGGGCAAGATTCAGTTTGTTCGGTCATTGCCCAGTTAGCCTGGCTCATAATATTAGGACCCAGAGTTAAATTTTGAAGTCTTAAAATGGTCAGTGGTAAATAAATGACTTAGTGCACAGTTGCCAAACAGCACTAGATCTTCTTTGTCAGAAAAGTGAGGATTTTTCATGTCTTTATTATGCTTAGGTCAGTGAGGATGGGTGGAAATTACTGATGCTTATCACAAAACTAGTCAAGTATGTATGTGAGTGTGTGTAAGAGATTACATAAAATATTTCTATGAAGCCACTCCCATACCTGTACTTTAGGTACAGGAATGTCTGATTAACTTTAAAAAGACAAAAGTAAAACAGAAATTAAAACACCAGTGTCTGATCTCATTTCGGACCACACCTCTTTCCTGTCCTGTCACCACAGACACTTCACCAGCTAGGTAATGAAGCTGAAAAGCAAACAGTCCTGTTTTAACTGTGCCCTACTGTTGTGCAAGGACTATGACCCAGGAAAAAGATTTAGGGTATAGACTCAAGGTTATAAACATGAATTGTGAGCATGTATGTTGGAACATTTTACCTCCTTTGGGAGTGTGGCCATTATTGGGTGTTGGTTGAGGTGGCCTCATGGGTTCTTCCACAGTATTTTCATATAAGTGACCAGACTGGATTGGCGCAGGTGGGCTTTTAATCTGCAAGTGCAGGCTTTTTTTTTTTAATTTTCATTGTTGGTTGTTCAAAACATTACATAGTTCTTGACATATCATATTTCACACATTTGATTCAAGTGGGTTATGAACTCCCATTTCTACCCTGTATACAGATTGCAGAATCACAACGGTTACACATCCACTGGCTTTTGACTTTAGCCCCACCTGTTTAACCTGAAATCTACCTAGGACCCTAGGGATAGTATGGTAACTGCACCCTATTGGTTCTCGCTATTTTCTCTCCTTGCGCCCTCCTTCTATCACTATATAACTTGTCCCTGACACAATAAAGTTGAGATTTGCTGTATCTTCATGGCTGACACAACTCCTGGCTCACTGTGGTTTCTTCCCAATCTTGGGGTGGGGACTGGTTTACGACCCTTACCCTCTCACTCCCCCTTGAAGATGACAGGCTGGTCCTGCCTGTCTCCCATGTACCCTTGTCGCAGAGAGCAACACATGTACCCCTATCCCCTTATGTAACCTGTTGGCAGTGTGACTACTTTGTTTGAAGTGCATACAAAAAGGGCCTATAAAAATGGTAGTGAGGAGGGGCTAAAATGGAACTGGCTAGGGGCTGAAGCTGAAGCTGGCTAATGGCTATGGCTGCCTCTGAATAAAGGATGACCAATATTCCCACCATGTCTTTCATCTTCTTCTATCTGCTAAATCTGTTTCCTGGGTCTGAGCCCCCACATAATAATTGGCAGGATGTTCCACAGGTGAGAGATGATTTAACCTTGGTGGACAGGAGGGACCTGTGGCTAATGAGCACCATGTAGCACTCAGTTGCCAAGGTCCTATTAGCACAAATTCCTGTGTAGAGTCGGGATATGGTGAATAGGTCCCTTGTGAGCATAGAGAAGGCTTCTGATTACCCTGCAGTGAATGTGGATCTGCTGGAGCAGACTGAACTGAGCAGTGTTGCCGAGGTGCCAGCCCATGGCCAAGAACAAAGGTGGCAGTGGTGGTGCCAGTGAGACAGATTAATAGCCTGAGGAGCTACATGCACAGCTGCTGGGGCCATGGGGTAAATGTGTCTTACAGCTCTGAGAGCAAACACTGTTGCATCTTTACCAGAGACTGCCAAGAAGAAGAAGTCACAACATAAGGAAGAAGCCTTGAGAACCAGAGTATGGTTGCCAGAAGAGGATCTGCATACCTTGAAAATACCCCTCAGCCTCCCCCATCATGCTGATGGAGTCCTAGTAGGAGGAAGAAGGTTAATGCCTGCAAGTCCAGCCAGTGGTCAAAGAGAAAAATCAAACAGTGCAGCCGATGGCTCTGATGGGCAGCTGCCAGCAGGGCTGGCCCAGTAGTCAAGTTCAAGTTGAGCTGGCCCAAGTAGTCAAGTTGGAGATGGTGGACTTGGGAAAAGCCCCTGGTCAATTTGTTGTTATGCCTGTGAGATTTAAAGGTGCTGCTGGCTGACAAGGGCAAGACACCCCATGTGCTACATGTAATGGATCCTGCACAAACTTCAGATTTAGATGTACTGGAGGCCACCACGAGCCAGGAGAGCACTGTATACTAGAACCTGGAAGGCACCAGAGAACCCAAATTTGCCAGGAGCCATCCAGTGCCAAGAGAGCCCAAGTGTATTAGGAGCTGGCATGAGCCAAGAAAGAGAGAGGTGCTAGGGCCTATCACCTATGTAGGTGAACCAGAAACAAGCCCATACCTCAGAAGTAAGGCATCCATACACTTCAGTGTTTGTTACACTAACGATTCCAGTCATGGACAATTGCCTGTGTGGCTGGCAGTGGCTCTGAAGACAGAAACAGGCACTGTCTAGTTTGATATAGTTATAAGACAAGGAGGAAGCCAGTGAGCTGAGCTAAATGGTGAAAGCAAATGAAGCGTTCCCCATAGTGATATGTACTGATAGTTGTGCTGTGTATTGGGTGCAAGTTCTGTGTCAAGAGCCTTGGGAGCTAAGCCACCAAGAACAGGTAACTGTGGGGCACATTATGGGTCATGCCCCCCATGACTAGCCCAGGGAATGATGAAGCAGATGCTTTGGCTAGGGTATAGTAGTTAGAGTGGGTGCCTCCCACCAACTCGGTGGCTTAGTTGCACCGCTGCCTTCAATACGCAGGTATGAAGATGATGTGGAATGTAGTCAAAGAGTGGGATTTTCCTTTAAAATGAGGTGCCCTGGTAGAGGCTTACCAGGCATGTGTGGTTTGGGCTCAAGAGTGTACACACTCACCATGCTTTGGATTTCCAGATTGCTAGGTATTGTGGAGACACATCATTTTGACACAATGGTATGTTGACAATCACCCTGTATTGTTCACCTTGGCAGCAGTGAATATGACCACAGGCATGTTGTTTGCCTGACCCAGTTTTCAAGCAAGTCAGTGCACTATGATTTGCACACTGTGTTATCAGCCTTGTATAACCAGCACATCACAATAGAAAGTGACTAACGTACACATTTTACAGGTCAGGATGTATAGTGATGGGCAACTCAGATTCAATGGAAGCTGTAGGTTCCATGTCACCCAGGCTGCAGGAACAATAGAGAGATATAATGGGTTGCTTAAGCAAGAACTTAGGTCTGCAGACAACACACCTTCCACAAAGGGGGTGGGCACAGTGCCTATGGTTAGCTGTGAAAGCTCTGAATGAGAGTCCCCAGTGAGGAGGAACAGCTATGTGGAAGCTTTGCTGTATCACACAGCAACACCAAAATGCATCCAGGTAACAACAAAGGATGTTGAACTTAAGACTGGGTTTGGGAAATGAGGGAATGTTCTTTTGCCTGCTCCCACTGGAATAACTAGGGAATTGGACATGACTCTGGACAGAAAAGTTCTCCCACCTTCACTGGGTAGCCCTGTTAGCCCCACAGGGAACATGTTTGAAGTGTGATTTCCTTGTAATGCCATGGATAACTAATGAAGCCCCTCCCCCTGGATGACTTGTTCCAGGTATCAGAGATGGGACACAAATTTTAAAGTGCACATTTGTTATTTCCATTTGACCAATTATGAGTTCCCTGGTGCTGATGCACACTGAGCTTGCTGGGGTACAGGACCAAGCTGTATAAGTGTGATATCACCATAAGGGAAGCTGCCACTGTGCTTTCCCAGGACTCAAAGCTGGCATGGATTTTCCCAGATGCATGTGATTTACCTTTGCTAATGCTTGTAACTGCTTTGTTCTTTCATCTGTCGGTGTATTCTCACCAACACCACTGTGAACTGTATACATGTATACCAGAGATTCCTTCTGGGTATGAACTGAAATGCTTGTAAGCTTTGCTGAACAACCCTGATGAATCAAGTCTATTCCTGAACAATTGAAAATGGCTAGAAAGACTTTAATTGCCATCTCAGAATGGGATAAAATTGGCAATTACTTTTAGTAATCATAAAGGATGGGGCTTGTCTTTAAGTTGTATATTGTTGCAGGTCATGTTGTTTTGAATACAGGGTTCTGCTCTCCTTGCAAAGGGATCATTACAGAAGACTTCAGATGTGTAGATTATACATTAAGGTATCCTAAAAAGGTAGATTTTGAGGGCAAGCCAGAAATGACTATATTTAGGCTGCCTCACTGAGAATTCTGGTGGGCTATGTTATATGATTAGTCAAGGTCAGAAACACTGTGATTCAGCATATAGACTCAAGGTCATAACCATGAACTTGAAAGCATCCCTCACCCACCCCATGTAACCTGTTGGCAGTGTACCTTCTTTGTTTCGACTGCATATAAAAAAGGCCTATGGAAATGGGTGTGAGGAGGGGCTAAAATGGAACTGGCTAGGGGCTGAAGCTGAAGGGTCGGGGAGACAGGCTAATTGCTATGGCTGCCTCTGAATAAAAGATGGCCCATATTTCTACCATGCATTGCATTTCTTCTATTTACTGAATCCTGAATCTGAGCTTGGTGGAATATAGAACCAAGCTGTACAAGTGTGATATCACCATTCATGGAAACTGTCACAGGTGATCACTGTGTTTTCCCAGGATGCAAACCTGGCAAGGAATTTCAGAGCCTCTGTTCAACACCTGGTGTAATTAAAACCAGGTTAGCACACTTATACTAGGACCTGGATAACTCTGAAATAGAATTAATACACACAGGTAAGAATCAAGGCCTGATGTATTCTCTACTCTCTGTGAATATATGGCATGAAAAATTTTCAAATGATATTTAAGGCAGGAATGAGCTCAAGAAAATCTTTCTCATTAAGATAAGGTGGCAGGGAAGATTTCTAAAAGCCCATTTTTCTGAAGATGAGAAGATTCAGACACCTGAGCCCTGGGTCAAACTGTTGATATGTGTGACTTTGCTGACCTGGCTCATATTTCCTCTGAGGCACTGCATGGAGAGAAGGCCTTGAGGACAATTACTTGAGTAGGGTAAAAAGTTAAGATTGGAATAAAGAACATGCATGCCTTAATTATATATAATTGAGGGTAGGTTCATTTTTTTAAACAATTTTCTTTTATTATAAACAAAGTTGCAATAAAGACTTGAACATGTATTTTCAAGCTACTGGGTGAGCGTGACTCTAGATGAATAGACTTGCTGAGTAGAAGGAAGAGCACAGATAGTTAGTAAAAGTCTCTCAAATCATAGCCAAAAATTTCTCACAAATTCATATTCCAGAATATGTGCAAGTTTTCTACACCTTACATAACAATAATTATTTTTCTACTTGAATTACATGACTAGGCAAAAGTACAAGACTAAAGCCAAAAAACTTTTATTGTATAAATTATCTGCATAATTGAAATCAATATTAAGATGTTTCAAGGCTTGATTGTATCTGTCTATGGCTCATTTTAGATATTTTAGATTTTTTTTATCAATACTGCTTTCAAAAGCTGTTATTAGGGACTATGCCCATTAAATTAAATTTAATCAGAAATTAAGCAAAACTTGTAGACAAAAATATGCATGTTAACTAAAATAAATATGGTATATTATATAGATTAAACTTCAGAGTGAGATCAGCATAACAATGATTTTCCAAATTCTTTGAAGAAATATAAATTTAAGGCTCTTCTGGAAGAAGTTATCCTTGGATTCTTTATATAAAATAAATATGCAGTTTTTATATATTATGGTTTCAAATTTAATTTTACCTCAGTAATATTACTAAATTGTTTTATTCCTTTAAGCACAAGTAGATTTTTGTAAGCTACCTGTTACACAATAACAATGCTAGCATTTCTCAGAATTTAACAATATTAAAAAAAAAAACCAAAAAACAACAGGTATGGGCAGGAGGAGTGAGCATAAAGTTTATTATAGGACAGATAAATCTTGCTTCAGAGACTACTTTGAGGCTGGAGAAATAAGAAGAAAGCAATTTTTAATAATATGACTTTCAATATAACAATTATGCACATCTTTATGAGAAAAGATATAAAAATTGTCAGATGCTTACTCAGGTAATGAAAATATTTGATGTGAGACAAGTAAGAATGTTAGAAGCTATTCCATGTGCAAAAGACAAAAAATAAGGAAGGATGCCAGTGGATGATAGAACTAAAGCTAGTATACTCAGTGTATGTCTACACCATGTAAATGATTCTTAATGTGTAAGTCAGAGATGTTATCTAGACTCAGGAAATGATAAAAATCTGATTCTTGGAAGTGGGAGACTCAGTCTTCATTGCACAAGGATGGGGTAGGTTTCTGAAAACAAAATATTAGATCAGACACTTGGGAAAGAGTTTCAGGATGCATCTTCATCCACTGAATGAGTAAAAGTTTCCGTGAAACTTTGGTCAAATGTGGCCTTTCTAAGATCATCCACTCTGGAGTCAGTTCTCTTTGAATCCCAGCTCTAATGCTTACTTTGATAAGCCACTTAAAACTCCATTGCTCAGTGTTTAATCTGTAATCATGGGGTAAAAAAGGAACCTTAATCATAGGTTTTTAATCAAGATTAAATGCTTAAACATGTCAAAAGCCCAAAAATTGTGCTTGCACATATTGAACATTATTTTTATTGTTGTTTCTTCTAAGAAAATAAACCACCCCAGGTCCTCCATCCTCTTAATGGGCATTTGCTTTGTGCCCTAGAGGGTTTGAAATGACTCAATAATGCTGTTTCATTCCAGGAAATTTGGGAGGAAGTTATGGTTAGTTAGGGCTGTTGTTAGTGACCAAAAAGCTGAGAAAACTTACTGTAACACTTGATGGATTATGTCAGGTCTTACCTGTTCCCTTATGCCTCTCCTTACAGCTGAATCCTGTCAAGAGGCTCTGTATTATTCCAGGACTGATGCTGATCCTGGGCAAAAGGAACTTGACCAGCTCCTGTCTGACATGCTATTCTTGAATAAGACATCTCACAAATAACCTGTCCTGACTATCCACACTTGTGCTCTGTTCCCCATGTCTGTGATCTTCCCAGAGTGTGGGTTATTCCATCCCAGCTCCTGCTTTACCCTGTTTCTATTTCCCACTCCTACTCCAAACCTTCCTAAATACCTATTGGGTCACTAGGTCTCCACTAGTTGTGACTGATTCCCCAAACTCCTCCTTCCTCCATTCCTAAAACTCTGAGCACTTTGCTCATAGGTTGTAATGTCACTGTGACCATCCTGTCCTTTGTACATTTTCCTATTCTTATAAGCCTGCCTACTCTGCCTCATCTGTGGACTATCTTGTCTGCCTATGACATTGGACTTTATTTTGGTGTTTAAAGCAGAGTGTCTTTTTTTTTTTTTTTACCTCCAGCTGCTTCCTGATACTGTTGTTTCATTTAAGTGGGTAGAGATGCTATGTGTTAACCAAAACTCATATCTTCTGCTTTGTGAGGGTAGAGTTAGACTACATGTTCTACCTTCCCTTACAGTTAGATTTGGTTATGTCACTGAAATCCATCTAAAGGAATGTGGGCAGAAATGATGTCCTTCCTTTGTTTGACCCCACACCCTCTCTCTCTTCCCCTATGGATTGTCTAGATACACGGTTCTAATAGAGGGCTCCAAGGCCATACAAGAAGACAGAGGCAGGATGCAAGGAGCCTGGTTCTCTGAATGATGACAGAAAAAACTGCCTACTGACTAGGAATTTCCACACTGATCTTTATGTGAATGAGAAAAAACCTTTTATTTTGCTAAGTAACTTTTAATGTTTTTAAATATTCTATATAATTGAATGTTACCCTATTTTATATTGTGGGCCTTTCTGAATCCAATTATCAGCTATTGTCCAGGTTTCCTGTCTACTTTTGCCATAACTCTCCAGACAGACCTGACTCGATTCTCTTCCAAAGTAAAATACTTCAAAGGCACATCTTTAATTTCATGATCCTCAAGCTTTAACTGACATGGGTGTATTCAACTTTTCCATACCCCTTAAATAATCTTATAATCATGAATCTTAGACCCCTTTGGAAACCTTCAGGTGATCTCCCAAAAAACAAAAAGAAAAGAAAAGGAAGCCCATAAACACAAACACATGTTTAAATTGCCTGAGAGTTCAGAGATCCCTGAAGTTCACAGAGCTCATGTTCCAGGTGTAAACAATGACAAAAGTCAGTTTTATACCAGTTCTCTCACACTGGTTGCCGTATCGTCAGAATTAGGTAGAAGCATTTGAGAGTCAGAGCCTTGCTAAATTGCCCAGGCTGGGCTTGAACTTGCTATCCTCCTGCCTTGACCTCCAGAGTCACTATTACTACAGATGTGCATCCTCATGCCAAGATCATGTATCTATTTCATTAGTGCGGTTGAATCTCTAAAGGCTGATAATCAGTCACTTAAATTTTCTCCTTTTCTGAATTGATAAATCAATATCAATAATTTTACATCAATGAATCTATATAAATAATCCAATATCGATGAAGTGCTATCAATGAATCCACATTATGAATCTAAACCAATGAATCCATATTAGTGAATTTAAATCAATGACTTGAAATATATGAATTCACATTGATGGATCTAATTGATGAATTGATATCAATGAATTTAAGTCAATGAATCAATATCTGTCAATTGACATTGATTAACCTTTATTGATGAATCTACATCAATAAAATATCAATGAATCTATTTTGATTAATAGAAATCAATAAATCTGTATCTATAAAATATAATGAATCAATTTAAACTAAGATATATCAAGTGTATATCAATCTATATTAATGAATTGATATTGGTTAATCTATATCAAAATTTATATGTTAAAATGATATCAATGAATCTATATTTATGAATTGATATCAATGTATTTTTAGTTATTTTATTTATTTATTTATTTATGTGGTGCTGAGGATCAAACCCAGTGCCTCACACATGATCAATGTATTTTTACATATATATATATATATATATATATATATATATATATATATAGATAGATAGATAGATAGATAGATATGGAGTATAACCTCTTATTCTTCTGGTTGTACATGAAGTAGAATTACATTGGTCATGTAATGACATATGCACATAGAATAGTAATGTCCAATTCATTCTACTATATTTCCTAATCCATTCCCCCTCCCTTCCTTTCATTGCCTTTGTCTAATCTGAATTACTTCTATCCCTCTCCTTATTGAGAGTTCATTAGCATATCAGAGAAAACATTCAGCCTTTGATTTTTTGAGATTGGCTTATTTCATTTAGCATGATATTTTCCATCTCTATCCTATTACTGAAAAATTCTAAAATTTCATTTTTCTCTAAAGGTGAGTAACATTCCATTTTGTATATATATGACATTTTTTAATTTTTTTTTAATTTTTTTATATATATGACATTTTTTTATCTATTCATCTGTTGAAGGGCACTTAGGTTGGCTTCAAAGTTTAGCTATTGTGAATTGAGCTGCTATAAACATCGATATGGCTGACTCATTGTAGTATGCTGATTTAATGTCCTTTTTATATAAATCAAGGAGTGGGATAACTGAATCAAATGGTTGTTCCATTCCAAATTTTCTGAAGAAATCTCCATACTGCTTTCCATAGTGGTTGTACCAATTTGCAGTCTCACCAGCAATTGTGAGTGTATCATTTCCCCCACATCCTGGTCAACATTTATTGTTGCTAGTATTTTTATAAATATTTATTTATAGGTATAGGTGGATACAATATTTTTATTTTATTTTTATGTGGTACTGAGCATCGTACCCACTGCCTCATGCATGGTAGGTGAGTGCTCTACCTCTGAGCCACAGCCTCAGCTCCTATTGCTAGTATTTTTGATAATTACCATTCTTTTTGGGGTGCAATATCTCAGCGTAGTTTTGATTTGTATTTGTCTAATTCTTAGAGATGTTTAACATTTTTTCATGCATATGTGTTTTTGCACTTCTTCTTTTGATAAGTGTCATTTAGTTCTACCCATTTATTAATTGGGTGTTTTGTTTTTTGGTATTAAGTGTTTTTTTTTCTATATTCTGGATATTACCTTCCTACCTGGAGAGCAGGAAGTGAAGATTTCTTCCATTCTTTTGGCTCTTTCTTAATGATTTTGTTCCTTTACTGTGCAGAATCATATATATTTGTAGTTGGACACAATATCTTTATTTATTTATTTATTTATTTTTATGTGGTGCTGAAGATTGAACCCAGGGCCTTGCACATGCTAGGCAAGCACTTTACAGCTGAGAAACAACCCCAGCGCTGTGCAGAAGCTTTTTAATTTGATACCATCCACCTGTTGAATTTAATTTTATTTCTAGCCATTCTAGGAGTCTTGTTAAGAAAGTTGCATCCTGTGTTGACATATTGGAGTGTTGGGCCTACATTTTCCTCTTGCAGTTGCAATATTTCTGTTCTAATTCCTAGGTGTTTGATTCAATTTGAGTTTTGTCCAGGGTAAGAGGAGTTAAATTTCATTGTACTATATACATGGATTTTCAGTTTTCCCAGCATCATTTGTTGAAGGGGCTGTCTTTTATCCAATGTGTGTTTTTGGCACCTTTGTCTAGAAACAGATTACTGTGGGTTTCTGTCTGTGTTTTCTATTGTATCTCACTGGTCTTCATGCCTATTTTGGTGCCAGTACCATGTTGTTTTTACTTTTGTAGCCCTTTAGTATGATTTTAGATTCAGTATTGTGATGCTCCCAACATTGCCATTTTTGCTCAGGATTTCTTTTGCTATTCTGGTTTTCTTGTTTTTCCAAGTGAATTTTAGAACTGATATTTCTAATTCTTTGAGCCTGAATTATGCTTTTGGTAGGATGAACATTTTGATCATGTTATTCTGCCTATATTTCCATATTCTAAGGTCTTTTTCAATTTTTTTTTCTTCAGTGTTCTGGAGTTTTCATTATAGAGGTCCTTCATATACTTCATTAGATTAATTCCCAAATATTTGTGAGTGATAGAATGGGATAGTTTTCTTATTTTTTGGCTTACTTATCACAGCAGTATCTGAAAGTGATTGATTTATGTTGTTCTTGTATCCTGATACTTTACTAAATTGATCATTCTAGATATCTTCTTGTAGAATATTTTGGGTCTTCTAAATATAGAATCATGTCATCAGCAAACAGACTATTTGATTTCTTCTTTTCCTATGATTTTCCTTTAATTTTCTTCCCTTGCCTAATTGCTCTGGATAGATTTTCAAGCACTAAGTTGAATAGTACTGGTAAGGTTGGGCATTCTTTCTTGTTTCTGTTTATACAGGAAATGCTTTCAGTTTTTCTCCATTTAGTATGATGTTGGTCTTGGATTGTCATATGTAGGCTTTAGAATTTTGAGGTAATTTCCTTATATTTCTAATTTTCTAACGTTTTGAACACAAATGGTAGATGTACTTTTTCAAACACTTTTTCTGGATCTATTAAGACAATCATGTGATTTTTGTTCATACTTTATTTATGTAGTAAATTACAATTACTGATTTGTATATGTTGAACGAACCTTGCATCTCTAGACTGAAACCCACTTGATCATAATGCACTAACATTTAAAAAAATATTTTTGTTGGGGGCAAGGTTGTGAATCAGAGGTAGAGCACTTGCCTAGCATGCAAGATGCACTGGGTTTGATCCTTAGCATCAAATAAAAATAAGTAAAATAAAGGCATTCTCTTCATATACAAAAATAACAACAACAAATTTTAATTTCTTAGTTTCAAATGGACACAATACAATGATTTTATTTATTTTTATGTGATACTTAGGATCAAACCCAGTGCCTCACAAATGCTAGACAAATATTATGTCACTGAGCTACAACCCCAGCCATGCATTAATATTTTGATGTGTTTTTGTATGCAGTCTGCCAATATTATATTAAGAATTTTTGCATCTATGTTCATCAAAGGCATTTACTTCAAATTTCCTTCCCTTGCTATATTTTTGCCTGGTTTTGGTATCAGCATGATATTAGCTTTATAGAAAGAGTTGGCAGTGTTCTCTTCTTTTCTACTTCATGGGAAAATGTGAGAAGAATTTTTTATTTTTTTACATTGATAGAGCTCAGTTAAGAATCTATCTAGTCCTGAACTTTTGTTGCAAGGCTTTTGACAGCTGCTTCAATTTTATTACTTGATATCAAACTGTTTATATTTCCTATATCTTATTTGTGTATGCCATATGTCTATAAGAAATTGTTAATATCTCCAATATTTTCTAGATTATTGGTATATCAATTTTATAGTTTCTTAAGATTGCTTGGATTTTAGTCATGTCTGTGTTGATATTTCCTTTTCCAACTTATTCAAATTTTTTTCTTCTCTTTATTCTGGTTATTTAGTCTTAGTGTTTATCAGTCTTGTGTATTTTTAAAAAGACAGTTTTATTAATTTTATTCTCAATTTTATCAATGTTGGCTCTAATTTTAATTATTTCTCTTCTTCAATTGGTTTTAGTTTTGGTATTTTTTTTAAGATCTCAAGTAGTAATGTTAGGTTATTGATTTGCACAGTTCTATCTTTTTTATGTTGGAGCAGAGTGCTACAAATTTTCCTTTTAAAACTCTTTATGTCCCAAGTATCTTGTTATGTCCTACCACAAGTCTCATTTGTTTGTAAGAATTTTTATTTGTTCCATGATTTTTTTTAATTTATTATTCAAAGGTGAATTTATCTTCAAGTATTAGAGAGGCTTTTATTTTTCATCTTGTCATGGATTTCTAATTTATTGCATATAATCTGATAGTTTGCAAGAAATTCTCTTCAGTTTTATATTTGTTATAGTTTGATTTGGATGTAAAATGTGATTAAATATTTCATGTCCTATTGATAAAGTGAATTCAATCATTGATGAATTAAATATTCTACAGATATCTGTTAGGTCTATTTGATTCAGAGTGTTTTTTTAGTTCTGTACAATCTTCACTATGTTTATGTCGGTATAGTCAAACTAGTGGTGAGAGAGTTGTGCTAACTTCACCTAGTATTATTGAATTGTGGTCTATTTGATTCTTAATATCAAGAAGAGTTTTTTTATGTACATAGATGCACTATTGAGGCATAAATACTTATAATTGGTATATGTTGTTTTTGGATGATGTCCTCAACCAATATGAGGTGATTTTCTTTGTCTCTTCTAAAGAATTTTGACTTGAATTCCATTTGGTTCTTTTTCAGATCTCCATCTCTATTGTATTGATCTGACTCTTTCAGTGTTTTCTAATTTTACTCCTTACATCTTCTTTTATCTCATTGAACAAATTTAACTATAAAATTCTTAATATTTTTCTCTAAAATTTTCTCAACCATTGTTCATTGGAGTCAGTTGCTGAAGTGCTATAGACCATTTGAAGTCTTCTTCATATTTCTTCCATATCTACCCTATTGAGATAGTTATTGCTTCTTCAATTAAGGAAAGGATGATTTTGTAAGCTTTCTCTTAAGTTCCCTGGTTCCCCCTGCTCTTACTTCAAGGGAAATCAAGTTGTTTATGATGTGGAGACGTGGCTGAGTGGGTAACCACACCACACAGACAACCTAACTTTGGGAGACTTGGCCTGAGAAGCCATTGGCTCAAACCTCACAGGAACTGAAGTCTGCGTTAATCTTGTTACTTTACAAACACACACTGTGCTGCCTGGTGCTACAGTTGCATAGATGGTTTGGGCCTGACCCTTAGCCTCAAAGGTCATGATTTAGAAATGTTCCTTTAAACGTGTGTGCAAAGTGAAATGGGGACAGGAGAGTGAGGGCTGACAGGCCATAGTGACTTCGTGGAGCAGGTGGTGTTGGAGTTGTGTCTCGAGAGATGTGTAGGAGGCATGCAAGTCATTACAGTTAGAATCCCTGTAGTTTCACCCCAGGGGCTCCTTCTCAGACCAGCCAGAACCAGGATTATAGCCAGGATTCAATCAGCACTTCCCATGCCAAAATCACTCAGAATCAATTAAGGGGTGGATTCTGATGACTGACTGGGCCATCACGGCCTGCCTGAGCACCAGGCTTTCCTCTCTCACCCTGGTTGGGGTCTGTTTTCCTGGACCTCCCCGGAAATCTTCACTGTGAGCGTGAACGTGGGTGTCCAGACTTCTCTTGGCCCTTCAAGTTGTCTAGCGTGGGCCTTCCTATGACCTGGAGTAGATGGTATGAGGCTACTTTTCCCCTTTTCCTAAAATCTCAGAGATGAAAATTCTTAGCTTCTGATTTTTACAAGTTCACAGTTCACAGTATTCTTTTTGCAAAAGTTTCTTTTCTTAAAAACAAACAAACAAACAAACAAACAAAAAAACCTTTCAGTTAGTTGTCGTGGCACACACCTGTAGTCCCAGTGGCTTGGGAGGCAGAAGCAGGAGGACCACAAGTTCAAGGGTAGCCTTGGCAACTTGGCAAGACCCATCTCAAAAAATAAAAAAAAAATGATCTGGGAGGTGGCTCAGTGTTTGAGCACTTCTGGGTTAAATCTTCAATACCTCCTCCACAAAAGTAGTTTCAAAACAAGTTTGAAAACCACAACTAATTCTATCCTTCAAGATTCCTCTTTCTGAGACTATGATTTAGAATCCTGCAAAATATTTGTCTTTTATGTGGCTGATCTATATACCCACCCTGAAGACTTAAGCTCCTGGCCCCTGCACCTGTGCATGTGGCACATGGAATTTATGCTGCAGAGATGCTCCCCAGAAGCCCAGGGCCCTGGTCACAACTGTGCAGGATGCTAGCAGCACCATGTGCTGCTGGGCTTAGCAGGTGGACACTGTCTTTCCAGGCATGGTGGGATGCATGTGAAGTACGGGGCTCTCATATAAACCTATATTGGCAGTGCATTTTAAATATTCCCTGTGAAGGGATAAAGTGCTTAAATGAAGACATCCCATAGACAAGTACATGCTAAGCTTTGCACCAAATCCTAACCTTGGGCCTTGGTTGTTGGCATAGTCTTGATAAGGGCACCATTTTGGTAGTGCTTGTTTAAAAAGGTAGAATTAAGCTTTGCTGAATGCAATTTGGGTAGCTTTTTTGTTTCTTCCTTTTTTTACCTCTATAGAGGTGGTCCATTGATGGGGGATGAGGGATAGAGAAGACATCTCTTTGGGCAGGAGATGTCATGGGCACCTCAAATTAAGGTGAGTAGCAGCCCCTTCTTGTTGTTTGGATGGACCAAATGCAGCCAGCAAGACCTGGGCATCTCATGAGCACAGAGTGCACATGTGATTCTACAGTGCAGAAAGCTCATCAGCAGTTACACAGAGCCAGGAACTCAGGGAGTGATGGATGGAAAAGAGGCATTCAGGGTGACAGGAATATTCTGAGTGGAGGGTGGGTTCATAGGTATATACAGCATCAAATTCATAGGACTGTACCCTTTAAACATATGCACCATATTAATTATAAATTATATCTCAGCAAGGTTGGTTGAAGGTCCCCATGTGTGCATTTAGGTCTTGCCTTTTCCCATCAGCCTATGGTCAGTCCTCTGGAGGCAAGGCCACATTTTCCTTGTGTGGGGTGCAGCAAGGCAGTAACACACTGTACCTAAGAGGCCTCTGACACAGACCCCAGTGTGTCCCCACACTCTGCATCTGCCCTTTGTGATCATTGGAGAAGCAGCCTAACCTGGGCCTCAGTTTTCCCATCTGTAACATAGGGACAAAACACCTCATATACAGAATATTTGGAGAGTCTAATTGGTATAATTCTAAGTAAATCTTTTAAAATAATTGTTATCTAATAAAAAATACATGATAGCTAGTATTATTCCTTTTTATTTTTTGGCAAAAATTCAAGGTAAATTAAATAGATTGGGATCTATTGTACCTTAGAGTATACTTTGCTAAACAGTAGTATATACAAAGTTTTTGGTTCAGATTTTAATTGACTAGGTTCTTCTTTTTGTCTGTTTTGGTATAAAATTTCAATATATTCTGTGAATTTTGTGAGCAACATACTACCTGATTCTGTAGTGTTCTTTCCTTCTAACTTAGTGGCACAGTTCTTGGGTTGGGGGAGGTGTCGTAAGAAAGAGGTTTAATGCACAGTCTCCCATCTCTAACCAATGGGTCAACAATTTGGCAAACACAGAGGACTGGTAATGCAGATGAAATTCCTGCTGCTTTCCTAAACAGAAAATGAAGGAAATTATGTCTTACAAGATCCCCAAGAAGATATCTTTACATCTGGGGAGTCCCCTTTGGTCTCTTTTATTCATGACTAATGTATTTGCAAAAGTGTAATTTGACAGTAAAAATATTAACCTCTAAAGGCAAGTTTCCTAAGATGACATTTACAAGCCATTTTACACATGCTTATAGTTTAATGTGACACAAATTGTCTGTTTCCAACCCTGTCTTCAGTTCTTCTTATATTGGGATTGATAGCATTTGGTTTTTAATGTTTCTCTTGGGGCTCAGACAGCCTTGAAGGTATCATTTAGAAAAATGATGGAAATCTGATTCTAATTTTTATCTCATCATAAATATCTCATCATTTATCTTCTAAAATTCGTCTAGCCCAATACACATGTACTCTGTGTAATTTCATATATAGGGATCTCAATTTCTAGTAAAAAGGCCAAATTGTATGACCCCTGGGACTCCAAGGTCATACAAGTAACAGCTTTGTGTTTTCTTACCTACTTTGTGTCTTCCCACTGTGTTTTTTCTAATGACCTTTGAAATTACTTTCATTTTTTTTTTATGCCATCAGCATGAGACCTTGTTTAAGTGCCCCTGTTTCCATTTCACCAAGACACACACTGCTTTTGGTGATGCCTGGGAGGAACAGGTCCCAGAAGAACCGGTTGTGACCTAGTCACAAATTCAGCATCTACTTATTGAATGCTTTCTAAGCGCCCTGCACCGTGCCAGAGGAGTGAAGAGGAGACAGGTCCATGACCACAGGCAGATTACCTTCAGGTGGAGTCCAGGGATAAGAATCAACCAGGAGCATTTCAAGAATAGCTACTGAGAAGGAAATGATGAAGCATAACAGAGCAATCTGGTGCAATGTACATAATGTAAATCATGGAACAATACCAAGCATAAGGAAATCGTGTAGTGTGTACTCAGGGGCACGCACAGCAAATTAGAGGAATGTGGAGAAACATAGATGAAGAGAGACACCAGAAGGGTACATGAAGTTTGAAGTGGACAAGCCTAAAGGGAGGCCCTCTGAGCACTGGCCCTTGAGCTGGGGTCTTTGGCATGATCTTGGTGGTGACCAAGAATATGGTCTTCACAACGGTGATGGTCTCCAAGTCCGGCCTTCCGGCAGAGCCGGTCCAGCAGCCTCTCCGGGTCAGGGCCCCGGCAGCACCTGGGTTTCTTCCATCCTTCCCAGCTCACAGCGCCAGGCCCTGGCCAGCTCCCAGGAGGTTCTTGGAGCCTGGGGCAATCCTCCTGCATTTCCATGAGACAACATCCAGTGGAAGGATGAGTCACTTCCAGAGTGTCTGGTGAAAGAGCCATTTCCCAGAATCCTTAGAGGGCTTCTCACTTGGCATTGGCCAGGGTTGTACCACGTGCCTCTTCCTAGCCAATAAGTGGAGGGGCAGCGAGGCTGAGGTAGGCGGAGCGCCGTGGTCTTCTGAAGAGAAAGGAAGCCATAGTGGTGTTAGAACCCAGGAGGTGCAGGCCGAGCGCTTCTGTGTGGTGAGTGGCCGGTGGGGTCCTGCCTGTGTGACCCCCAGGTCTGCGGACAGGGTCCACACGGGGAAAAGCGGTGGAAGGACGCTGGGAAGATCGCTGCCTGTGAGTGGGGAAGCGGCCCTATGCCTCAGGGGATCAGCTGCCTCTGTGCGGCCTCAGCCCTGGGCAGCGCTGGGCGTGGTCCGCCCCACCCCCTCACGAAACTGAGCATATGGCAGCCTTTTTGTGCCTGGATTCTGGACAGGTGAAGTGAGCATCCGGACCCCTCAGGGAGTAATGGTGGTGCTTGTTGTGTGGAGCGGCAGGAAGGGCCGGCAGCGAGGCCCTGGGCAAAGGCGAACTGCCCCACAGGCGGTGGTCCTGTTGGAAGTGGTGGTAAAGTGACAGGGAGCACTCAGCTGGGGGTGTGTGCTCAGGACAGGTGACTCAAGAGTTTTCAGTGCAGTCTATGTTTCCACCAGTAACCACAAAAGTCCTCCGAATGTTGCTTTTGGGGTTACAAATAATTTTTAGAAAGCGTGAATTTAAAGATACAGAACCCATAAGTAACAGGGCCAGCTATAAATTGGTGAATCGGTGAAGTGGGTAACTCTTGTTTTTTGTATATCTGATATGGCCCCTGTATGTTTTCACGTATTCAGATGTTAGCACTCAATATGATAAGCCATATTAAATGAGCTGTTTTAGTTTAATCACACAAGGATGGAGAACATACATTTTTAAAGGGTATTTATATCCTTGGAGAGATAAATGATAATAACATACAGAACTGCTAAATTATTTCACTTTTACATTTTTAAATAATTAATTATTTTGTCCATTTAAGTTGTACATCAATTCCTGAAATAAAAGGCAGGGTTAAATCTGCACATGCTCTGAAAGGGTGCAGAATCACTGCATTATGATTTCAATTCTAATGACAGAAAAAAACTCTCATGGTTTCCAAAGATGAAGTGTTCCTGGCAGTGAGATGTGGTTCAGAGTGATCCAAAGTGGAATTAGTTGTGGGTGGGAAGTAGTTGTCAAAGAAGAACCAGAGTTTTTCATAAATGTAGGAGAGTTGAGGTCTGTATTCTAAAAGGTAGGATTGGGAAAGTCCCAGTAATCGGTGACAACTACTTGCATCAGGGAGAAGGTGAGGGCAGAAGGGAACCTCCTAATATGTGCACTGCAGCCTTCTGATTGGCAGGGAACCAATGGATTGGTCTGCAAGGCATGGGCAGATTACAACCTTTTTCTCCAGAGGAACGGTTCCTCTTGAACCTCCACTTGCCCCAGTGTAGTGCTCCCATGGGAAGAGGGTTTGCTTTGTAATAGGACTTCTGTTACCATTCCTAAGTATCTAAGTGGATGGCAGCCAGGTTTAACTTTGAGTCAGCATAATGGGATTTTAAAGTAAGAGCATGACCCTCCATTCCATTTTTCTGCTCTAAATAGAAATCATATTCTGATTGTTCCCTTTCCTGGGCACAATAATGCAGATTTAAGTTCTTCATTCATGGCCCCCAAAATAGCTGATTTTTTTTTGTTCTTCATTTTCTCCCCTTTAAAAAAGTAAAGCAGAGAAAATGGGAAAGTATTCTTTTTTTCCTAAAATTTGAAGAATCAAAGAAATGCCCTTTTCAGCTAAAACTGTAATTATGGGGCCAAGAAGACTTGTTAGCTCCAGTGTCTACTATCATCTTTTATAGAAATTTTAAAAATTTGTTCTAATTAGTTATACATGATAGTAGAACACATCATACATAAATGGTTTATATCTTCTCATTCTTCTGGTTTACATGATGTAGAGTTATATAGTCATGTGATCATATATGCACATAGGGTTATAATGTTTGATTCATTCTACTATCCTTCTTGCCCCTACAACCTCTCCCCTCTTCACTCCCCTCTGTACTAATCCAAGTACCTCCATTCTTCCCTAGTCCCCCCACCCCCTTATTGTGAATTAGCATCTGAATATCAGAGAAAACATTCAACCTTTGTGTTTTGGGGATGGCTTGTTTTTCTTAACAATGTATTCTCTAGTTCTATCCATTTACCAGCAAAGACCATAATTTTATTATTCTTTAAGCTGAGTAATATTTCGTTATGTTTCCATGCCCTACTTTCTTTATCTGTTAATCTGTTGAAGGGTACCTAGGTTGGTTCCACAGTTTAGCTATTATGAATTGTGCTGTTAGAAACATTGATGTGACTGCATCACTGAAGTTGCTGATTTTAAGTCTTTTGGGTATAAACCAAAGAATGGGATAGCTGGGTCAAATGCTGGTTCCATTCTAAGTTTTCTTGAGGAATCTCCATACTGCTTTCTGTAGTGGTTGCACCAATTTGCAGCCCCATCAAGAATGTATGAGTGTGCTTATTTCCCCACATTTTTACCAACATTTATTGTTGCTTGTATTTTTGGTTATCGCCTGTATCATCTTTTAAAAACAGTATTATTTTAATTCTATAAATTCATGGGTACTGTCTGATAATTTATGCTTACACAGAGAACATAATGTTCAAATCAGGGTAGTTAACATTTTCATCTCAAACATTTCAAACTTTAAATGAACACAATAATTGTACATGTTTATGGGCCACAGTGTGATATTTCAATACATGTATACAGTGGGTACTGATCAAATCAGGACAATTAATATTTCCATTTTCTTCTCACTACCTTATAATTGGGGCCTTTGCACTTTTCTCTTTGGTTAGACATAAAACATAATAGGTCATTGCAAAGACTTGTCCCCCAACTCTTTTGTAGAGCACCAGAACATATTACCGCTATCTAACTCTTTTGGTACACATTATCCAATCTCCCACTACCCACCCCTCAACACTTTTCAGCCTCTAGTAATCACTGTTAAACATTTAGATTAACTTTTAAAAACATACATGCATAAAAACATGGAGTTTGACTTTTTTCTCTTAATGTAATACCCTCTAATTCTACCCTATTTGCTGTAAATGATGAAATATCATTCTTTTGTGGCTGAATAATATTCCTTTATATACAACTGTGTGTATATAGCACAGCTTCTTTATCCTTTCATCCACTGATGGCATCTGGGTTGATTACATATCAGCTACTGTGAACGGTGCATCCATGAATGTGGGTGGCAAGTATCTCTTTTATATGCTGATATCATTTCCTTTGGAGATATACCCAGAAGTGGATTATATAGTAGATCTAATTTAGTGCCTCCATCTGTTCTCCATATGACTGTATTAGTTTGTGTTCCATCAATAATGTATGAGAGTTTCCTCTCACTCACATCCTTGCCATCATTTGTTTTTTGTTTTCTTTTTGGTGATGACCACTCTAACTTTGGTGAGATAGTATTTTTTGAGTCTTATGGCCCTGATGGCTAATTAAGTTGAGGAATTTTTTCCCACGAATTTGTTGGCCATTTGAATTCATCCCTTTAAAAATAGACATGCAGACTAGTGGAACAGAATAGATTCAGAAATAACCCTATGTACTTACAAGCAAATGATTCTCAACAAAGGTGCCAAAAACATATGTTAGAGAAAGGAGAATGTCTTCAATAAATAGTGCTAGAAAAACTGGATATTCACTAGGAGGGGATTTAAATTTGACCTCTCTTTCTTGGTATGAAAATAAACTTGAGGATTGGGGTTGTAGCTCAGTGGTAGAGCACTTGCCTGGCATGTGGGAGGCCCTGGTTTCATCCCCCATAACACAAACAACAACAAAAAATGACAATGAGAACCGAATGGGTAAGAAACTCAAATGTAAGATCTGAAACTATGAAACCACTAGAAGGAACCAGAGTAAACATCTTGTGACATTGGTATAGGCAATGAAATTTTTTATAAGACCCCCAAAATACAGGAAATAAGAGTAAAAATAGACAAATAGGATTAGTCAAACTGAGAAGCTTCTATGCAGCAAACTTGCCATAGAGGGAAGAGACAGCCTGCAGAATGGGGGAAAATTTTTGCAAATGATGAATGTGACAGAAAGTTACTATATGAAATATACAAGAACTTAAAATACTCAGTAAGAATAGCCACATAATGCCGAAGTCTGGCTTGGCACAAATCAGGAGCCACTTGTCAAAAAGAAACTAACTTTATTTTTAGAACTACAAACGCCAAACAAAACAGCTCCAGGGAAAAACCCTCAGAGCCCAACTGCCACCACCGGCTTCCACAAGCCTCTCTCCCCCACACCAGCCTCTCAACCTCCCACAATCCTCCTGCTCCTGAGGCTGATTGGCTGGGTTGCGTGGGCAGAGCCAAAGAAGTCACCCAATGAGCAGCTCCGTGGAGGAGCCAATCAGCTAGATGTTGCTGGGGCCACTGTGAGCCAATCATCAGCTGGCAGTCTGAAGGGCAGGGAAACAGCCCAATGAACATCACCGCAGAGGAGCCAATCAGCTAGATGTTGCTGGGGCAGTCTGAAGCTTGCTGGCAGCTGGAAGTTTGCTGGGGCCCCTTTGGCTGTGGCTCTCAACAACATAAGCAACAACATCATCAACACAAAGTACTCTACAAATAACCCACTGTGATGCCAGGGCAGATTTGTTGCTCAGAAAAGCAGATTCTGAAGAAAAGGGGACTTTGGACTACTCCATTCTGACAGGGCAGAAGGGGACTCCAAAATGACCCAGTTGCTCTCTGGCTACCTCTGCATTGCTTTGTGGACCAGGGTTACTCAGTCAGGGTCACTGTGATTTCAGCTGATCTTCTAATTAGTGGCCTAAGTGAAATATATTTCACTTATATATTCCCTAAGATGATGCTGATGTTGTGAAGTGGAAATGACAAGGTTCTTTCTCTGTGACTGGGGTGAAGTGTGAGAATTTGGTTTGAATCTACGGTGAACTACCACATCCAGAAACATGATTGGTGGGTGGTTGGAGGCCTCCACTTCTTCCTCAGGGACCACATTTATATTAGTACCATTTTGCAGGGGAGGGTGGTAATTTGTCTCAAATAACTTGGAGGTTTTCCCTGGGTGTGGAAGTTGGTATTTCTGATGTTACTCTTAAGCCAATCACCTGATGATGCTTAGCAGGCAGTTGGGCTCCTGGTTCTGAGGCCTGGAACAGAGGTCTGAGCTGTAGCTCCAGATCGAGCTGAAGAGAGGAGGAAGGGAAGTGTCAGGTTCTAGTTGGTGGCTTGTCAGACTGGCTGTGTGGTGCCATCACTGGCTGAGTTGTGAGCCTTGCCAGCGCCCAGTCTGATAAAGACTTTTAAGAAAACAGCTCTGCTAATTTTTTTTTTTAGTTTTTTTTCTTTTTTTTAGGTGGACACAATATCTTTATTTATTTATTTATTTTATGTGGTACTGAGAATCAAAACCAGTGGCTCATGCATGCTAGGAAAGTGCACTACCACTTGAGCCACATCCCCAGCCCCAGCTCTGCTAATTTTAACCAGGATTCATTTTTGGACTTCTGACTTCTGGAACTTCAAGATAATAAGCTTATTTTGTTAAGTTAAAAAAAGTTGTCAGACCTCTGGCCAGTTATGTTTTAGCCTCAGTTTCTTCATCTGTAAAATGAGATTCTGGCCCCTTTGCAGTTTTGTAATCTGTTGTGAATTGATGGTTTATTTTTTGTCTCCTCTTCATAACGTGATGTTTACTCCTTCCCCTTCCCTCATCTATATGTTTTCCTGATGGGCCAGGAGAGCAAGGCAGCAACATTTTATTTGCTTATCCTGAAGATGTGAATTGAAATGGAGCCTTAAATTGTTTAATTCTGAATCTGTGAGTGGATCAACTAAAGGGGGAGCCTCCAAACACTGAGTCAAAAAACCATGGTAAAATGCTTGGTTCTCTATCATCCTTACCACTATTCTGCAAACTTACAGTTTAATGGGGCAAAAATAATTGCATCTATGTTTCTAGCACATTTCATGAGTGTTTTGTCTCATGGATTTACCAGGATTTTAATCTAGAACAAAGCTCTCTTGGTTTTTCAGAAGATCCTCTTTATAGCTTGAGTTAAGTATGTTTTTATGTAACAAAAACCTTTTGTGCATCTTCTAATATGCTGCAAGAGTGAAACAAATTGCACTTGGTGTTTGATTGGTCGTGGTTTGAGTTCATGAAAAAAGGTAAGATTAAAAAAAAGCACATAGCAAAAGCAACAGAGGTTGTGTAACTCATTAAATTATGTTTATGGGCTTACTTGTCAGAGTTTTGTAACAAAATGGTTTTTCTGGAGACTGTTTATCAGTATTTGTCATTAATTAGTGCCTACAAATTACCCTTTTATGGGAGTCATGTCATCCTTGTATCTTAATAATCAGAGCTGTAACAGTTCACGTGCTTTGCTGTTGTTAGGTTTTGCTTGTGCTTTTCTTTCTGGTGCATCTCATGGTTCTCTCTCTTCCCCAAAG
Source organism: Ictidomys tridecemlineatus (assembly GCF_052094955.1). NCBI lineage: Eukaryota > Metazoa > Chordata > Mammalia > Rodentia > Sciuridae > Ictidomys > Ictidomys tridecemlineatus. Next base: position 198,466,448 of record NC_135477.1, read on the forward strand.
GTTTCCAACAACTGTGACTCCATTTACATGAATGGGAAGAAAATGAAGAGGAAAGTGGACAAGATAGTAAACTTCACCCACAAGCACTTCACCTCCCAGGTGGAAGTCACTGTCTGGGTGCCCCGACTCCCCTTACAGATTGAGATCTCAGACACAGAGCTGAGCCAGATCAAGGGTTGGAGGATCCCGGTGGCCTCTAACAGGAGGTGAAGACCATACCACAGTGGGTTACAGTGGTCTGTGCTTGGGGTTCAGATGAGTCTGACTTGGGACTCACTCACATTTTAGTATTAACACCTTATAGAGTAGTTGTGAGGATTCAGTGAGATGATAGGTGTGCCTAGCATGGGGCCTGGCATTGGCTCAGCTGTTTTCCATCCCCATCTCACTTCAATTCATTCTTGTGTTCCTCTTCCTTAGTCTCCCTGCTCATGGATCTTGGTCATTTCTCATAGACACAATGCAGGGATTAAGACTGTGAGCTCTGGAGTGAGGTTGACTGAGTTTTATACCCTGGTTTTCCCACTTAAACTCTGTAAACTTGTGGCTTCACCTGTCCATTCCTCAGTTTCTTTATCTGAATTGAGAATAATATTACTGAAAAGTTGTCCCAAGAATTCAGTGATATGATGCATACTCCAGTAGAGAGAATTCTAAAGATGAACTGCTTGCTCTCCAAGATTCCCATCACCAAACCCTGATCTGATAGGGTGGTGCGGGGACTTCAGAGAAATAGCTACAAACAACTGATCAATGGAGAGTACCCTGGTGGGACAGACCCATCAGATAAGCCATTTGAGAGCAGAACATTCTCCATAGCCAATAGTATAGTGGAAGTGGGAGGGATTTGAAGGTGTGAACATTTGCACAGGGTGTTGCTGGCTTTGAAGATGGACTGAGCCATATTTCAAGGAGAGAGGGTGACAGTATTTAGGAGCTGGGAGTAGCCTAAGGATGTGCTCCAGTCAGAAAATGGGGGCCCCAGTCCTTCAACAAAAGGATCCAAATAACCTGCAACAACCAGACAGATCCTAGAGGTGGGCTCTTCCCTCACATCTGCTCATCAGGGTCAAGGCCAGAAACAGAAGAAGAAAGGCCAAGGTTGGCCTGAGTTGCAACAGGGAGGTGGTGATGGCGCTTAGAATGTGAGAGGAGCATCCTGGGGAAATCACTCACTGCACAGACAACAGCAGGGCTGGTAGAAATCTAGACTTCAAAATGCTGCCACTGAGGGCCTGGAGGGAATTGAGGAAGGCCGATCCTTGCTAGGAGGCTGCAGAGTGCTAAGCAGAGCTAGGTACTGCCAGTATGTGGAAAGCAAGTGAGGCTGGCTGTGGCTGAGGAGGTGATGGGTGCGCACCTTGGAGTCTTCTTGCTACATATGGTAAAATGCAAGAGGAGGGGTAAATGGAGGCAGGATTGATTAAAAGGAGCAGCATCTGAGGATGTTGAAGTTTCTAGCATCACTAGATGGCCAGCTATGGGAAAAGCAAGAGACTCCCTGTTGGAAAAGTGGACCCTTCAGCAGAGGCGAGGATGGGACTCAAGACTCTTCCCTGAAACCCGAAGGACAGGCCAAGAGCTGACTGCCTGTGTGGCTTCTTGATTTTGGCTCACCTTCCACCTCTTCCAGGGCTGTGCATTCTGCCTTTTGGGCAAAACTAGAAGGGAAGGAGTGAATATCCCATGGTATCCGAAACAGATCACCTGGGCTCCAAGCCCAAGTAGCCATTAGAGCCAAAGCTGAGAAAAGCCCATCAGCACTTGTGCACTAAAACAGAACAAAGTTACTAAAACAGGTTTTAGTAGGATCCAGGGTTTTCTATCATAATATTCAGAATGTGCAGAAGAAAATTGAGAATCACTTGTTATACCAAGCAGGGAGAAAAAAAACAAAGCTGTCAGTGAGGAATTACAAATAGCCCCCAAACAAAACAAAACAAAAAAATTAGAAAATCTCAGCAAGCACATGTACTCATCATAAAGAAGAAGATGTAAATCATAGGACTGAAAAAGAGAGTAACTGTCACTGGGGCTGTCAGAGGATCAAGTCAGTGAAGGGCAGACAAAAGAATTTACTCAATATGAGTAAAAGAAGTAGGTTGGGAACAAGCGACCAGAGCTTCAGGGACTTGTGAACAATGACAAGAGATTTTAAGTTCTGTAATTAGAATCTGAGGAGACAGGAAAGTGTATAGGGATGAAACAGTATTTGAGAAAGAGTGGATGAAAATTTCCCAAATTTGACAAAAGACACAGCTTATGAATTTGAAAAGTTGGGAAATCACAAAAGTGACAAATCCAAAGAAATACATGCCAAGGCAAATCATAATTAAGCTTGTGAAACTTAGAAGACAAAGGAAGAATCTTAAAAACATCCTGATATTACACTAATTTGAATGAGGATGAATTTCTCACCTGAGACCAAGGAGGCCAGAAAGACATGACACATTTTTCCAGTGGTGAAAGCAAAGAACTGTCAATCCTGAATCTATATCTGAAAAAAGTATTCTTCAAGAATGAAGGAAAAATAAAGACATTCTTACATGAAGAGAGACAAAGTTCATTTCCAGGAGACCTACCCTCAAAGAATGGCTGGTGGAGCTTCTCCAAAGAAAAAGAAAATGATAACTAAAAAAGATTTGGAATTTTGAAAAGGAAAAAAGAATGTCAGAATCAGTGAAATTTAAATAGGATAGAAGTCTTCCTGAATTCATTAATTTCTTAAATTATATTTGACAATCATATTTGGTTGAAACAAAACTTAGGACCTAATCAATGTGGTGCTTAAAGCACATAGAGAAAGTCTTTAAGACAATTGTTTGTGAAAGCAGGGAGGCCAAGGAACCTAAATGGAATTAAGTGCCTACCTTCCAAGTGGTCAAAATTTGTTACCAGGCCAAAATAAGTTATGCATGGAGGTTAAATTGCACACCCATGCATGCATACAGGCACAAGTGACTCTAAAGTTGGTGAGATCTGAATGAACTTTGTGTGTGCCAAAGCCAATTGCTTGGTTTTGGTATTGTCCTCTCATTACAAACATAGTCACTTTGCAGTACTGGGTAATGAGTGTATGGGATCTCTCCATACTTTTTTTTTTTCTTTCGGTGAATTTGTGAATATTTCAAAATTAAAAGTTAAAAGAATTAATAGAGTACAGTTTATCTTAACCTAACAGAACTGTTTTATTTCAATAATTAAGAACTTCTAAAAGTTCACGTATTTATTGACAACTTTTATCATACTGCCACCTTTTAATGAAGTGTAAAATATACTTTATAATGCACTTCTTTCAGTTTTATCCACTTAATTAAGGGGAACTTCTCATCACTAGCACAAAAAAGACAGCTGGTATCATTTATTATAAAATAAATTGTATCAAAAATTAATACAAATAAAACAATGTTTTAAATTTCTGAGTAGATGCTGTCTCTCTGTGTGTCTTTGTTAAGTATCAGGACAGCATTTAAAGACTTTGTAGCATTGAACAGAAACAGTGCTGGTGATGTATTCTAATGGACTCAAAAATAGAATGGGAATGACTTTTCAGTATGTCACAATGTTTTTAATGCCATGTCCCTTTCCCTCTGAAGGCATCTCTCTTACCCATAAAGATCTTTACTTCTCACTTCAGGAAACTGGAATTGCTGGTCACAGTGCTGGCTCAAGGAGGCAGATTGACCTATTGTGAATAGCACATATTTCAGAAATCAAATGGAACTGCATGCAAGCTTGCTAGTTAGCAGTTGTCACATGTTTTAGTTAGTTTGTGTCACTGAGATTAGAAGACCTGACAAGAACAACATAGAGAATGACAAGTGTATTTCAGCTCATGGTATCAGAGGTTCAGTCCATGGACAGCATACTCCATAGCTCTGGGCCAGAGGTGAGGCAGACCATCATGTCAGAAGGGCAGAGAGAAAGAAAGCAGCTCAGGATGTGGTAACCAGGAAACAGAGAGAGCACCACACTCAGCAGGGACAAAATATAAACCCCTAAAGCCTACTCCCAGTGACCTGCCTCCTACAACTACACCCCACTGCCTACAGTTACCACCAGTTAATACACATCAGTGGATTAATAGGTCACATGTCTCATAATCTGATTTTTTCACTTCTGAACATTATTTCATTGTTCCGTACATGAGCTTTTGGAAATGCCTCAGATCTAAACTGTAACACACGTGTTAACCACTGTAAGCCTTTTGTGATAGCCACAGTGAAGATGAGGTTAGTTGTAGAACCAGTGAGGATGCGCACAAGACAACCAGATTGGGCTTGGCCCTGCCTCTGCACATGATCAGTTACGTGGCCCCTTTCTTATCCACATAATCAGGATAGAAGTCCAACTTCAGTCTTCAGGTTTTGTGAGGAATGAATGAGTTAAACGTGTGGCTGTTGTAAAGTCAGGTGTCATTGTGGGGAGACTAGGCCCATAAGTGTAACAACAGTACATAGGAATTGCTGTCATTTTATTCCCTGATGTATTCCTTCTCACTGGTGGTCACAGACTAGGCAACAGCCATGAATCAAAGTCCTCTCCTATGAGGCCACAGGAGAGGTTCTTCTTTAGGGGAAGGTTCTGGAATTGCAGAACCAGAGGATTTCTCAGGGTGGGCTGTGGATAAATGGAGAGCATGTGCCAAGATTGGAAGAAGGGCCAGAGAGTTGGTCAAGGAAAGCAAAAGCCAGAATGGGCGAAAGGAGAGATCCACTCACAAGTTTTACCAGTAACACGAGCAGCTTTGCTCCCAGAGCAGTACTTGTGGAAAGGGCAGGATGTGCCAGGGGAGAGCACTCTTTCACCTCAAGGGCCTAAGCAGGAGGAAGCTGCTTCTGTGGAGTCCACTGGCCCAGGCCAGTGAGGAGTGGGAAATGAGAGCAGGCCAAGCCTACTGGCTCCTGGTTTATCTTTGCAGTTCCTAAGAGGCTTTCCCAGTGTCTTCACACCTTGATGTCCTTAGTCCTTGATCTTTATACTCCCAAAGGGGAGAAACAGGCAGCCATTCTTATTTTCGTTTTCAGCATGAGGTACCTGAGCCCATGGGAGAGCAGAGCACCTGGCTCAAGGCCCAACAGGGAGTGCAAGCAGGAATCCAGACAGCTCCTGTGTCTCAGGACCTCGCATTTCTGCTTCAGAAGCCACAGTCTTGCTTCATTTCCACATGAAGAATCGTATTTTGATGCCCAGTTTCCAGAAGGCAAAGAGCAGAGGCTCCATTTCTGCCTTTCTGGTCTGGAGTCTCCCGTGGCAGTGGACCGGGAAAGCCAGGGTGCACTTGCTGTCCAAAATTTTTAATTCTGCTCATTTTGTTAAAAAAAAAAATCTATGTTTTATATTCTTAATGTTATGATGGGAATGTTCCTGTAATCCACACCTTGACTTTAATGATACAAACTACTTTATTTCCATTGCTAATGAGAAGGCCATTTAGAAAATATTTTTGCTTAATATGTCTAATTATTTCTCTGGTTTAATGGGAATTTTGCTGTTCTAGAAACCTTTTAAGACTAACAAGAGCCTGACTATTCCTCAGAGGTTCCCTTGCCTTTCACAACCTTTGTTTTTTCCAACAACCTCGAGAGTTCCGCATGTGCCTCCTCCTCAAATGCTTCTGAGTCTACGTCTCCACAAAAGGAGTCTCCCTTTTGTCTTTCTCTATCAGCTTTTCATTTCTTGAGACTGGAAATATCAAACCCTGCATATGATTATTAGAGTCTTTAAAAATGTCTTACTACCTCATAAATTCTAATTTTCAAACCTGGCCTTTATTAAGGGCCAGGTGTGTGGTTTGGTCATGGCATTTTGACTGTGCACTGACTTTATTGTTCGAGGGTTTTTCTTTGTGATGTGAGGAGCTGTGATAAACAGAAACGTGAATTATTTAACATATTGCTCTGCGACATGCTCATTGTCAATTGAGACTCCCTGAGGTGACAAAGTGGGAACAAAGTGAGACGGGGACGGCTCTGCACACACTGGACATGCACTTCACAGAAAAAGGAGGGGAGAGGTGCAGTGGTAGGGCCGTCAGATTTGCCAAATAGAAATGAAGGACCCCGGTTAAATCTGGAACTCGGGTAGATATGAAAAGTGCTAGTGCAGCGCTTTCCTCCGGGATACCTGGGGTGAACTTATAGAAACATTCTTGTTTTATCTGAAATTCAAATTGAGCCGGATGCTCGGGACATTAGCTAGAAACCCTATTTATGATGAAGAAAGTCTTTGGAAAAGAAAATTATACTTAATAAATATATTTCACATCTACAGGGTCTTGGCAGATAGTTTAGGAACATAAAATGACTCTGCAGAAGTGAGAACGAGGAGCAGTTATGAAACCAGAATAGATGAGATCCTGAGCTAAGGTCCGGGGTGACGGCGACCCATCCTTCCCAACTCCCTCTCTGAGGGTGGGAGGTTCTGGACTCTTGGATGCGCAGTGCCTCCTGTGCCACGAGCCCTTCGGGTGGGCAGTGAGGGCAGTGGCAGCCTCAGCCCCACCGCAGTGTCCTCTTAGCGCTTTACGGACTATGGGCACTAACCTGCTGGCCCTTGGCCTTGTGCCTGGAAATGGATGGAGGGCCCACAACAGATTCCAGGCACATTCTGGGGATCCAACGACTTGGTGCACATTCCCCAGAGCTACAAGGGAGCCTATCGATGTGTCTTACACACTGCAAGTTCTGGTCAGAGCCTATTTCATGCTCTAGATCATCCACAGCTCTTAGCAAGTGCCTCGCCCACACTCAGGTGGAAGAATAGAAGCATTTGTTGGGGGAGGAGGTGGATGGCAGTATGTGCACTGGTCGACTTAACTGTTGTGTAGAATACAGGGATTTGGTGTGTGTGTCCGCGTGTGCACAGATGCACGCACATGTCACTTAGCACAATGACGGCTGTTGCAACGAACTCCTGAGCACACACAGGTGCCACCATGACTGAAGACGGGTCCTGGCTTCAACAGGTTTCACGTGCTGGTCCAGGGCGTGGGGTGGTTCTCTTCTGAGCAGTGAGTACAGGGGTTTATGCCCTTCTGCCTGTGGCTTTCACGGGTTTACCACGTGGCCTCCAAGGTGGGCAGGATAATCAAGATGAAGAAAAGGAGTGAGCAAGTGTGGGAAGCTGAGTGGGCCCCATCACGGGTGCTCACCACGCCACGGGCAAGATCTGCTGTGTGGCCCCCGGGGGGGAGTCCAGGGAATAGGGCCTTGGGCGAGCATTGCCTTCCAGCCCCTAGGAATAGGAAGTGGTATATTTGGGTGGATGGCCACCCCACCCTACTGTGCCTTTCCACTTACCAAGCCAGGGAGGTGGATGGCTCTTGACAGGAACGCACATGACCCTGCCTCTTGACATTCATGCTGTTTGGGTTCAGAAGATGGTACCCCGAAGCATGGCACTTTGGGAACAGAGGCAGCTTCAGATGTCTTTCTCTGCCCTCCATTCTCATGCCCCACCCCAAGCCCCCAGGAAAGCCCTAGAAACTAGAATTCTTCTTCCTCAAGGAAGTTAATGGAACTAGAGCCCCCTCCCCCGGATAAGCCAGAAAGTCCCACCTCTGTGTCTTGGAGCTGGTTAAGAAGAAACACTCTGACTTCCCTTGTCTGGTGGTAGATCCTAAGATCCCCATATTGGAAGAGGTCCTGCCTGCCCCTGGAAGGTGAGAAGGCTACACAGAAAGGCCAAGAAGAGCCGAGGGCTGTGCTGCCCAATCACCCTCTAACTGCCCTGCTCCACAGGACCCTCTGTCCTCATGCTGATCTTGTTTAGGGCCACAGCAGAGTCAGGATGACACATGGCATTTTTGCCAGAAAGGAGTGGTTGAGAGGTAACACCAGCAAGCCCTTTAGATGATAATGGTTATGTTAAGCTGTGTATATTAGACCCCTGCTGTCCACCTCAGCCTGCTACTTTGGAGTTCTCATGCTACTTTGGAGTTCTCGCAGGGATTCATGGAGAGTTGCCATTGGTTGGGGGAAGTGCCAGAGGAGGGATTTCCGGTTGGTGTGTGGTTCCTGAAGGAGCCATGTGGTATTCAGTGGAGTTCCCAGGGAGTGTGCTGGTGGAGTTCAGAAACAAAGTTTGTTCCTGCTTCAGTGGCTTGTGATTTGAGCCCAGCCAGACTGCAGCATGATCTCATGGGGATCACAACCCCACCAGGTCTGAAGAAACTTTGACCAAGCACAGCAAAGACCCTGGGCCTCGGACGAACACTGTGTGAAGTGCTGAGTGTTTCCAGTCACTGAATGGGCCACCGGACCTCAGGAATGCTGGAGCCTGGCTCTTGAAATCACTGCAGTCTTGTGAGAAGCCCGGGGCTAAAACTGTCCCTGCAGCTTCGTGAGAGACCTTGGAGCAGAGGGCTCAGCCATGCTTGGATTCCTGAGCCAGGAAACCCAAGATAAGTGTATGCTGTTTTACATCACAGGGTTTAGGGGAACTCTGCTGTGTAGAAGTAGGTGGTGACACACGTGGACTTCGAGCAGCCCCATATCCTGGGAAGGCAAGACCTGCAAATCTCTGCCACGGTCAGCACAAAAGACTTGCTGGATGACGTCAGACTTACTCTGTCTTGTAGAAATTAAAACTGGTTATCTCCTTGGTCTTCCTAGGGTCCTGTGACCACCTCAAACAATCAAAAGGACATTCTTAAAGTTCCCCAGACTTGCTTTAATGTCCTCTCATTTACCTGTTGGGGGAGAGGTTACAAGGAGAGCCAAGCACTCGGGCATTGGGTACCACACAAAAGAGCCCACAGCAGCTTGTGGTCACCTGTCCTCAGGCCAGAAAGGTACACAGGATGCCAACAGACCACACAAGCTGTTCCCAGCTGCAGGAGACTCATTATGGGGGTGAGGATGGGCCGTGGGAGGCAGCTTCCCTAGTGTTAAGAGGGCCAGGTGACCCTGTTCCCACCAGAAGGTGCAGCAGGCTTGCTGGAATTCCTCTGCAGAGGCTGCCCAAGGATAACAGGAGCTGGTGTGTCGGGAGGCTCCTGGCCAGGAGATGACTCTGCAGAGGCAGGTTGGAAGGGGGACTTAGGGTTAAGTAATTCGAGTCTTTTTCAATTTCCCCAGATGTCAAGGCCACATATAATATTGGGCCTTAATTTTAGGACCTATATTCTGTTTAATGAAAAAGTAATTTTTGTGAGGGAAATAGGGTGATATTAGAGAATAAAACTGGAAAGGTACATAGAAAATAAGTCACATGGGAATGTCCGCCTCATTTGGTGGCTTTTGTGTTGTTCCTTTCCATGTTTCCCTGGTGAGCATTATTTGTATAACAAGGCTTCAATCAACCATCATTCTTGCACAAACCAAAGGAGATTTAGCCTCTTTTTCCAAGTTGATTATTCACACTGGTGTTGCTTGTATACACGTAAATATTCCTTCATCTCAATTTAGTTCAAAGCATGAAAAGTACCCATGTGTAATTTATCGCTATTCTTCACAGGATGGGATGGAAGCCAGCGTGATTGGGTCAGTTGTTACCAGGAGCTGAGGGTATTTTCCATTTAATAAGGAAGAGTAGACGGAAAGCCTGCAGACCCAGACTTCACTTTCCATTTTTCTAGCATGTTCTACTTGAGTGTTCTCTGCTGCCAACAAGGAGCTGGAGATGGAGGGAGAAGTGGAGAACCAGCACCACCGTCTCCTCAGATGGGGCTCCTCTGAAACTCTATGCAGAAAGCAGTCAGCCATCCCTTGGTGTCTGTGGAGGATGGGGTCTGGGCAGGACCCTGGGGATAGTCAGCTGACCTTCAGCATCTACAGAGGACAGGATCCAGGGAGGACCCCTGGGAATGTGCCCATCCATGGCTGTTCAAGCCCCCTATGTAACTGCATTTGCACAACCTATGAATCGTCCTGTACTTAGCTGATAGCTAGCTTGCTTCTCACCCCTAAGACGGGAATGCTGGGTAAATGGCTTCTGTGCTCTATTGCTTGGGGGAGAATGGTGAGGAAAAAAATGTCTGAACGCAATTATTTTTTCAGAATACTTTTGATCTAGGGTGGAGATCATACAGATGCATGTAGAACCTACAGAGATGGAGAGCCAACAGTTTGTGATTTTGTCTCATAGCTTTGTAATAAAAAAGAAAGACCAGAGTGCAGTGGTTTAAATGTGAGGTGTCCCCCCAAGCTTGAAGAGCCTTGGCTTGTATAGCCCTACATGGGCACATGCCCAGGGGCCCTCCCTGGACTCTGTCTTCCATAGACACTGAAGGTCAGCTGACTATCCCCAGGGTCCTCCATTTATACCACAATACAGGAAAGCTTAGCAGTGACAGGATTGGGTTATGAACCTGATAGGGATTAACTGGGTGGTCACTGGAGGCAGATAGGATGTGGCTGGAGGAGGCAGGTTCCTGGGGACATGCCTTTGGGGTTTATATCTCTGCTTTCTGGTGCCATGTCCCCAGTGCTTCCCTCTGCCACACTCTTCTCCCATGATTTCTGCCTGAACTCAGTCCCCGAGCAATGGAGTCGAAGGACTGAGACCTCTGAACCGTGAGCCCTTAGACACACCTTTCTCCTCTACTTGTTCCTGTCCGGTTCTGGGGTCGCAGTAGTGAAGAAGCTGACAAGAACGGTCTGCCGGCCATTTCCTCCCTGCACCAGGATGACCTTCTGTGCATTGTGCTCCTGCCCAGGACAAACAAAACGGCAAAGATTCCAGTTCACTCACTTCTAAAAAGTGCTTGTAACCCTGCCACGGTGAGCCCGCTATGTCACTAAGCCACATTCGATTGTTTTCTCCTGTCCTCCTGCGCCCATTTCATGCCAAGTCTGGTTGGTGTGAAGAGCCTGCTGTGCCTGGTTCTGGTCCAGCATGGCTTCTTGGGCACCTGCAGGGCTCCTTGTCCTCTGCATGTCCTCCGCCTGTCCTCACCCAAGAGCTCAGGGTGTGGTCACTGTGGCGAGGCTTCTCAGACACACATAGCGACTCTCCTGTCCTCTGCATTAGCTCCTCTGGCAATTGTTGCTTCTTTGATGTGATGACTGAAGATGGTTGTCTGCACCTGGGCTGTTGTGAGGGCCTCCTCGCTGGCCTTTTTCCTTCATGTAAAACAATGACAGGTGTTCAGCTAAGTTAACTGCACAGCTGGGTGGGCTTCACTGCCACCTCTCCATTCATGCAGGTATCCTGCCTTGATGGCATCTGCCCTCCTGGCTGCTGGCTCTTGCCCCCCGGCCTCCCCTCCCTCAGACCCCATCTCCTTCCCTGATCAACTGTCACTGGCTCCGCTCACCCTGCCTGGGTGGCCCAGCTGAAGGCAGGAGGCACTCGAACATATAGCTATTTTGCCCTGGGCATCCAAGAGCAGTCAGACCTAGACAGAGTCCCATTTTCACATCTTCTTACTCATGCACCTCTTTCTTGAGAGGGTCCTTCGTTTTCATTCTATATCCCCAAACTTCATGTCAGCTAAAAAAGGTTACGACAGGGACCCAGTTCCTGCACCTGAATCTTAGTGTGTTCATCACGGGGTGCAGCTCGTGTTTGTTTCTGTGTGACATTTAACTTGGACTCACAAAGAAAATCTGTCTGCATTTTGCGTGGCCAGAATAGTCCAGATGGAAGATCTAAATTACCATATATGGGATGAAGGGGATTTTGCTGTTTTGGTCAGTTTTATGACTGAGTTGACCCCTTGGTACCATCACCAAATGACAAACTGGTTTTAAAATCTTGCCAAAGATGAGCACAGAGGGGTTCTGGATTGTCTCATGTTTGCCTTGCAGGGCTGGCTTTATGCCTGTCCCCTGATCCCCAGGGGTTACCCCCAAATTGGCCATTGTGACTGCATTTATACCAAGTGCAGTCGGAACGCCACAAGTTGGGGCTCTTCTCTGCAGTTCCTGAATCTGACTGGAACACTGCAAGGCAAGACACTCCAAGGGAAAGCTGTTGTTGATCCAGAGAAAACAAATGTAGGATTTTTTAAACAAATTTGAGAGACCTGTGAATCTGCAGAAAAGCATAGAGTGTGACAGGAGATACCTGTGTCCCCATCACTGGGCACTTTCAAATCTTTATTTTGCCACTTAGTTTAAGAGACAGGAGAAGGAGAGAAAGCAATTGAGAATATGAACATTATGTTTGATAATGAAAAAATAGCAATTTTCCAATTCTGCAGTAATTCAAGTGTCACATTACACTACTTTGGGGTCAGACTACACTTAAAATATTGCATATATTTTGATTAGATAATTATATGCACTCTCTGTGCCAGCTCACTATTTTTAAAGGTGTCATGTAAAGTATATGCTATTTTTTTTTTGTTTTTTTTTGCGCCAATGTTTCCAGTACTCTTTAAACCCCATTTCCATGAACAGTGCTGTGCTGAGACCCGTATTTAGAACAAAATCCATCCTCTTTCTTCAGAAAATCACAACATTGCAGAGTTAAACTTATTTTTTAAATAGTAACTGCTGTTTGAAATAATTTTAATGCTCCTTTTTTATATAAAGAATAATATTAGCTGAAAAACACACTTCAGAAGTGGCCATGTGGTGTGCGCTGTCCATCTAGTGTCTCAGATATCCTTCCAACCACCCAACGGGACAGGCAGTATCACTTTCCACATCTTTTGGATGCAGAAACTGAATTTTCCTAAAAGATGCCTTTTCATACCTACTGAGTGTCAGTTTCAGAATACAGTTGGTCCTTTCTGACTTGGGGGTGTGCTTGTCACCGCTGGGTCACGTCCACTCAAGTTGTCTCTGCACGGGGTGGGGGTGAGTCAGAGTGTGAGGGGCCATCTTATATGGGCCCCTCTTTCCACCATGGCCTCCAGTGGAGACCATTACACAGTGTGGAGGAAGTGGGCACCGCAGTGGAGGGCCACCAGGGGGCCAGGGACTCCTGGCCAGTGAGAACCTTTAGTCTTGTTTCTGATTGCCCTAGTGTGAATCTGCGATGGCTGTGAATTAACATTTTTATAAATGCCAAATTAATGTGGCTAGTGCAATTTTGTAGATTGTTTGTGCATGGACCAGCAGCGTTTATTTAGAAAATGTCAATATTTAATGTACTTCACAGTGCCTGTCACTCGCATTGGCTTTTCTCTTGAAAATCGGGTCTGCTAGGCTCCTCTTGTCCTTGGATGGGCCCTGATCTTGTACATTAAGGTCGCTGGTGTAGAAGGCACGTTGCACATAGGTAATGAGGGGAGTAATGGGAAGGAGAGGCCACGGTGGGCAGTGTTTATGCCACCAAATTTCTGACAAAAATGTACAATGTACAAATGTACAATCCAAGAAAAATGAGCGCGTTCCCCAGTGCCCCTAACAGCCCTGTCTTCTCTTGGAGACAACCTTCTTTCTGTCTTGAGGCAGTGTTCACCTCTGTGGAGGGAGAGGAGCCTCACTCTCCCTGGTTGGAGAGGTCACAGCCAGGGCGCGCATCACACCTGGGTGAGGGGCCGCACAGGGAGAGCCTGGCAGGCAGGCAAGGACAGGGCCTCCCATCTGCTTCATGAGCCTGCAGCCACAGCCTGAGGAGGCTGAGCCTCTGTGGCCAGGTGAAGACTAGCTGCCCAGCCTCAGGCCTCTCACTTGGGTGCCGCGGACTCTGGCCATTGGCCTTCAGCAGGGGCTGCTGGACTTGCTGTTCCCCCTATTTGCTCCATGGAGCCTTTCAGCATCTTCTATCACAGAGGTCAGTACCATCTGTGAGCCCCATTTTAGCAAGAGAGGCCCATCTTTCAGAGCAGTGTTCACCATTCCGTGATCAATAATGTATTTCCCAGAACACATTTCAAGAGCAAAGATTTAGTGTGGATAAAGGGGAGCTTGTTGACATTTTGATGTTTTGGTGCATTATGATGTTTATGTTGTGGGACTGGGCCCGTCTGGACTTTCCCTTAGTGCTGAGAGGTGCGAAGCCTCTGAAGGCTGAGTGTGGTGGAGTTGGGTATTTTTGAAGTCAAACATTTTCTCTCTGGGGCTATGGAGCTCACAACTCCATAATAAATATTTCTCTAAGTAAAAGATCTTAGTAGCCCAGAGTTTTTCTTCTGGAGCTGAACATTGGTTTGGCTGCCAAATGCTTGTTATGTAACCTGTGACTTAAAGGTTCTGCAGTTGCTTTCAATATCTCAATGGGCATTTCCTTAACCTTCAAGGAAGCCCAGCGCCCCCTGGTGGTCCACTGTGTAACCTCCACCACCATTGATCTCCCCTGACATGACAGTGGCCTGTGGCTTCTTCCTAAGGAAGGGCTTGGCACCCTGATGCCCCCAGTTCCTCCATCTCCAACTCCGGCCCCAGAGCACCCAGCACTCAGATTATCAGAGTTTCTGATATGCCTGCCTGGAGACCTAAGCTGAAGGAACTTAAATTGCCCACCAACAGGTTTGATCCCTTGAATCTCATGATGCCACAAAACACCCAACTTAGATCCTCTTGATGAAATAGGCAGTTTGCAAATTTCTGTGTTCCCAACTTTAAGTCTGGTTATTTTTCTAACCCTCCTCTTTCCCTTAGTGTCTCTTTAAGTCTTTTTCCACAAAAAGAGTGTTGCTAGCCACACTGAGGCAAGACAGTAGTGTACTTGCATTAGTGTTACCAGAACCCACAATTAGGGAGAATCATTTTTTTTTATTTAAATGAAACTTCCATTTAACAGGACTGAATACCTTGTACTTAAGTCAAAGATAACCCTGAATTGTGGCTCCTTTGCAAGGAGCAATGCAAAATTAGCTGCTGGGCCTGTTTCCAAAGGCAGGGTAAATTTATTACACTTTTGATATCGACCAACAATATTTTAAATGCTTCTTAAATTTATCAGCACTGCTGGCTACATGGAATTTATTAGATCAAATGCAATAAAATATAATGAAATAGATTAGATCTCTTTTTGAAATGTTAGTAGACAGTATGGTGGGTAACAAAAAATGTAAAACTTGTCTTCCCATATAAATGGTATTTTCAAATTTTTCATACCAAGAAGTTCTTCAGTACCCTAAGTTAAAAGAATAACCCCAAATAGTGTTTTTCATGGGGGCATTAAAACTAGGAATTTATAATTTAGAGATAAATCTATAGAATTTTATTTTATTCTGTGAAATTTTAAAATTTCTAAAATAAGTACTCTGTTTGCTATTTTGTGTTTTATACACATAGCAGAATACTGGCTAGGGGTTGTTTCCATCAAGATTCATGATGATTTTTGAGTTCACTTGTTCCACGGTGAGATGCCAGACCACCAGGGGCAAAGGAGTTAGTTGGAGAGAGGGATGGTCCATGTGAAGGCAAATTAACTCACCCCGACACTTCTCAGAGGAGGACATACAATCAATCCACAAGCACATGAGAAAATGCTCAACATCTCTAGCAATCAGAGAAATGCAAATCAAAACCACCCTAAGATACCATTTCACTCCTGTAAGATTGGCAGCCATTATGAAGTCAAACAACAATAAGTGTTGGCGAGGATGTGGGGAAAAGGGCACACTTGTTCACTGCTGGTGGGACTGCAAAATGGTGAGGCCAATTTGGAAAGCAGTATGGAGATTCCTGGGAAAGCTGGGAATGGATCCACCATTTGACCCAGCTATTGCCCTTCTTGGACTATTCCCTGAGGACCTTAAAAGAGCACACTATAAGGATACAGCCACATCAATGATTATAGCAGCACAATTCACAATAGCTAGACTGTGGAACCAACCTAGATGCCCTTCAATAGATGAGTGGATAAAAAAATTGTGGCAGCTATACACAATGGAGTATTATGCAGCACTAAGAAACGACAAAATCATAGAATTTGCAGGGAAATGGATGGCATTAGAGCAGATTATGCTAAGTGAAGCTAGCCAAGCCCTAAAAAACAAATGTCAAATGTCTTCTTTGATATAAAGAGAGCCACTAAGAATAGAACAGGAAGGAAGAGCATGAGGAAAAGACTAACAGTAAACTAAGACGAATGGGGGGAGAGAAAGGAAGAGAGAAGGGAAAACATATGGAAATGGTAGGAGACCTTCAGTGATACACAAAATAATAAGAGGTTATGAGGGGCAAGGGGGTGGGGGGAAAAAAAGGGGAGAGAATTGAACAACAGCAGAGGAGGTAGAGAGGGATGTTGGGAGGGGAGGGGAGGGGAGGGGGGATAGTAGGGGATAGGAAAGGTAGCAGAATACAACAGTCACTAATATGCCATTATGTAAAAATGTGAGTATGTAACAGAAGTGAGTCTGTATTATGTATTTGGGGAGTTCAAAACCCAATTGAGTCGAATGTATGAAAGATGATATGTCTTGAGCTCTGTAATGTTTTGAACAACCAATAAAAAAAAAAAATTAACTCACCCCATAGATGTCCTGGTTCTGTGGTTTAAAGTTTCCCCACAGTTCATGTTTTGGGAATCGCTGATGTGATGGTACTGAGCCGTGGACCATAACCAAGGGGCTCGGTCACAGGCTCTGCAGGGGTGGGTGCATGCTGTCACTGTTGCAGTGGGGTTATTATAAAGCGGCATTTGGCCCCTTTCCCCTCTCGCTCATGTGATGCCTTCCAGGTTGTGAGGACACGGTGGAAAAGCCTTCGCTCACCATGGTCCCTTGATCTTGGACCTCCCAGTCTCCAGAACCATGAGCCAAATAAGCTTCTTTTCAGTATAAATCACCCAGTCCGTGGTGTCTTTGTGTCAGTACAAGTTACATGAAGACACCTTGGAACCAGTGAAGGCACCCGGTGATATTGCAGGCAGAATTAAGGAAGCAGATGGCACTGGGTGGTTCAGTTGCTGACTTAACAGGGTGAGCTTTTCCTGGTTTGCCTGCATAAGCTTGATGTTGTAATCAGTGTTCTTATTAGTGAAAAGGGGGGAGTGTCCTGTCAGAGACACAGAGTGAGAGAGACTTGAGCAGCCAATGCTGGCCTAGGCAGGGAGTCGGGCAGCCTCTACAACCTGGAAAAGCAAGAAAATGAACTCTACTCTAGGAGTCTAAGAAGGGACAGAACTCTTGAGACCCCATTTCAGTCTTCTCACTTCCAGAAAAGTAAGAGGAAGTTGTATGATTTGAACGCACTGTGTAGGTCATTTGTTGTAGCAGCAGTAGCCGACTTGCACAGTGCAAAAGTGAGGGATGCAGAAGGCAGGCCAGTCTACGAAGCCACTTGGTGTGTCTCAGCTGGAGAGTCCTCTTCTATCCAGTGACACTGGACCCCCTGAGGGACACTGGAAAGGGATCACAATATGCCCCTTCCTTCTAAAAGACCATCTGCTAATATGGTGTGAAGAAATCCCTTTTACCTTTTTAGACAGAACCAGCAGGGACCAAAGGGGACCAGTGGGAGTCCCATGGAAGCTGAGAAGCAGATCAGAACAGAAAGGCAGCATCAAGGCTCTGAAAATTAAGCTGCCTTTGGGGCCAGAGTCCACAAAATAGGCCAAAACCACATGCTCAGCCACAACACGCAACTGCCCACTAAGAGAAAAGATTTGAATAGGACCCAGGGTCACCTAACATAATAGGCAAATTACAGAGGACAAAATAGAATTCACTGTCATATCAGGACCCCAGATTAACAGCCCAAATGAGGAAAAAATTGAGCAACTCATGTCAATGCCAAGATGAGTCAGATGTCAGCTTTATCTGAAAGAAATTAGGAGCAACACCATAAAATAAGCATCCAACAATTAGGAACAGCTATGAAAGAAGAAAATATGAAATTTGTGAGGTACCAGAAGTAGCAGAAAGAACCAGTGGGAATCCTGGAACTAAGAAAGATGGTCATAAAGAAACCTGGATGAGCTCAGCAGTGGAGTGAAGACAAAAAGAGAGAATATGCAATTGGAATAACAGAGAAAATATCTTACAAAAAACCCATTTTGAATTCCATAGCCTCGGTAGGTTGAAAGTAAACTTATGGAAAAAAATACCACCTATCATTATAAAAAGAAGAGGAGGAGGCTGGACAGAGGAAGAAGAGGAGGAGGAAGAGGAGGAGAATGAGAAACAAGAAGCAGCTGGAGGACTACGTTAGTATCGGATAAACCACAAATCAAAGAAAATTGCCAGAGAGAACAATGTTACATGATGATAAAAGGCTCAATCTGCAGGAAGATGTAACGATACTTCTTATGTATGCATCAAGCACCAGCACCTTAGAACGCATGAAACAAGAACTGATAGTGCTGAAAAGGAGGCAGGAGATCCACAACTGAAGGGGGGCATCAATAACTCTCCCAGTTACTGACTGAGCAACTAGACAGAAAATCAAAAGGGACATGGAAGATGTAAACAACACAACTGGCCAACAGGGTTTAGTTGATACTCACCCCAACAACAGCAGGATGCTCGCTTTTTTCAAGTACCCATGACATTCCCCAAGGGTGACCACATCCTAGACCATAAAAAAAGCTCAACACATTTAAAGAAAGGAACTCATACAGAATGTGTTTTCTCACTCTCAAGAAACCAAAGGAGAATTCATCAACAGAAGACAAGAGAAAATCTCTAACTATATATACAAGTATATATATTATGTATACTTGTAAAAAAAAATCTATGTGTAAAAGTGGTCTAGAAGAAGTAAATAAAAATCATAGCACTGAATAAGAAGAAAACACAGCTTATCAAATTTAGTGCTAAGAAGAAGCTTTATGGTACTAAATGCTTATACTAGATGCAAAGAATGCAATAAAATTGAAGGCAAGAAATAAACGATCCCCTCCCCCCAAAATCAGTGAAACAAAATTTTCAGTATTTGTATAGCCTTAGCTAGAACAAGAACCAGAAAAATCAGCTCCTTCTACTTTAGGATTGTTGGAAACTTTTCATGTTTTGAAGTTTTTGCATGGTGCCAAACCAATTATGGCAGATAAAAAGTCAACTTAAAATTATTCATAATTAAAACTCTCATTAGTGGCAGTTTCTACATTTGATATGCCACAGATTTTATAATCTGTTTAATATCAGAAGATTTTAGTCATCACCATTTGGGAATTATGCAAATGTTGAAATGGAAATAAAACACTGTATTCCAAACAACAAGAAACCCAAGTTGAGAATATTAATTACTTTTAATTAAAAAAAAATAGCTGGGTCACACATGAGATTCAGCAAGTTTTTTAAGTTCTCTGGAGGAATTTTCTCATCTTTGAGTTCTGTAGAAAGTTACATCCACTGTGTTTGATTTTTCTGTGGAAAATCAGAAGAGCCTGTTATACTCCAGGGCTGGCCAAGCCACAGGGAGGCCAGGGCTGGAAAACATCCTGAGACTTGACTGTATCTTTTTTTCCCCCATATTTTTTTTTTAAAATTGGTGAATTATAGTTTTATGTATGGTTGGATTTATTACATAGTCACACACGCACACCATATAGCAATATAATTTGACCAATATAACCCCCAGTATTCCCTGTTCTCTTTCCTCTCCACTCCCTTTGGTCCCTTACCTCAATTGATCTCTCTTTTCATGAGATTCCCCCACCCGAATACCTTTATTTTAATTTTTCCTCTTTAGCTTCCACATATGGGGGAAAAATATTTCACTCTTAACCTTCTGAGTTTGGCTTATTTTGCTTGATATAATCTTCTCAAGTTTCATCCATTTCCCTGCAAATGGCATAATTGCATTCTTCTTTATGGCTGAATAAAACTTTATCATTAAGCGCGCGCGCGCGCGCGCGCACACACACACACACACACACACACACACACACACCATATTTGACCATATCTGATTCTGATGTTATGACCTTGGAAATGTGAGTTACATAAAAAAAATGGAAAGAAAGGTAGGTGTGATAAGATCATATTGTGTACACGTACAAACATGTAACAACATCTCACTATCATGTGTAATTATGATGCACCAAAAATAGAAAAGTAGAACAGAAAAAGATCAAGACTTGGACTTGAGAGAGACCCTGAGGCACTGTTCTCAATGTAGTTTGTGTATGGTGTGAGGTAGGGATCTATGTGAATTTTATTTTCCCACAAAAATGACATCTATTTCTTAAACAGATATTCTTTCTCTTATTTGTACTGTCAACCCTATCATCTATCAAGTACTTGTATGTGCTTAACTTATTTTCTTGGCACACCAGTTTACTTTGTTGATCTTGTTTACTAGGTTTGCTGTTGGCTTAGCCTGGTTGACACCTCTTGGCTCCAAGCAAACTTTACTTTCAACTGACATTTACAGCACACTGGAACCTGTTGAGCATATTGCAGTGTACCCAGCATAAGGCTGTGTCATAAAATTGGTTTGAAGAGTGGGCTCTGTTACACTGCCACTTATTAGCCAAGGGTATTGGGAAGTGAGTCCTAATAGAACCCATTCCTCAATCCTCTTTTCAGATCAAGTTAGAGAAAGGATATAAAAAAATCTAAGCCTAAAATATCCAAGCCTATTTGTTTGTCATATAAAAACTGTTTCATGAGTGATAGTTAATATTATTTATATTACCTATAAAACTGAACATTATAGTACCTAGCATGTGATAGTTTTACTATGATTATAACAGTTAATATAAGTAAAACATCTATTACAAATCAATACCTATTACATGTTGAATGTCCAATAAATGTTTATTTTCAGCCTCCTATTTCCTTTCTAATGCTTGTCCTTCTTTGGACATGTCTGTGGTCTTATTAGGATGATTTTGGGGGGGGGGCTATAAAATAATATGCTACAAGACAGGAATTTATTTTTTTTAAAATGATCTTTTCAAAATGCCAATCAATTTTACATCTTAAGGTACCGTTCTTCAGATTTATTATATTTTAACAGCTTTTTTTCTTGTTTCACTGAACAAATTGTTGAACATGGAAATTTAGACCGAGTTGGTGTGTTGCAATGTTCTGCATGAGTGAACACCAAAAATTAACAAAGAACTTCTATTTAGGCCCAAGATGTCTAACTTTTCTCTAGTCATTTCCTCTTTATCTCACCCCCCTGCTTCCTTTGTAAAAGCTCTATCTGAATTAAGCATCTGCTACTGCTTCTGATGCCAATTCAAATCGGCAGGAGTGAAATAAAAAATACTACAAAAAGGGAGAGATCTATTTTTGAAAAAAGAAGAAAAGGTTCATCCTTCTGCATCTGAGACTCCATTTTAATGCTTCAGAAATTCCATGGACCTTGAATGAAGCTGAAAGAGCAGAGTGTGAGCTGGAACTGAGAGCTTGGCTCCACGGTAAGAAGGACCTGTCTGAGGTTGGATCTGTGAGGCTGCGTGTGCGTAAGTTTGTCTCAGACCCACGGATGACCTGCGGAGTGGAAATGCTCGCAGGGGGATGGAGTGGAGCATTCGCAAGGTAAACATTACGGAAGGGCTGTGTAGACGCCTCGGTGTACGAGAATGTCCACATCACACGAACCATCTGCATTCCCGGGCAACTACATGTGTTCTCTGTACACAGAAAAAGGTTTCATATTCTGTAAAAACAGAAGCTTCTGTATCGCACCAACTAGATGCTTCATGTGTATATAACAATGTTTTAGATTTCAAATGCACAAAATACCAGTACTTGCTATTCCCATTTAACATTTGTGCATATAAACAAGACTGCACATTTGTAAGACTTTGTGTTGAGCAGACAGCTTCAACAAAATAATTAAAGCAACTGATTTGAAGCTGGTTTAGGGGAATTTATGCTCCCAGCTAAATCCAAATGCTGCTTCCCAGATTTCTGGGTTTTCTGTCGTGTCCTGCCCAGATCAAGTGTGCATTGTAGGGCCAGGTAAGCAAAGACTAAATGTGATAGTAATTGGACTCCCTCACTGTATCTAGGGCCTGTGTGTTCTAGCAGCATAACCCATGATCTTATGCTCTGAGGTTGCTTTGATCTGTGTACCAGGTTGTGGGAGGTGACTTTGGACCATATACTAGCACTAAGCTAGCACAGAGGAGTGCTGGCAGTGGCCCATGGCACAGAATGGTCAGTGGGTCTGCTCACCAGGTTTTTTCATCCATTCTGCCCCTGATTTATAGTTGCAATTTGGGAATTTCTGTCTGGTCATTTTAATTGTTGGGTCTTTGAAAGCCTCGGCATCATGGCTGCAATGCGAGCTTCTGTCTGTCATTTTGTATGTTTAAATGTGAGAACTTGTTCTTTCTCTTGCCTGTGTTTACTCTGCATTTTTGTTAAGTCTCTTAAAGGGGCAAGTACCACATGACCATATCAAAACAGTTCATGCATGCAAAAGGAGTTTGTTAGCCCTCTGGTTGAGAAGTTGGTGGAAGACCACCAGGTCTTTATCTTTCTCTCATTTTGATAACTTACCTTGGTCTGTGCTGGCATCTATCTAGGGCAGCTTTTCTTCATGAGCTGAAAACACAGCCCTGGGTAATTCCAGGCTCACATTTTGCTTATAACGAGCAATCTCAGAGGAGAGAGTGATGCTCTGTGGGCCGGCAGCTGGGCAATCTTCTTAACAAAACCTATTTGGTTCTGATAAGTTACATGCCTATTCCAGTTGTGCCTCTGGCTTTAAGGACAGGAGGAAACATGACGAACAGGCTGAGTCACAGCTCATAAGGTAGACGTACAAAAACAGCCACAGAAGGTCTGGGGCTGGACTGCCTGAGCTCAAATTCCTGCTCAGATCCTTAATAGCTCTGCAAATTCCAGCAAGTTGTTTGACCTTCCCTAAATATAATAATACTATCTGGCATGCAGGATTGCTTTGAGGATTCAGTGACCTGTGTCTGCAGAGGACTTGAAACAGTACCTGGCACATAGTAGGCATAACATGGCCCTGGGTCACTGTCAGCACAGACGGTTCTCCTTGTGGGGAGCAGAGCTTTGTGGCACTAACAGAATCAGGGGTACTCCTCAGTGACAGTTTGGCCACCTCTTTCCTACAGCACAGAGTTAGGATGTGGAGAGAAAGTTAAGTTTTAAGAAAACCTGAATCTCATGGAAAATCTACAACAAATCGTGGTGTCACCAAATTTTCACATTGGAATAAACGTCCTGAGCTCGGTTTCCAGCATTTCTTTCCAAGGTTAGCGCTTCAAGTGGGAGCCCTTTATGTGACTTGAGCTGAGAGCTTGAGGTGAAAATTGGCTCATATTGTAAAAAATACACCTTAGATATACACTTTTTATTGCATTCAAGAGCGAATGCAATAAAACAAAATCCTAAACCGTGTGCTTTACTTATTTGAGAATGAATCTACACATGAAATTAGGTAAAAGATGCCTAAACTCTTTTATCTACATGAGACATGGATCTGTTTCTGTGCAAGTTGGCATAGTTTCTAGAAATTGCCGAGGATACTTTGCTGAGAAATCATTCTTTTCTTGAAAGCCAAAGGTCAAAGACAAATCAACCAATGGAGGGGTGGTCCTGGATATTCTCTATATTAGCCACTTTCTTGCCCTGCAGCTATATATTCATTATGGGGCTAAAAAGTTGATTTTGTGGAGATGGAGCTGAGGAAGACATTTGTTAACATCCCCCAGAGGCCCCAGGGGCATTGGCTGAGGGCCTCCTTTGCTTCCAACCAGCTCACAAAATATGGAGTTGTAGCAGAAACATCAGTCTGAATTAAAAAAAAAATCCTCACATGAATAGTTTATTATTGTTATTATCTGTTTTCCTTCTCTAACATCCACATTTTCACCACCAACAGCCAACAGGACAAGGATGAAGATCTATATACATGAGTCTTGGCTTCATTATTCATATTTGTTCTATGCCTTGGCCTGCAGCTTGGGGAGCTGTATACCTTCATCCAGAAATTTACTTATTGCTCATGCCTTGATTTTTTTTTCTTTAGCACCACTCCCAGCAACCCCCAAACTCTTGCCATCAAAACTGTGGGAAGATGGTGCCTTCAGAGTGGCAGAAAGTGTGTGCGCATGCATAGGCCTTCACCTCCCAGAGAAGGGCTTGTATTTTCTTTTACTAAAACAAAGAAAATATGACAGGTGCCTAAGCTAAATGAGAAGCACGTCCCAGGACGTCACTTACTTGGGAATGAATTTGTCTTTCCATGTCAAGGCAGATTTTGCTAAAAATAAGGACACTGGGTCCTCCCACCTTGGTCACCTTGACCTTGGACAGGTGCTGCCAGTTCCCTGGGCCTTACTGTTTCCAATGCAAGAGGGTGCCATCCTCCCCATGCCTGTGTGGGAGGTGCTGTGGGGTGGGTCTGATGGCTCCTGACATTGCTTGAACTTGAGATCTATTCCAGGGCCCCTTCTCCAGGTCTGGGGCTTTCCTTCATCATCTTCAAATCAGATTTTTTTTTTTTTTTTTTTTTTTTTGCTAGGGAGAGGAAGAACGTGGCTCTCAGAGAATTTTGCCTGCCTTTCCAAATCTACTACCTCCCTCAAAGCATCGAAATCCTGGTTGGGAAATCCGGGTTTCCACACTAAAGTCACTGTCAGCTCGCTGTGTGATTCTGGCTTCCTAACTTGCTACCTTGGCATTTTTCACCAGGGATTATTAATATGAGTTATCTAGTGTAGAAACAGATAATCAATTTTTGCTTATTCAAGTCCCTGGAAGCATTAGGCATTCATTAAGAGATGAATGCATGAGGGAGTTATAAAAAATAGTTGACTTGAGTCCCAGGGATGGGCTTCTCTAATTTTCTGTTTTTTAACAAAGGAAAAAAGGGAAGTCGATATCACAACTATGGAGCTTGAGGTGAAAATTGGCTCATATTGTGAAAAATACACCTGAGATATACACTTTTTATTGCATTTAAGAGCGAATGCAATAAAACAAAATCCTACTTCCTTAAGTCTTTGTCTTAACAAAGCCATGTGCTTTACTTATTTGAGAATGAATCTACACAGGAAATTAGGTAAAAGATGCCTAAACTCTTTTATCTACATGAGACATGGATCTGTTTCTGTGCAAGTTGGCATAGTTTCTAGAAATTGCCGAGGATACTTTGCTGAGAAATCATTCTTTTCTTGGAGGCCAAAGGTCAAAGACAAATCAACCAATGGAAGGGGTGGTCCTGGATATTCTCTATATTAGCCACTTTCTTGCCCTGCAGCTATATATTCATTATGAGCCTAAAAAGTTGATTTTGTGGAGATGGAGCTGAGGAAGACATTTGTTAACATCCCCCAGAGGCCCCAGGGGCATCAGCTGAGGGCCTCCTTTGCTTCCAACAAGCTCACAAAATATGGAGTTGTAGCAGAAACGTCAGTCTGAATTAAAAAAAAAATCCTCACATGAATAGTTTATTATTGTTATTATCTGTTTTCCTTCTCTAACATCCACATTTTCACCACCAACAGCCAACAGGACAAGGATGAAGATCTATATACATGAGTCTTGGCTTCATTACTCATATTTGTTCTATGCCTTGGCCTGCAGCTTGGGGAGCTGTATACCTTCATCCAGAAATTTACTTATTGCTCATGCCTTGATTTTTTTTTCTTTAGCACAGCTCCCAGCAACCCCCAAACTCTTGCTGTCAAAACTGAGGGAAGACGGTGCCTTCAGAGTGGCAGGAAGTGTGTGCGCATGCATAGGCCTTCACCTCCCAGAGGAGGGCTTGTATTTTCTTTTACTAAAACAAAGAAAATAAGACAGGCACCTAAGCTGAATGAGAAGCATGTCCCAGGACATCACTTACTTGGGAATGAATTTGTCTTTCCATGTCAAGGCAGATTTTGCTAAGAATAAGGACACTGGGTCCTCCTACCTTGGTCACCTTGACCTTGGACAGGTGCTGCCAGTTCCCTGGGCCTTACTGTTTCCAAAGCAAGATAGTGCCATCCTCCCCATGACTGTGTGGGAGGTTCTGTGGGGTGGGGCTGATGGCTCCTGACATTGCTTGAACTTGAGATACATTCCAGGGCCCCTTCTCCAGGTCTGGGGCTTTCCTCCATCATCTACAAATCAGATTTTTTTTTTTTTTTTTGCTAGGGAGAGGAAGAACGTGGCTCTCAGGAAATTTTGCCTGCCTTTCCAAATCTACTACCTCCCTCAAAGCATCAAAGTCCTGGTTGGGAAATCCGGGTTCCCACACTAATGTCACTGTCAGCTCGCTGTGTGATTCTGGCTTCCTAACTTGTTACCTTGGCATTTTTCACCAGGGATTATTAATATGAGTTATATCTAGTGTGGAAATAGATAATCAATCTTTGCTTATTCAAGTCCCTGGAAGCATTAGGCATTCATTAAAAGATGAATGCATGAGGGAGTTATAAAAAATAGTTGACTTGAGTCCCAGGGATGGGCTTCTCTAATTTTCTGTTTTTTAACAAAGGAAAAAAGGAAAGTCGATATCACAACTACAGCCATGCCTGGCTTGGGTGCTGACCTTTCCTGCTCCTGAGGTCCCTCCCTGGTTCCTCAGACTGGGACCTGCACAGGAAGCACTGTCTTTGCAGGTGTAGCTGATGAGTCATCCTGGAGCAGGTGGGGCCCCTAATCCAGCATGACTGGGGACCTTATCAGAAGAGACATTTGGACACAGATTCAGACATACACATAGGGAGGGCACAATGTAGGCCCTGGACCCCACTGCTCCAGGCGCTAGGAGAGGAGCTGGGGTAGACCCTTTCCTGGAGCTCCCAGTGGGAGCAGGGCCCTGCTGAGGCCTTGTCTTACACTCCTGGACTCCAGACATTTGAGATGCTATCCGCTGCTTCAGCTACCCCATATCGGTGCTTCCTGGTGGCTCCCCGGAACCTTGGTCCCTCTCTGGGCCATCACCACATCTTCCTGCCCAGCCCATCTGTTTTGCTTGGTGACAGAGAATTCCTTTCCCCACATGTCTTCAGGGACCAAGTGGAGCTGCCCTTGGCCAGCCTGCCAAGCTCCCTGCTGTAGGGAGGCACGTGTGTGGTCAGGGACTTTGATCTGAACTTTGGGCACTTATTATTAGTTTGATTTGAAGAGTGCAGTGTATGCTAAGACCCAGTTTTCTCATCTGGGAAAGGGGATGGTGGCTTCTCACAGGGTCGTCTTGAGCACTGAGCGACATAATGCTGAGAAGACCTTAAGCGCAGGGCCGGTGCAGAGATACATTCAGTGAAAGGCAGCTGTTTGAGTACACTCCATGCTCCTCGAGGTCTGAAGAGCATCTTGTTTTTCCTCCACTTCTCCTTTATTGGATTAATTAGAACCCTGATTTATTTCCTCTTAGGTAAAACTCCGAGTTGATCTGGTGGCTGGTGTTAATTATCAAGCAAGTGTTCTCCTTAATGCAAAGTTGAGGGGGATCCGGGCTGTTTCTCCTTTGTCACGTGGCCATTCCTGGGTGCAGCACTCTTTCATTCCCAGGTGGTGGCCACGTTGCTGGGGTGGGGAGTGGGGAAATAGGGTCAAGCCTTGGAAGAGGCCTGCCATAGTCCAGTGGCCAGAGTATAGTATAATGGCCAGAGCTGATGACCAGGGCTGCTGGGAAATGTAGCCCTGATCCTGAAAAGCCCATGAGAAGTGTGTGTTCTAGTAGCCAGGATGGGGGGGATGGAACTGGGGGCAGCCTTCTGCACCTCAGCTACACATAAGCACGTGGATGACCATCCATAAAAAGTGGTGGAAGCAATGAGTGTCACTGGCTCCTGGGGGTGTGGCCTGAGCACTGTCTGGGTGAGGAGCTGTCCCTCCAAGTCATGGTCCACCAACCACAGGGGGTTTAGAAATGAGTGGGCACTGGGACCTCCTCACCCTCTATGGGTTCCCACTTAGTGGCTGCTGCCGTGGCATGTTCTATGATGTGGGACAGATGGCACTCTGGGGAAGCAGGTGACATCACTCAGCCTAACTACTAGAAGTACAACCCCTTCCCATCCTGGCCCCCAGGCTACAAAATTACAGGAGGGGAGAAAGTTGAGGTGGGGTGACACAGAAGATGAAGAGCAGCGGCTAGCAGACTAGGCCTGGGCTTCCACGTGTCTCTCCTGTCAACCTGGGTTTCTTAAAGGTCAAGAAAAGCTATTCTATGGTGGGGAAAAAAGTGTTTGGAAAAGGAGTCTCGGGGCTCCTACAGTACATACTACTTTTATTTCTATCCATCATCAATGTAAAACCTGATTTGGATGCTGAAATATTAACAGCTTCTCCTTTTTGTAGGAAATGTTCTTATTTTAAATATGTTGAGGTACTCTGTAAGTGGGGGAAATACATTTCTGACTAAGTAACTGGGTAGCTTATCTGTCAAAGACCTATGTCAAAAAGAAGAAAACATGAGAAACCCACATTCACCTGTCAGCTTGAAATGTTTGATAGGCTGCAAGGTGCTGCAAGAATAATGAAGTAGGAATTATTTGGGTAATTTTCAGCTTTGGAAGCATTTTTGAATTTGGTTTAAAACTTTTAGTTAGAAATGTCCTTCTGCTGCATGAGTAATTGCATAGTTGTAAGGTTAAGTTGCTTCTAGAGTCACCAGTGTTTAGAGAACAACCACAGAAAGAGGTAAATCAGCAGAAATGGGGGAGAAGAAAAAATTCTCTGTTCCCCTCTGAAAGTGGGAGATGATGGTATGATTTGGGGGAGCTGTTACAACAGAGTCACCAGTAGGAGTATTGGCCTCGGACCTTGTGAAAGAGACCAGCTGGCCAGAGCAAGAAGCCGTAACTGCAAGATACCATGTCATTCTGCAGGGAACAGAAGCCGAGGGGCAGAGGAAAGGACTTGTCTGGACACAGGAGATTTTGCTGCAGATAAAGCAGCTTCTTCTCCTGCAGGCCCTCTAGAGAACCCATGGCAGAATCCAAAAGAAAAAGGCTCAGTTTTAATGCCTGTTGTGTATGTGGGATGCAAAGCCACCTTATTCCAGTGCTAAGGAAATACAGCATGCACCATCTATGTCCTTCCCTGGGATCCAGAACCCTTAGCTGGTGCTGTCATCTAAATGTCCCTGCCTTTGGGAAACTGCTCAGTGCCCCGCCCACAACCACGCCCACCTGGGAGTTTCCTGTAACTTCAAGGCAAAGATTCCACAGGCCTTGCTGAGCTCTCAGACCAACTCTGAGCCCTGAATTTGTGCTCAATAGATACAGTATTGAGCCAGACATGTTTAAATAGGTGGAAATGTGGGTGGGAATCCTCTCTGCAAGCCAGAAGAAACTAACTAGGGTTAACCTGAGCAAGAGGTGATCAGAAAGAGATCAAAGAAAGAGTGGGAAGCTCTCTTTTGGCCCAGAATTGTCAGCTGAGGCAGCCAGGAAGATGGAAAAGAGGTCTCCCTACTGAGCACACTCATGACCCAGAGGGACGAGGATAAGGCATCTTCAGCATGAAGCAGAACATAAGCTCTTTCCAGTAATTTGTCCCTCCATTGAGAAAGGCACGTTTAACTGGCACAGTGTGGCTTTTGCCAGGAGCAGAATGGACCACATCTAACGTGGAAGAGTATATCTAACTTAGGTGAAGAAGTAGGGTGCTGTTAGGAAAGAGGAACTGGGCTGGGAGCTGCAAAGAGACACAGGTAACCCCCAAAGCCCAAGATATTGGGTGCTAGTCCTTTTTAAAAAAAAAAAAATTCTCAAGTGAAAGCCCTGTGGTCTGAGGGGCCAGTGGTATCTATGTGCTGCAATTTAGCCACTCGGCACCCCACAGAAGTCAAAGAATCGCCACCCCTCTTTGCTCTTTGTCCTCAACATTGGCAGTACTTGAGTTCGTGGGAACAGATCGCTGCATCTCGGTTACCTTGCAGTCACCATCCATCTGCCGGGGATTGCTCTTCCTCACAGGCTTCAGAAGAAAGTTCCCAGATGCATTTGGTTGCAACAGAGCATGCTTTGGGTTGTCCTTTGCCTTCCCAGCCTGGGGGCTTAGGTGACAGATCAGTTTGATAAGGGCGCATTCAAACTGGGGTCATGAAATTCTGTCACACTCATTCTGAATGTTAATTGTGCTATATCTTCTTTCTTTAGAAAGCAAAGACCTGCTGCCCTCCCAGACATATACACCCACACAGAGAAACACCCACACACAGGGCGTCATTAATTTGAACTTGAGGCATTTATGAAGTATATCATGTTCATGATTTTGACTGGTCATTAGGTTATAACTTTAAATCTGGAAGAAAGAAAAATAAAACAACTTTCAGATTTGCCTAAACAAGAAGAGTTGGGCCCCAGGATAAGCGTTGAGGGGACATAAATACTGACACCACAGCGAGCATATTTCCCCACCCAAGGGCCCAGGTAGCCTGGCTGTGTGTAGGTGGTGATGGACAGGACCTGTAGGATTTCGTGGTTAACCATGTCCCAAGTGATTCACCCACTCAGAGTGGCCACCACCCAGTGTCCTATGCCCTGTGGGGTGAGCAGCGTCTGACCCCATGAGTCATGAGTCTGTAACCCCGACTGAGCCCATTTCCCGGTTTTCCTCTTTTCTGGGGCATGGTAGCTATTCATGGCTTAATCACAACATGACTCTCACCCATTCTCTATTTCAGAAATCTTTGCTGAACGCCAAATGTATTTAGGTCTCATTTCAGGGGCTAAGGAGCCACAGGGATCCCTGACCTCAGAGAGTCTTTAGTCCACTGGAATAGATCTGAGTTTGTGCTACATTGACCTAGAGGGATGTCCTATGGTTGGGATTTAAGAACACAGACTCTGCTGCCAAGTACAGCCTGCCTTGCATTGGCTGTGTGATCTCTGCAAGTTGCTTAACCTCTCTGGGTACCACTTTCCCTCTGTGTGAGATCGGTACACCTGCAAAACCTCCTAACTTAGGGCCATGATGGAGACCAGATGAGGGGATAAATGCGCAGCTCAGCCCAGCTCACATGGAGTGCCTGATGAACTCTGGCTGTGACTCCATTCCTCAGAGAACACAGAGACTCCATCAGTGATTGCAGAGGGGTGGTGCTTACCTGGCTCTCTGAGAGGATGCACGTGTGTCTTAGCAATCCCTTCAGTAGTATGAAGCCATTAAATGACAGGACACACTTTTTCATTTTTAGCCATTATTTCCCCAAATGATTTTTTCATTTACACTATCAATCTTCATGTATAATTAGGGTTGTTTAATGTACAGCTGCACTTAACAGGCTGCTAAGATAGCCCAGCTCATAGCAGCACTGCTGTGCTCATGTCCATAATGAAAAAAAAATGTGTATGGGTCCTGATTTTCCTTTATATTTTTTAATGCAATTACAGAAATTTGATAACAGAATTTACAAAGTAGTATTTGTAATCTTGGTCCTAAATAAGTAACAGATAGCTAATTAAATATGATGCAATTATTTAAGATAAGTCACTAATATGAACTTATTGACTATTTTCTGCCCGGCACAGTCTTCCCAGAATTTGCTTCATCTTGAATCACTGTGCTTTATAATTTCATAAATCAACAAGAAAAATCTAGGACATAGAACTTTACCTTTTGATATAAATTCAACAGGCCTGACTGGCAAAATAAGGGCTTTTTGGAAAGAAACAGAAAAGGTGCTGGTGTGCCGAGCAAATATCAGGAGCCAAATAATTTGTCCAGAATTTATTTTCATTTTCTTTATTGTGTGCACTTAAGGGATGCAGTTTGATGCTTTGCTATCCCTGATGCAGGGGTTACCACAGTCAGGCAGACGAACACCCCCTCCTCTCACAGTTTCCTTTTGTGTGTGTACAAGAGCATCCAAAAATCTGTTTTCTTAGCATAAATTCCTACTGTGACCCAATGAAAACCTGGACTCCCTCACACAGGGAGAGAAGCAGCACTCGGGTGTGCAGACTGCACCGGGGGTTCCCAGTAGAATGGAACAGAGGAGATGGGGGGACAGAGAAGACCAAGGCCAGGCATTTTTTGGAGGGGAAGGAGTGAATAAAATAAGAGGTTTGGAGAGCAGCTGAAACCCACTTGGGTCAAAAGAGTCCCTGAGTTAAAGCAGGTGGTGGGGTGTTCGGACATGGCCGCCGGATGGTGAAAACAGAATTTGCTGGGAGTTTTTTGGATGATTTGTGCGATGCAGTGGCTCTTTTGCCTGGGGTGAGGCTGCTCTAGAGAGGGGAGACATGGTTGTCAGAATCACTGAGTGACTGGAGCCCTGTCCCACTCTACACAACACTCCCAAAAGTGTGTGGCCATGTACAGGATCCAGGCTGTGCACATGACCTCCCCAGGGGCTGGGGCAGGTCCGTGGTACTTAGGCTGCACCTAGACGGCTCATTCTGGCTTAACCAAAATGAGATTTGCTACTTGCATTAGCTGGGCCTTGCCATCTGGAGATGGAGGTGGCATTGTGGACCGTGGCACTCTTCAGAGGCTGGAGAACACAGGTGGCGCCAGGGAGAGGAGTCTGAAGTCTCGAGTTGGGCAGTCTGTTCCCTGGTCTGTCTCAACTTTTGGAAGCAGTAAGGCCCAAGAGATCCCGCGAGTGGCCTTGTTTCTGTGCTTGTTTGTGTTTGTGGAGAAGGCGTCCCTGGGCACGACTGCCCCCAGCAGCCTGGCCTCACCCTTGCTAGCTGGCCCCACTCCATGCCCAGTGCTTTGTGTCCATTTTGGTCTTGGTCCAATAGTGTTTCTCAAACCCTGCCATGTGACCTGAGGCACAGTTAAAAATCATCCTGCCCAGGGTTTGTCCCACAGACTGATTCTGCAATGAGCCCCGTGGTTGGCTCTGTTTGCACAGTGCTGTGGGGGCCGTGTGCAACCAGGGCGAAGACCCCAGGGCTCAGTGCTGATGTCCTCGTGGGGAAGACCCACTGTGTGGACCAGAGGGCATGACAGGCCATGGAGGAGCCCAACCACGTGGACATGTGACAAGGATGAGGACTTGAGACACATTCCCAGGTGACCATTCTCTCAGAGCATCCGCATGCACATGTCACCATGAGTGACTGGGGATGGGTGGTCCCTCCGAGCCAGGGCCTGGGGTGCGTTTCTAGTGATGAATAGATGTTCTGATGTCAGGGTTGTTCTGTGGCATGGGAGGCTGGATGGTGGCTCTGGTGAAGTTCAATAAGGGGACAACGAGGGCAGAACCTGGTGGCCTCCAATCTCCTGTTGCACCGCTCCAGTTTTATGTGAGGACATGGAAAACGACGAGTTCTCCTAACATATAAAGCTCCTGTCCTTGGCTTCCTCTTGCCTCTCGTGGCCAAGATGCACAGGCACTTGGGACACTTACGATGGATGGATGGTTGTTGGTATTTTACAAGATGGCACAACCATCAGCGATGACGGATTTGGGAATATCCCTGCTACCTTAGCTATCACTGCTAGGCCTCCCTGGCCCTCAGACCTGTAGCCCCTGGTCTGTCTGCAGGGATTTTTTCACTGCGGGCACTTCTGTGGCTTGCATGTGGCCTTCTGTGCGTGGCTGCTTTCCTTCAGTGCAACATTTACTAGGGTCACTGTGTTCTTCCACGTTATGG
Organism: Ictidomys tridecemlineatus; assembly: GCF_052094955.1. NCBI lineage: Eukaryota > Metazoa > Chordata > Mammalia > Rodentia > Sciuridae > Ictidomys > Ictidomys tridecemlineatus. The sequence goes on from NC_135477.1 coordinate 198,499,721, forward strand.
TCTGGCCATTTTATGTCACCTGGATGACCCCGTGAGGCTAACACATGTGGGCGTGCTCAGGGTCCCACCTCTGGGTGTGATGGAGAATGCTGATGTGGACAGCTGTTTTTAGTTCTGTTGGGGAGCTGATGAGAACTGGCCCTTTAGGGTCATAGGGTAATGTTATATTTAGCCTTTTGAAAACTTGCCAAAGTGTTTTCTAAAGTAACTGCAGAATTTGACATTCCCCTAGCAGCCCTGGGGGCTCCTGTTGCTCCCCACCTCCCCTAGGCCCAGGGTTGCCGGGTGTCAGATCCCAGTCTCCCTTGGGGTGGGAGGTGGTTTTCATCGAGGTTCCCCCCCCCACCCTGGTAACTAACAAGCTGAACACACATGGTCATGGTCAGCTTCATGTCATCATTTTTTTTTTTTAAGAAAGAGTGTGAGAGAGAGAGAGAGAGAGAATTTTTTTAATATTTATTTTTTAGTTTTTGGCAGACACAACATCTTTGTTTGTATGTAGTGCTGAGGATCCAACCCGGGCCGCACACATGCCAGGCGAGCACGCTATCGCTTGAGCCACATCCCCAGCCCCTTCACGTCGTCTTAAGGAAAAGGCCTGCTCAGATGTTTTGCTGCTTGCGGCTAGGCTGTCTTTGATGGTCCATGGGTCATGGTGCTCTTTCCATATTCTGGATATAAATCCTCTGTCAGATATGTGGTTTCCAGGTATTTTCTAACCACAGCAAAATCCCCATTACACTCAGAATTTCTGGACAGTTTTCCAGGGCTTTGCGACTAGTAGGAAGACCCGCGGGCAATACCTGGGAGATGCTTGGGGAGCACCTTGACAGACAATACAGGGGCCTTGACCAGCCGACAGGAAAAGGGAAGTTGGAGAAGCAGAGGGGCAGAGAGACAGAAAGAAATTAAGTACCTGGTTGAAATCATGGAGTCAGGGTCCCTGAAATGAGCCATAAAGTAGAATTGTCAGGGCAACAAGTACCTTTGGGGAGCGGAGGATTAAGAGGGCTCCTCTGATTCTGGAGGTAGATGTTTCCTCTTTGGGTTCCAAAAATTCAGCTTTGGGTCATAGAAGGGACCTCATACCTTTCTTTGGCTGGGTTCTGCGGCATGGAAAGCCATAGTGGGGTGTCTGGAGAGGCCATTAATACTGATGTGGATTCATCCACAGGGCACAGGTCTAGTCCCTTGGAATAAGGCATCCAATGAAAGAGTTAGAAGTCCCTGTCCTCACGGTGCTTACAGTCCAGCTGGGACACGCAGCTGACATCATAGTGTAAGCACTGGAGAACTTTAATGTAGGTGCATCATGAGAATTAGGCAGCCAGGGGCTGTAGGCGGGGGCTTATGGCTTAGGTAGATGGCGTTGGCCAGTCTGACAAAGTCACTCTTGAAAGAAGCCTGACAGATGAAGGACTGAGCCTGGATCTCAGGGGGAGCTTACTGTGCAAATGTCCTGAGGTGGACCTGGTGCATAGCTGGACAGTGGAGAGGTGAGCGTGGCTGGTGGGTGAGCAAGGCCATGTGTGGTGGGGAAGCTGCAGGGCTTCCCATGGTCTGTGAGGACCATGGTCTCTCTTCAGGTGGAATGGACTTGCGGGCATTGAAGAGTGCCCATTGAACTGGACGTTGAACAGTGGGGCCAGGCATGATGTCTGCTGTCACCAGGTCACTCTGGCTGTGGATGGAGAGCAGGTTGCAGGGTGCAGGCCTAGGTACAGAGCAGAAAGAGCCATCAGGAGCCCCATGCAGTGGCTGGACAGAGAGATGATGGGGCAGAGCAGGCTGGCGGCCATGGAGGATCCGGCAAAATTCAGGAGATCAGACGTGGGGTTGGGGGCACAGAGTCAGAGGTGATCCGAGACTTCTACCCAGGTAACTCAGATGGACTTGGGTTTAATGGGACAGAGAAGGTCTAGGAAAGGGGTGTGTGTGTGTGTATCCACCACTCAGCTTCTGCCAGGTTCACTGGGGAGGGTCCATTCACCATCCCTCCTGATCAGGGGTGGGCAGTGCCGTGTAACTCATCCTGCGACATCTACTCAATGCTGCTGACTCTGTCCTGGTGAAGGAGAGCAGGACCGTCCCATGGCTGGCAGGAAGGTGGCGAGTACAGAGGGAATCATTTACCGTCAGCTGCACAGGCCTGGGGCCCTGGGCTGAGGACCTTGCACACAGGTGCTCTTGGGTCAGCCGTCCATGCCTCAGCCTCCTGAGATTACTGGTACCCTGAAAGTCTTGTCCCCTCCCTCCTTCCCTCCCTTCTTCCTTGCTCTGGGGAAAGGTCACAGCCCAGGTGACTCAGGGCCTCTTCCCATCCTCCGGCTCCTGCCTCTTCATCGACACTGGGTCTTGCTGCCAGGAGAGATGAATGGGCCAGAAGTGTCACAGCTTGGTGGCTCTTAGTACAGTGTGTGCTAGAAGCTGCCACCCATCCTACCTGTGCACACTGTGCCCCCCTCAGATGCCAAGGCAAGCCTTCTCCTCCCAGTGTGCCCTCCCCCTAACCAGGAGGCCAACCAGGCACAGCTCCTTCAGGGGTTGAAACCTAGCCCCTCCAGGACCCTCTTGATGTGAGTGTGGCGGGATCCAGTGAGCAGCCCCAGGTGACTGCAGAGGGGGGGCAAGGGGACCCAGGGGAGGTGGGAGTGTGAGCTAGTGGCATCAGGCATGGTCTCATGGCCACTCGAGGCTCTGCTGACCAAACTGATCCCTGGGGCAGTGGTGTTGTGAGGGCTTCCCGAGAGGGTGGAGAAAGGAGAAAATGGATGCTGTTTTGGGGAGGATTCAGCTGATGGGTAGGAACCATTGTCCATGCCCTGGTAGGATTATTTCTATTTGGGCCTGTCATCTCCATCAGAAGTGTCAGTCTCCTGGAATACGTTGCTGTGGATTATTTAGAAAATGAGCATAAATCACCCCAAACCCTACCTCTCAGAGATAAGCATTGAATATATATTGGGGGGAATAATTTTAAAAATGCTTTTCCTTACACCAAGCTTAGTATAGTTGAGGTCATAACTTGCACATGCACACACACTGGTGTGCACACTTAACTCTCACAAATCTGTCATAGTGGGCAACGTGCTTTTATGTTCATGTCCAAATTCCCACAAATTCTAGTCCCTGGTCACTCAAATAAAAACTCAGGTGCTTCAAAAGTTTTCTCTTTTTTTTTTTCTGTGAAACCCCAGTGGCATGTCACCAGCCCTCCCGTGTCCCAGAGGCATGTTTTTCCCTTGGGTACCACAAGCCTTCTGACTGAGCAGGCTCCGGGGGCCCCACAGTGTGGGAAGTCACCAGTGACCACGCTCTTCCCAGAGCTGCCCAGGCCACCCTTGGCAGCATCCCAAATGGTTCTTGGTCCCTCCATTCCTCCCACTGCCAATGCCTCTGCAAAGAAGGTTTCTCCATTCTTCCTGTTGCTCCGGTTGTCACCCCCTGGCATCCTGTGATCTGTTCTTCCTCTTACCCCATGTCCACCAAGTCCAGAAATCCTTTGGCTTCACTCTCCAAATCTGTCTAGATTCTGACCCATGAGGCTGATCTGTAACCTCCCCCAAACTGTCACCTTACTTGGGACCTGGGAACACATCATCTCCCACAGAAAAGTGGATTTGAGTATGTGGCTAAGGTTCCTGATGTGGGTAGAGGATCCTGGGTCGCCCAGGGACTCATAGTGGGCCTCAGAAAAGGGTGACAATAGGACCAGAGCCAGAGAAGGCATGAGACGGTTGGAACACAGGAGATAGGACAGCAGGTATAAGATGGCAGAGGAATCTGAAGATGGGACCCCCCTGCTTTGCGGATGGGAGAAGGGACCACCAGGCAGAGCTCAGGCAGCCTCAGGAGCAGGGAAAGCTTAGGGGACAGTCCTATCCTGGAGTCTGGGGAGGGAGCACAGCTCTACCCACACCGTGACCTCCAGACTCCTGATCTCCAGCGCTTGGAGAGGAAATTCCTGCTGGTCAGCCAGGAGCTTGTGCTGATTGGTTACGGCAGCAGCAGGAAAGGGGTCCACTCTCACCTGGCCAACTGCCCCCCAGGTCCTGCAGGAGCCTCATGACTGTGCTCCCCGGCCCATGTCTGCTTATGCTCAGCCAGAATGGACCTTTGAGACTCCTTGGGTCTCATCATGGCTGTCCTCTGCTCAAAGCCAGCAAGCCCCCCAGTTTCCTCCTGTGAAAGGCAACGCCGCCCTTGTCCTCAGAGTACTGCTCCAGAGGGTCACACCTGCCCCTCCTCTGCCCCTCCTCTGCCCCTCCTCTGCCTCTTCTCTGCCCCTCCAGCTGCCACTCCTCTGCCCCTCCATCTTCCCCTCTACCTGCCCCTCCTCTGCCCCTCCACCTGCCCCTCTTCTGCCTCTCCACCTTCCCCTCTATCTTCCCCTCCATCTTCCCCTCCATTTTCCTCTCTACCTGCCCCTCCACCTGCCCCTCCACCTGCCCCTCCTCAGGCCCCCTACCTGCCCCCTCCCTCAGCCATCTGCACCAGCCTCTCAGTCTCCAGGCCCTTCCCAGAGCAAGAGGGCCTCTTGCACCACAGTCTTGGAGCTGCCATTCCCTCTGCAGGATGGACACGTTTCTCATGCAGAAGCAGCTTCTGCTCAGCCGCTGACTTTTCCATCATGTCTCCATCTGCGGTTTCTGTGCTCTCGACGCCCCCCCCTTCCTGTCTCATGGTACTTGTCACTAACATCCCTTATGATTTGCTTACTCATAAGCATCCTGTCCTCCATCAGAATATCAACCTCACAGGAGAGGGACCGCGACTTTTAACCTGCATGTTCCCATGAATGCACCAATGAAGGGCATCCCACTGTGTTCCCATGGCCACCAGGGCTCCAGGAAGACTGTCCATTAGTTTTATTAAAATAATTGGCTTCCTGAAAGAAATGAGTGTGACCCTGTGCATGAGCCTTAGAGCATCGTCCGGGGCCGGCTGTGCTCTCAGCTGTTCCTGGGTGGGTATACAGCAGGTCCCCTCTCCCCTAAGCAGACATAAGTCCAGTGGGATGCTGGTGGGAGCCACACCCCAGGCTGTCACTGTCCTTCCCCATCTTCCCTACATCCACTGAGCAGCAGCCCTCAGTAAAATGTCGGACCCATGACACGCATGTGAGGGCAGGTGCAAGGGTCCCTCCTGGTGCTACTGGGCGTGTGTGAGCCTGCGGAGCAAGCTCTGCTACACCTGCTGGAGCCAGCTCCCCAGAACATTATCCCGGCTTTATTTTTTATAGTATTATATAAAAATCATTTTATTGCAGCTATTAAAACAATCTGTGTAAACATAATTTTTATGACTGCAGGATATTCTAGCATATGGCGACGCTATCACTTACTTGACTCTCTCTGTTCTTGGATATTTAGGGTGCCTCCTGGTGTTTGTGATTATAAGTCTCCTGAATGTCATGACAAAGCCCTCCTGGAGGGGAGCCTTGATGTTGACACAAAGGCTGTGCCATCTGCAGCAGGGAGATTTGTCCAACCTGTGATGACAGGGAATGTTGTGGGCAAGGGGTCCCAGGGTCCTGGGAATGGAGCCTTGGCCCCAGGTGAGGGCACACGGTGAGGGAGAGCAGTCCTCTTGAGTGGGCCCACAGGTGTTGATCAGCAAGCAGACCTTCATTCATCTATTTCTTCTACAAATGTTTGCTAAGCACCTACTATGTGCCAAGTCTTGTTCAAACACAGCTTTTTCAAGGGATGTTTTCTAGCCTGGCAGCAGTACCCTGTAAAACTTACCAGAAGTGAAAATTATTGGGCATCAGCCACAGGATTGCATCAGAACCTCTAGAAGAGGGGGCTGGCATCTCCATTTAAGGGAGCTTCCCAGAGGTTCTGGTTGGGGCTAAAGTTTGAGGACCATGAATGTAAAATAGCCCAGCATTATAACTGTGGCAAAAGTCTGTGCTTCCTGCGAACTTGTGTGATGGACAGCGTGCATTGAAGTACAGGGAAGTAGATCAGGTGGTGAGTTTGAAGGAGGAAAATATAGAAGGAGAAATTGAGCAGGTGCCTGAGGAGAGGGAGGACGAGCCCTTTGGACACATGAGGGAAGGACATTTCACGGGGGATGCAGGGAAACAGGCATCAGTGGCCTGGGCTGACACAGCACGGACACCAAGCATATTGGCCACCACTGGGCTGCTGGAGTGTGCTGTTGGTGGAGGGAGGGGACCAGAGATGGGGAGCCGGGGTGGGAAGTATCACACAGAGTGTCACAGGAGGCTGGTACAGGAGAGCGGTGAGTGTGCGCTGAACACTCTTCTGAGTTTTCCAGCGGAGCAGGCATCAGCTCCTGGAACTGCAAACCTCCAGGGCAGCTTAACTCGTGTTCTGGGCAGCTGGGTCCCTCCCTCCTTTCTTCCCTGACTCTGAGATGCCACACAGAATGGAGAAAACCGTGAAAAGCTTTGGTCAGTGGGTTTAAAACAACTGACAGTGTTTGAAAGAGCAGGGTCGCAGGCACGGCCATCAGAGACCCCAGAGGAGCACAGTCGTACACCTGCAGAATCAGGCAAGATTCAGATGCTCTGGGGACTCTTCCTGAAGTTGCCTCCTTTAGAGTTTCTTAATTCCTTGAAGAATGACTGGACATCTTGTCCCCAAACATCTTCTCTCTTTCTGAGCTGTCACTTTGGGAATGGAAGAAGGAGCTGAGGATCCAAGACACTGAGTGGATGTGTTTTAATGTGTGAAGAAATCACCAGAAAGGTGCAGGTCACCTCTGCTTGCTTCTTGGGAAGGTGTTGTTATTGTGCCTTCCTAGAAAAGCTTGCTTTGATTGACATTGAAAGGGGTGTGTCCCTAAGTAGCATCTCAGAGAGCAAGTGAGAGGAGCAGTACTTGAGGGGGTCACTCAGGGTGAAGTGGTGACTTCTGGCCAGGGGCTGACTCTCAAGGCAGGTCCACTGGGCGCAGAGAAGCTACCACTGGGTTCACACACTCAACCAGAATGTGGTGTTGACTAAGAGTCCTGGCTGGTGACATTAACATTAGATGGCAATGGCTGACACTTCATTTCCCACCCGGAGGGACTCTATGTGTGGTCACCGCTTTACACATGAAAAAAGGAAAAGAAGTTCCTTCCATTTTGATGTTGATTTTAGTGACTGACTTGGGCCTTGGGCAAAATTTGAAAAGTTCTGGATGTCCACCTTGAGGCAGCACCTGGGACACGCTTCACAGCGGGCGGTTAGTATCAGTGATTCACTGTTTCTTGATCCAGGAGACTGAATCAAGAGGCCATGACCAATAACAGCGTGTGGTGGAGGGAAAGTGATTCGGTGGTTGTCCGTTCCTATTCCACACTGTGGGGTGGAGTGAAAGGGAGGCCAGGCTCCTGTTGACTCACCTGCAGATCAATCGCAGACAGATATTTTTAAAAAACAGTGCTCTGTGACCTTCTCATTCTAGGGTAAGATGCTGTGGATTTAGTTTGATAAGTAATTTTCTATTAAGGCCTGGTTCTAAGCAGCATTTTTGAAATAGCTTATATTTGTTTAAATATGAGTCCTGGCTAGGAGTCTCCAAAGTCAGGTGTGTATTATGGGGAGGAGGAGAAAACGGGGAAAGGAAACTTTCTTTTTCTGACTACTATTTATTCTTCTTTTTTAATTTGTATATAACAGCAGACTGCATTACAATTCTTATTACATATATAGAGCACAATTTTTCATATTCTGGTTGTATACAAAGTATATTCACATCAATTCATGTCTTCATATGTGTACTTTGGATGATAATGATCATCATATTCTGCCATCATTAATAACCCCATGCCCCCTCTCTTCCCCTCCCACCCCTTTGCCCTATCTAGAGTTTGTCTGTTCCCCCCATGCTCTCCCTCCCTAGCCCACTATGAATCAGCCTCCTGATTCAGAGATGCAGAGAAAGCATTTGGCATTTGGTTTTTTGAGATTGGCTAACTTCACTTAGCATTATCTTCTCCAACTCCATCCATTTACCTACATGATTTTATTTGGTTTAATTGCTGAGTAATATTCCATTGTGTATGTGTCACAGTTTCTTTATCCACTCATCTATTGAAGGGCATTTAGATTGGTTCCACACTTTAGCTATTGTGAATTTTGCTGCTATAAACATTGATGTGGCTGTGTCCCTGTAGTGTGCTATTTTTAAGTCCCTTGGGTATAGACCGAGGAGATGAATAGCTGGGTCAAATGGTGGTTCCATTCCTAGTTTTCCAAGAAATCTCCATACTGCTTCCCTATTGGCTGCACTAGTTTGCAGGCCCACCAGTGGTGTATGAGTGTGCCTTTTCACCACATCCTCACCAACACTTATTGTTGTTTGTCTTCATAATAGCTGTCATTCTGATTGTAGTGAGATGAAATCTTAGAGTGGTTTTGATTTGCATTTCTCTAATTGCTAGAGATGAACATTTTTTCATATATTTATTGGTTGGTTGTATATCCTCTTCTGAGAAGTGTCTATTCAGGTCATTTATTGATTGGGTTATTTGTTTTTTGGTGCTTACTTTGAGTTCTTTATATACTCTAGAGATTAGTGCTCTATCTGATGTATGAGGGGTAAAAATTTGCTCCCAAGATGTAGGCTCTCTCTTCACCTCACAGATTGTTTCTTTTGCTGAGAAGAAACTTTTTAGTTTGAATTCATCCCATTTATTGATTCTTGGTTTTAATTCTTGTGCTATAGACGTCTTATTATGGAAGTGGGGGCCTAATCCCACATGATGAAGATCAGGGCCTTCTTTTTCTTCTTGATTAATTCCTAGGTCCTTGACCCATTTTGAGTTAAGTTTTGTGTATGGGGAGAAAGATGGGTTTAATTTAATTTTGTTGCATTTGGCTTTTCAGATTTCCCTGCACCATTTGTTGAAAATGCTCTTTTCTCCATTGCATGTTTTGGGCACTTTTGTCTAAAATAAGATAATTATAATTTTGTGGGTTAGTGTCTGTGTCCTGTGTTCTATACTATTGGATTACCAGTCTGCTTTGGCACCAATACTGCTTTGGCTGTTTTTATTACTATTGCTCTGTACTATAGTTTAAGTTCTGGTATAGCAATGTCACCTGCTTTACTCTTCCTGCTAAGGATTGCTTTATTCTGGGTTTCTTATTTTTCCAGATGGATTTTCTATTTCTATGAGGAATGTCATTAGGATTTTGATAAGAATTGCATTAAATCTGTATAATGCTTTTGGTAGTATGGTCATTTTGATATTAATTCTGCTTATCCAAGAGCAAGGTAGATCTTTCCATCTTCTAAGATCTTCTTTGACTTCTTTCTTTAGGGTTCTGTAATTTTCATTATATAGATCTTTCACTAAGTTGATTCCCAAGTATTTTATTTTTTTGAGGCCATTGTAAATGGGGTAGTTTTCCTTGTTTACATTTTTGAGGATTTATCTTATATACAAAAATGCCTTTGATTTATGGGTGTTGATTTTATATCCTGCTACTTTGCTGAATTCATTTACTAGTTCTAAAAGTTTTCTGGTGGAACTTTTAGGGTCTTCTAGGTATAGAATGATATCATCATCAAATAGTGCCAGTTTGAGTTCTTCTTTTCTTATGTGTATTCCTTTCATCTAATTGCTCTGGAGAGTGTTTCAAGAACTATGTTAAATAAAAGTGGTGAAAGAGGGTGTCTGAGAGGGAACTTTTTACCAGGTCTGAAACCCATGTATGGCCTCACATGTAATCATCTCAAAAGACTATCACTGTATTTGGATGTCTATGTATAAAAAACATATGTTGAATATAAACATTTAAAATATTGCATGTTTTAATGACATTCTTTGATTTTAATAGAGTTACATGTTAGTCAGCTTTTTATTACTATGACAAAATACCTGAAAAAGTCAACTTAAAAGAGCAAAAGTTTGCTTGACTCATGGTTTCAGAGGTGTCAGTCCATGGTGGTTTGGCTCTGTCACTTTAGGGCCTGTGGGAGCTCAGCACATCATGGTGGGTGTGCACAGAGGAGAGGGCCACTCACTTCATTGCAGCTGGCCGCAAAGAAAGGAGAGATGGTGTCCCCATGGTCCCCTTGAGTACACACTTTCAGTGATCTAATCTTCTTATTGAGGCCCCACTTCCTGAAGGTTCTATCACTTCCGAGTAGTATCAAGCCTGAGTCTTTGTGGGCCTACTAAAGTCCATATCCAGCTTTAAGTTGGCTTACCAGTCCCTCTGGGCTGGGCTTTCCCAGCCTTGGGAGATAAGACCTAACCTTTCTGGAACTCTGACCACCACAGCCTGTCACACCCTCTTCCACTGAGTCAAAGAACTTCATTGACTTATCTTTTCTAGAATTGAACCAGCAACCCCAATGTCAGTGGGATGGCCAGGGGTCTCCTTTAGGAAGCTCCCTGTGGGCATCCATCTCTGCCTGCAGACTGGGAGCTCCGCGTCCCCATTCAGCTTGTCCTTATCAAGCTTGGTGTGTCCACACGGGACTCGGTGGACACAGTGATTGTTTAAAAGTGGACTGATGGGGACACGATGCAGCCTTAGGATCAGTGAGAATATAGATGCAGACAGGAAGAAAGATAGTGTAGGACATGAGCCAGCTGGGAAGTCAACTTACAGTGGTCATTTGTGGTCAACAGGCAGCATCAGTGACCCCAACATTGTAGTTTCCTGTTCCTTCTGGTTCTGAATCACAACCCCAGCGTTGCAACTGGCTGACAGGCTTCTGTACCTGAAGAAAGCCCTTCCTGGAGTCCTCCCCTAATCCTGGCAGGAATGAGCTCCCACCGCGCTCTCCTGCAGGAATTTTCCCCACTCCTCACACAGTGTGGGGTGCGGGGTCCTCCTTCATCTGCCCTGCAGGCAGACCACTGAGACAGGGGAAGCCCTGGGGTCTCTTGGGGAGGACACCAAGGTCTTCAGGGACACAGCAGAGGATGTGGACATGAGTGGAGACAGCTGTCCTGGACAGCTGAGAGCTGTCCTGTGGAAGGGCAGGCCCACGCCCGGCCTCCACTGCAGGCCTCCTCTGGGGTATCCAGGGAACTCAGAAATCCAGGTGCTTTTATGTAGCCATCACCTTTTAGAAACTGTTAAGCACCACGTAGGAGTGTGCAGGGGGCTTTCAGCTCAGGAGGCCTCATCCTCCAACCCCTGCAAATTCAGGTCCAGCCCTTGGCCAGTCCTGGGCCACAGCAGGTGACCTGTGTTAACACTGTGACTTAAGGAATTTGCTTGAAATTTGGAGGGGCTGAGGGTGGAATAGGGTGCAGGCCACTGAGGTGAACCCCACTGCAAACTCGGGCCACCAGGCTCAGGTGAGCTTCCTTGGTGGCAGTGCCTGACACTACTGCCACCGGCCCTGCTGGGAGTCTGAGCACCATCAGTGTCACCTCACAGGGACAGGTGGGAGCTGCAGTGTGGTGCTGTGCGTGCTGGCTCTGTTCTCTGTGCTTTGTACCGATGGCATCATTTTGCTTCAATCCACCATTCCCCTGAGCCGAATGGCTTCTGTGAGTCTGGGTCCTGGAGACCCCTTCACCCTGAAGGCAATCTGAGGGATGTCTGGCTTCAATTTAAAGGAAAATGTCCATGTGTGGTCCACGCAGTTTTTCCGTGATAAAACCGGCTCTGAGCCACCTTTTCAGCATCTCTGATTCATCATATTCAGGTACCAGGTGTCCTTATGGTGAAGCTGAGAGTGAGCTCACCTGAGGCTGAGTGGCCTCGACTGGCTTTGCACAGTCTGTCCCTGCTGTCTCCTCCACCCAGCTGCATCCCAACAGGGCAGCACTTGGGAGGTTCATGGTACCGATTAATTGTGTCATTAGAGATGATACAGATATTGAAAACTAGTGGTCCTTGAGCTGCCCCCAAATCATAGACCTGCTCTATTTGACCTGCTGCATGAGAGATGGCCCCTCAAGGAGCCTGCTCTCAGCTCAAGGGTCCACTTTTCCACCCAGTCACTTATTCACTCCACCAGTACTGAGGGGGCATCTCCCAAGTGCCAAGCTTCTCAGATCCCTTGAGATACAGCTGTGAACACAAAACTCCTGCCCACAGAGAGCTTTCCTTCCAGAGGTGAGGACTTGGACAAGAAGCACTTCAAAAATCAAGGATGTTCCAGGAGCTGACAATTATTAAGGGAAAACTAAATAGAAAATGGGAACAGCTTCATGGGGGAGAGAGAAACCAGGTGCACCTCACTTTGGAGCAAACACCTGAAGGAGGGGAGGCTGTAGCATGTATTTTTGGGTGGAAAAGGGCCGCAGTTGGTATTAGGGTAAATGCTATGGTCCTTAGTGGAGGTGTTTTAGGCTCATCCTGGGGTCAGGTGAGAAGGAGGGCAGAGAAGCCAGGCTGGGAAGGAACAGCAGGCCTGGGCTTTGGCTGGTTTGCTCTGATCAGGACAAGGGTCTTGGAGGGTGTGGGGCAGATCATGATGAGACCTTTGTTGGGCCTCCTTGGGAATTCTTTCCTGCAGTTCCTCTCAGAGCGGCCCTGCCCCATCTTGTCTGCCCTGTTGGTTCTGAGGCCAAAATCACCTCTCCTATGATATCTCTCTCTGGCCCTGCAGCCATCCACTCTGCAGCCCCAGTTGGATAGCAAAGGGCAGGACTGAAAATTGTCTGGGGTGAAAGGGAGGGTTCACTCTTCCACGTCCCCTCTGCAGAGCCCCTTCCTTATTTATGGGCTTTTTGGTTTGGGAAAAAATTAGCTCTCAATCAGGACTGAAGTATTTTAAAAGGAGAAAAATGCAATACAAACAAAAGTTCATGCATAAAACATCATTATTATTTTATCCTCAGACCCTGAGGATTTTAACTAAAAGGCCAATAAACATACCATTGTGGGTCTTTCCAGAATTTAGAAAGTTTCTGGCAATACCGGTGACATTTAGACACATACATCCTGATGACAATTTAAAGGTCAGAAAAGGCTCAGGGTCAGATGCTCTTGCCTTTGCCCTCAAACAATATGGAGTAAACCTTGGCACCTTCTTCTTAGCTGTGCTTCTCAGAGTTTAATAGGCCTGCAGCCAGGATCTGGTGGGACTATCCTGGAAGCTTGCTCTGGGTCTGGGCTCCTCACTGATGATGTCTGGAGCTGTCCTGGTACTCTGCACTTGCATGGCCCTCCCCACCCAAAAGCCTCTGTGGAGCAGAGTTATTTTGTGGGGCTGGTTCTAAGACCAGGACTCAGGCTGGGCTTCCTTTGAGCTAAGGAGCCAGGTTGAACAGTACTACAGGCTGAAGCCACCCCACTGTGTTTAGATTGAGTTGATTGCCCTCTGTCCTGTAGTAGCCCCTGGCTTTTGAGTTTCACCCACTGGCCCCTTCCTTGGGAACTTTGCACCTGCTGTGCTGATCTGCAACCTGACACCAATTTCCTCAGGTCCTGACCTGGCTGCCTCCCCTCAGATGCTCCCCCCTCCATTGGCAGCTCTTTTGTCTGGAGTGTCCACCCAGCCACCTTCTATACCACCACTCTTTGACCACCTGTGTAGATGTACCTCTTTCTGAAATTACTGTGTCTGGTTCTTTGCTAATGGCTATGTCCTTCCCCTCCCAGTAGGATCAAATAGCTCCTGTCCAGGGTAACAACTCTAGTTGTCACCAGACTACTCCTGACTCCTAACAGGTCCTCAATAAAGATCTGTTAAATAAGTAAGTAGGCTGAAGCTACTACACAGCAGATGGTCACCATTTCTACTGAACTGCTGATGTGACTTTATGCAAACATCTGCCTGACTGCATTTCTCCTAAATAATGCAGCAATAAATATTCTTGTGTATATGTTTCTGGTTGCTTGTGAAAAATGTAAACTGGATATATTTTTAAAAGTGGATTACTATGTGCTTGAAAGTTTTGATATTGCCAAATGTTCTTCAAAAAGTTAAACTAATTTATGACCCTACCAGAAGGACAGGAGAATATTTGTTTTTGAATGCTGTAAGCAGATTGGATGGTATCAATGTCTGGCCTTTGGAATGGAGGTTGAAAGTAGTGTAAAAATGTCTTCTCCTTCTGGAGAATTTCTTGGGATACAAGTTTCAGAGATGTTTCAGAAACTGAATATGATAAACATTTGTCAAAGTGTGTGTGTGTGTGTGTGTGTGTGTGTGTGTGTTTATAGACTTGAATTCATAGAAGCTAAGCTCCCAGACATACTCACAAGCTGCAGGGAGTGCAATGCTGATCTGGAATGAACTTCCTTCAGGTAGGGTGCTGGAGGGCAGTCAGGACCTCAGGCTCTGCTGAACTCCTCTGAGGCTCAGGATTGGCAGCAAGGTCACTATTATTAGTCCATACTGAAAGTGAATCCGAGGGTCTCACCTTACAGGACATGGTTGCATGACTACCACAGATGAAGAAAAGTTATTCCAGGTTTAGAGGATGCCTAAAAAGCATAATATCTGGTTATTCAAAATTCACATCAATGTGTCTGGAAATATTAAGCAAGAACTCAGATCCGGCACAAACCTGACGTTCTTTAAAAATTTCAACTTTAATAATAATAATAATGTTTGTACTTAACATATAAATGTATTTTAAAATCTCACTTCAGTGCCCACTTAAAATGTAGTCATACCCCCATTTAATAATTCATCATAATTTTAAAGCTTTAAAATGAACAGATTTGGTCATCACAGTCGTTTTGCCACATTGAACCAATAAAGAGATACACCTCTGCCTCTTTATGACGATTAAATTAGATTTAAACAAATGTATTATTTTCCACTTTGAGGAACACATTCTCACAAAAATTGGCCTCCTCTGTATTAAAAATTTGGCAGAAACAAAAACCTTGGTATTCCTTGCCTTGAATAAGCACTAAAATGATTTTGAAATGGCACTGGATTATGGCAAAAAATGAAGAGGTTAGAAGTGGATTAACTATTTTAAAATCTGCATAATGGAATAGATTTTTACTGAGTACTTAATAAGTTAGTACTTCATGTGCTAGGAAATACGTTAAATGCTTTGTGAACATTTACCTGAGTTAATACTCGAAATAATCCCAGAGATGGAGCCATTAACTGAAGAGGACACAGGGGCTTAGGAGGTCAAGGACTCCTTCTCCACTTACATTGTCAATCCCAAAACCAGCCTTGAGCAAAGACTCATTCATCTCCTTCTCCCTCAAAGAACAAAAGTAAACAAATAAGTAAAAAGGAAATGAGAGAATTCTAGGGAAGGGAAGCAAACTGTCACCTCTACAGCCACAGTGTACACTAATGTGTGTTTGATAAAATTTCTGAGAAAAGAATCATCCTGGGCAAAAGCATTAGCCATCTCTAACACTGAGTGTATCAGGCAGCTCAGGATTCTATAATAAAATACCATAGAGGGGTGCCTTTATAAAACGAAACCACTTCTAATGTTTTAGAAGATGGGAAGTCTAATGACAAGGTCCAGCATGATCCACTTCTGGTAAGGGCACTCTTTTTAGCTTACAAATGGCCACATTCTCACTGTGTCATCACATAGTGGATGAAGAGAGAGTTCTGGTTTCTCCTCTTATGAATACACTAGTCCCACCTTCTGACCTCATCACAAGATAAGTACCTCTCAAAGGCTTCACCTCCTAATGCTACGTCATTAGCATTATGGATAAAATATCTGAATTTTAGAAGTTTCCATAACACTGAGAGAGGGCGAAAAAGGACAGAAGATACCCTACTTTGAGATGTGAGGACAAAGGGAATGTCCAAATCTGAGGTTGTAGCAGAACAAAAAGAACCTTTTCACCCTCGACCACTAGGAGTAACAAGGGTAGTTACCTTCCCCTGCCTCTGGAGACGGGAACCTCTCTGAGCTTCAGAGGCCCAGGGGTTGCCTAAAGCTGAGGTGAAGACAAGATCACCAACACCCACACGTGGCATAGCCTATGTCATGACGACCTAAAGCCAGTGATGTGCACAGGACCAGAAAACCCAGACATGGCTCCACCCTGACTAGGCTGACGCACCCCGACCCCAGCAGCAGAAACTTCTCCATAAAAGTAGATGATACCTAACTCAGTGACTGTGTCACACAGTGTTCAGCTTTCCATCAAAGATAATGAGATGGAGGAAAAAATAATGACAATGATCAAAAGCAACACACTCCAGAGAGAGAAACCCATGACAAAATCAGACTCAGTTGACCTGAGTGTTGGAATTATTTAAAAAAAGAAAAATAATGATTAATGTGTGGGCAACATGCTTGAATACACAGAGAATCTCAGTGTAATGTGGAAATGATGATGTTCTAGGAAGCGTAACATATGAAGAATGCCTTCAGTAGATTAATCCTAGACTGAAACGGCATTGGAAGAACAGCAAAGTGCAGGTTGGTAAAAAGAAACCCACAGGAACATGAGGAGGAAAAGCAGGGGGTAGCAGAGCATCTGAGGAGACCATATTAAAGTGGCCTAAGACCCAAAGAAAACAGAAGAGAAGCCAGATGACCTAAGAAGAAAACTAATATTACAGCTGGCTTTTCCTCAGAAACTAGACAAACCAGAAAACGGGTGTGGCTTCTTTAAGATGTTTTGGAGTGAGGGAGAAGAAAAGCTGTCAATTCCCTAATTCTGGGTGCAGAGAGACTTATCTTTTGAAACAGGTAAAATAATAATGAAGTTTTCAGGGAAAATAAAGCTTTAGAATTATCAGCATATCTGTATTAGGTGAAATGCTAACTTTATGTTGAATATTAAGTTCTTCAGGTAACAGGAATAAAATACTAGAGAGAGCTTACTTGTACACAGAGAAATGGAGACTCAGGATAATGGCTAAAGGCCCTTAATCATTAATTTTAATCATTCTAAGCAACAATTGCCACCTAAAGAAAAAATACCAGCATGAATTATAGCTTTAGCATATATAAAGATAAATTAAGCAACGCTTCTACTAACAGAAGATGAGATGGGGGTGAGGCTCTTACACCACTTGTGAAGAAATATTACTTTGTAAACCTCAAGGAAACCATGAAGTTTTAAAAATGACTCAATAGTAAACATGAAAATATATTTTAAAAGTCAAAATTATCCAGAGATATAGAGCAAAAATAAAATACAAAATCAAGGAATGAAAGAAGAAATAAATAAGAGATGCAAATAGAATGCACATTTTATGTGGGGGTAGACCTTCAGCCAACCGTGATAATTACACTAAATGTAAATGATCAAAACATACAAAGTGTGGATTTTCGTATTGGATTAAAAGTGATCATATGTTTTCTACCAAAAAAAGCACTTCAAATAGTTTTCGATAGACAGAAGGCCAAGGATAAAAACAAAAAATATGTACGATGAAAATACTAGGAAAATGAAAGCTAAAGCAACTGTGTCAAAACTAGACAGAGCAGATTTCTGAAGGACTATTTCCAGGGTTAGAATGACATTAAATGATGGTGAGGGGTCAATCTGCCTGGAAGGCTTAACAAGCTGAAATGAATGTACCCTTAAAAACTGACTTCCCAAACAGTCAAGATCAGTAATAGAACTGAAAAGAGTAACAAGAGGAATGCCAAAGGTTCAGCTGCCAAGCTGACACTCTTCTTCCAGTGATAGATAGAAAATCCACTAGAAATTGGTAAACAAGTTAGGAGCCCTGAGTGATTAGGAGACCTCATCCACTTCAGTGCACTTGATACTTATTAATATTCTGCTCACTAATGGCAGGATGCTGATCTGTTTCAACAGTTGGCAAGATCGAAGCTAAGTCCTACTTCAATTCCCTTTGTGAACAGAGGGAAGATCAACATGAAATAGCAGACAAGAGATCATTAATATTGATATATTACTATTAATTACCCATCATTAATATTAGTATAGAATCATAATATTAGTATATTTCTAATATATATAGAATTGTAACATGTTCTGCCCTAGTTGGCCACATCCTAAAATACAGTGTTGTTTCAACAGTCAGTCATCATAAAAACTATTTAACAAGAACAGATAAAAATCCAGTCTGTGTATAAAAACTTGCATAACCTAAGAATACAAATGGTTTTATCTTGTAAATACACCTGGACTGATGGCCAACACTGACCCTATGGGTCTGCCTTCCCTTATGGTCCTGAGCAAGACAAGGTGACCCACCCTATGGCACAGAGGAAGAGTAGCGTGAGGAGAGAACTAGATGACATGCGTACTGGAGAGGAGGGGACAGCTGTTTACAAACAGCGCATAAAAAATGCAAAAGAATCTCCAAAAGCTACTGAACTTGCGAGTGCCTTTAACTCCGCCAAGGTACATGTGTTCATGTGCAAGGATGAAGTATATGCTCTTTGTTCTAAAAATGACATGGAATGTTGAAATTCAGCAACCTCTTCCACAATAGCAAAGGATCTTGGAATTCTTAGGTTTAAATCTAGAATAGATGAGCAGGTTCTTCAACTTGAAAATTATAAAACACTAGTGGAAAAAAATCCCTTAAAAAACGTGGCAGTCATATGCCATGCTCACAGTCGGATGAGCTGTCAGTGCACTGCCACATAATCTGCAGGCTCAGTGCCACCACCACCAACACACTGGCAAAATTTTTATGAGATATTGACAAGGTGGGTCTAAAACTTATATTAAAAGGCAAAGAAAATAGAGTAGCCAAAATGATTTTCAAAAGAACAAAGTGGAGCACTTAGACTGTCTGACCCTGAGACTTCCTATGTAGCTGCGACAGTTAAGACAGAGTGGTATTTGCAGAATTCTGCAGCTGTCAGTCAACAGAATAAAATGGAGTTCAGAAATGGCTTGCACTGAGTTCTGTCGAAGTTGCAAGGGTGATTCAAAATATAAAGGATGTCTTTTTCAAAAAATGTTTTTGAACAAATGGACACTCATAGGG
The DNA here is from genome assembly GCF_052094955.1 of Ictidomys tridecemlineatus. NCBI lineage: Eukaryota > Metazoa > Chordata > Mammalia > Rodentia > Sciuridae > Ictidomys > Ictidomys tridecemlineatus. Next base: position 198,518,521 of record NC_135477.1, read on the forward strand.
CTAAAACGTTCTTCAAGTCTTAGCTTATACCATATGAAACCCCAAAGAATCATAGCTCCAAATGTAAAATGCAGAACTACACAACTTCTAGAAGGAAACATAAGAAGAAAAAGTCTTTCTTTTTGACCTTGGGCTAGGCAGAGACTTCTTATATATCCCACTGAAACATAAAAAATATACAAATGGGACTTCATTAAATTTAAAAACTTCTGCTTTTCCAAAGGCACAATTGAAAGGATGACCGGGTGATACTGACTTAGACGAAATATTCATAACACACGTACCTGATAAGGGACTTGTATTGAAAGTATATAAGGATCTTTCAACTCAACAATGAAAAAATAAACCAATTGAAAAGGGGGGAAATATTTGAATGGACGTTTCACCAAAGACGATCCGCTGATTCCTGATGCACATCAGCATATGAAAATGTGCCGAACACCGGAATCACTGAGAAGAAGAAAATAACTTCATAATGATATTCTGCTTCATACTTACTAAATGGCTAATATTTTCATAATTCTGACAGAGCTGCAGGCATTGTTAATGGGAATGCAGAGTTTGTGGAGTGGGGGATGCCTGGTGGTTCCTGATGAAGTCCATCACGTCTTTACCAGACTGCCATTGCCTCTCGGCACCTCTACTCCTAGGTGTTCAGCCCCAGCAAAGAAATGCTTCAGTGCACATTAAAACTCATAATTTCCAAACACTATCCATGTGTAAGAGCATGGACACGTGTGCATGTGTGTGTGCGCATGTAAGTGCATGCATTTGTTTGTATATGACCTGAGTCCTATGGTCAGTGCCCTTATTACTTTACTGTAGTGGCAGAGGTCCACTTTCCCCTCTCTGCAGACTCAAGTAACTCAGTGCCTTGTGATTATGTTCCACCCCCTGAGATTCAAATTATTTTTTTTTAATTATTATTTTTCTAAAATCCATTTGGTCTGTTTTTCTTGTAACTAAGCCCTTCGGGGGAAACTGACACCCAGGCCAGCTTCAGTTCCCTGCATTCTTTGTGATCTTAGGAAGAAGCTACGTTGGCTGCTCTTTTGTTGAATCATCGTCTTTCAGGGTGCCCCGAGATCGAGTTGGAGTGGGCAAGCAGGGGCTTTTGTCTCAGCAATGGAGACTAAGGGACGGGCTTCACCCCATCTCCACACTTCTCTCCAGGGAACCATAAGTCCTAAATAAGAATGGGCACAGTGGCCCTTTTTGGTGGCTACGTGACTGCCTTGTTGCCCATTTCCTGTCACCTGACCTCTGGGAAGAATTTGGAGTAGGAGGCTCTCTTCCTTGGCTAAACTAGACTTCTGTGACAGGAGTCATTTTTGATTCCCCTCCTACCTTCCAGCTACTTACCCCCTCTGTCACTAATCTTCACCACTCCTCATTCTAGATTTTGGAATCCCTCGCACATCAATTTCTGGACCTCCTTTCCATTGACACGTACCCCTAGATAATCTATGTCTGTCTCAGGGCTTCAAATTCCAGGTGGGTCTTCAGTGTCCCTTGGTATTCCACATTCCTTACTGAAGTACAGACTCCCATTTCCAACTGCCTAACATCTCTCGCTGCCTGGTGAACAGCATCTCAAGTACGTGTCTAAGACCAGCCCCTAAGTTACCAACTAAATCTGTTCTATCCAAACATTTCCTCATCACAGGAGATGCTAACTCCATGCTTCCAATAGCACACGCCAAAAGCTCTTGGTCTCCCTGGACCCCTTTCTCACTCCCACCACAAACTCTCCAGAACCAATTCTGTCCTGTCAATCCCCCCAAACACACTGAAAACCTAACCATTTCCCTCTATTTCACCTGCCCTCCTTCTGGCCCATGCCAAATTTCCTTTCCTTTGGGTTATTGCAGTAGCCTCTTGCTGGGTGTCTTATTCTTCTCCAGCCCATTCTCCATGCAGCAGCCAGAAGGATCCTGTTAAAGCACAATTTAATCATGTTCCCCAGTTGCTGGAAACCCTTCAGAGGCATTGTTTCCAGTTGATGATTTTTGAGCATAGAGTTTACACATGCGCCTAGTGGGATCAGAGTGGAGCTATGCTGGGAGCAACAACTTTTATCAGTACTTGTAGGGTTCTTATGCCAAGGTCAGATGGTTTACTTGAACAACAGCAGTGATGGGGATTATATGGGTAGTTGATAGTACTGAAGAAAAACATCAGAGAGACTGGAGATAAATAATGTATGTGGTAGTTCTGGGGAAATCAGGTGCTGGAAAAATCAACTTTGCCAATTTTGGCTTTGGAGATGCCGCATATAGGACTTAAATTCTATGGAAAAACCCAGTGGGCCTGGCCTGGTCACACTTTTATCTCTGGTAATGATTTTACCATCACCAGCTGGGTGGGGCCTGCAAGCTGATGCGTGCAGAGAAAATGAGAGGTCCTGACTCTAATGCCATCAGACAAAGATAGGAGTGGAAGGGGAAATATTAGGAAAGGCTTGGTTGCCATTCTATATGGAAGCCCTGAAGTTTGAGAATTATTTACTTTCTATACAAATTAGAATAGGTTATCCCTTAAAAAACAAAGAAAAAAAAACACAAACCTTTCCTGGCATTCTTTCTAGAGTAGGAAAGAAAGAAATGGAATCAGAGAGGACGCTCTTGAAATTCACAGTTGTGGTGAGAATTTCTGCCCATGAGTCTTGAGCGGTTGTGACAGTCTTGGGTTACTGTGGGGTTTTCTTTCCCCCACTAGTTTCTTTGGAGTTTGGCTTAAGTGATGAAAACGTGAGTCACCTAACACTTGTAGCATGGCTAAATAGATATATAACCAAAAAAGCAGTAAGAGATCTTCTCATTTATTAAGACACAGGAATAGGAATATAACGATCATAACAGCCTGGCGACACTTTGATCTCTGTTATAGGGCAGATTTGGGAGAAGCACACAGAGGACATCCGCAGGTCTCTCAATATGGAGGTCTTAGAAAGGCTTGGGATGCATTTTGGGTGGTCTGAAGTGCTTTTGAGGAGTGTTAAAGGTGCTAAGGCTTTGGTCTGGATTAGACGCTCTAAGAAATTGGAAGCAGTTCCATTAGAGTGCATCTCAGGAGGTCTGTCCTTCTGCTCATGAGTAGTAACATAGTCCAGGCCAGTGAAAATGACAGCCATCCCAGGAGTTGATGACAAATGCCAATAAAATCAAAGGCAGTTTTCATTCCCCCTCCATCCCTGGCTGGTGTGTGTGCTGACTGCTAAATGCTTCTTGGTGGCACAAACATGTTTCATTTGTCACAATTAAGAGGCCTATTTTGATGATGCACATATAGTAACCTCATATGCACATGCTGTTAGGGAAATTTCACAAGAGATTTTTATAACTGTCATTTTCCCTCAAGGGTACAGTGGCCAAGCGACACATCCTGAAAGATCTTATATTTTCAGCATCTGAAGTGAAGGAAGCCATTAGCCTGGGAATGTGTGTCTACCTCATTTCTTGTGTTTTCTATTTTTCAATTGTTATTATTTTTATTAGTTAATTTTAGTTATAGAAAATAATAGGACTCATTTTGACATAAAAGAGTAGATACAATTTGCTTGTTTCCTGTTTTTTAAAGATGATAGTAATCTTGAGTTTGGGAGCTGATAGATGTTTATCTAATTCATTCCTCAGAAACTGATAGAAAATAGTTCATATTTGAAATATGAGGTCACCTTCCCCTTTACATTAAGTGACTATTACATCATCAAATCTTCTCCAAAACCTAACAGTTTAAAGCAGCCAATGTTTCTTACCTCAGAGTCCCCATGGGTCAGGACCCTGAGCGCAGCCTGTCAAAGTCCTGGCCTCATGGCCTGAGGGAGGCGCCACTGGGAAAGAGCCAGGGCTGCTGCATCCTGCGGCTCCTGGAGGATCTTAGGGCTCTGGCCATCCTCCAGCAGAGAGAATGAACCAGGGAAGGCAAGAAGGGCGGAAGCTCTTGTCCTTCTGTAATGTAACCTTGGCCGTTATATCTCCTCTCTCCTGCCATGCTCTGGGTGGTGGGAGTCTGTCACTTGATAAAACCTACCCTGCAGACTTCAATTCCAGGGAGAAGGGTCTTCAGGCATCTGAGAGGCTACCTGCCTTCTAGAACGAGAAGGTGAGAATCCAGGGGAGTTGATAACTTTGCCTTTGCCTGGGTGCTGAGCTCCTATCTAGCTCCTTGGTTTATGTGAGAAAGAATTTCTTCTCATCTGGAAAGAAATCATGGTAGCTATTTTAGAGCCCCTGAGAAATGATCCTCCTTTCTCTTTGGGGAACAGACAGAATGTAAAGACTCAGATATTATCAAACTACTTAGCACTACGTCAGTCAGGTTGGGATGGCCATCCAATCTCTGGGGACTATCTGTGGGCTCACGTATCTCTATTAGAATCAGAATCCTTCAGATTCCCAAATATAATCCCTTTGGGGGATAGCAGATGCATTTTTCAATTTTATCTTGCAAATTATTCTGGGGCACAGTCTTCTAGAAACATCCAATATAGGAACCTTGGATGATGATGTCATCATTCTGATCCTCAGTTAACCTCCTTCTTGTCAGAAGTGGGCAAGGAAATAGCATTCTAATGATCAAACTCCATGAAAATTTGAAGCAGCATCTGCAGAACTAAAGCCATACCTTGGGGCCTTGGTGAGTAGGGGGCCAAGGCCTCATGGGCCAACAAGGGTCCTCTGAAGAGCTCGGGGTCAGTAGGGGCTTTGGCCCAGCTCACACTGCTATGGAGCCACGCCTTACTGCCATACCCTCTTACATCACCTCATAAGTAGGTAGTTGAATGTCAGACCTGTTTCCTGGTGGCATATTCTAGGCACCGCAGGGGGCTGCAAGACATCTGTAAGGTGCAAGGCTACCTCGTAGAACCCACTGCCTTGTTAGAGGAATGCCAGGTAGCACGAAGGTCACATCCAATCCGGAGCAGGAGGAAATCTGGCAAACAGAATGTCCAACAGCTAAGAACGTACCAAAGTCCATCAGAGGTACAAGATGCCGGGTTCTGATGACCCCACAATGCCACGAGGGATCCAGGCTTCCTCAGCTTTCCTTACTGTCACTGTAGTAGCTCATCCTGTTGTTGCTGATCCTACCATGAGCTCACCCCATGGCTGGTTTTCTCCACAGCAGAATGGCAGCTCCACATCCCGTCCTCCACCTCAATGGGAGGGGAGATGAAAACCAAGTCCTCTGCTGTTTTCATCCTGTTGACAGCTTCTGGGTTAAGCTCTCAGTCAACACCGGCTTGTATCTATTTGGTCAAAACTGTGTTATAGATGTTAGCAGAAGAGAGGCTTGGAAATGTAATTTTTAAGAAATGTGAAATTAAACAGTCATCAAGAAGGAAAGACTAAATATGGGAAGGCCACAAAATGCACTTGGCAGGAACAGAAGACCAAAATCGAAAGATCATGGCTCGTGAAGGGCAGTGAATGCAAAGTTACCCAGGAGAAGTGTGAGCACAGGCCTGGGAGAATTCCCACCTGGCACTCAGAGGCAGGGCACATTCCACAGGAAGTGCCCTCCAGCAGGGACTTACGCGGCTGGCACTGAAGAATACAGACCTTTTTTTTGGTTGTCAGAATTGGTTGCTTCTTTTGCTTCTTGCGTTGAGTAGTGGAGGAAATGTGGAAAGATGGTGCTCTATTTTTAGGAAACTCAGTGTCCCAATTCTATTTCCACTTCAACCACAAGAAAATCTCCTTAGCTAACCTTCAGTTACTTATCTCACATCCCACCCATGGAATTCTTTTGGATCCTTTCTTATGGATAAGCAGAGTCAACCCTCCATGCACACTGAAATCCTCCTGCGGAATTTTTAGAAATTTTATGGCTAGACCATTCTCCAGAGAAATAATGATGTTTAGAAGGAGCTTTGGTGCTTTATAAAAAAGTCAACATTGAGAAACACTAGTCTAGAATCAGGATCAGAAGAGTTATGACCTGCCAGCAGAAAAGAGTCCTCATTCTGTCTCTGGAGATAAAGTTTTACTGGAACCCAGCTGCACATCCTCCACGACAGCACTCACTCTGCAAGAGCAGAGCTGGGCAGCTGTGATGGAGAGCTTAGGTCTATCAAAATCTGAAATATTTACTATCTGGCTTTTTTAAGATAAAATTTCCCAGAATCTTGTTTAGGTTATAGGATGATAGCCCACAAGAGTTCATCTGGAAACCCCTTAAGACAATCAGTGTGATTGTCTCATTTTATAGTTCCAGGTACAGGGAGGAGTTTGGAATTATCCAAGGTCAGTGGGGAAGATTTTGACCTCCAGGCACCTTCTAGCTCCAGCATGTGTGTAGATGGTTCTTGAATAGAAAGTTTAAGTTTCCCCCATTGCAGTGGTCCTCCTTAACCTCAGCTTTGCTTTCATCTATCCATGGCCTGAAAATATTAATTACAAATGTATGGAAATAAATAGTTCATGAGTTTTAAACTACACTCTATTCTGAGTACCGTGAAGGAATCTTGTATTGTATTGCTTCATCCTCTCAAGACATGGATCATCCCTCTGTCCAGTGTGTCCATGCTGTATAGGCTACCCACCCATTAATCAGCTGTCTGAGTTATCAGATCAACCATGATTATAGCACAGTGCTTGTGTATGAATAACTCTTACTTAATAATGGCTCCAAATTTCAAGTGTAGTGATGCTGGCAAATGCCATAGTGAAGTTGTAAAGTGCTTCCTCTACATGAAAAGGTAAACATTCTCAACTTAGTAAGAAAAAGAATACTGTGTGAAGGTTGCTAAGATCTATGGTAAGTTCTTGCTTTCCTCTTACTGTGCCTAATTTATAAATTAAATGTTATCGTAGACAACTATGCATCAGAAAAATGGCATATATGGGCTCCATGCCATCTGAGGGGACCCAGAGTGTGTCCCTTGTTGACAAGGGGCTGCTAAGATATCATCCTGTGTAAGTATGCCATTTGTCACAGCCAGTGAGCCAGCGCTGTGCACTATTATTAAACTAAGGTTCACTCTCTTCTCAGAGTTCCGCTTTTACCTAATGTTCTATCTGGTTCCAGGGTCCCACCATGGTGCCTTGCTCATCATGTCACTTGGGGTCCTTAGTGCTGTGACACGTTCGCAGTCCTCCCTTATTTTTGATAATTTTGGCAGTTGTGAGGGTTATTGATCTGGGCTTGTCTGATGTTCTCCTCATGTTGTGTTGGGGGCTGTGGGTTTGGGGTAGAATGACGTGGTCATTACGTCTCACCACATCAAGGCCTGTACTGTGGGGGCAGCTTAGCATGGTGGTGCCGCCCTTTCTTACCTGGCTAATGTGATGTTTCTCAGGTTTCTCCACCACAGTGTCTGTCTTCCCTCCCTTTCCATACTGCACTCTCCCTGAGGAGGAGGGGGATTGTGCTCTGCCTTCTGCCTTGAGGATGCTGTATTGACATAAATTATCCCTCTGAGTAGGAGACTTGTCTGCTGACCCCACTTATCTATGCCATGATTTATTTACGATGGTGTAGGCTCATGGACTTTTGCATTTGATGTTCATTCACTCACCAGACATTTATGAAGCATGATCTCTGAGCTGATGACTGTGCCCATAGGCAGAGACAAAGCAGCCACTGGGCACCAGAGAATGCAGGTCAGTGGGCCCAGCATTTGGTGTGAAAGGCCAAGGTTCGTCGTTGGAGATTAAAATGCACACACACAGATAGCAGTGACGAAGATGAAGCACTTTACTGCAAGCTGGTTCTAGCTTATATAGAAAGTGAGAGTCAGTTATCTTAAACTTGGAAGCTCCATGGGCCAATCATAGTAAAGGTCAGGTTATCACCTATGGTGCACGCACATCTGCCCTGCATAAGATTCATGGGGAGCACAAACTGTCCACGAGCGCGGAAGATGGGAGGACCAATTAGAAAACTTTCAAAACAACTTGTTATCCGCCCATTGGCAACTTGCCCACTGCCATGTTGCATTAGGGGCTCCTTATCTGAAAGGCCCGGGGAGTTGTCAGGGAGACTCCCAACAGGGTGAGCAATCAGATACAGGCACGGAGAGGGGTGTGGTGATACAAGCTCATAGAGGGGTTGTGGTGTACTGTACGGTGACCCACTCCTTCCTCAGCATTCGAAGGATGCCACTGTCACCTCCATGGGTGGATGGGGGCTGGAGGAGCCCCACCGTGGAGCCCAGAAGCTCTGTAGACACCTGCACCAGGAGGAGAGGACAGGGAGTCCCAATGGCCAAGCTGGAGCACGTCTGGCCTGACCTTGTGCCCTCTGTAGCATGGCTCTCTTGAGTATTCTGAGTGGCCAGGAGGGCCCTTCTTGTAGGGCAGAGGTGAGCAGGAGGCTGGTTCTGTGAAGGTGATGGGTAGGAACTGTTCTCTGCCTGTCCCACGCCACTGGCTTCTTTTTGAATAAGAGTGTGTGCCTCTTCCTTTGAGCCACAGGCAGGCTGTCTGGGCAGCCTGTCCTCCTCCTCCTCACATGCTTGGCTATTGGGGATAAACGCAGGTCTGCAGACATGGGAGACACTTTACAAAGGATGACAGCACCTGTTCCCCTCATCCCTGGAGGTCCTCGAAGGCTGGGAGTCACAAGGAGGCTTTTGATGTCACAGCAAGGAGTCAGGAGACATGAAGACAGAGCTGTCCTTCCTCTCTGGCTGCCGTAGTCAGGACACCGAGCATCCCGCCAGAGGTCTGAACAAAGAGGGCACAGCTCAGCCCACTTCTGAGGAGGTGGTGGAGGGTTGGGAAGGCAGAGGACAAGGCAGGAGCCAGGAAAGGGAGGAGGGATTTCTGCAGACAGCCAGGGGCCTGGAGGATCAAAGGCCATAAAGATTATTGGGGGACATCTCCTGTGTGCAGGGCTCTCCTGTCTAGTCTGGGGCTGTGGGGATGCAGATGGGAAGGTGACTGGCAGCCCCACCCCCAGGGGATGCGTCCACTGCCCACGCAGGGGAGTCAGGGAAAGCCAGTGTTTGACTTGGAGAATGGCACAGAAGGAACCATCTAGGAGAGGGGAAGGGCGCTCTGGGACTGGCCCAAAAGACGGGGAACCATGAAGGCGGTGGAGGCGGGCTGTGTGGGGAGGCAGCATGTGTCTTTTAGGACTCCCCTGGTGGCTGTGACTGAGACCATTCCTGCTGCCACAGGGAACAGGGTACATTGTTGGGTCAGGGACCCATCTGCCCCTCAGCATGGGTCCTAGTTTGCTCCTTTCTTCTGTGTCTGCCTCATTGCCTGATGGCTTCCTCCAAGGGGTACAAAGAGTCCCAGCTGCCTCAGTTAGCATCTGAGAAGCTGAGGCACAGAGAAAACATCTTTTCCTACTGGGCTGGTGAGAGGCGTGGGCAGGGCATGGCTTGTATGCTTGTCCTCAAGTGGTCACTGTGGCCAAGGCACTGTGGTGCTTGGTTTTGGGTCTAGAAGTGGGGCTTTCCCCGTGGTTTGCAGGTAGGTCACCAAACCAGGTGTGTGGAGAGGGGAGGGGCTTCTCCCCTAAGACAGCAGGTTCTGCTTGGAGAAGGGACATGGCCGGGTCAAGGAGAAGGGTTGAGAGTCCTTAAGAAGCAGGGGTTGGAACGTGAAATCAGAAGGAAATTTGGGGTCAGCTTGTTCTCCAAACTGAAAGTTCTTCAGTTTTGGGCCTCAGAGAATGCAGGTTAGAGGCAGGATGTCAAGAGCCAGAATTCCAG